>NW_004955412.1:6757944-6916926 GCF_000276665.1 Chinchilla lanigera | reverse complement strand
TATATATATATGAAGAATACCTAGTGTTTTTTAAGTGCACCTTGTATGGAAGTATTCTCCACCAGCCTAAGGACTATTTCTACCTTTAAAGATACAAGTATTACCAGTGATAGTATTGGCTGAAATATTCTGAGACATTTACATTGTACTTTAGCAAACAACACTGAAGTCTTTGACTTACAAAAATAAAAGTTTATTTCTCATTCGTGTTCCGCGTTGGATAATAGTCAGCTGTGGCTGTCCTCCATCTGTCTTCCTCATTTGGGGATGGAGCCTGGTGTATCACCTCCCATCTTGGGCAAGCTATGTATGAGTCACTATTTTTTATCGCTGGGACAAAATACTCTAACATGAACAACTGAAAGGAGGAGAGGCTTATTTAGCTCACAGTTTCCGTAGGTTAGTCCATGCTCAGCCAGCTCAAAAGCCGAAACAGCACGATAGAAGAGCAGGGCAGAGGAATGCTGCTCACCCTACGTAGCTAGGAATCAGAGAGAAAAAGCAACCAGGAACAAGAACAAGTCCTTCTAGGTCACACCCCCAGCAACCTACCTCCAAACAGGCCCCGGCTCCTAATAGAACACCTAGCTAATAAACTCATCACTCAATTGATTCACTGGTGAGCATAGTGCCCTATAATATAATCATTTTCTAAAAGCCCCACCTTTAAACACATGAGACTTTGGGGTCACAGGTTGGTTTAAACCAAAACAGGCTATTACTGCAGCAGAAGGAAAAGAGCAGGGCAACTGCACAATGTATTTGAAAGCTTCTAGTCAGATATAACATTGATTACTTCTTCTTACATTCCGGTGATCAGAGCGAGCCACAAAGCCAAACTGCCATCGGGGAGAGGAAGGCAAGGCCATCACAGGGAGGGCACCAGGGAAGAGGTCCAGAAGGACGTATCTGGTAGAGAAAGGCAGCATAATATCTGTACACTGAAAGGTCTGCCAAGTGAGTTGTGAGGTCTCTTCCAGCTCCGATGCACAAAATTTAATTCATGAGTATAAATAGGAATAATTAGTTTGGGTACAGAAATACTTTATTGTGAAATAGGGGGTTGGATAAAAGATGGCCCAGTCCAAAACCAGGCTTTCTCCTGGGTAATTTAGTGATTTGTACATGGGTGGACTAGGTCTTTAAATTGAACCAACAATTTGTAGAACATGCATTTGTTCTCAACTTAGATTTTTTTTGCTATTTTGAAGACTATATAAATGATAGCTATATATATGTACAGCTAATAAAATAATTTTTAAACTTTGTGTTCCAATCCCATATGACCAAATTGACCACAAAGTGTTTGTTTATCAGGTATTCTCAGTGCCTTAGCTGGCCTAACAAAGAGTAGGTACTCTATAATTTGCTGGAGAATAGGGTAGAACAACCTTTGTAGGGAGGATATTGGAGACAATTATTGTTGTTATTTCTTTTTTCCTGGTGGAAAAAGCCCAAAAAGAGATTACTCATCCTATTGTCTAAGGGTAGCAAAATTGAGAGACCAATCAGCAAATCCAAAAATTCTCCTTTTTGAGTGGATCCAAACTATTATCTTATTTAATATAGTTGTGTCTGTCCCCAGTTCACATTAAAATAGGGAGAATGAGATGAGATGAGAAATGTTACAACTTTCAAAAATATTCAAACTCTCAATGTACATTTTATGCAACAGTGGGTTAGGTTGAATGATCCAACAATTGTTTTTCCAAGGGAAAAAATGTAAAAACATGCCAAAACTAAGGACTTCTTGTGAGAGGAACTTTTCTAATAGTTTTACATATAGGAATCTTTTTAATCCTCAAAACATTCCTTTGAGATTGGAATTAGTTCCATTTTCAGATAAGAATGAAGAGGCATAGAGAAATTAAATAATTGTGCAAGGGTTCCAGCTGGTAAGTGGTAAAAGTTGGATTTAAATTCAGAAAATCTGACTCTGGAATTGGTAGAATGTGAGTCTCCTTTTAGAGGAGGTATTGAAATAGGCATCTTTCAAAGAGATAATATATTAGGAAAGAATGTAATGAATGACCTAGGTTAGTTTCACCTGGGTAATCTAATTTAATCCTCAAACTAACACTGTGTGTGAGGGGCTATTTCCCCCATTTTACACATCAAAAATTTCAAGCCTAAGGATTTTCCATTCCTAAGATCACACAGTCAGTGTCCTGCGTGGAATTCAATTCTGAATGTTCTGACTCCAAAGTCACTTTAAAGAAAAATGCTTTAACACACTATCAGATTGCTCCTACCAAACAAAAGTGCTGTGCTCTTTATTCGGGAAGATGAGTAGCAAAGGCACCTCTCAACTTCTGGGCTCTTTGCAGAGTTTGCTTTTATTTTGTTTGTACTCACAGATCTTCTCATGAAATCCATCTAGGGCCATTTGTATTCAAGCATCTTTACGATCCCTGCTGGGTTGAGAGATAGGTTTTAGTAATCCCACCAAATCAATTCCTGCTGACCAGCCTCCGGGCTCAGGACTTAAAGAATTCTCCTCTATTGCATCCTCTGATCAGGCAAACATTTTAGCTCTTCTTTGAAGAAGAAAGGTAATTCTGCACCCTGCTGAGGGCTCAGACAGAACTAAATTGTATTTGAGTGATGAATGCTATTATCATTTTAGAGTTTTGATTACCAAAATAAAGAAAGATTCTTAATTCTAAGATTGCCTGAGAGGATCATAGACATTGCAAGAAGTGTTTCCAAACCAACAGGCTTCGGTTTCATGTCTTTGATTTTTTTCTACCACTTTCATTTCTCAGGATAGCTATCTGCTGTTTATTGTCTGTTTTTCTATTATGTTTTCCTGTTATGTTACTTAAATTCAGAGTTCTAGATGATAAAGAGTCCTCAGTCTTTCCCTCCATTTCCCTTTCCCTTTCCCCCTCCCTCCCTCTCTCTCTCTCCCCCCTCTTCTTCCCTCCCCCCCATCTCTCCCCCATATACACTGCAGAGACTGTGAGTGGGAGCGGAGATGTGGGTGCATCCTGAGCAGCTTTAAGTGCGGTGCAATACATTATGTGGAGACACTAGGCTTCAGGTGTCAGTTCTGCCAGTGACGCTGACACAGAAGTCTTTGAAACCTTGGTTTCCCGTATTGTAGGCAAAGGAGCAGAGAGCAGTGAGTTTGGCACTCTGTTTACTTGTTTTTCTCCAGCAACTTAAACTATGTAGTCAGTAATAGTGAAACTCCATAAATACTAGTTGCATGAGTGGTCAAATGCCTTTTTTCCTCACCTCTCAAAAATACAAGCCTAGCATTCAAAGTTGTTGTTGGCATCCTCTCCTTTCTACCTTCCTGCTCCTCCGACTATCAAAAACCTTGGTAATCACTCCAATGCCATTTGTGAGGCCTTTCCCCCATACGGTTTCCATTGTAGACCTGAGGACCTTGCTGTGGCCCTGAGAGAACACTCACTTCTCTAGGTCCTGTGATATTCACCCTATAGCTTGTATTAGCATATGTATCAGCCAGTCAGCTCTGGCTCTACGTGAGTCACCTTCTTCATTCCTCCACAGTGGGGATCTTGACAAGTCACAGTAAGAATCAATGACTGTTAATTCTTTCATATAACCAGTACTTCCTGGATATATGTTATTTAATAAGCCCTGTTGTGGATAGAGCTGGGAGATAGTTAGAAAATATCTCACTCTCAAGGGGGTTATTTTCTACTGAACTGACACAGTCTTGGCAGCAAGTACAGAAATAAATTAGCAAGACGCAATGGACTGAATCTGATAGTATTTACAGATGGGACCTTTCAGAAGCGATTAAGACACGAAGGTGGTGCCTTCATGATAGTGTTAGTGTCCTTGTAAGAAAAGACAGGAGAGAAATGATGTCCTTCCCTTCACCATGTGACAACACATGAAGTGTCCCCTTGCAACAAAGGATGAGATCCTTTACCCAAACCCAACATGTAGGCATTCTGTCCTTGGACTTCCTAGTCTCCAGAACTGTAAGAAATAAATTTCTGATCTTCATAAGACATGCAGTCTAAAATGATTTGTTCCAGCATGCTGAAATGATTAAGATATAAGATAATTTTGGATAATGGTAAATCATTAAGAAAATAATGTTACTGATCTAAAAGTGAATGATAAGAGTAAGGAATTAGAAATAATCCAGATAGTACATTCCCTTAAAGGCAATTCTAGATTCTATGCATGTCTGCATCACCCAGAACTTTGATCAAGATATACACTTTGATCATTTAAAAATCTTAGTCCAATAGTGAGTAGAATTTTGAATGTACAGTCTGTGAGATTCTTTCCATGTCTTAAACTTTGCTGCTGAGCATAAAGAAATGTATATGAGGTTTTAGTGTGAGACATGAGACCTTCCAAAAAAAATCCATGTCCAAGTTGTATCTCAACTAATTCAAGGGTCTGGACAACAATATATTTCTGAGTTTTCCTTATCCAATAGAGGAGAGGTAATAATTTACTCAATCTTAAAGTATTTTCCCTTTGGCTTTGGAATATATTGTACATTTTGCCAGCAAAAATTACCTTTGTAATTATATTTGGCTTAGATAAATATGCAGTGAATTTAAATTCTTCAAGTTCACAGCATGTGACAGTACAAAATTATAACAAGAAGCAAAGAGAACCAATCTAGCATTAAAATTTTGCTGTGCAGAGCCTGGTATTTCTGCTCATAAAGCTGCCAATGAATATTGCTGCTGCGATGACAGGCAAAAGTAAAAGAAGCTACTTCTGTTAACAGATGATAACTAAAAGTAAGAAGGAATTTTAAAAGCCCATAAACACAAACTAACTGGATTCAAACTGCAGGCTCAGATCATTTGAAAATGATTCAGCCTATTCAGAAAGGATCCTTAAAACCAGAAAGAGAAGACTTTTTTTACCCATGGGGACTGATGAAGGTCTATGGATCAAGCCATACATTTGTTCCCAGGAGGTCTGTCTCACTGGTATTACACTGGTGTTAATAAAAGTTTCATAACAGTACTGAGATCTTCTCCATGCAGTTTTACTAGCTCTTATCAGGATGAGACCTCTGTGCTTTGCACTGGGCTCTAACAGTTAATGGACCCAGACAGCAGACTTCTTTGGTTAGTCCCTTGTTGAGTGCAAGGTCAAAAGAGGAACTGTAAGGTTGAGGTTGTAGTGGTCTTACCTTCTGTGAGTGAAGTGGTTTGGAAGGGTCAGAGTACTACACTTTGGTACAGGTTCTCTAGTTTACTACATAAATGCATCTAAAAATCCCTTAAGAAAAGGATGAGGGCAAGAAAAAGTTACTTTGAGTTAACTGTTACTTCATTTACATTTTTATAATATTAACATGGCTATTAGATGTTTTACAATGTAACCCATAGTACCAAATTATAGTTATGGTAGGTGGCAGCTGTGGCATACACATAAGGTCAGGTGTAAGATAAGGGTGGGTGTGCAGAGGGAAAATGTATAAGACAACACGAAATCACCTCTGTAGGAAATATTCAGATTCTGACAAGGATGAATAACTGTTTGAATGCTTTATGACTGATCTCTCTCAAAAGATTTTCCCCTTCACTTTTTAAGCCTATCACTTGCTGAACATTTAATGAGTCATCTACTTCCCAGTACCATGCAAGTTGTGTTTATTATGATTCTGTCTTTTGGGCTTCAAGTGATATTTTCTCTCTAAAGTCAGATCTTACAACTTTTAATTAGCAATGGAATAATCTGAGTTTATGAAGATAATGATTTCAGCTAAAGTATTTTAGTGACATGGAAACTTCATGCTATTTGTAATTTCCATTTTCTCTAATATTAGTTTAATACTGTAACTAGTTTTGGCCACAACAAGGGTAATATATTTATATAATGCCAGTTGAGTACAATGAAATTAGCAGTTCTGAGGGTGTAAATTTCAGCACACAGTCATGAGATGTTTTGTAAAGTCTGAGGATGAAACAAGATTTTTTTTCCCAAACTACAATTACAAAAACAGAACAAACAAACATGCTCCCTTTTTTCTAGGCATTGAGCTAAATGCGTAGAAATAAAAATCTGAATAATTTAAACCAATAATTCTTCTATTTGTTTTAAAGTTTTAATTTTCCTAAGATAGTGGAATGATTTCCTAAGTCATCCATTTTAGCTTGGTAGTGTAAATAGTCTTTAAGATCAGCCTCATGATACCAAAAGTACAAATCTTTAATAATTTTCAGGCTCCTGGAGAACTGAACCAATGCTCTGTTTGAAATCCAGTTAAGGAGTTTATGAAAACCCATAGTTTGTACAAATCAACAGGCAGGTTGTTTGTCTCATAAAAAAGCTTCAAACAAATGAAAGGGGAATCGTTCACGAAAGATCAAAGAGTAGAGTCACCCTCAGGTTCAGGTAGCTGCAGAGCCTCAGGCCTGCTCCCAAGAGGACAAATTATTTAAGCATGCTATCTCTCTGCTACTTTGTCTTTTAAAGCCACTGTGTAATGATGAGATAATGCACAGAAAAGTTTCCTGTGGTATTAACCGTAAAATCTATGCTTCATAAGTAACAGCAGTAAGTTACCACAAAATAATCAGTTCTCTTCAAGCTAAACAACAATTAATAAAATGTAAATCTGAACCTTCTTCTCCTCAACATATGATGGAGAGACTTCTGATAGTATTTTCTAGATGTAAACTAAATGCTCATTTATTTGAACTGTACTGAACAAGTAGTATTTTGCAGTTTACAACTTGCCATGAAGCTCCTTGATGAGACTTTGTGATGAGGCAAAAGTAGGCTTTGATCCAACTCCCTCACTATGCATCTCTCCTCTCCAGGATCACTATGTTTCTCAAGTCATGGGGCACAAACAGTTGCAGAGTGTCTATTCTTTTTTTGTTTGAGTAGATATTCCTCCGTCTGTCTGCAAACACACCTTGATTGTTCTCTAACTCTTGAAAATTCTTCTCATGTTCTCCACCAAATTAATGACATTTTTTTAGCTCTCTGGGTAGGGGGCGGTATTTTCTTTTTTACCTACTAAACCAAGTAGATTAGGGTTTTCTTTAACCTTTGTTTATTCTGTTGAGAACAACTTTCCAGACTAATGTCAGCCTAAAGAAGTAAAACGCTGGCAAGTATGAAAGGTTCTGTGTCTCATAAGGAGAAAAAGAAGTTTTAAAAAATATTTTGACATGAGCATCAAGATTACATGAATGATTAGTTGATGGACCATAACAGTGTTTTTTGTCATCAGTAATGATAAATGAAAAAAATTGTAGTTTAACTCTTAAATCAGTGGAATTATGCAAGCGTGTCTTATCTCTAAAAGATATTTGTTATTAAATGTATATTTAATTAATGACATATTTCCAAACACTCATTTCTGATGTTTCTTATATCTCTGAGAATCAAACTTTATTCAACAGAGTCTGTAACTTTGAAAGATGATCTTTGATTCTTCTTAATTATTAATTCTTCACTCTTGGTGTGCTTGTATTAAATATTCTTGCCAATAACATCTGGCCTATCAGGCCTTGCCCATATTATGTTATTTGTAGAAGAGAAGGCTTCAAGATGAGTCTGTACAAAAGTATAACTATAAAGGTTTGGTTAGAACACATATTTTGATTGACTCAAAGTATAATATTTGCTTTATTCTACCCTTATAGACAATAGGACATTGATGTTTCAATCATTTTAGCATATACTATTTTCAACTGTATGGCACAAATTCAGGTACTAAATTTGGTATAAAGTATCTTTCCTGTGGAATAATCCCAGGGCAAAGGCTTTTAAGTTTAGCATTATCTGAATTTTCCTCAGTGGATCATGCACAAAGCAGAGTGTCAGACGCAGATGAAGAATTCATCCAAGGTATAGATGTGTATAGTGTATTTGTTAATTATTGTCTGGTAAATATAACAAATTCCTCTGTGTGTATTTCAAATTCCAAAAGAAATATCTCTAAACATCAGCTCAAGAAGCAAAGATACAAATAGCACAGAGATTTCTTTATTTTCTGCCTCTCAGAAATTAGTATAAAAGAGCAAACAGAAGAAAATATTTCCAAATGGGAGACAATACTGTGACAATCAATGTCTTTTGAAAATTTCCCAAAGTAAGTTACCGCTGGTCAGTCAAAATTATTTTGATTAAAAGCTTCAAAAACTCCAAGTGATTGTGTGTGTTTTATTTTAAGGGTTCATGAAATGTATCTTACTAGTAATGAATAGTTTATGACTCATCTGCACACATACAGCATAATTAGGTAGGATAAAAATGAATAGCCATTTTCTGAGACCCAAGAGCAGGTGGTACAACCTATCGTCCCAAATATTTGGTGTATTGAGCTAACAACAGCTGTCTCCAAAGACAAGAGTCCCAGCTGCACTACCAGACGACAGAAGAGGGATTTTTTGGATGGCCACTGTCTGCATGCAGTGGGTCAATATGAGCAGACGTGCTCTGGGAAGTGAATGTGTGGATTATTTGTTAGCTTTTAATGTACCACCTGCTCTGTCTCAGACAGCTCAAGGGAACCAATAGCGAGGAAGTGTTACTGGAGATATCCTTTCTGAAAAAGGCAATACCTACTAGTGTCTTAGTCTTTAATAGCCAAGATTTTTATTAAAAATATTTACTACCTGTAGTGTTAGTTATCTTCAGATATACAGTGTTTTCTTTCACTCTGCAGGTAGATTGTTCTCAAACAGTGCCTGACAGAACAACGCCTGTCTAAGCCTGAGTTTATGGTTATTTATGTATTTCATGGCTGTTTTTGAAGATATTAAATGTTTGTGTTGAGTGGAACACACCGTGCTCATTCTAGAACATTTTATGTTCTAGTCTTTAGACAATGTTCTAGTTAGTAGTTGATGAGAAGGACTTCTATGCAAATCTTTTATTTTCCAATAGGGAAAACATAAGTAACATTATTTAATAAATAGTGTAATGATATAATGGATAAGGCTTTAGGGAAAATTATATAATACATACACCAGTCTATTTTTTCTATGTTTTTGAAAAATATTTGCAATTTTAAATTAAAACTAAATGGTTAATATGAACATTTTAGAATATATAACAAAGAGAAGACAATAAAAACCTTCTGTGATTCAGGGCTAATATTAATATTTCTCTAAACATATTTTCAGCCCTACTTCAATTAAGTACATTTATGTAGCAAAGTTCTAGATATGGAATATATTCTTTCATTGAGTTTTCAAGAGTTTGTTTTATTTTAAGGAGTTTTTTTGCTGCAAAAGGATGTTAACTGTTTATTTATTATATCTGTTACAAGTGTGTTTTTGAATTTGTCATCTTATTTTATTTTGACCTTTTGGATTTGTACAGTATTTAGCATATGCAAGTTGCATCAAATTCTGTATAAACTTTAGCATTTATTTTTAAAAATCTTTTCCTCACCACCCTTATTTGTGTTTCCATATAGTATTTTAAGCTTTTTATTTTTGCATACCTACCCAGCTTTCTAGTCCATAACACTTTTCTCATAAAAACCAAGCCATGCATACAAAGCTATTTTGAAAGTGATAATCTAACATCATCTCTCTTTTCAAAACTATGCCCAATAGTAAAATACAGAGCATTAGAAAGTGAGTTTCAACATTCCATATACTTGAAAATTAGTTTAACATGAAGACATAGCTAAGAATATATTATTGTGTTTAATGATATATAATAATTTGATGAAGGCAATGCTAAGATGCTTGTAATTATTGAATATATATCACAATATTTGCTGAGTTGGAAAGAGCATGTTACTACAAGGTGTAGATTAGCTCATTAAGTTCTAGTCTTGATTCCAGTAATCATTAGCATGGGAAAGCTGAACTCTCAGAGTTTCCATTTCTTCAGGGAGGTCATTGCATTCCTCAAGGAAATCAGTGAAGTACAACAAAGCACATGCCACACCAAAGATCTCCTACATAGACAAAGACAAAATACCCAAATTATCAGCTCCATTAGTGTAGGATGAAAGATACTGCAGTTCAGGAGCAGGAGTTAAGGAAGTCAACAGCTAAGTGTACACCAAATTCCTAGAACTAGCAAGTAGCTATCTTTCCTCAGTAGAATAGGACATGGCTTTTAAGGGATTTGTATGACCTTGCTTTAACAAAACAAAAAATGTAGTTTTTATAAGATAGACTTCTTTGACACATTTGAAATGATTAATCATTATTTATTCATTTTTAGCATTACTTAAAGTGATGGTAAAAGGCAATTGTTTTCCATTAGCCTGGAATTTGAAAAAACAAGCAGTCTAACCAGGATAATGTTTATATTATATAACAAATAGAATGACTGACATAGGTTCGAACCAATAAGAATAGACTCTGGCTTTCAGCTACTGGTCACTCAGGAGACTATGCCAGAAACCACAGAACTAGGATTTTTCTTATACTGAAACTCAGTTATGAATGTGAGGTAGAGTAGAAAGCAAATGAACAAAGTCTCTGCCATTCTAATTGAAGAAAGATATCAAGATCCTTCTCAGGACCTCGTTATAATCTGGTGGAGTTTATATTTGTAATCCCAGAGAAAAGTTATTGTAATTCCAATAAGTAATTCCAATATACCACTGCCAGTGCAAGCTATAGTGAGTATAAAGAGATAAACACATACCCATAGTGGTGGGGAGCCAAGGGGGGTCCTAAGTCCATCTAGAACAATGGCTAACCAGAACAAAGGCCTCTTCAAACCAGGACCAAACCAGGTTTTCCTAATTCATGAAGAGGGGAGTGGCTTCAGGATGAGTGACCATGAGAATGGTGGTTAGTACATAAATGCTCTGAGCTGGGCTAGGTAGGAGGTAAGATAGCACCTCTGCAGTATCCAGAGAGAGGTGTATACAGAAAAAGTAATCTGCATAGCATGGCTTGAGAAAGTATCTTGTGCTTGGGGATCCATGCCTCAACTTTGGTGTCTACTCTTCTACTGTTCATGCCCTGAGACATCATGGGATCCTTTGGGAACCTCAGTCTCAGCTGATAGCACAGTGTCACTCTGCCCAGCTCACACATACTAGCTTGAAGCTATAGGTGGGGCATCACTGACCTGTCCCATTGCTTTGAAGACTACACATGAGCACAACACATTTACATTGCTTAAAGCCAATTGAGGGGATAAAGAACTGTCCTAGCCAGCTCTGTACATATCAATACGTAGAGTCAGGGCTAGGTTTAGGCACAATGGAGATAAAGGCACTTCTTTCAAGGAGAGCTCTCCTGGGTGTCCTCCACAGAAAGAGATAATCAACAAAGAAACATGAAAAAATTTCGCATGTCATTAATAATTTAAATAAAATTAAACAGTTAAATCATGTGACCTGGGTGCTCTCCAAAGATTTGTAAAACACTTGAGCAAACAACCAAATGATGAGGAGCCAGCCTTGGAACATCTGGGGAAGGCACATCCAAGCAGAGGTAACAGCAGCTGATTAAACTTAAGGAGAGAACCTTGGGATGTTTTTGAAGGACTCTCAGAAGGCCAGGATAGCCATAACAGAGTTAGTGGGAAATGTAGGACAACAAATCAGAGCGGGATACCAGGAGAAGAGGTCACAGAGTCAAGAGGAGGTCACAGCAGTCAGTCAGATCAGACAAGTAATGAACACACTGGAAAGCTTTTGAGGGCTTTAAGAAGCAGATAGGATTTCGTTTCGTATTGGAAAGGAGAATTCTGATGGCTATGTGGAATGTGGACTTAGGGAGAAAGAAACAGGAGACTTGCTAATGTCTCGTCCTTGTGAGATTATGGTGGAAGAGATGAAAAATGATCACAGTGAGGATATATTTAGAAAGTAAAGTCACTATGCTTCTCCCTATGCTCAGACTTCTTCCAAGCTAAACCCTTGGCAGTTCAGTATTTTACTTTTTTAAGGAATATCATTTCCTTTTATAAGCTCATTTTAAATATGTCATTCATAAATGATGGCAAAATTTTGAAGTAACAGAAAAGAAAGTTGATATCTTTAAAATGTCTTACAGTTATGTTACTAAAAGAGGATAAAGTTACATTCTATCAGGAATTTAGTGAAATCCTTTATCATTTGTTTCTATCAAAGTTTCTGACTGGAATCTTGCAAGCCAGAAATTACAGAAGCTGGGAGTTCTTTGTGTGTAGCTACTTTTACATGAAAGACCTTTTGTACTTAAAAAAGATTAATAGTACATTTTTGCTATGGGTCTGTGTAAGAAAACAAACTGGAGTCACCAAAGTAAGTGTTGGAATCAAGACTAAGTAGGAGTAAGCTTCAAAGGATATCTTCAGAGAGTTTTCACCACCATTCTGCTTCATACCTTCTCTGTGGGTGTGATGACTCCTTTGGTCATGGTTCATCGTTTCTCTCCCAGGCAGGCACTCTCCAAGACAGCTGTAATGCTGTGAAAGTTCATTACAGAGTTTCTCCTGATCATTCTAGTTTTGCCAGAAGATGGCTATATGACACAGAACATGCCATTTATCTTTCTGTGAACTGGTTTCCTTATTGTTAAAATGAGGAGGTTGGACTAGGTAATCCTAATCATACTTCTAGTTCCAAGATTTTAAAACATGTCCTTTTTGTGATTTTTCCATGTCATCCATATAATCTTCTACTGGCTTTGCTTGTCATTTTTGTGTTGATAATTCCAGATCTATAGCTCAAGTTCCTCTCTTTCATGATGTTCACTCTGTCTAATAAAGGAAACTTCCTCTTGAGCATCCATACCGTATGCTGTAGAAATACTGAAAATATACTATGTTCAACATGACCTAATAGCTTTACCTAGAAATTTACCTCTTTCTTTGTATACATTTCTTATATAGCCTAAGCAGCTCCCTCCTTTTAAGTATTCTATTCTACTATTCTTGCAAGCAGCCATCTACTTAACTTTCAATGTATATTAGTAACTTTCCTGTCATTGCAGGAGCAAAATACTCAGCACCAAAAACTTAAAGGAAGAGTTTATGGTTTTGGTGAGTTCAGTCCATGGTCAGCTGGCTCCAAGGCAGAAATGGCATAGTAAAAAGACATGGCAGAGAAAATCTGTTCACCCAGTGGCATTCAAAAAGAAAAGAGAGAGAGATACACACTATACACTTTGCAGGGAGCAGGGATTAAAAACGATCAATTCCTTGTAAATACTATGCATCACAAGCATATACCAATGAACAAAAAGAAATATACCCTTCCAGGCCATGCCCTCAGTGACCAACCTCCTGCAACCTACCCCATCTCCTAACAAGATATTCATTTATGAACTTATCAGTGGAGTCATTGATGAGTATCATGCCCTGATGATCCAATCACATTTCAAAATCTCACCTCTGAACACATGAGAAACTGGGGAGACATTTTAGATCTAAACAATGACATAAAACTTCTCTCTGTACCACCTTCTTATAGGGCATTTTTCCAGTCCACTTCCAATCCAGGAACAATTTTCTACTACCCTTCATGTTATTCTAATTAAGCTGGTATCAGAGTACCTGCACAAGTTTATTTATATATTTACCTTTTGAACTCCCTGAGGATCCAGATAGTTTATTTCATTGTGATTCAACCTCATTATAGAAAGTACACTAGGGACTGCTAAATGTTGGGCTTTCTGCCTCCAAAACTGTGACCTAAATAAACCTTGTGTCTTTGTTTCATACTCAGCTTCAAATATTTTGTTATAGTAATGGAAAATAAATTAATATACCTAGCATGTGTCTTCATATGGATGCTTTTTTCGAGACATAGAAAAGCTACTTGCTTCCTATCTCTTTCCCAGCCTTACCTGTTCACCACCTCATGACTCATGTAAATTCCAACCTTTATTTGCTTGCCTTCATCCTTCTAATGTGAAATTTGAGTGTCCTTTTCACATACATTCTGTTTGGCAAAGTACACAGACCACATTTGCTGTTTCTTCTCTCCCATAAAGTTGAGCATAGAGTAATGATATCTAGCCAGTTCTAAATATATGTTAATTATTTGAAACCCCACATTTGACTTGATTCTTGCTTGGCAAACAACTGAAATTTTCTTCAACACAGACGTTTATATATAAACCAGTCTCATCATGAGCTATTAACAAATGCACTTCCAATTCTTCAAAATGTTAATGAAATTTAGACCTGACACTTAGCCCTCATTCAGTATGTATATTTAGACCTGAGTGGCTGAATATTTCTCAGGATTATCTCAAAGCACCTACAGCTTGCTGGTCAGGCTGGAAGAAGAAATTCACCAAGGTGACTTATTTTAGCAGGGTCAAGAAGCCCTATGTAGAATCAGCTCCCTATCTAATTATGGTTTTTTAAAATTTATTGGTACTAGATTAGTTAGCATAAAAGTCACACACATATGGGACATAAATTTGCCTTTAGGAAAAGTTTCTTTCTATGAAGTCTAGGATTATCAAAAATCTTTTCAAGTTTGTCTGAGATAATTTTTTTCATGCCCACTCTAAACCATCTTTCCTTGGGTGGTGTGTTAGCTTTCTGTCACTGTGACAAAACATGTGGCATAATTTAGAGGAGGAAAAGCTTATTTTGGCCTACCATTTCAGAGGATTCGGTACATGGTTGGCTGGCTCCATTGCTTTAGGCCTGTGAGGAGGCAGACACATCATGGAGGAAGAATGTGGCAGAGCAAAGCTGCTTACTTCATGTCAGCTGGGAAGCAAAGGAGAGAGGGAGGATGGAAGGGAGTGAAGAAGGACTGGGGAGGAGAAACAGGTAGAGAGACTTGAGAAGAGGTCAAGGACAAGACATAGTTTCCAAAGTCATGCCCCTTCATATACTCCCTTCTTCTAGGTCCCACCTCCAAAGTTTCCATTACTTCTCAACAATGCCATTGAATTATGAGTTTGTTAATGGAATAAACCACTGAAGAAGTTAGAGCAGTTGCCTTTCAAAATCCCCACCTCTGAACATGTGAGCCTTTGGGGGGTGGCATTTAATATCCAGAGTGACAGACAGCACCTTGTCATTCCCACAATTATCTCTCCCTGCCACTCTTCCTGATGTTCACTGATAGTCAAGAACAGCCTTTGGAAGTTAGTTTATAGATGAAAAGATTACCAATATTGTATACTAACTCAGTAGACATGATGCAGAAGCTAATTTGAACCAAATATACTTCAATAACGATAATTATTACCCTTAATTAAGCATCTTATTAAGTGTGAGTTAAAATAACATAATGAATGCATCCATTTCTCAGAACAGCCCTATAATTGAAGCACTCCATACAGCCTATCAAAGATGAAGAAGGGAAGGATTGGAGAGGTTAAGGAGGTTGTCTGAGGTCACATTCCACTAAGCAGCCTTGTTAAAATTTGAACTTCTGTGTGTTTTCCACTGAGAATTTTAATACAATTGTCCATGTCATGAAGGAGAAATTCTAGAGGTGAGATACTCAAGACAGATGCTTGGCATGTGCAGTGAGTATGTAGCCCTATTTCTGTTGTCACTTGTCAGAAGGAGATTGAGAAGGCTAAGGTGTTAAAGTTACCCATAATGAATTGAACACAGGATTCACTGACTGACACAGGGTTTCTTTGCCTTCTAGGAAGATTTCCAACCTGCAGCAGCCTCTAAAACCAATTGGGAATCAGTCACAAGCTCTGCCTCGGTAAGTAATTTATTACTTTGCTGCGAGCAGAAAGAAACTGATGGAATAGCTAAGGTCAACCCCTGAAGGATTTAAAGTACATTAAGGACCTGTGGCTTAACCAAAACCAAATCCAAAGCAGGATATGCACCTCCATTTCTTTCAGATAAAGTGGATTATGTCAGACACTCTTTTTGGCCTCTCCTTAAGAAAGGTTTTCAGGAATTGCCCGAAGATGGTTGTAGGACCTGGGCATAGACAATGATTTAAATCTTTGTCAGTTTAGGGGCTGGGTATTTAGCTCAGTGGCACAGCACCTGCCTGGCAAGCACAAGGTCATGAGTTCGATTCCCGGTACCAGAAAAAACAAAAAACAAAACAAAACAAAAAAATAAATCTTTTGTCAGTTTTAAAGAAGAGCACTCTAACAAAAGGACTGTCTGACCATACCAAACTGACCCATGGCCCCAGGTCAAGTGGGCAGTTTCAAAATAGCTTTCTGAATATTCCAGGAGAGGCTGTTAATCTTTGTATTTTCAAGGTTCTTTTCAGACTTGAGAAATTCCAGTGTTTACAGTAAGATAACTTAAATGCAAATCAGGCTTATACATATTCTATTTGATTTAGATATAAAACATGGCTCATGCCCCATTTTTTCTCCAAATTTAGCCATTTCTCAATACTCTGCCTCCTTGTCTACTTTAAATAGAAAGAGCAGACCTTGTCTTCACCAGTCCTACCTGCAGCACTTATGTAGCAATAAAACACAAGGTAATAAATACAGGTGTTCATAGAAAGGTCAGGAATGTGGAGAAATCATGTGTGTGATCCTGAACTGGATCCACACTACTAAGTTTGAGTTGATTTTATTTTTAATTGACATGCTGTCTTTTGTCCCTGGGGAAGTTTTTAAGATTTCATTCCTACAGCAGAATTTCCTCAGCTGTGGATTCTATCACCTGATGCAACTGCAGCTAAAATACCATCTAATCAAGATACAGATACAGTCTTTGTCGGTGATATTATGAATGTTTTGTTTGCTTCTGACATTCCAGAATGCATGCTCTGAACCTTGTTTAGTGTAGGCAATCACTGCAGAAGGGTAAAAGTCAGAACAAGACAGGTAACACTGAGGAGCTGCTCAAACTAAACAGAAGGGTTGGGCAACCAGGGGCAGAGAAAGGGCTTATTTTGGCTGGAAATTTTGGAAGCTCCAGACTTTAGTCAACTGGCTCCACTGCCTTGGGCCTGGGGCAAAGCAGTACATTATGGCTGGTGCCCACAGCAAAACAGAAACACTCGTCTAATATCTAGGAAGCAAAAGAGAGGCAGAAGAAGGGGCCAGGTGCCCAGAATCCCCTTTAGTGCCATGCCCCCAACGATCTAAGGACCTTCCATTAATCTCCACCCCTCAGGCTCTCCTGCCTCCCAGTATTCAGCACCCTGGGGCCCAAGCCTTGTACACCTGGGCCTTGAGGGCATAGGTCCTTTGAAACAGCGAGATTCTCCCATCTGTTTGGAGTCCAGCTTCAGGTCCATAGCCACTAGAGAGTTCTGGTTTGAATTCTAAGAAGAGGTACTGTTTATCCCTCTTTGAGGAATGGGACACTACAATTACTTTGCTCAACATTCTACTTTTTAAGAACCTTCTAGAGTAGGATCATGGGTCATTTTACCTACCATTTACTTCTTTGAAAATCACACTTAGTTTTTGGTGTATGCAGTTTTTAATGTAAACTATTGTGAATTATTACCAAAGTAACTCAGTTAACATTAGAATTGATTTCTATAAACAGATAACAAAATCTAAGTGAGATCAAATTTATACTGCAGCTGAGGGAGGTACACCAAGTTAATCTTGCCCTCAAAAATAGTTTTTAAATATTGACTTCAGAAATAAATATTCGTAGATGTTTATTAGGTCACCTATTCACTCATACACATTTTCTTAACTGTTATCGTTGTATCTGTCAGACACTCAGAATCAAAACTTGGAAGCAGCAGTAAAGCCCATACATAAGGACAAGCTCACATTTTTACCTATGGTTTGGACTTGTTCTTCAGCTTCATATCAGGAGATGTTAGATTTCTCCTTCTGTCCCAAAGCTTGAGAGTCCTTTGAGAGCTTTCACTTAGAAAGATATTTGGCCACACACTATATTCCAGGCACTTTCTAGAGCCACCCCAGAAAATTCCTTGCTACCACTTTATCTAGACCTAGTTCAAGAAGCTTTCACCTGGGTGGGAATGGCTTGATTAAGGTCCCTGCTTTTATTCCAGTAAAATGGGAAGAGTTTTAATTTCAAAGCTGTTACCTACTGGCATACTCCTAAATTTGGTCAGCTCATTTTAATATTGTAGATCTTAGATGTGCATTGGTGTGATACAAGGTTAATTGTAAATTGTCTCATAAATATAAGTCAGGTAAGCTATACAAGCTGAATAGGAACTTGGAATTACAGCACTGAACTGTCAGTATTACCCTGCATTTGTTGTCAAGAGAGATGTGAACAAGATGGTATGCATCATTTAAGATTCATCGCACACCACACACAAATGCACACACGCTACTGAGAAGAACAAGTGTTGCTCCACCCAGCCCACAGCCACATCATAGTAACAAGATGATGGCCAGGGGTGCCTTTGTCATGGCTTGATCTATTAACAAATCCCTGTATCCTTCGGTAAATGTATGACAAGTACTGTGTAACTTGGTGGACGATTACCTAGATACACCTGTGCAGAACGTAGAACAGACTCATACATAGGGCCTGAAAGTAGCATGGTGGAAAGGTTTGGTCCGGGATGAGTTCGGTCCAAATGTGTATTTTGTTAGGGCTGATCAAAAGTTAGAGGTGTAGTTCATCTAAATGAAAACCGGTTTTTTGGCTTAACATGTTCATCATCTACCTGATACCTCCCACCTTACTCTCCAATCCTGTCTTCCGCTCACTGCCTTTCCCTGTGGGGCATATGTGAAAATAGCTCTTGAATTACAACAATGATACATCACATGCCTCCATTTTCCTAAAGACAGTACTCCTCCGAGAACAAGTGATCATGTAATCACTTTCTGACCTTTGAACCTTGATTGGGTAAAGAGAGCAAACACGGCTCAAAATTGATAATATAATTTTTGAACTTTGATGTCTGAGAGTATAATGCATATTATTTTTTGATAGGATGCTACAGGTAAGCTTCAGGAGAGCAAGTTTTCCTTAATTTCCATTTTCCCTTAACGATAGAAGTTATTTGCCTTTGGGGGATCTTATTTGTTTGGCAGTTTCTTTAAAGACATTCAGAAATCATTTGAGGCTGTGTGCTCCCTATTTCCTTGTTAATGGGTCATGAATTTTTACAGAGATGTTTGACACATGGCTCATTTACCTCTAGACTGTACAAGGGTTAGTGAGGTAAGTGCTTGGAAACTTTATGTGGAAATGTTTTATTTCTATGACAAAATACATAATCCTTTCCAGTCTCCCAGTAATTCCATGTTCCTTCTTTAAAGAGTATTTGTTTTATTGGCAATTGGGAGCACTAGCAAGCTATGACTTTTTCTAAGAAAACATTCCCTTGTGAATCGTATACTCTTAAGTCAAGGGAGCCAGTTTAATGGCTCATTATCTTTGTTGGCAGTAAATAAGTTGGTTAAATTATCAAAATGTCTCCAGAGTTAGTCCAGCCCTGCTCTCACATCTGCAATACTAGGTGACCTGTAAGGGCCAGTATGGATGATACGTGTAGGAGAATGGAATAAATAACCAAAACTTGCTTGGAAGAAATTCAGAATTTTAATTATTACCTTTATTAATTGAAATGTGGATGATTTGGGACCTTGAGGCAAGAAACTGGGTGAATTAATTTTTATATTTCCACCCAGCCTATCTCTTTGAAAATGATTATAATTTAGATGAACTGGCAGTTTGGTGATCCGCTTGGATTTGGTTTCCAAAAAAGTAAATGACTATCTCTTACCATGAAGAGATAGTCATTTATGACTATCTCTTACCATGAAGAGTAAATGACTATCTCTTACCATGAAGAGTAAATGACTATCTCTTACCATGAAGAGACTATCTCTTACTATCTCTTACTTATGAATATAGCAAGTCAATGGCAGGTTGTGTTTACACGCTGTTTAAACATAGGAGGTATTAAAATCTGAAGGTGGTTTATGTCCCTTCCATATAGCTGTATGACTGCTGTATTTCACAGCAATGGACTTGCTCTGAGTACACTGAGGTGTGTGTTTCTCTTAGGGGGGATCCTATCGCTCCGCGTCAGTAACGGATCCCGCTCTTGCTGCCGATGTGCTGGACAAAACAGTTGCAGAATTTGACACTGTGGAAGATCTGCTCAGACACTTCAATCCAGAATCGTGGCAAGAAGACCTTGAGAATCTGTATTTGGAAACCCCTTATTATCGAGGCCGAGCATACCATGACCGGAAATCTAAAGGTAAGAAATGAAAACTCAGATGTTCTTCCTAAGTAACTAGCAGCGTTAATAGCTACAATAGGGGAGACTTAGTAATGTAATATAGCTGATTCATTTAAATTAAATCAGCTGATCATCATCAGTCCATTATCTCATATTCTAATTTTTGCTGTAATTTTGTTGTTTCTGTGAAACTAAAAAAGATTCCCTTCAAAGATCTGCCATAGTTTGGAGAACTTATAAAAACACGCGGAACAGTTTCTTGCTTCTTGATAAATAAGTGCTTATTATTCCTGCTTGTAACAACAGAGGCGACCAAAGTCAGGGGAGCTTAACAGCTGCCCAAAGGCAGCCGGGCTAGTTCCCAGGGAAGCATGATGGTCTCTCGCCTGGGGGGAAGGGCAGTGCTGGGTGTCTGCTGCGCCTCTCTGATTGGTAGGAGGGTTAACTCCAGCCGGGGGCTGGCAGTGCTGACAGGAAGGAGACTGTTAACAGCCAAAATTCTGCTGGAAGATTTCAGTTCTACACATTCGATGTCTATGCTGTGAAATTTTTAGCAGGAATGGTTCATACGCTTGGGAGGTAAACGTCCGAAGGGACGCAGAGAAACATAAGGCACGGTGTAGAGGTGTGAGGGCACGTGTTCCGCGGGAAATTGCAGGAAATGTAACGGGAGAAGAGACAGGAACGTTTGGGCAGACAGAACACTGTGAGTGAAAGCACCAGTTCTAAAATTGTTAAAAACTAAATATCCTACTCACACATCCGAGTGATGCGATCTTAGGGCGAGAATGATTATTTAAACGTGTAACTCTGTAACATATAATTATCTCTAATTGGATAAAAGGATAATTTCTAGTTGATTATATCCTCGCTTTATTTAATAAGATTTGTTATTAAAATTTTCGCTATCAGGTCTAGGACTGGCTTGCACGGCATAGGTGCGAAGGTATTCAGCTGAGATAGGGCTTGCTTTCCATGCTTCCTATTGTCAAGGGTACTTTTAAGAACTGAACCTGGGCTGCTTGAGCACAACCAAAAGGAACATTTAGGCCAAAATGATTAATTAGTAAACTCCTGCCTGAGCTTTTTGCTTATGGCTTAGATCATAAATCTTACATACTTAAAAATGCATAGCTACAGGAGGGAAAGAGTCCCAGGGGGCCCTGGTGTGCAGCTGTGCCATGTGAGCACCACTAACTCACAATCTGAACCTCCGTAGGGCTCAGATCCGAGTCAGTTCAAAGGAGAAATTGCTTTTCTGTAAGCCGTTGCCGTAGCTGGGGCTTTTAGCGCATCTACTTAAAAAAAAAAAAGTAAAATATTCACCTGTTTTAAAAAGTGCAGTCAAATTATTAAAAATGGGACAAACAAGCAGTAAAATCTGACTTTGCTTTCAAGCATCTCAGCCACGACAGATCTTCGAGGGGCAACTCCTCTTGGTACCGCCTTTCTGGATTAAAATATTAAATATTAAAATTAAATTAATATTCATATTAAATATTAAAATTTGAAAATCACTTAAATCCGATCTTTTCCCTGGAAACTATGGGCTGTTGAAGGGAGGAGGCCTGAATTCGCTCCTAGCCCTTAGAAGCTTTGTGATTCTTTTTCTCAATGTAGCTGATCCTTTTGCAGTCTCCTCACTGCGGACGTGCATGTAAAAGCACCTACCTCTGGGAACTGTGCGTGGTCCCGCGAGAACACCTGCTGTGGGCACAAGTTGAAGCCTTTGTAGGTAGCTGAGCCAGTTTAGAATTCGGAACTATGCTTTCATCACCTTCCTGGGGAAACTTTCCTGATCCTGGCCTGTCGCTGTGACAATCCCAGGCACCAGCAAAACTGGGAATATTTGCAATGCCACTGCATGGTATGACCTACTGCTGCACTGTTATTCCACCCTTGTATTTTCTCTGAGGGAATATTTGACTCCAGGACCTCCTAAGGGTCTTAACGCTGGCTGAATTTCTAATCAGGTAGAGAACATTGGGAAATCTACAGATGCCTTGTTCCACCTGGGGCATGGTGACTCAGAATGACTGAGGGGTGGAACTGGGATACTGATGTTGTTTGTGGATCCTTTGAGGCCTTTGGAATGTAGAGAAAGTTTGTCCTGGGTCTCAGCACTTGGCACAGTTTCTTACACTTTTTGGATATTCAGTTAATGTTTGTAGAATTGAAGATGTTAATCTAACATTAGTATACTTATTTTTTCTTCTTTTCTCTTTCATTCTTTTTTCTTCTTGTCTTTGTGGTGCTGGAGATTGACCCAGCTTTCAGACCCTGATCCCAAGGACTAAGGAGTGTAGCTTTCCTAAGAATACTTTTGGTTTTCAAAATAATCTTGCAAGAACATTCAAAGTGACATTCTACTTAACGTTTGTGACAGAATCAACACCATCTTTCTCTCCCGTTGGCTTAGATTCCATTGCTTAATGTCTTGTTTAGAATGGCCCGAAGGCAGATTTGCACCATTTATTTAACACTGCCAAGTCACCACTGTTTCTGCGCTTGTATAAATGCCCTGATTTAATTGTTTATCATTCCACCGGTGCCGAACCACCTGATGTGTCACAAAAGTCAGGGAAGTCAGGTTGAATATCTCAGCTGGCATTTTCTGCTTTTAAGACTTAAAAACACACACTGTGGTTTGTATCCTGATGCTTAAGGAAAGGAACAGTGGATACAGAATGAGAAGAGAGAGCAGATAAACATAAAAAGCAGCCCGTTAGGTGTCAGGTAAAACATGAACTTCACAGAATCTCCAAAAGGTTCCCTACTATCAATATAATACTATCTTAATGATGTTGTATAGAGACAAGTTTGTTGTTTATTAACCTATTGAGCATCCTGTTTCTTTTTTTTTTTTTTGGTTTTTCTCCGGTACCGGGAACCGAACTCCCTACTTTGCGCTTGCCAGGCAGGCGCTTTTGCCGCTGAGCTAAATCCCCAGCCCCGAGCATCCTGTTTCTCTAATTTACTCATACAGATCAAAAGTGGCATTGTCATGACTCCAAAAAAATGCGCGCCTAAGAAGCCATTGGAATATGAACATACAAAACACAGGGTTTCATAAACTTTAAAATAAAATATAAACACACCGGGAAGGAGAATTTAATAAACCAGAAACAGTCACAATTTTTTAACTTAAATTTTATATTTTGCTTCTACTTTCTCTTTGGTGGAAGACAAACTAGTCGTTCATGGGTTTTTAGCTCTTTTCATGAAGACTTGTGAAACTGAGAAACAAGTGGGGAGTGGAAGTTCAGGTGAAGAGCGAGGCAAACACAGTACTGGCAGTGTTGAAGCTAGAATTCGATACTTAATTTCAACGTTTTTAAATTCACAAGTAATAGATAAGCTCCAACTGGTCTGTAAAAGCTTCTGGACCGAAGATAATATAACAAGTTAATATATCCCACTTTCCATTTCCTACGGGGTAATGGAGAAAGTATATATAATTGAAATCTGCAGATAACAGCAGTTTTTCTAAAACTCAGTTTTTGCCAATAATTCCAACCTCGTGCTTTCAACATCAAAGATACCCAAAAGTTAAATACTTTTTTAAGTTCAATTTCACTTATTTTTCTAATGGCTATTCTAGTGAGTATAGCAACTTTGTATAAAAGGAGATAAAATTATATAAAGGTTCTTCTTAGAAGCCTTATAATTACAACCTAAATTATTTAATGACCACTGTAGTTTAACTGAAACTAAACTATGATTCATTTAAAAGTTCTACCTATAAACAGCATCAGTATGTATTTCCTCAAGCTCAGGGCATACAATTCAACATTTATAAATTAAGAAATAATTGGCCCTGAGCTCTACAAGACTGGACCTCATGCTAAAGGTGATTCGTGGAGATTAATATCAAAAGTGAGACTTACTCCTTTGCTTTTCTCAGGAGGGCTTGATTTTCCAGAATGATAGTGTGATTGCCGTAGAAAAATCCAAGTTGTAATTGGAAAGGAAGAGTTGGTTTTTATCGTTATGATTAAAGTATAAACAGGGGTTAGGATTTAGCTCAGCAGCACAGTGCCTGCCTGGTAAGTGCAAGGTCATGAGTTCAATTCCCAGTACCAGAAAAAAAACAAAAAAATTAAAAATTAAAATACATAAATAAAATATAAACAAAGTTGTTGTTATGGTTTGTGTTTGGGTGTCCCCCCAAAGCCTCATGTGGTCATGGGGCAGGCTTTTAGGGTTGATTGATTATGGGTGTGAGAACTACACCCGCCCTGGGGTGGATAGTTTGCATATGTAAAGGAGAAGAAGAGGCTGCTTGCAGCCATTCCTTTTTAGTCCTTGTTGCTTTTGCTGTGTTCTGCCGCCATGAGCTGTAGCCCTCTGCCATGTGCCACTCTGCCTTGTAACCTGCCAAGTATGGACTGAAACCTCACAAACTGTAATCGAAATAAACCTTTCCTTCCTTCATTTTGGGCATCAGGTATTTTGTCCCAGCAAAGAGAGAAAAGTAACCAAGACAGTTGTGTTACTCCAAATTAATAGTTTTGAACCATTCATAAAAATACATTCTTTCCCCCAAATTATCATCTTTAGATACATATGCCAAAATTTACATGAGCTTCTACTTAAGAAAATCAACATTTTAATATGGAGTATAGTGAATACCTTGACATTAAAATAACTGCAAACAATGAAATATGTGATTTTTATAATTGGCAATAATTGGTTAGATACTGGAACCCTAAAACAGTCACTAACCCATTGTTGGTTATATAATGCCAATCGTTATTTTCTATACAACATTGTGCTGTAAGATATAAAGCACTTGACTCTAATCTGCAAACTGTTTGTACCTGAATAACTGATTTAAGAACCTGAGAAATAAACAAAAATAGATGTTTCATTTTAAGACATTTGAATTTTTTTCTGACTTCTCTTAGGTCAGAATACCTTTTTTAAAATAAGTAGTCATCATGTATTGATTTTTTTTTGTCATACCATAGC
This sequence comes from Chinchilla lanigera, assembly GCF_000276665.1. Lineage (NCBI taxonomy): Eukaryota > Metazoa > Chordata > Mammalia > Rodentia > Chinchillidae > Chinchilla > Chinchilla lanigera. The sequence continues at coordinate 6,891,962 of NW_004955412.1, read as the reverse complement.
ATGTCTACCAGGAGGATACAAGTTTTGCTTTTTCAGAAAAGTATTTAGAATATAGGAAATAATTTCAAAATATATTAAGAAATGAACTATATTTCAGAAACTGAATGCTCAGTGCTCAGACTTGGCTTACTTAATACCTTATTGAGAATTCTGAAGAAGGCCTTTACTGACATCAGTGGTGAATTAGTAGGTCAGACTGGAGATATCAGTACTCTGTAGCTACCTCTGTGTAAGTTAAACAAACATAGACATGGGAAGATCAACTCACAGTAACTTTACTTTTTAAGTTTCTATTATTCAGAGTAGGCTAACTCATTGGGTTTCTTGAACTATGTGCTATGCACCAAGTTTTAACAGTATTAAATGTGTTTACAGTAAATATGGTAGAAATCAAACAGAAGAAAGAAATGTCACTGAGCTGGATCCAAAGTTCCCCAAGGCTGAAATAAAGAACCTATCCCACCCTCGTAGAGTAAGTTTGTAGGTTGTAGACTCCCATTGATATTGGGAAAATAAATGTAACTCCCAACCTGCTAGATGTCAGGTGTTTCCCCAAATCCAAGAATAAATTCTAAGGAACAAGAGAGGTTAAGAATAGGAAAACTTTATTGAGAGAGAGAGAACTCACAAGAGGGGACCCAAAGTATGTTGCCAAGGAACCCACTTCTCAAAGGAAGTTTTATAGAACAAAATCATGTGGTAGATACAATATGGGGGAAAACTATGATCAAATAATAATACAAGTATAGCCAGTTAGGTAATATTGATCTAATGAGGAAGCAGGCCACATAGCAAGTGCACATGGAAAGAACAAAGACCTTTTATAGGGAGGAATGGATCAGGGGGTCTTGGTCACCCATTGGGGTGACTTAAGTCTATGTAGACTTTATTGGACCAAGTGATACCAGTTATCCCTTGGCAAGGCATGTAGGCCTGGTCTTTCCATCTTTATCTTCTGGCTTGGCCTCCAATAAATGCACCCCCAGCCTCAGTTGTAATGTGTTCTCATCTTCTGCACTGACTTCCCCAAGGGCCTAGCCCGTCTGACTGACTAGAACATTTCTACCTAATTTAGCTGCCTATAATATAATCACAGAGACAAAATTTTCAGGACACATGAGTAAAAAGCAAGAGGAAGGATGTATTAGACAAAAATACAGGGCACACTCAAGAGGGGAATGTGGGTGTTTAGAGAAATGAAACTTACTCTGAACTGGAGCTGGGTACAATTTAGGGGGGGTGTTTTCAAGATGGGTGATCTAGGCGGTGTACTGTCTGCCAGGTTATGATGCAAGCCATCCACACATGTTTGAGGTTGAGATCTGATGTCCACCAACATTGCTGCTTCAGAGGGTGGAGGAAGCACAGTTTACAAGTGTAAAGGATGGTGTAAAGCCTGGATTTACAGGCTTATTGTATCTTTAAGAACTTTAGGATTTTTTTGATGAGTTTCCTAGAAGAGGAAGAAAAATCTTAAGTAACTTTTGTTGTAATAGAAAATAACACACACACACCCTCACCCAGTATGTTTCAGTTTGTTAATTGTCCAGGTAACAGGTCCTGCTTCAGACCCACTTGCTCCTGTCTCTTAGAAACAAGTGGTCACTGTGATGCATAGATGCTCACTGTGATACACATCGTATAAAATCAGTCCCCAATTAACAAGCCTTTCTGCCTCTGTACTTCCTGCTTGTTTATCAAGGTAAGCCCTAGACCACAAGAGAGCAGGGCCTGATATTCTGGAAATGATCCTGATCCGTGCCCGTCAATGTAAATAAATCTGCCTCCAAACCCTGGGTATTGCTTTGGTGTTTCTACTTGCTGTTGCATATGGTACACTGGCCAGGAAGACTGACTGTGCTGACCTATTTGCACATTGGCCATAGCCCTCATGGTTGGAACAAGGACCTCTCCAGGACCTGACAAGTAGGCATGCCCTCAAGATTTCTCGAGTTCCCTGGGAGGTCTGGAAGAGGATTCCTGGTTCCCTGATCAAGCAGCTCACATCAGACCCCAAAGAGAGGAGGACGCAATCTGTCTGTCTATCTGCCTATCTATCTGCCTGATTCTGGTAAAATCCCCCAAAGGCACCCCAGTTAGTCAGTCTGTCAGTCCTGCTCAGTTTGAATAGAAAAAGAGCTTCATAACCTCTTGTTGGTTAAGGCCATCCTCAAGGGAAGGGGTTGAAATGTGAAACCCTGTATCACTTTAAATGTTCTTGCTTTGGTTTGTCTATATTTGTGATACTGGTATGCTGCTATTGTTCTAATTTTTGTTTGTTTGTGTCTCATTTGCTACTCTCTTTAAAATAAAAAAAAAAGAAATGTTTAACCTCTGAGTTCCTGCTAAATAAATGTGAGTGAAACAGACAGCGTAAGCAATAGGCTGCTCTGTCCGTGCACCAAGACTGAGAAGCACTGGTCATGGTGGCCGATTGGACCCTCACCTGCAGTTCCGTGGGGACCTACATATGACAAAACAAAGGCCTCGCACTCTCCTTAATTAAGTCGTGCCTAAGTCCCCAAGAGGGGACTGGCCAAGCAGCAGCTAAATGCTTTCTGTCTGAGAGACCTTTGCCTGTTGGGCCATCCTTCAAGCATACCCAGCATACCCCTCAGGGAGATAAAATGCGAACTACTTAGTTAAAATCCACAGTCCTTGTCTGCAAAAAACTGGGCTTTGTAGAGCTAAAAATGAAACCAAACTGCTCCCTGCATCTCAGAAAAGAAAGAAAGAAAGAAAGAAAGAAAGAAAGAAAGAAAGAAAGAAAGAAAGAAAAAGAAAAGAGGCCTATTCTTCCTGAGCATTCTACCTTGACCTCTCATCGGCTGCTGCAGCTGCTGCTAACACCTATAGCTTCATCCCTCACTCCCAACTTGTTACTTCCAGCCAACTGAACTGGTTCCAGCTGGCCAGTGCCTGCCACAGAGGCCCTCCCTCTGGAGTCTTCTGCTTACACGCCTTTCCTGATCTAACACCCACCTGAGATGACTGTCAACAGTTCCTTCTGAGTTCTACATTTTGACTGAGGAAAATTGGACTGTCATCCCTGAGAAATGCCTTGTGCCCTGTCAAGCCCGAATAGATAAGACAGACTGAACTCTATCAAACCACGCCCCTGAGAGCACATGGTCATTACAAAAGTTGGGGACAAACCCGTGACTTTCCTGGTAGACAATGGAATAAAATCTTCTGCCTTCAAATGTTCCCTCTGTCAGAAAGTTACCATCACTGGGGCAACTGGGACTCTTGCCTCTCACCTCTTCTGCCAGGCAGAATCTACAGCCTGGGAGGACAGCTCCTTTCCACCAAGCCAGGCAACCTCACTCTTGTTTAACCCTACATATTCAACTTTGACTGTTCCCTGAGAGAAAAACTTGTCTACATCAGCCTGAGACAGATAATTGCAATCCTAAAGTTCTGAAAACTCTCCTCTCAGAGATGTACTCGCCTCTGGGCCTGGACATCAGCCATGATCAGATGTCACGTAAAGCACAAACAGGTATCCAGCCACACATCAGCCTGATAGACTGGTAATCACCTTGGACAAGATCTCTTGGCCTCTGCTTATGGGTTGCTCCCATAAACCCCTTCACCTAGGAAAATCCTGAGGCCGAAGGCCAGCTAACTTGAACTCAATTACCATAAGGGGTTAAAAACTCTCCTACTTGGCTCCACACCAGTGTCCTGCATGTAAAAAGCCATCCTAGTCATCCAAACAAATCCACAAGGCATCTGAGAGGCTCTCAGATTCAGTCCAAGGCAGAAATCTTTACCCTGTTTTGCCCAAGGACATTCATCAGCCCCAACCTGCTCAGCCAGCTGCAATGCCACCACTGCCAGGTCTATCTCCTGCACCACAGCTTCCCCAGATTAATTCACCTGGACTCATTTGCCATAAGGGGTTAAGAACTTGTCCACCTTGTCTCCACACCTGTGTACCCACCTGCCAACATGGGATGACTGTCAGCGACTCCTACTGATTCTGTTTAGCACTGAAGAACACTATCACATTTTTTTTCATTTTCAAAAGAATAGTAGGAAAAAGAACAATAGCAAAATACAAACAAAACAAAGCAAGAGCATTAAAAATGATACAGGATTTCAAATCAGATGACAGGAATTAGCAATGGTTGTTATATTACATATTATTATCTTCAGTGAAGTTGCTCAGATTACCAGATGTAAGAGTGGAAGACTGCTCAAACCATTAAAGAGAATAAGAAAATAATAATTTAAAGAAACATTAGAGACATTTTAGATGGGGCCCAAGCCTGGTTAAAATCAAAAGTCTCCACCACTATGGCTGGTCCTGTTGCTTGGGTGAACGCAGTCCTCCCCTGAGCACACCCAAGCTGGGACTGTAATGCGACAGAGGGCCATGAAGCCTTACCGCACTGCTTTCCTGGAAGACCTCAAAGAGGGAAACGAAAAGCCAATGAACATGTCTAAAGTTACTATTGTTACCCACTGGAGTGCCCACAAAAAAAAAAATTTTGCCAAAGTAGATCTTATGAGATTGACGAGCATTTTATCAAACATGAATTCCTGTACATGCTTGATTGCCATTTATCACTCCTAGGAAATGACCAGCCTCCCTCACACTTGGGTCCACTGTCTCAGACTTGACATTGACTCTCACTGTACCCTGGGAGGAAAAATAATACCAACCATATCAGCCTAAAATGCTTGATAATCATAAACCTAAAATTTTGAGGGATTTGTTTCCAAAAGTATAGATAAAGGACTAACCCCTGGCCTTGCTTATCAATCATGCCCCTTTAGTGATCAAGCTCTGTCCCAAGGCAACCCCCACCTGCATCAAACAGTACACCTCTCCTGCCTGTAAAGCCAGTTCAAGATCTCCAAGCTGCCAGTGCCACCATGATTACCATCCATACATGTTGCCTCAGTCTTCTGCCACCCACAGCCTGCTGGTACCCTGGCCTTGACCTAAAAATGCCTTCTTCTGGCTTTGATTGGCTCCCGTCAGCTAACCCCTTTTTGCTTTTAAATGGAAAGACCCCAGTTCTGGATTACCTGTGCTCAGTCTCACAGAGCATCAAAATCTTGTTTCCGCTTCACTGCACTTCTGACTGATGACACCCAAGCTGCCCGATCGGTGCCTGTTAACGTAAATAAATCTGCCTCCAAATCTTGGGTGCTGTTTTGGTGTTTCTGCTTGCCGTTGCATGGTGTCTTGAAGCTGCAATCTTTCTTAAAAGTCCAATTTTAAAATCTCCGTTTCCTTGTCTCCTTCCTACTTAGTTTTTATTTCTTCTATCCTGCCTCAGAAAGACCGTGGACTTTGGAGTCAAGTGAACTTGTGAAAAACTTCTAACTCATGTCCTGCAAGTGTAGACCCCTGAATCTCTGTTTTCTGCATTTTGTAAAATGGCCTTAATTCTAAACACTATTACAACTTGTGTTGGTATTAAATGCTAGTAGATTGTCTAACAATAGTGAACCCTCATAAATTATAGCTACTGTTATTACTTGAACTGCTTACAAAGCTCTGACAGAACCACGGTATGTCTCTCACTCTGCCCTCTTCCCTGTAGGAATCTGAGGTAATCATCAATACTCTAGAGAGCCTCATTTGCAATATCCAAATATTGTCAGATTTAAGCATCTGTGTAATTAGTGTACTTATAAAAGTTTTAAAAATGATTGTCAAGTACTGAACTTTTCTAGGATACTATTCACCCCAGAATCTTTTTTTTTTTCTGGCGCCATTTTGCTCATCAGGTGTTTCCTCTGCTAAGCTTTCCACTGTTTATGAGCCAGATGATTTGCAAGTGTCCAGAATCCCCACTTTCTCAGTTTGTCAGCCAACATTAACAAAACCATATTTCTGCTTATCAAGCTACATGGTGTCTATGAGGGTACACATTTAAAATACTTGAAGAAAATCTCAGCAAAGAACCAGAACACTTTCCTTTGCTTTTCTCCTAGTGTCAGGGCCACCTCTTTTTTTTTCCTAGATGAAACTGTCTACCTTTGCAACTATCTCAATCCCACTCTCATCATCAAAGTTATTCCTCTCACTTGGGCATACCATTCAAATGCAAATAATGGGCAATCCTTTTGACAGAGGAAAGCTATCAGTGTCTGAGTAAGCAACAGTTACTCTTGTTCAGGTAAGCACGGTGCCTTGGGTATTCTCCGCCCACTTCTTTTCTGGGAAGTGTTGGTAAACCATCCTTTTGTTCTGTGCCAGCTGGAGGCCGCAAGACACAGCCCGGATGCTAGAACACACACTTCTGCAGGAGCTGCTGGTGCTGAGAGATTTGGCTCATGACATGTCTTTACTTGCAAAAGACTGTGTTCCATCCCCTGAAATTAACCTGAACACACATGATTATTTCTTTCTGGTCTTCACATCAAGGTAACCATGACCTTCTTTTCACTGACTGGAATCTCAGCTACTTCTGGTTGTAGGCAATTGGGTCCTTAACCTGACCTCATTTATCTGCTTTACTTACTCTAAGGATACTACAGGGCACACCTGCTGAGAGAGGGCGGACCTGGGCTTCAAACACTCTGAACTCATTTAGTCTGAATGCATTTCTTGGCAGGCGGTTACTGTTATTCCCATTTCACACAATAAAAGAAGCAAATTCAGAAATGTTCTGTGACGACTTGAAAGGAGGGCGCTGTGACACAAATCTGGCTTTGTTGGTTGCATAGCCCATGCTGCGGGCAATTCAAAGCTATTCAGAGCTTAGACACCCATTGTCCTAAAGGAAAGAAGGATATTTGCAAACTTTCTTGATTCTTCATTGTTTCCCAACTTTCTTTCTTATTTTTCACTTCATTGATGTGCTGCATCCACTCCCCAAGTCCCGAGCTCCTAGGGTTCAGAGAGTTGCCTCATGTTGCTGTCACCTACCTCAGTGCCTAATTCAGCACCTTCCAGATAGTTCATTCATCCACTGATTGTCCAGCAGATATTTGTTAAGTGTCTAGAACATGTCAATGGCTTTAGATAAGTTGCTTGGCTTCTCTGCATCTCAGTTTCCACATCTTTATCATGGAAAAAGTAATATCAAAAATGAAGATTTGTTATAAAAACAATGAGATTTGAATTTCCAAAAGCATCTCATACAGTTCTGGGCACACAGTAGGTGCTCAGTAAATTTCCATTTCCTCATGATTTTACAGTGTTTTTAAACCTTGAAAATTAGCATTTATCTAATCAGGAGCCTTTTGGTGTGATTTAATTTTAAGTATAAGTGGTAAATATTTCTATTCTTTGGGTATTAAACCAACAAATAGAATAACAAAATTTAGTATATTTTATGATTTTGAAATGCCCTGCAAGTCCCTCAATAAATATGGTAAAATACTTCATTATTCATTCTTAGTCATATTATTAAAATATTAAATATCGTGAATGTTGTTCTTTTGAGATTTATTTGCATTTCCAAAATCAAAGTTGAACTGCAAAAATAGTTTTCACAATTATGTCATGATTTACAGATGAGGGAATCTTAAAATCACAGTGAGACTGTAAAGTCCATAAAGATGAACAGAGTCTGCCAGGAGAATTTATGAACCATGAAAAACCTGAGAATCTGCATTTGTGTGGTAGACAACAAGTACAATTATTCATATATTCTTCTCACCTCCTACTCCTACCCCAAGCACCATAAATCTAGTGTTGTAACACCCAGGTCATGTGTTCAGCACTTTACATAACAGATTGTAGGGCTAGTCTCCACTGGGCCAAGTACATGTTCTATATTACCTTGGCATATGTATCTGAAAGCCAACCTTCTGGAAGCCACATTCCACATTGGCTGCACTACTTCTAGGTTCCCTGGGTCACAGTGTTGATTATTGTCATACACCACGGTTCATCCATAGTATAGCTGACTCTCAAACCCTAGTGTATCAATGCTAGCGTAACACGTTAGCATGTACAACACTCAAAGGTATGTTAGAAATAAAAGCCATTCAGCATATAAATGATACTCTAAGCTCTCTCTGAAAGATGCTTGAAGTAATAATGTCTTCATAATAAGAAAAATTGAAAAAAAATCAGAAGTTTATTTGATTCATTTAGATAGTATGTGTTGAATACCCATTCTGAAAAGAAGTCTTGTACTGGGATGATGTCTGTTTCTTTCCACAGGTTACTGCTTCTAATTGATGAAATCAAATGCTTTTACAAAAGGGAAACTTAAGTGATCTGTCCTTGGTTTTCTATCATTACGGGAAAAGAAATGGGACAGGAGGATAAGAGATTCTGTAGATAGATTGTTTTCTTTAAATTTTCAAAGATTCAGTTTTCTCAACTGTGAAAGTAAAGGTAATAGTGGTATGTATTTTTTTAGCATTTGTGAGGATTTCCTACAATTGTCTATGTGAAAAACTTCACAGTTCCTTTACATGTAATTTAATGGCCAGGATCAACAAGACCTATTTGAGTATCCTCCATCCACACCTAATCCTTTCCCTGTCCTAACGCTACCACAGAATTCTGACCAGACTGCCACGAACCTCTGTGACCAGGCTGCATTTGGAGGCCAGGCTGTGCAGAGAAAGTGTTCCCCACGCACTGTGCCACCTGTCGCTGTGGACCAAGGAAGGGTTGGGGGCAGTGGGCCTCCTCTGAGCCTCTAAAAGATTGTCACCACAAAGCCCAAAAAGCTTAGCTGATCTTAAAGATCTAAGAAAAAATAAGCCTCAAAGTCAAAGGGACAGCAACATAGGCACGGTCATACCTTGGTTCATGAACTTAATTCTCTCTATGATTCTGGTCATGAACCCGATTGGAAGAGAAGAGAATCAAATTCAAGGGTTAGAGTCAATGTTGACCTTATGGGGAAATTTGACTCCGTACCACTCTCATAACATTGTGTGCACTGGGGTGAAATAAGGGAAATTAGATTAAATTAATGGCCTTTTGAATTAAATTTGGAATATCCTTGCAGCTCTGTAATGTTCAGCCACAGAAAGTGATGCGGGAGTGGAAAAGGCAGCGTTTCTCCCACGATTTATACCACTCCATTCGCCAACCCTTTCGGGAGGCTCACACCAGTGTGTGCCTTCCCACCAGAGTACAAGGAGCCTTAATTGTTGCTCAGCCTCTGACTGACTCTTTGCTCTGCTGTGCTGCCTCATCTGTCTCCCCTGACTGGAAATTCAATGTCCCTGCCGAAAGTCTGCAGTCGTGCCTTGAAGTTATTTGCATCCAGTCAGAAGAACCTTTTAGTCTTAGTTCTAAATCGAGTGCCTCGGTGGCTTCAATCCCCTGATAAGTAGGGCAGCTGATTCCACAGCGGTCACGTGAGGCCATAGTCCCTTGTCACATCAGTGAATTGAGGCATAAAACTGACAGCATTGTACATCTTTTCATGGCAGGTAGGAAACAGCAGTCACCCACACTCCTCAGTGAAACGGTTGTACAAAGTGAGGAGTTAGATTTCAAGGGAAATAAGACCCGTGTGCCTTGTTCTGGTTGGTGGGTGGTATTTTGGGATTTTGTTAAATTCACATACGGAAGGCAGGCTGTAGTTTGGCTTAGATATCTCATCAAGGTAGGGACGTGGCTATTCATTGCTCCAGCCTCAATTTAATATCCCGTAGCAAAGCTTGACACAGCCCTAGCTCTATTGGTCTTTTTCTTTCAATCAGTGGCTTGAAACACTTTAAACCTAGTTTTACCATTTACAGTTCACCTTGGTTAAATAATGCCTAGTTCAAAAGGGTGGGAAGCAACTAAACGTTACCATACATCTGGTGACTAACAAAAAGCTGAACTAAAGAACTCGGTGTTGGTACCTCCTTCCTGCCCCCTCTGCCCTCCCATCATGATCCTTTCCTGCTAATTGCACCTCTGTGTTCCTCGTCTTAGACAAACACATTCTGATTATCACAGGCAGTGGATTTGGCTCCCTGCACCAGCCCTGTCCACAAGCCCAGTAATGCACAGGACAGCAGCAGTATTTATCTCAAGGTGACACTTGTAATGGATGATTGCTGCACTTCTTAATCCATTTATGTAATCCTTTCTGCTTTGCTTGCAGTTATTTTTCAGGGCTTTAGCGGCAATAAAATGGTTCCTTTCCCAAGACAGAGTTCATTCAATCTAAATCTGGATTGATTGTAGCTAAACTTATGACACGTCTTTACAAAGGAAGAAAAAACAGCAATAAATTATGCACAGTGATTAGCATTTATTCAGTCCCCACAGTGTCCCAAGCTAAGCATTTAGCAGTTAGGTATAAATCCCTGCCCTTGAAAATCAAGGCACAATGGAAAATGCACTCCGGGTAAGACATCAATCCCTCTGCCATTTAATTTCCTATTCAAAGGTTCATCTGGCCACATAGCTGATGTCTTTCTTACTCTCAGTGAAATTGGCTGACTTTATGGGGTTAATGGACACTCCAGCCACATATGCGCCTTCTTGTCCTTCCATTGCTTTTAAAGGCACTCTACTGATGTCATCCTTAGCCTTTGACCTCTGCCCTCAAAACCACTCCTTCCTGCTCCTCAAGCAGTTTTGGTTTAAGGTTAACATGCTGACCAGGGCTGGAGTCCAGGATAAATGGGAGGTCTGTCCGGCATTTGAGGTGTGTCTCCTGCAAATGGCGGCCCAGCTGGTACACAGGGAACTTCACCAGGCTGTGGTGGTAGGAACTGTGCAATCAAAAGAGCTTTCTTTCTTTTTTTTGTTACTGGGAATTGAACTCAGGACCTTCCGCTTGCCAGGCAGGCGCTGTGCCATTCAGCTATATCCCTGGCCCCAGAGCTCTCTTCTGTTGTGGTTCTGGTAGAAGATATTTGTGCATGTGCAGAGTGGCCAGGATCTGAATGCCAAGTGGATGGGTGACCGAGTAGATCCGGAGAACGCTATGTAAAATACAGTTTATGTATTGTAACAACACAAATTTAATTCAAGCACAACTGCATTACTTGGATCTTAAAGATTATCAAGACAGTTCATAGTAGCCCAATTAACCATATCCCTTGAGAAACATTGTTATAGAAAAATGACTGAAAGAGAAACAAGGAGGAAGATCTAATTTTTTTTATTTAACAATTGACTTTAAAAGAAAACAAATGAAGGTGGAGAAAACAAAATGAAGCAAAAGAATGAATAATACCCCACATTGACTACCGGGCACATTGTATTTAACCCTTCATATATTTGTGATGTAGATGAAAAAGCAGAGGTTCAGAGGCATTAAATAATTTTCCAACTAAGGGGAGGCACAGTATGATGATAAAGCAGTAGCTTTACAGCACAGCCTGGACACTTAACCACTATGCTATACCGCCATCTAGGACCCAGTGCACAAATATGCTCCCTACTCGCCAACACATCATTTCCTTTTGGATTTAAAATGAAGCTAACATCTTTTTCTTCTAATAATTTTAACTTCTAATAATTTTGTTGCCAGGTATACACGTTACAGTGCTCATTCCCAATGTGTCTGTGTATCTCAAATTATAGTTAAGTAATGACTTAGATTCAGGATTTACTTAGAAACAAGAAATAATTTATTTTGTGCTTTTAAAGACAAAGACATTTATTTTAAATTCTCAAATGTTTCATTTTCTTTCATCTGGAAAAAAAATTTACGTTAAAAAAGGTACCAGGAAATATGAACCACAATACAGATTTTAGTCAAGACTTTTATTTTTGTTGTTATTTTTGGAGGGCAGAAAGGATCAAAGAGAAATTAGAGTTTTCCATCGTAAGTTCCCAAAGAGAGACTGAACTTGCGTTAAGATGGCCCTTACAGAAACTCCCCAGTAACGAGGACTGCGCTTACCGTTGCGTTTGTTTACACCGTGTTTGTGTTTGCCCGCAGTTGACCTGGACAGGCTCAACGATGATGTCAAGCGCTACAGCTGCACCCCCAGGAATTACTCAGTCAACCTGAGAGAGGAGCTGAAGCTCTCCAACGCGGTCTTCTTCCCTCGCTGCCTCCTGGTGCAGCGGTGCGGAGGGAACTGCGGCTGTGGAATTGCAAACGGCAAGTCCTGCAATTGCAGCTCAGGGAAAACCGTGAAGAAGTACCATGAGGTAGGTCACACGCGAATGCCTTCTTCTGACGCTGCACTTAGTGCTTTCCTACCCAAGTCAGGTCTGTAACCTAGAGGGAACTGGAAGCCAGAGCCACTGAATGTGGTTGCCCAGCCGCAAGGATGGTTGGAGCTGAAACTCTTCCCAAGCTAGGCTTGCCAAGCCAAGGGCGCCGGAAACAGCTAATTCCATCCTGCCAAAGGGACTCCTTTTTCTAATTCTTGAAATACATCATTCGATTTGACAACAACTTTGTTAGAATAGATAATCACATGTAGGATACACTCGCTTCAGAGAGTACTTGGCTTCCTTGTAGAAAGGTTTCCATGTAGAGGATGCCACTAAAAAACCCAGGTTTTTGTAAGAAAATGCTAAGCCCTAAATTTTAGTTCAACTAAGTTATTAAACATAGTAAACACAGCAAAAACATAAATTGTCAGAGACCTTTGCATTCTCTAAATGTGAATGTACTTGTTTTGATAGCATGCCTGTTTTTCCTAAATAGTACTGGGGAGATAGTGCTTGGGTTATGCAAAAAGAAGCTATGGTGAATATAAAGGTTGAGGAAAAACTTTAAGAACAGTAATCTTTAATAACAGCAAGCCCCAATGAGCGTGATTTGATGCCTCTACAGGAGTAGTTTGCCAGCGGTGCCGTAAAATAGGGGAGGGGTGTGTTCTTTTGATAGATGAGTAATCTAAGGCCTACAAGAACCAGCAAGTTGACCTGTGAGACGTAGTCAGTAAATCACAAAGCCGGGATCAGAGCTCTTCCATTGGCTCTGGAGTCTGTGTTCTTATCCCTAGTGATCCTGTGCTATCGCTGTTTCAATACACAGCACCTTAATGAGGATAAAAGACTCAGTAGAATTAAGAGGACTTAGAACCATTCCTCACATGGAGAACAGCTCTAATTGTGGGAAAATTAACCAGCCATTAAAGTTTAGAAACTTAGTTTTCACATATGTGAAATAGGCCTAAGAAATTATACCGTATAACTCCTTCTAGGAGCCTGCAGATGAGATAAAATAAGGCCCATGAAATGAAGGGTGTAATGTGTGGAACATCATACAGGAATACATTTATAAATAAAAGTTAAAATATGAAGCAAATTATGGTTAGCAACGATTGTTTGAGTTGCTGTCCATAAGAACCCTATAAGACAAAGGAATTGGTAGGTAATTCTCTCTCAGTATGAGTAGCTTTATACAACTGGCTTAGGGTGAGGGCTTTTTGCTCTAGTTGTGTTTATTTGTTTGTTTGCTTTTATCCTGAAACCAGTACAATAACAATAAATCAAGAAGTTACTGCTGAACTAATCAAAAATGGGAACATCATCGCTGATATTTTCAATTTGAGAAGATCACCCCACAGTAACCACACTTACCTTAGATAGGGGAGACACATTATTATAGACTTACATGAAATATATTTTTAGTCATAAAAATTGTTTACTCCACCCCACAGTTTTCAAGAGAAACAAAAAGTTCTCATGTCTAGAGAATGCTAGCCTCTGTGTGCATTGTGTTTTATTTTTGTGTGAACTGTTGAACTCCAGATTGGATGTTGTCCTTCACATTTAAAAATCTGAATTTGGTCATGTTTGTCAGAAGCCAAGGATAAATCCAGAATGCAGTAATCAAGTTAGACTTAAAATAATTTAGGATCTCTACCTAATAATAACTTGAGGAAGAACATTCAAGCTGAAGCCTTTGATGTATTTGTAGAGTTCTTTATTTTTATCTTGACCCTGTGCTTAGACAGAAGTTTCAGCTTGAATTTTACAGTTCTGTGTCTTGGAAACAGCAGAGTTGATTGCACACCAAAAAACTCTTGCCTCCCAGGCCCTTTCCTCTGCAGAAATCTGAAGGGCCTGACTACTCTCTTTTTCTTAGATCCTTTCTTATCTCTGTATACAATAAACATTACACATAAGTTTCTGTTCACAATTAATATCCAGAGAGGAAAACCTTTCATCTCTTTGTTCAGTCATGAGTGATCCAAACCACTGGCACCCTTTTGAAAGGTCACTCCCGAGCATCCTTTGAAAATGTGTCATAATATTTTTATTTCTAGGGCTCTGCACAGCTCTATACAAAATCACTCTGCCAAGTGCTGGACAAAAGGAGAAAACAGCATCAATCACCCAGTCAGTAGCTGCATACCCGGAACGCACACTCCTGTCATGTTTCCCCCAGGCTCCGAAAATACCCCTGAAGTGTGTCACCATTATCACTGTCAAGTGCCCGCTGGAAAATAGCAAAAGGCTTGTTCCGTTTTCAGAAACACGGGTTGCTTGAGCTTAGTCTCATTAGGGAAAACGCTAGTCCTTTATGCTATTAGTTCTCTTTTTATATTCTTGCCTCCAAGAAATGAAAAAGCAGTTTCCCTAGCTCATGGTTGCAACTGACGAGATGTGAAATGAGTTTCTATGAGAGATGACATCCTTACGGGAATAACGAGAACTTGTCACATAGCAAGCGCTCGTGATCCACTCTGCATTTTTCATTGTTCAACGCTAAGGAATTAAAATCGGAAAAAATTAGAAAGCTTCTAATGAAGTGCCTGCTCAATCTCCTATAGAGAGTTAACTTTCCACTGCAAGGGAGTATTAGTTCCTGTACCTAAAAGTTTGTAAGTTCCCTGTCGGGTATTGTTCCTCTTCCCTAGCAATTGTTCTATGCCTATTGGCATGTATAGGTACACCTTTCCTTCTACTTCTTCTGGGCTCATGATGAGGCCAATGTAGCAATAAACAGATGAATAAGAGAAAAAACAAAAATTTTTAAGTTCTATATGGTACCTTCATTAAGTTCTATATGATACCTTCCTAAGGAAGCCCCCCCAAAATGGTTCATCCCAAATCTTTTTGGTTTCCTGATTTGTGGGTAGTTGTGGAGAACTAAGGTGGAGTGAAGTATATGATCTAAAGATAATAAGTAAGAGTCTTCTCTGTTGTTCCTTTATCCTCAAAGATAATATTTCTTTCCTTTTGGTAGAGAGTGGGCACATGTCACATGCAGGCCTTTTATCCTCCCTCGGGTAAAATTAGAAAATCCTTCCAAAGTTTTGTCACATAGAAGAGTGAGGGGAGGGTGAAAGTAACTTTTAAAATGGCTTCTGCCATGTTGAAAGATACTTTTGGTACTGATTTCTTTCTAATAGAGAGTTCTATAAAGCATACCATATAGAAAATTAGAAAATACTATTATTTAAATTCATTTCTTCCCCAAATAATGCATAGTGAACAGGAAAAGGAGAGTCCCTAAAAATATGGTGAATTTTACATTAATACTTTCTGTTTTTCATCATTCAGTCCCTAGGCTACATATCTTCAGTCAAAAAAATGAGGAAACAGCAGAGAAAGACAGAAGATTGTTTTCTGGCCTTCCTTTCATGCTTTTGTCATGATGCTGACTTCCCCACCTGCACTGTCGGAAGGAACTTCCTGTGCTGGAGGGAATATCCCATATCTGCCTGCTCCCACATGACGCTCACTAGCAGTATATGTCCATCAAGCATAGCACAATGAGGAAATGAATTTTTAAACTGTGTTTAGTCTTAGCTGATTGAAATATAAATAGCCATACATAGCCCAGTGGCTACTATACTGCTCAGCACAAGCCTGGGAGACCTTCTGTCTGACACATTTCCTGCACCTAGTTTCATTCTTATCTCTGGATAAAATGCAAGAAATTATGTTAGAGAATTCCTTTTAGTTTAGTGTTTTTCTTATGTAAAAACTTTGTGTTTTATTAAGTTAAAAGCCAGGAGGCATAGGTTAGCATTTATATGTGAAACATAAAGTTAAAATAATACAGTGTGTAGTAATTAATCGCAGGGCTGAAATCAAGTCAAAAGAACCAATCCTCAGTAAGGAAGATATGAAAGGAAAGTTACTCAGCAACATCATGCTAAGATGTCTGAGCTGCAGACTTGAGATAAAGGAATAGTATTTGTAAGATTTATGCTGCTGAAACGTCTGTTGTTGAAACAAATTTACATAACATTACAAAGTGAGACCAAAGAGAAAATAGATTTTATTCAGGTAATATCTATTTTCTGGCAAGTAGCACTGAGGTTTTGGGTCAAGATCATAACCAACCATAACAAAAGTCAAAAATATTTTTTCCTACTGTTTTTCTAGCAACAGTCTTTCCAGAGCTTCTAGAGCGCCTTCCTGCTTCTCACCTTTGAGGACGTCCGTGAGTCAGGCAGGCCTTTCCTGTGTTTTCCTGTTGAGAGCCAGAGTGACCGAGCAGGAAAGTCACAGGGCTGAAAGAGAAGATTTTGGTTCAAGGTCCTCCACGTGGGGGGAGACAGCTGAGGGCAGCCCTAGCCCCCACCCGCCGCCCACAGCATTCCTCAGATAACACCCACAATAAGCTGCAATTTGAACTTTCTGGGTAGATCTGAAACTACCTGACGCCCATTAACTGTTGCACTCAATCCTCCACTCCAGAGCTCATCTCCCTGAAATGGTGTAAGGGATATAAACAGATTGGTGATTAAAGTGCAGGGTAAATGCAAAAGAATAAAGATATCTAGCACAGTTAATGTTTACAGACTGCTTATAAAAAGTTAATTCACTCATCATTACAGTGGCAGTGAAAACGCTGCTTCTTGCCACATGGGGACACGAGCTAAATGATAGCATCCAAATACTGTAAAGTCCAGGACAGGTGTGGGTAGAATTATTTGAACTCATGCTTCGGCTCCCTGAGCTCTGACTACCTTTCAGCACTGCTGACTCACTTTGTCAGGTGAAACGACTCTCTGTCTGAGTACTGCTTATCCTTTCCTTCTCCGCACAGCTTCCCATCAGACCTTCTTGCTACAGTTTAGCAAACCTGCTAGGGAGCAAGATATTCCCCCGGCAGACAAGGTCCACCTGTGCCATGAATGATCGCTAAGGCTAATCCCATGTTCTGGAATTAGGTTCCCAGCCAGGCTTCCATTATGCTTTCTGCAATGAGTAGGCTGGATACGTAGTCACCCACCCTCTAAAATGCTGCCGAAATTCTTCCGCGGCTTCATTCTGTGAATATAGGACTGCAGCTGAACACGTATTCAGCTCAATCCCCATAGTCACCCCCAGCGTGCTCTTAGAAAACCCCCGGATGTCAAGACTGCATTTTCAGAGTCCACGAGGGTTTAAAAACCTCCACTGAAACCCAGCCTTTTGTTACCGTCAAAGCTCTCAGCATAACATTACTGAACTGTTTGTCACTTATGCCCTTCCTTGGGAACTGTGTCAGGAGTTGATAGCAGTCCTTCCGTTACAACCGTCAGTCTCCACTGTGACTCTTGCTGGCAGGTTGAGTAGTGACCCAGGTAGGAAACGTGACCCAAATAATTCTCTTTAGTACCTTAAATTTCAGCATAGCTTACTATCATCTTCTAAAAATCTTGATTCTAGGTACAGTTTTCATGGTCTTTACACACAAAAGAAATTAAAATACAGGCAAAAATTGGAAACTATTTTCCTTAAGAAACTGTGTGTACACTGAATACTGCATGCTTTAGAAGTTGGGTAGAATCTTAAATAAACTCAACGATTCAGGTTTACACAATGCGATTGTGTCCTGAAATATGTACTTGTGTTCCTGTGGCGGCCATTAATTTAGCAACTGTTACAAGGCCTTAACAACCTTTTTTTTATATTCCCAAGAAGCAAGATCCCGACTCAGCAGATAACTATCTCCCTGGTATTGTTTTATTAGTATAACAGCTTTATGGCAATGATTCACTCAGTGCTTTATTGGCAACAAGGCAAGTAACTGTAGTTAAATATCTTTCATGATGCGGTAATTTGCAAAACTGAGCATCTCTGATTTTGTATATTGGTATAAAAGCCACTAACTGCCTCAGTCCCTTTCATTTAATGAATGTCAACTTTTCCTGGCTTCACATGGATTTCTAGGGATGGAGAGGAGAGACAAGATTTGTGTTTTCACTCATCGTGCTAAGAAATGCCTGGTTACTCCTCGGTGGATTTTTATTTCCGTGTGTGCTTGCAGCTGTGGATCAGAGGTTGGAAGTACAGCATTTTGTGATGGTCCCTATTAGCAAGTTTCCTCCAGCTGCTATAATTAATTCAGTGCTTCCTTCCCTTCAAAGGTGACCAGATAAACTATAACCCGCCAGTTTGCTTTCTCTGATAAAAGCTTTTCATTTTGCTTTTAACTTTCCTTGCTCCCTCAAATCAGCTTTGCTTTTTCCTGCTTCCAGGGCTGTGTACCTGAACCTAAGACTATTACATGCTCCGAAGGCTTTGAACATCAGCACTGTGATCAGCTGGTAAAGCAGTCCAATTTCTGCTCTGTTCAAACAGTGCCTTCCTGTCTTGTCTGGGGAAAGTGTCTGCCAATTCATTTTTCTCTTCTTATCAGCAAAACACACATATACTGCGCTTGTGTTGCTTCTTATAAAGCACAGGGAAAATCCCTGAACACTCAGAAGACCAGCTAGAAAACCTGCCTGGGCTTTTGCTCTTATCCTAAAGCACTCACTTTTGTTTGCTGTCAAGTGAGAAAGCGAATTAAGACGGCGCTGATTTTACAGGTATCTGTCATCACAAATTATTAGGCCTTGATAATGATCTTCTTCAAACAAGGAATATTTATCACATGCTCCGCTTCTTTGCAGTTATTTCCCTCCCTACGCTCCCAGCCCCAAAGCTACCTCACGTAGACAGTCTTGGGTGACAGGGACTAACATACGGAGAAATTCCTGGCAGAACTACCGGGCTCCAATCCCCTTCCAAACCACTCTTACCAAATATGGAAACATAGGGTCTTTATATTAGTCACAAATAGGACTATTTAATACCCCAAATATAATACATTCTTTAGCCGTTGGTTTGGTCACATATTTTTTCTTTGAGAAATAACATCTTTTATTTTCTATAGCTATCCAGAAGGAGAAAATATGGAAGAAGAAAAGGGCAGATGTTACTGTAACTCTGCTCTCAGAACTTTCAATTTTGTTTCAAAATTATGAGAGGATTAAAACTTATGTGAAACACGGGACATTTTCTTTTGTCTCACCCTTATTTCCTTTTCATTTTTTTTTTTTTTTAAGTTTTTTTCCAGTACCAGGAATTGAACTCATGACCTCACACTTGCCAGGCAGGCTCTGTACCACTGAGCTCAATCCCCAGCCCTCCTTTTCACTTTTGTTTTGCCTCTTGTGTTTGTTGAAGCTTGAGACAGAGACTCACAAAGAGGTAACAGAACGAGCTTGAAACTTTCCTTGTGTCTGTCCTTGCTAGTATGGCACATCTTGTTTGCTCAGATGCACTTTCTTGAGCCGCTACTGCGCTGCTGAGAAGCACAAACCAGATTACAGGAGGAAGGGCACGACCGAGGCTCTGTGGTGTCAAATCCAGGATCTTATGCAAGTAATTTAAACTCTCCCCTGATCTGTGAACTAAATTACAAAGCGTTTTTCCCACAGTGCAGTGAAGTCCAAGTAATTTAATGTTTACAGTCTCTCGCAGCAGTGCCCGTCATCTAGTAGGCCCTCAGATTTGACTGCTCCTGCCCTTCAAGCTCTTATAATCCAATCAGTAGAGAAAACACTTAATGGGCCCCATGGAAATGTACGATACACGTTTTAAGTGCCATGAAATTGCGGAAGATGAATGCTAAAAATATAATTAGCTATAAAAACTGGCATCTGGACTAACTCTACCAATAATAAACACTTTGGGGTCTGTGTGTCCCCCTCATGAGCTCTCTTAGGTGTTCCATTTCACTGTCTCAATTTCATACTCACAATTTTTTGAGTCAAACTTCACATCCCTTGAGTCAACAGTGAAAAGATGCAGTGATTTATTCTCTGCCGTCCTGGAACTCCCATGGAAGTGCATGGCTAGAAGCTAACAGAATGTGAGACTAGCATACATGAGTGCAAAGGACCTGGGCATGTTTTTTCTAGTAGATGATATTGGTTTGCTTAAGACTTCATTTATTGTAAGGGTGAGACATTGGCTGAGAGTACAAACCATAGTAAGGAACTGTGGGCATGTCATCAAAAACGGCAGACCTCACAGCAAGATAGTCCTACCTTTGAACATTAGCTAGGACTAAATTATAGCACAGTAAACATAACAGATTCCCACTGCTCTTCACAGTCAGACACACCCATAAGACACAAAAGCAAATTGTAGGCGCAGAGTCGAGGGACCAAGCCCTGGCCCCAGATCCAAGCCAGTGGAAGACCCTGGACAAGCTACTTCACCTCCTTTAGAACCTCTAGTGTCCAATCTATAAACTGGGTATAATGATACCTTCTTCACTATGTGACAGCCAAGATTTTTCTTAGAGCAAAATTATAATACCTGTGCAAAATGTATGGAAACTTAAAGTGCTGCATAATATTTTGGAGTTGCCATGAGGGAGTTTAGGGTCTTTCAGGAAAATAGAACAAAATAAAGAAAAAAGACCTATAGGAACCTAAAGACATGAAAGATTTAAACAATTGTATATGAAAGCAAGTATATAACTTTATCAAGCATTTATCCTTGAGATATTGTTGACTCTTTGAAGGCCACAGCTAAGAAGCGTTAATTTCTATTTAAACTACTAATTTAGCATATTATGTTTAAATTTATTAACTTAAAAAATTTTGGATTCACGTTTATAGCAGCACAATTTGTAATAGATAAATCTTGGAAACAGCCCAAATGCCTATCAACTGAGAAATGGATCAAAAAGGTGAGTACTACTCAGCTATAAAGAAGGATAAATTTGAGGCATTTATAGGTAAATGGATGCAACTAGAGACCATATTCATAAGTGAAATAAATCAGACCCACATGTGTAAACTTCATATTGTCTCCCTAGAATAAGAAACTGAAAGGGTAGATAAAATCCAAAATCTACAATACATAATGTAAAGGGAAAGAAGCTGCTCAAAAGGAAAGAACAACTGGGATGGGTTGAAAGGAGAAAAGAAAGAAAAGAAAAATATATATATATATGCATACAAGATGGTTAAGATAATTGTACTACTAATTTCTTTTAGTTCATTGAAAATATAGTTTGATCAATTTTTCATGCTTATATTTTGTAAATTGAGCAACTATTTTGAATTAACAATACACAATGTATTAACCATTGTTAATATCCTATTATCTTGCTTTGAAATTCTGTATTTTTTCTTTCTCTTTAAAATAATTTTAAAAATTTGGGATATACTTACTAATTAAAACCATGCTGCATTGATGCATAGGTATTAATGCACAAAGATTTTAGTGGAACCTGACCTGTTTTAAGTTATAAAAGGCATTATGTCTTCACAAATATTGTGAGACTATGAACATATTATCACTGATGTCCCACCTACAACCTCAGGGAAAAATTTACATTTACTCATACTAGCATATCATGCTCATACCTTGTTCATTGTCCTGTCTGTGGCAATAATATGCTCAGTGTTATATTCATCTGTAGCACATGCTTTGGTCAGAAGAGTAATGATATATTTGGGATACGACTTCCCACAGATCAGGCCCTTAGAATACTGAGAATCTGCTAGGATCCCTGAGGTTACCCTGGATTTACAGGTAGGTGGTACAGGGACAGCGCTCTGGGACTAGTGAAATTCTGCCCTTTGGGGAGTCGGTGATTATAAAAATACTTTTATGCATACACATTCTAATAGCAAGCCCATAGCTTTTGTTGGATGTTCAAAGGATGAGGAACCAGTTACCATAAAGGGAATAAGTGACATGCAGGTGAATTAAGGGCTAAGAGTTTACTAACCGGAGCTATGCTTCTTCTTTTAGGTGTTAAAGTTTGAGCCTGGCCGCTTCAAAAAGAGAGGCAAAGCGAAGAACATGGCCCTTGTTGACATCCAGCTGGATCACCACGAACGTTGCGATTGTATCTGTGGTTCGAGACCACCTCGATAAGAGAGTATGAGCATACGTACATTAAGCATGAGAGAAACTTCCATTTAAGAAGGATGTAGTAAGGGACCCTTGCTGCCCAGAGACTGAGCTACTCCACACTCACATGCAGTGCAGTGAATGCGAGCCAGTCCATCCCAGCTTTGTCAGTGCTGGGGCACACAGAGAGGGGCCTCATCAACTTCTGTATCCAAGAATATACGATTGCATTTAATAACAGTATATGAGGATATACGTGTATACACACAGGTACACCCATATCCATGTCTATGTGTAAATACATGAAAGGGTTTATTCAGCATATATAACCAGGTATGCCAGAGCTCACAAATGGCTGAATTATTTAGACCCTTAATATTTTGTCAAAATAAAGAATGTATCAAATGTATGAAATATGTCTTTAGGAAATTCAAAAGAGGAATTTATTTTTAAATGTTGAATCACAAACCATTTTGAATATTACTCTCCGAGAGAAACCACTTTGTACATGAAAAACCAAAAGATGAGCTTTACTTATGTATAGGCCTTAATTGTAGCATAGAAAAAATATGGTTTCTGAGAAAAAGCTAAATACCTAGCCATTTTTCCCATGAGCTGCACTACACACTCACCAAGGTGGACCATGGTTTCTTGTCCCCCAACCAGACCAAAATAATATGAGAGCTTTAGAAATTAGGTCAGTAAGTTGTCTTTTTATCCATTTTGCTGTAGTGTTCTACTTCATTTAATACCTATCTCAAAAAAAAAATTTAGCAAGATTATAAAAATCCTTCAAGATAAGTTGTAGTAGAACTTCTTGTTTTTGTTTTTCTTTCCAAAAACTCCTCCACAAAAGCAAATCTTTTCAGGAATGGCATGGGAAGTGTGTGTGACCCTCTTAAAATGGTGCTCTTTGAAAGATTTGGGAAGTTGAAAGTCAGAAAAGGAAGCATTGAAATAGAGATGTAACTGGAAATTACATGGAAAACTTGGTAGAACCCATATTGAGTAAAAGATTTGAATTCTGCAAACTGCTTCAATAATTTTATGTATTTTGTCCTTTGTGTTCCTGTCTCTTCTATATATATATATACACACACACACACACACACACAATGACATTTTAAATTTGGCAGGCCACCATAGATTATTTATAGCCTAAGAGCATTTTACATTAATAAAACCACCAGTGTTGGTTGATGTAAGTCCTTAATCATATACTTTCTCACCATCCTTAGTTCGTGTTCCTGAGCCAGGTGAAACTGCATCTGGGTTTCCCATTTTTTCCAAATCTGTGAAACATATTCTGAGGAGCCCACTGTGAATTGTGGGCCCCAAACTGAGCCTGATCTCCCACTAGAAGACTGTCCTGCCTTGGCTGTTGGTATTCAAAGTAAATTTTCCTCCCTGGCTCCTTCAAGTCTCTTTTAAAGAGACTGACTCCAGCAGTGGGAAGGGATTCATCGTGCTCTGAAGCCAGACATGTAAGAGGGAACACCCAAGTCAGGATAGCTCAGGACTGCTCACAGGAGCTTCACCTTCCCTCCTGCCTTAGAAGTGAAAAGGAGAGCTGATTTCTATGTGACAGCGCGGGTGAAGATGAATGGTGTCTTAGGAATGGCCTATGTACACCTGGCTTTCTGAGCAGGATGGTCTCAGATCAAAGTTCTCAACTCAAATCCAAGTTCTCAGCTTTCCTTAGGTGACTTATTTCTTCTTCGTACTTTGAGCTGGAAGATGTACACTTACTGGTGATACACCTTCTAAAACTTCCCTAAGATGCCCGGCGTGGTGGCGTACCCCTGTAATCCCAGCACTCAGGAGGCTGAGGCAGGAGGATTGTTGTGAGTTCAAGGGCAGCCTGGGCTACAAAGTGAGCTCACAGCCAGCCTGAACTGCATAGTGGGACCTGTCTCAAAAAGAAAAAAGAAATTTCCTTAAGATTATCCAGTATTTTTACTCAGGGACTGAGTGGTAAAATTAAACATTCTATTGTCCTGTTCCCCCCAGATCCTACAGCACAATCAGAAAGAGCCCAGGAAGATACTAGTAATCAGGAACCACTCTTCCCTTTCATGACTACTTGCAAATTTCCTGTGAAAATATTGGCTTCCTGTACCAAAACAAAACTGTGTATTATATCACTCAATCTAGCTTTTGCAGCTCATGTAGTAGCTGTAAGTATGAAAAATTAGAGTGTTCTACTCAATTTTCAATAGATCTTCCAAACTCCAATAACCAGGATGGTTTTCATTTAAAACCTTATCTACACTTTGTATCTATTAGCTGAAATGTAAACAGACATATTCACTCACTTTTTGTTTTCTTCCCTGAATGTTTTATTAAAACTTCTCTCTTGGTTATCTGTTATCTCTCATACTTCCAACATTAGCCAATAAATCAGTTTCACCGCCATCAAAGAAAGAAAAACCTCACTGTACAAATTACAGTTCAAAACAAACCCTAATAAATCCACATTTCTGTATAGTTCACTCACCTGTAATGATGCCTTTCATTCAATATGTTCTTAAAGGGCAGAACACTTCCATAAGTAGAGTTTTTATACGTTTTTGTTGTATTGGTAACATATAGCTTTTTCTTCCCATACCATTTTCTATAGCAATTGTAATATGCCTCTTCGTGGAAAATAAATATTGCTTTTGAACAAAGCTAGTCCATTATTTAGTACTAACTTGCAGTTTTAGAAAGTATACACAGTTACACACATACTTTCACAAATGCATGTAACTGTTCACAGTGACAAGATTGGGCGACTTCTGAGGGTTCCTTTTTGTAATGGCTGAAAGAATGAACACCTGCTCCTGGGTGACAAGCTGCTACTGTGTCCCTGTCTTGAAGCCATGGAGTGAGAGCAACTTGGGTTTTATTGTCTTGCTGCTGCTGTTGTCGACTCCCCCCCAGGCTTTCTCATGAATTACCTTCTCCTCTGATTCTGCCTACCTAGGAGAGCTCTTATCCTCTTTTGCAGGGGCCTGAAATCTTCAACATTACAGCTACATCTTCCCTCTTTCCCCCCTCTCCATTGCCTCCTCCAGGTCTGCACCTCAGCTGATGGGTCAGGAATGCCAGCTAAGGGAGACAAGTTAGCAGCTACACTTCTGTAGCATTTGGTACATGATGTCTGAAAGAGCACAGAACTGAAAGAGAGCTCTTCCAATTGCAAGAATTTTGCCTTTGCTTTTCACTTAGTCTTTATTAACATAGTGTGGGAGACAGGGTAACAGCTGCAGAATATTGAGGTAAACTGCAACTTCAGTGGCTTTAGGTTGTTTGCACTATGTGAGTATAAATATATGTATTCCCTGGTAAAAATTGATTTTAGCATCAAAGTACGAGTAAGCCTGTTAGTCAGTGTGAGGAAGGGGCAGGAACAGGATCAAACAATTCTGTGCATCAGAGTTAATTCAGATTGGGCTTTTATGTGAAAAATCATAACAGTAGGTAAACAGCATTTTAATGTACGTACATTAAGAATTTTATTTCATTTCCTGAACTGTGAATGTGTCCAGTTTTACTCTAAGTATAATTCAACAGATGTCCAAAATAGTTTTATTTTCTCCTCGGGTTCTCTGGTAAAACATTAAATTAAAATTCATAGATTAGTATTCATGCCTGTTATCCTAGGAAATACATTTTTGTTTATTGACAGTCCAGATCAAATATGCTACAAGAAAGAATATTTATCTTTCAATAATTTTATTGACATTTACTCAAATTCTGTTGTTTTTAAAGATCAAGTTAAAGACTACACAGGCCTCCAAGCTTATCATAGCACTTTGGGACAGCTTAAATAAAACAGTTGACATCAATAGATATAAGTAACTGCTTAATATAAGGCTTTTTCTTGCTGGTCCAGTTATAGTTCCAAATTCTGAAAATTAATTTCTATTTTTTAATTTCACTTCTATAGTGATAACTATAAATTATTTAACAGCTCACAGTAGGAGAGAGTGCAGCTATGTCTGTCACGAAGGTTAATATTTTCAACATAACAACTTATGTCCCAGAAATTCTCCTTTTCTTGCAAAATCATTTGGCTGTCCAATTGTTTTAAAATGTTGGCTACTGTTGGCCAGATTTTGTATCCAGAAACCAAATGTTGAAATCATTCTTGGATTTAATATACATTTTAAGTAATACCTGCAGTATAAAGTCTCCTTTAAGAACAAGAATCTCTGGATTGTTTCCTAACTTGATTCTTTGGATGAAGTCATATTACACATGTTTTGTTTTCCAACTTCTAGATTTTCTAGGGTTTCCTTTTCTCCCTGTGACTCTCATATTTCTTTCCCTTCTCACCAGCCTCTACCTACCAATGTTCAGCTCAGAAAAATCAGGATTGGTGCCTACTTTGGGGAGGTATAGGAGGTAGGGATCATTTGAGGAAATTGAATGGATAGTTTCCTAAGAGAGCAACAAGTAGGGTGAAATGGCCAACTGGTTTAAGAAATCACTGCTTCTTGACAATGGAACACTTCATATAAACATTTCAAATATTGCTCATTTTGATGCAAACTTCAGAATATGATAGTAGCTCCTTAATGATGTCTACTAAAGGAAATTTAGTCATAGTCAATGTGGAGGAAACTGACTAAAATATTGTATTAGTTCATTTATTCACCAACAAATGCGTTAACATCCATTATATATTTGACCTGCTTTGGGGTTCAAAACACAAATCAGATCTGAAAAGGAAATAAAGCCAGAGAAAGATATGCTAGGTGGGTACACAGAAGAACAAAGATATGCCCCAAAATGCCTAAGGTGAATACAAGGAATAGAGAGAATAAATTCAAATAAGTTCAGTTCACAACACCAAAGTAAAGTGACAGAAAGGAAAAAAAAGGAATCTGTAGTGGAACAATTGGTAGTAGCTTAGATTTTGTAAGCACCTGTCACTGTCTGCTTGGATGGCTAGCAAAGGAGTTTTCCTTTCACATTTAGGAGAGGAAGCCACGGAGGTTGTCAGTGTAATAAAGGGCTGGACAGCAAGTGAGAAGACCTTGGGCATAAGGACAAGTCTCCCTCTTTCTGGACCTATAGTTCCTCTTTTACAAAGCCTGATAGGTAAGATGTCCCATCAGCCTCCCAGCAGAACAATTCTCTGATTCTGCATTTTGGAAAATGGCAAACTACAGGAAGATTCGAGGGCAGAATGTAAGTGACAGATAGGGCTCCTTCAAGTACCAGAGGTGTATGTGAGTTGGAATTTCAGAGTATTCTCCTGGGAAGATGAGGAAAGCAGGAATGGAGATGTCTAAATTTGAGAGCATATCTCAGAAGAGACTGAGAGTCACCCTTCGAGCGACATAACTGCGACTATGAGAAGATAAGGACAACCAGGAGGACAGTCATAGCCAAAGAGGACGGAAAGAAAGATGAATTCATAAAGCTCACAAAATGTACACTGAAACTTCAGTAAGTACCGTAGTCACTGAGGGCTGGTTAAGTGCCCAGCCCTGTGCTAGACACAGTAGCTTCACAGAATAAGACCAGTGAGCTTTTCGCCCTTATTGATCCAGAGGAGGGAGAGTAAATATTGTATGAGTACAAAAATAACCTATTACCTTTCTAAAAAGCAAAAACACAGTGTAGGGCGGAAGTAAAAGGTAGACTCCAGATCAGGGGACAGGGAGGGATTCCTCGAGAAGATGAGACTATGACAGGGTGAGAAAGTTGAATTCATGTCAGGAGGAACGTGGAAAGAAAGAGTGACGTTAGAATGGAGAAAATGTGGTGCTATTACAATAACATTTTCAATATTTGAGCAGAGTTACTGATGAATTAGAGTAAGGTGAAGGATGGTGTCAAGAATTTTTAGAAGACATCTGGCTTAGCAAGCTGGGAAGATAGAGCTGTCATGTACTGAGATGAAGGAAAGGGAAGGGGAGGAATGTGGGACAGGATTGTTAGATACTAATGCCAAACTGCCTTCGATATCCATACAGAGACATCAAAGAGGCAGTTAGGTCTGTGGGTTTGGAGCTCAGAAGAGGAGTCTAACAATGAGATGTAAATTTAGGAATAAACATATAGCTATGAAAAAGCCATAAGTACGACCTCCAAGATTACTAGGGAGGTTGAAGATGGAGGGGAAAAAGATCACAGGGCAATGGCAAGAGAATAAAAAGATCCTGAGTGCCAGAGAAAAAATTGCCTCAAGGGGACTGGGTCAGTTTTATCAGCTATCCCAAAGAAGATGTAAGAGACAGCTACTAATTTATCTCCCTAGACACACTCCTCCAGGTGAGTTTTAGTGTTAGTGGAAATGCTGTGTATCTGTGCTGTCCATTCCTGTACCACTCACTATGTGTGGCAATTGAGCTCTTGAAGTATGTGGTCAGTGAGTTTCTATATTCTATTCAATTTAAATTTGTAATTAAACATAAACAGCAGCACATGACTAATGGTTACTACCAATCAGTGCAGCTCTATGTCAGTCACAGAGTTATAGCTGCAGTAACTATGTCGCAGTACCACACACACACACACACACACACACACACACAAACACATCTGCAGCTAATTTCTAGGGAAGGAGCACCTGACTCCTATATGGACCTAAGAAAAGATTAAGGGTCTCTTTGGTACTGGACGGTAGAATGTGAAAATCAGTGTCTATTGGCAGTCATGCCTCTAGCCATGTAGACCAAAAACTGCAGAGAAAATCAAACTGCAAAGACAGAGGGAGAGAATGACATCAACACCCAGAAAGTAGGTACGAAGCTTGAGGGAGTCCCTTGCCGCTGATACTGATGTCCGGCCAAATCCCTCTATTTAGCTGATCGAGGATGTTCTGTGGTAGAGGTGTGAGTCTGACAACGAGCCTTTGTGGAGGGAAGACGTGGGATGGGATGAAATGCAAGGGACATAGAGTGAAAACCGCTTTTTGGAGAAGTTGTTTAGTGAACAGTGGAGAGACAGAGGTACAGCTGACTCATTTTCATTGAAGTCACAGCCAATAGTCCACTACAGTTTACATCTGAATAAACTTAATTTGAACCTTAGATGTGTCCTCACCATAGGGCACAGCACAATCTTCTTGTAGTTTGCAATGCTGGATAGCACCTCGGCGTGGGTTTGGAGCTTGTTGAGATCAATTTAAATAGCAAAACAATCAACAAAAATTAAAATATGAATGTGAATTTCCCATCACTAACTAGATCATGAAAAGTACTCCTGTTTACAGTGTGCGTGCTGTGTAAGAGTGTTTGATTTCAGCTGGGAACATCTGTGTTTCAAGCTTTCTCGGTGCTCTGCACATGTTTATGAATGACTGTATAGACACAGCGCACTGATTGATTTTGAGCAGACAAATTTGCAAATACAGAATCTATGAATAAGGATATTCACTGCAAGAACTGTGCTGTTTATTGAGTGCTCTCGAGGTGCCAAGAATTTTTCCGAAGTTTGTGTATTTAACCTCTGCAATAGTTGAATACTAAGTGACTTTTTATGAAAATGAAATGAATTAGTATAGATAAAGCTTTTATTCTAAAGCAATTATATGGTGTTAGTGAAGCACATAGTGTTCAAAGTCAGCAAGTAGAAACTCCAGATATTGCTTCTATAATTCTCATGCTTAATCACATTCATCGGTATAAACCATCATGCAGAAGGCAAAACTAGGGAACGTCTGCAAAAAGTCTTCGCAGGCACCAGACCATCCAAGCATGAACCTTGAGGTCAACATTGAAGGTTCTCGTCACGTTTCATTCAACTTCGAGTAACAGCGTCTGGTATGCAGTGGGAATGAGTCTAGCTATTGGGAACCATGAGCAAGAGAATGAGCGACAGTGTTCACAAATTTGCACCAAGACAGAAATACAAGATGAACACATAGTTTCATTCAATGATGAGGTCTTAGAGGAAAATAAGTTGGAAAGTGAAAGGAATGCCTCTCTGAAGATGCAACCCTTTTATTGACACATGAAGGATGTCAGGAAATAATGGGTGGGAATATCTTGAGGAAGACCACAGTAGGCAAAGGAACAGCAAGTGCAGAGGCTCTGGACAGAAACAAGCCGGGGATGGTATGAGGGACATCAGAAGGGACCGGGTAGAGGAGCAAGAGACTCAATGGTAAGAAAAATGATTAAAAAAAAAAAAAAAAGTAGGCAGGACCAATTCCAGAGTGTTTTATAGGTCGTGAGGAGGAGTTTGGGTTCTGAATGTGTTGGGATTTCTGAGCAGGGAAAGGAAGTAACGGGACAAGTTGGTACAAGGTCTCTCAATGTGTAGGGAATTTGCTACAGAGAAGCAAGAGTAGAATGGAGATGTTTAGAGTCTCAGGAGGGAGAGGAGGCTGTATCTAGGGAGGCGGAACTGGAGGAAGTTAGAAGCAGACAGTTTCAGGATATTTTTGAGAGGCAAAGGTTCAAATGTAGTGTCAGAGACTGAGACGGTCTAGAACATCTCCAAAGAGTGGTAGCGGGTGGAGAAAGATGAGGATCCAGGGTTTTTCTTAGACTTTAACAATCTTTTACTAAATCTGAAGATTTATAAAACCTTATAAATGCTTTAAAAATTGATTTGTGGGTTGCCTGTAAAGTTTGTTTTCAACTCATAGGAATAATTACTTTGGTAATTCACTGAAATCATGATTTTGTAAAAAATAATAATAATAGTAATAAAAAGCAATAGAAATAAATTGTTTTTTCCCTGACCAGCTAAACCTGTTCTGAACACTAAATATAATCTTGGTTATCACATAAATAAAAGTAGAAGGTTTATGCGATGATTCAATTCTTCTCATGCACACAGAGGCTAAATGAAGTTGCTAGAGTGTAGTATAAAACTGTGACAGAAATGGTAAACGAATTAGCTCTGTTAAGAAATGCAACTTGCATTCACCCAAACCTGCAGTGGAGAAAAGCCCAGACCAGATCAGCAAGTGTAGAAATGGGGGAGGGAGGTTTTAGTCAACTATTTACCTAAAAATAAATTTAAAAACAAACTAAAAATAATTCACTCAGTTCTAATACTTCAAGCTCAGCACATTTCGTTCTGCAGGAACTAGTCATTTCCTGTTGTAACCATAAGAGGACACATTTCCCCAGTAGGCTTATTAACGAATTCTAGGAGCCTTTGCACAGGCCTAGGACTAATAGGACTTTCTTTAGTCTTCTCATAGAAATCGAGAACAGACTCAAAGCCACAGAATTATGAATATTACAGGCCTGAATCTGATCCTAAAAGAAGTGAGACAAAACAATGAGCAACATACTATCGCACTTAGAAATATATTTAGTAGTTTAATATAACATCTTTTTCATTAATGGGTTCAACAAGTATTTTTGAGAACCTACTATTTTTTAAGAATATACCAATGATAACTATGTTGGATTTTGCACTAGAGGTACTTAAAATACTTCAAATGCTCACAGGTAGTAAAGCAGATTATCCAAAAGAGCTTCTAAGACCATTGAGACCACGCCTTCACATTCCCCTCAGAGCATGGTTCCTCTATTGACATTTCGGGTTGGATAGTTTTTCGTTGCAGTTGGATGTCCTATAAGTGGAACGACGTTTAATAGCATCCTTGGCTTCTACTGACTGCATGCCAATAACATTCTTCCTTCATTGCCATATGCCCTCGGGAGGAAACTCATCTTTGTGTGACTTGAATGGGTGATATTTACTACAAAGTCCTGTCTTTCTCTTAGGTTTTCCCATTAGTTCTGTAAAGGTTCCTTTGCCAAATGATGTTGCCTGGAGTTGGTTTGAAGTTAATGCGGAGGGGCCACCCAGGCAGAAGAGTCTGGATTAGGATCAGAAGGCATCAGAATCCCTCAGTTAGATTCCATAACAGGAATCTCAAAACATGTCAGTTTTTCTGCCAATAAAATTTTGTTCTTTTTAATGACTGCATAATACCCCACTGTGTATATATAACCACATTTTCTTTATCCAGTCATCTTTTGATGGACACATAGGTTGATTTCACATTTTCGCTATTGTATATTGTGCCATAGGTATATAGGCATCTCATTGCTATACTAATATTAATTTCTTTGAGTATATACCAAGGAATAGTATAGCAGGATCAAATGACAATTCTGTTTTAGTCTTTTGGAAAACCTCCATATTGATTCCCATAGTAGGTAAGCCAATTTGCATACTTTCCAGCAGTGTAGAAGGCTTCCTTTCTCCCTACATGATTATTAATATTTATTGTTTTTTGTATTCTTGGTGATAGATCTTACGACTCGGGTAAGATGGTATCTCAGTGCAATTTCTATATGCTTTTGCCTTATAACTAAAGATGTTGAACATTTTTCCCTACATTTATTGGCCATTTATACTTCTTTTGAGAGCCATCTATTCAATTATTTTGCACATTTATTGATTGAGTATTTGATTTTTTGGCATTAAGTTTTTTGAATTTTAGATATTACTATCCTCTCAGAAGAGCACCTGACAAAGATATTTTCTCATGCTATAGATTTTCTCTTCACTCTTGATTGTTTCCCTTGCTGTGCAGAAACATTTTAATTTGATGTAGTCCCATTTGTTGATTCTTGGTATTATTTCTTGTGCTATTAGAATCCTATTCAAGAAGTCTTTCCCTGTGCCTATAGCATCAGTTGTTTCCCTTCTGTTTTCTTTTAATAATTTTAATGTTTCAAGACTTATACTTAGCTCTTCAATCCCTTTGAATCGATATATGTACAGGATGAGTGATAGGGATCTAGTTTCAGTCTTCTACAAGTGGGTATCTAGTTTTCACAGGAGCGTTTGTTAAAAGGTTCTCTTTTCGCCAACATATATTTTTGGCTCCTTTGTCTAAAATTAGTTGGCTGTACTCCTGTGGGTTTGTTTCTGTGTGCTCTATTCTGTATCATTGTTAAATGTGTGTGTGTGTGTGTGTGTGTGTGTGTGGTGTGCGCGCGCGTACGCGTGCATGCGCTCATGCACACGCCTTGTGCTGCTTTTGTTACCGTTGCTTTGCAGTATAATTTGAAATTGGGCATTATGATGCCGCCAGTCTTGCTCATGTGGCCTAAGATTGCTTTTGCTGTTTCTGGGTCCTGTGTGTTTCTATATAAATTTTAGTATTAGTTTTTCTAGTTCTGTGAAAAATGTCATTGGTATTTTGGTACAGATTGCACTGACTCTATAGGTTGTTTTTGGTAGTTTGGCCATTTCAACAATATTATCTGCCAATCCATGAACATTGGAGGTCTTTCCATTTGATAGTGTGTTCTTTGATTTTTTTCTTTAGTGTTTTGAAATTTTCTTTATAAAAGTCTTTTACCTTCTGGTTAGATTGATCCCTAAATATAGGTATTTTTTTTTAAAAAATATTATAATCCAATTGTTTTCCTGATTTCTTTCCCAGTCCCCTTACTATTGATGTACAGAAAGTCAACAAATTTTTAACATTGGTTTTGTATCCCGCTACATTACTGACTTTGTTTATCAGCTCTAAAAGTCTTTTGGTGGAATCTTTAGGGTCTTCTATATATAGGATTATATTATTTGCAAACAAGACTAATTCGACTGCTTCCTTTCCTGTCCCTTTTATTGCTTTCTCTTGCCTAATTGCTCTGGCTAAAACTTCAAGAACTATATTGAATAGGAGTGGAGAGTGGACATTCTCACCTCATTCTTACTTTTAGAGAAAATGCTTTAAGCTTTCTCCATTCAGATACTGTTGGCTGTGGGTTTATCATACATACTTTACTATGTTGGGGAATGATCCTTCAATACCTCATTTCTTCAGGGCTTTTACCCCTGAAGGGATATTGAATTTTGTCAGAGGCTTTTTCTATTTGTTTTTCTTCCAGTACCAGGAATTGAACTCACGATCTTGTGCTTGCCAGGCAGGTGATGTGCCACTGAGCTAAATCCCCAGCCCACAGAGGCTTTTCCTACACCAATTAAAATAACCATGTGATTCTCATCCTTGATTATATTGTGGTTTGTTACATTTACTGAACCATCTTTACATCCTTGAAATAAAGCTTTGTCCGCTCCTGATGACAGAAGAATCAACGTCCAGGACATTAATTTATTTAACCAAAAAGTTATGAAATGCCTACTGCTCTGAGCACCAGGAGCAATTATAGATGCTGAAGGTAGTGAAAACAGATCAAATTCCTATCTTTATGTAGCATGTAGTAAGGATAGACAAACAGACAAGTGACATGTATAAAGTATGTGAGAAGAAAAATACAACAGACTAGAGATAAATGAAAACAGGGATTAACACTAGAAGCAAAGTCGATTTTAGATAGGATGGTTATCTAAAGTAAAGGCCAAAAGGATGCAAGGAAGAAAGCCATGCAAATACCTAATAAAAGACTATTCCAAGGAAACAATGCAAATGCAGGTATCCTGAGGTAGAAGCTTGCTTGTGTGGTGCTGGAATGGTATGAACCAAGTAGAGTGAAAGGAAATGAAATTAGAAGGTTAGTAAGAAATTGATTTCATGTAACCTTTTAGGCCATTATAGGAGTTTTGGCTTTGACTGCTAAAGATCAACGAATGTTTTCTGTTATCTTTCCAGGCACATAGAAGGATTGTATTCCACCCGACACCCTACCTAATGTTACATGTGACATCATAGATTATATTATTTGTTCCAATTCCTCATCCTTTACATCCACCCCCATGCCATGGCCTCACTGCTAAGTTGTCATGTTGGCCACAAGATAGGTAATTCTCTACTGCTTAGCTGTTGTTTTAGCCACATGACTTGTTTTGGCCAACAGGATACAGATAGGATACAAACAAGGATTTGAAATGTGTATATCCAGTGTGGCTGGTACTCTTGAATCTCAGCTGTAACATGCCCTAGCTAGCCCATTGACCTAGGAGGAGAATGAGAAATATGTTAAAGGGCCCAGGAGAACCTGCCATTTAAAGTACATCACCCAAGGTGGCTTAGTCCAGTCCATGTGGTTTCCAGCATCCCACAAATGCATGGCAGATAAATGCTTCTTGTTGCCCCAGAAATTCAGTGGTGATTGTGTTGCATGGCAAGGCTGCTGCGTTTAGCCAAGAAAATAGGAAAGGAAGTAGAACATCAGTCCCTTTTGGGAAAGGAAGCTTTTAAAGCCAGCTGTATGTATTTCCTCAGCTCCGACCTCTCCCGCAGTGAGGACTGTAGGATATGTCAAGGCAGAGTCCCTACCACCTTGAGTGACAGTGTGGAGCAGAGTCCACATGACCCACCCAAGACATATAGCTTGGAAAGGAAATAAAAACCGCAAGTGTTCGGTGATGTATCTTTTTCTGATACTGCAGCATAATCTAACTCATCTAATACAGGAAGTCTTACAGGATTTTGAAATGAAAAATGACACAATTTGACATTTACCACATAAATAATGGTGGCTATGCTGAGAACAGACTAAAGGCGGTAGGGGCAGATGTGAGAAGACAAATTAAGATGTAGTTATTGCAGCACTGATGCAGATATGACTGTGGGGGCAGCATCCATCATGAAGAGGTTGAGGGCTAGCAAGAAACCAGCACGTGGGACAGTGAGGCCTTAGAAAGCTGACTAGGGAAGGGCCGTGCTGAGCGTTTTGTGCTTCTGCCATCAGATACCATCTTTCTCCTACATCCTCCCCTTCCCCTGGCCCTCTGCCCCGAGAAGCTGACCATAGTGAAACTAGCTCCTGTTCTCTCCAGTTTCCGATGGTTTCCCTAATGGGAAAGAGGCCCAACAGGAGACTAGGAAAAGATAATGAGATTAGATCCATTCAAACGTAGAATGCATCAGAATCGCCCTCAAGGGTTATTGAACAGAGTGCTGACCCCAGCCCCAGAATGTCTCATTTCTATTCAGTTCTTGAGTAAGACTTGAAGGTTTGCCTTTGTAACAAGGTCTGAGGTGACGCTGATGTTGCTGGTCTGGAGAGTGTACTTTGAAAGCCCATAGGTTAGGTATGTTCTCCACTAATTTCAGCTCTTCCCAAGTCGGCTTATATTACACGCCTCCATTTCCTCTGGAATTTCAGTAACTTCTTCCTGCCCTCATATTTTTACATGTAGTGACAGTTTTGTTCCTGATGACTGAAAGTTCTTGCTCTGTCACCTAACGTTCTTCTACACCACACTGCTACCTTGGTCCTTCCTCTCTTCATAAATAATCCTCCTTGGGTGCCTAAGAATGAACCATCTGTGCTGCTAATATAGAAAGGAGAAAAAGAAAGAAAGGAAAAATGAAAGGAAAAATATGCATATATATGTAGATAGAAGGATAGCTGGGATAACTGTACTGCTGAAGTCTAATGGTTTATTGAAAGGAACAGTCCATGCCTAATTTTTTTTTCTTTTGACCAATTTTACATACTTATATTTGGCAATCTGAACAACTAATTTGAAAACAACAATATGCAATATAACAACCACTGGTGAATTCCTACTATCTTGTTTGGTGAAACAAATAAGCATTTTTCAAAAGCACACACTTTCATTTAGAGATACCACTGGATTCAGCATTTAGAGGTCACCACTATAATGTTGGCAACAAAAGCAATTAGCACATTTTTGAAGGAATGCAAGGAAGTACATAACTTCAAATTATTCCAGTCCCCAGAAACAGCCTAAGTAATTCTTACTGCAGTTATTGTGAAGCCCTGAGTCATGAGTGGTTGAGTCTGCTATTTAACCAAATACTCAACATATATGTGAGGTATCCTATGCCGTCTCCTCCCCCAACATTGATTCAATTAGCAAGTTCTGCAAACCAACCTGTTGCCATGGTTCTTAACATTTAAGATGCACTAGAGTCAGCCAGAAAGCTTTCTAATCCAGAGCGCTGGGCCCCAGTCCAGAACCCTGACTCGATAGGTCTGGATATTACCAGATTATTTGCTTCTCTAACAAATTCACAAGCGGTATGAATGTGACCAATCCTGGGAACCACAGTTTGGAAATGGCTGATCTGTGAGCTCTCTCCTACCTTCCCTTCCTACCTCCAGCCACTTCACTCTAATAACATTTGTCTAAGCTACTGTATCCTCCAAACAGATTTTCCTGATCCTGGCCTCAACTTTCCTCCCCTCAGCAGTCTACAAGGCTTCCATGGAGACAAATTTGCCTAAAGCATGAGAACCCATCCCACGGTTTTTAAGTTGAAGAGCCTCCTCACAACATTACCTTCCACCCTCACCATTCCCCACTTTAATGCACTCCAGGAACACTGATATTCACAGCGAATTAGTCCCTGAATACAACTTGGCCTCAAACATGGCATTTTCTTGCCTTGAGATGGTCCCTATTTTCTAACCCTTCTTTGGTCCCTAGTCTGAGCAGAAACATCTCCTCTGAGCTCCTCTCACATACACCATGGGTCACATTGTAAGACCCTACAGTCTACTATGTCACGAAGTTGAGTCTTCTGTATGAACAGATGGACTAGGACTGTGTCCCACACATCCAGTACCATGCATGGCTCACAGGAAAGCAAGGTCTCAACCTATCTGCTCAATAATGAATATATGGTATCATAAAAGCAAGTTTTGGGTAAGAAACTCAGTAATGTTTAAAGCACAAACCATTTTCTAGTTAACCTGCAATTAAGTGGAAAAGTCAATGAACCATAACAATGTATTCCCTGATTAATTGTTAATTCAGTAAGTTAATAATGTCACTAGAGTAATAAAAATTAAGGAGGTATGGATAAACCTAGCTTATAACCTCAAACTTTAAAAATTCTCAATAATATGCTGTGAAAAATTAAAATAGATATGCTGCATTCAGAGATCAGTTTGCCTAAATCCATAAATTCTTTGACATAATTCTCTGTCTTTTTTCTTTTCATATTGCAAAAGCTTTAATTTAAATAAATAAAATGAAGATTTTAAATAACCACTTTTATATAAACTAATCAAAACCTTTCCTTATCCTAAGGAATATATAGAATACACCACACTCCAACAAACGATGCCTCATTGCAATATTCAACAATTTAAATCCATTTCTCATCAGCCATCCTGGAGTAAAATTGCTCTTGAAGTCAGAAATATTGAATTTTTTCCCTTTTTCATTAAGCAAAACTCATATTTAACAGACGGATTAATTGACACATACAAAGTTAGACAAGAATAAAGGCTAGGGTGGGGCCAAAGGCACAGGGAATCTGAATTCCTCACCTACGTGCAGCTCACTTCCTCAGCACCCGCCCTCATCATGCGACTTTATGCATCCTCATTCGTGAGACTTACTTGAAAACACAGAAGGTGAAGTCAGTACCTGAACATGTGCCTTGACTGTAACTTTACTCAGCATTGGGAGACACAAAATCCAGAAAGCTTCTGGAAAATTCTATGTTAGGGACCTCATGAAGTGATAGCTCTGAATGTCAGGAAATGTGGCTCCTGAGATAGAAAAATTGAAAAAGAAAAATTAGGACTCAGGGAACCAGTAGCTGGATGTGCTGGATTTTGCCCAGTCATATTCGTGTGTGTGTGTGTGTGTGTGTGTGTGTGTACTCATGAGTGAGACAGGCAGAGACAGAGAGGAGGGAGGGAGAGGGAGAGGGAGACAGAGACAGAGACAAAGAAAATGAGAGGCCGAGAGACCTGACTTCACAGGGGTAGAGTAAGTTTTGCTATGTACTTGGAAAAGCTATAAAGATAAGTGTTCAAAAGTCACTTTCACAAAAATAGAATAACACTGAATGTTGAAGTTGTTTATTTGTTCAACAAAACAAGTTTTCAAAAACCCTCTTGAGAATTACTAGGCTTAAGGAGTTTTTAAAAATATTTTTGAGTCTTTTAATCATTTTTCTTAACAGTTGTGTGATTCATCACTGTTTCAAAGCGGCTGCCTCTTCAAAATTCATCGTGTTCACAGAGCTGCAGTTTTTCTGTGAGACTGTTGTCATCGTTTTCTGGAAAATAAACTAGTCACCTTTCAGTGAAGAACAAAGCAAGCTTATCTCTCAGATGGAACACACTCTTAGGAATACTATATCTCTGTACTGCTGGTGAAATGCAGCTGTGTGAAATTGTCAGCATTTTCATGGTCAACAATCTTCCAAAAGAACTCACGCTCCTCATGAAAAGATAAATATTCAATCTTTCCCAAATAATAAATTCACTGAAACTCATCTCCAAATTGGCCAAGATTTAACACTTCATTTTTAGTGCAGTAAATGACTCTGTACAAATTTACCTGATGAAACCTAATGGTTAGAGTCTGAGTGTGTTGGAGGATTATGAACCCATGCAAGAGAGATGGTATATCAGGGGTTCAATTGTCCCATCTGAGAAAAAGCTTATAACTTAAAAATTAATTAAGGTAGCTCCACTCAGTGTACATTGTAAGATATAAAATAGACTTTATCAATACAATTTTATAGAGTATGTGTTTTGACCACGTGAAAATTTGATCCAGCACACTGGATAGTAACATTAAGGAGGGTATAGTAGAGGACAGAAGGAATTCTGAAGAAAAGGCATGAAGTGGGGTACTGAGTGAGGATCTTTGTGCCCATGTAGAAATATCCAGTCCCGAAAAGCTACCTGCTATCGACTGAGTGTTTGAATTCTCATGTAGAAGCCCTAGTCTCCCACATGGTAAGTGTTTGGAGGAGAGGCCTTTGGGAAGCAGTTAGGTTATGAGGATGAAGCCCTTATCCACGGGATTAACGCCCTTATGTCTTAGTCAGTTTGGATTGCTATAATAGTACCATAGATCAGGTGACTTAACATGAATTTATTTCTTACAATTCCAGAGGCTGAAAAATCCAACATCAAGGTACCAGTGGAGTTCCTGGTGGAGGCCACCTTCCTGGTTCACAGATGGTCTTTTTCCTGTGTTCTCATATGGCAGAGAAATACTTTGTATAGCCTTTGTCTCTTCTTGTGAGGCCACTAATTCTATTCACAGGGGCTCTACCTTCACGATCTAATTACTTCCAAGAGCTGCCATTTTTAAATGCCATCTCACTAGAAATATGCCTTCCACCTGTGAGTTATGGGTTCACAAACATACAGCCCAAAACACCTTATAAAAAGAGAAGTAAGAAAGATGTTCTCTGTTTCTGCCATGTGAGGACATAGCAACAAGTTTTATCTCTACAAATGAGGAAAAATGCCCTTGCTAGATTCCAGCCAGATCACATAACATCTTCAGTTGGACTTTTAGTCTCCAGAAGTGTGAGAAATAAGTGTTTGTTGTTTAAGACACCCAGCTAAGGGTATTCCATCATGGAGACTGAACTGAGACAGGCTACAAGTTAGATTTGGGGCACTAACTCCAAGAAGGACTGTTATATTGTGAGTCCAGGTAGGAGTCCAAGTCTCTAGAAAACTGACATAAAGCACCTTATTCTACGTGGACGAAAGATGATAAAATGTGGGCTAATAATACCACAGACTAGGGGCTGGGGATTTAGCTCAGTGGCAAAGCGCCTGCCTGGCAAGCGCAAAGTCATGAGTTCGATTCCTGGTACCGGAAGAAAAACAAAAAAAAAAACAAAAAAAAACAAAAAAAAAAAAACTATACCACAGACTAACTTAAACCAAACTGAACAAAAAAACTTACTTTTGAGGAGGTGCGAAGAAAAAGAAGTGAGGAAAATTGACCAAATTTTCCTCTGGGGGGTATCCTGAGCTGCCTACAAATATTGGTCACATAATTTGCACATTTTAATAGATACCACTGAAAACAGTGAGTTCAAGTAGGAATAGAGAAGGGAAAAAGCACTTTCCTATTCATGGCAGCCCCACTCCATATAAATAACAGATTTCAAACAACTATGAACATTTCTCCCATTTCCTCTACAGAGTAGGTTGATTGACCCATGATCTCCACAGTGGAGAATTTTCTTCAAGGCTCCCAGAACAGAATGCAAGAAATACCCTCTAGCAATATTAGCGAGTCTTACCATGGTCCAAGTAATAATAGCTAACATATATTGTGTATGTGCTAGTAACTGTTCTAAGTATTTCATATTGTTCATTTAACTCCTCAAAGATCTTATTCTTTTACAGTGGCCATTTTAAAGTTGAAAAAACTGTGGCAGTTTGCAGAGAGTGTCAACTTGATTGGCTTTGAGATTCTCCCGGGAGACAGGTGGAGCACACTCCTGAGTGTGTCTGGGTGGATCTCAGAGGCATGGCCTTAAGTTTCTATTCCCCTACTCTACTTCCCGGTCCACAAGAACTAAGCAGTTTGGCTCACCTTGCTCTTCTGCCACAACCTCTTGCCTTGAAAGCAGCTAATTACAGATTGAACCCTCCAAATCATAAGCCATATTAAACTTCTCTTCCTTTAAATTGTGGATGGTAGTATTGTGTCCAGCAACAGGAACGCTGATTACTGAAAAAAAAAAAAAAAAAATTGGTACCAGATTAGTAGGGTCATTGCTGTAACTGTACTTGTCTATGTGGTTTTGAAACCTTTGGAACTGGTTAGTTGGAGGGATTTGGAAAGTTTTGGAGAGTCAGGCTAGAGGAGGCTTAGAATAGAATGCTGCAAGCAGATCTTGACTCATGATTCTGGCCAGATTTCAGAAACCAAATGCTGATAGAAATACAAACATCAAAGGCCTGACTCAGGAGGTTTCAGTTGAGAACAAGAACTACATTGGCAGTGTTGGACTAAAGATGCTGTGTAATACACTCCTAGCCTGAAAGTTTGTCTATATTTTTCTCATGTCCTAAGACTACAGGAGCCTGAGATGAAGGACAATGGACCAATTGATCTGAAAGAAGAAATCTGGACACAGCCCAATATTCAGGCTATGGTATGAATAAAGTTGTTTGCTGTTTTACAGATTTATTGTAAGAACTGAAGGGAAAATGCAGAGCAGAAACCTGTGAAGAACATAAATTGTGGTCCATAAGGAACCTTGTGTAAATTTGGATTCAAAGGTGGTGAGGCTGCTGAAGAGATTAGCACCACGATGAAGAAATCAAGTCCTACCTATGTATAAGGACAAGAAAAAGACAATTTTAAGGCATCTCAGAAATCAGCCTGGCCTTCCCCATCACAGGCTCAAATGTGCAAAACTGTCAACTTTTCATTTGAGAAAAGTGTCCCTGGGACCCAGGCTTTAGAAAGGTCTCCTAGATAATGTATTCCCTGGGACCCATTTCACCATGTTCAATTATCCAGGCACTCAGAGGCTGCGGCAACCATGGTGCAGGGGACCTGGCTTCTTAGTGCTGACAGCTGACCTTGGCATTGTTTAAGTGATACTAGTTTTTCCTGGCATGCAAAATACAAGTGTTGTGAGGTTTAGAGGTTTGCTCTCAGATTTTAAAAAAGGCCTAGGGATCAAGGTAAGGAGCTCCTGAGAGGGCAATGCATGAAGCTGTAGGAATGAAGTCAGAGGTGCAGAGGAGAGCTCAGGAATTCAGAGATACCAGGAATGTGGAAGATCTGCAGAAAAATGCTGAAGGCCATAAAGAGAACCAACAAAGCAGAGAAGCTGTGTGCAACAAGCAAGGTTGTGGGGTAGAGCTGCCTAAGCCCTTTGGAACTCACATCTCACCACCATGTATTCTGGATGCCAGATAAGCAGTTGCACAGCTTAATCTTTGCCATGCTAGATGTCACCCTTGTTTTAATCCAATTCTTTTCTATGCCTCTATTACTCATTTTTGGAATGGGGATGTTTACCCTGATTCACTGGATATTGGGATTATGCAACTTGTTTTGCTTTTCCCCCCGAGGTTCACAGCTGAGAGTTTGCCTTTAATCACAGAAGAAACTACAACTTAGACTTTTGAAAAATGCTAGAATTGTTGAGGCTTTGGGGAAAGTATTATTACATTTCTGGTTGTATGCAGGTAGTTATACTACGTTGGGTGGAACTATGAACTTGCTATTGTCTATATCTTGGTATAAGTGTGCCTTAAAGAGGTGTGTTTGGATGTGAAGTTAACAAGTGGTGGGCTGTAATGGTTAAGATGAAGTGTCAACTTGATTGGCTTTGGGATCTGCCTTGATGATTGGTAGAAAACACTTCTGGGTGTCTCTGCATGTATTTCTGTGCAGATCATGGGTGTGTCTGTGTCTGCTCCCTTATCCTTTCATCACTGTTCTTCCCCTGTGCTATTTCCTGGCATCTTTGAACTAAGTGGCTTTGCACTGCCATGCCTTTCCACCATGACATTTCTGCTCTAGAGCCTGCCCACCATGAACTGAGATTGTGATCCAAGTTAAACTTCTCCTTCTTTAAATTGTGTGTAGTGGGTGTTTTGATGGGAAAAAAAAAACTAATACAAGAACTAAGAGACAGAAAATTTTCGACCACAAACCTGCAAAGGTACAACAGTGGGTTGCAAATTCAAGAAGTCTGGTTTAAGGCCATATATCTTGCCACTACCACACAGACTTCTGAGAAGAGACCATCTTCTGGTCTCAGCTCTTACCTGGGTAATTTGTATGGTTGGCTAATAGTCCAATATGACACAGGCCAAGGGGAGGGTCATGAAGACATCTGATGCGCCCTGAGTTCGCTCAGGCTGCTTTTCTCATTTGAACTCCAGTTCCCACACTCTCCTGCATCACACCTCTCCAGTCCAGCTGAATGCCGTTACATCATGAAGTCTCCTTTATCGCTGTCACCCCCACCACTGGACTGATCTTTCATCTGATAGCTACCTGTACAAACCTTTGCATCCTATGGCATTCACAGCATTTCATCCTAAGTGTGCATTGATTTACATGACTCTTTCTGCTACAGGCCTTCTGTGGTGGAGAACTTACCTTTCTTATCTTTCAATTCCTAACACCTACTACAGTGTGTGACAAATAAAAGGTGTTCTAATCAACAGTATTAGTTAAACTGGCAAACCTCTCTCATTCCTTGCACTTCAGGCTCTAGAATTATAGATTATTAACTCAATTTTTTTCTTTAGATGTCCATGGGAGAATAAATTCAGAGGCACTTTCCCTTCCTTACTTGAAATTTAGAGGACAAAAAAACCCCAACTTATTTCAACTGTGATAACTATGACAACACTCTTCCTCACTGGTTGTATCTATGTGTGACTATTGTCCTATTTGCTGGTGGAGTATAAATTCTGAAGACAACTCTCTTTTTCTCTTTTTCTTAGTCTCTATTGTATTTTCAGGCCTGGGCAGTAACTAAAATGTGATAACTGCTCAAGTCTACTGCAGGTAGAGTACAGGGCGAACAAACACTTAACTGAGTCAGCAAACTGAGCTTATGTCTTGCCTGCTGCCAGCTTTTCATAAAACTGGGCAAGCCTTATCCACGTGGCCTCATATTTTGCCCTTTAAAATGATCAAAATAAAGAAAAGTATACATTGTACCTTGATTAAAGATGTAGGCATTTAATATCCCCAAAGCAGTACACTTATGGTCAGGTGGCAGTGGTGGAATGGCAGAGAGGCATGCGCCCCGATGACTGTGCTCCCACCCAGCTGTCAGCAGGAGACAACGTCAGCAAGGACACACAATGCAGAGCAAAGTTAGCAACAATAACTAGCTTAGTGATAACACAGGAGATGGTGCTCTGTTACAGTGGACCCCCTGGGCTTGATCTGTGACGTCTTTTCCAGTACTAAGATCTCTGAATCTATAGAACATGTTTATGAAATGAGAGACTGTGGGAAAGAGAGGTCCAGAGGTCTGGTTGACGACCGTGGCAGAGGAGCGAGTCTGAGTACACTTGGACTTGTCA
The DNA here is from genome assembly GCF_000276665.1 of Chinchilla lanigera. Taxonomy (NCBI): domain Eukaryota; kingdom Metazoa; phylum Chordata; class Mammalia; order Rodentia; family Chinchillidae; genus Chinchilla; species Chinchilla lanigera. The sequence goes on along the minus strand of NW_004955412.1, from coordinate 6,847,382 downwards.
TGTCCTCGGCACACCGAGTGAGTCGCCCTGCCTAGGCTGTCCCGCTCTGACCTCTTACTTCCGCACAGCTCCCGGCCAAAAGTACCACCTCCAAACCACACCCCTAGCCCGCCTCCATTGCCACGCCTCTAGCCTGCTCTATGAAATGCCTGGTACTTCCGCAATAAACCGGATCTGCGCCATCAGCCTGGTCCCCGGTGTCTTCTTTGCACCGTGTGACCGCTTACCACGGGCCCAGGTCCCTCGACCCAAGGAGGTCCAACCTCAAGAGACAAAAACAGACTGAAAGCAACTAGACCCGAAGTACGTGATTATTTTGAAGGAAAAGTGAACATACTGCTTGTTCACTTGTTCTAAGCTCTTGCTTTTCCACATGAAGTCACACTAAGCTCGGGACATAGTGAAAAATCTCTTACTTCTCTTGTTTGCCTCTCATACATACGATTCACACAAAGCTGGAAAAGCCCAGAGAGACCTCAGCCTTTTCTTGTTCCTACTGAAAATGGCGAGCTCAGAAGAGCTGCGGCTGGAAAAGCACTGTGAGACTGATGCAAATGAGGACACCAGACTTTACGCTCAGCAGCTTCATATTTCTGGAAGTAGGACTTTTTTTTTTTTTTTTGCTTTTAAGGCAGTGTTGAAGGATTGCATGGGCTCTAAGTGCGATGCCAGCTATTTGCATTCTACTCATGTTTTCTCAAAAGACTGGGGACTGGAAGACCCGTAATGTATTGAATCACCGCAGTGAAAATCTCAGCAGCTACATTCTCAGCTGCTCAGCACTGCAGCTGAGATGCAGCTCTGAATACGCAGCAGTCAGTGAGTCACCGCTGCAGAGCTCTGCAGATGGAACAGCTGCAGTTCTCTCCTGTGTCTCGTGTTCCCAGGAGGGGGAAAAAGGCCACAGAAAAGTGACAAGCCAGTCACAGACCATTGAACACCACCACCCCGCTGCAAATTCTGCAGACTAAGCAGCATCTGGTATCATCCCTCATACAGAGATCATTGTTTTTATAAAGGGAACAAAGTTCTCTGGACATCACCAAGAAAAAATAACCATGTTTCATTTAAAGCACGTTCCATTAAAATTCTCATACTTCATAAATATGGTGCAAAACCAAAACTATACAGCTGTCTTGCGAGAGGCTGGTGTCTTAGCAGTGATGTACAAGCATTGTTAATCTTTTAATTGCCTGTGGTGAACCTTGTGTTGCCTATTGGTGTCCCAAGTAGCCAATTATATGTACGTTTCTTGCAATCTGAAGGCAATGGTGTAAAGGAATGTTGTTCTTGGCTGTGTTTGACTGCAGGCCCTGAAGAAGTAAAGAACTTTCTCTACCTCACCACGGTGCAGTATAGCCTGGTGTTGAGGGGTCACTGCAGCGTGAGGCCGTGTGAGAAGCTGCAGGCCAGATTCCCCAATGAAATTATAGAGGCTGAGGAGGATTTTGTTGTTTTAGAACTGTGTGGCACTGCAACCCTCCTTGAAAGCTCCTCAGAGACACTGCCCTTGAGATAGTAAAATTGCGGTCTAATTACGGAGAGGCCTAGAGCTGAGAAGAGACTTCCAGAACCAGATGGCAAATACACCTGGGAATTATTTGGAACTGTAAGTGAGCTCAGGGGTTGTAATAGAGCAGCCAGTAGAATAATACAGCAAAACCCTTACAAGAGGACAAGTTCAAGACACTGGGGAGTATCTGCAAGACAAGGTACATTTCGAGGACATCTGGACTCTGTCAGCTCAAGGAACTGCTAGAGAGGGCCTCACCTTTGGAGGACCCAGTAGTCATGGGAAAGTTGTCAGCTCTTCCTGACTGTGAACACCCAGGGTGCGGGTGGCAAACCTTTTAGAGACTGCGTGCCCAAACTGCAACCCGCTTATTTATCACAAGGTGCCAACGTTGCCATGAAACCTGAATACTGAGGTTTTAGTTTAGAAAAAGACAACTGTTACCCAGTGATCAGCTGCTGGGGTGCCTTAGCTCAGGAGCTGACGGAGAGGACTGTGCATGCCCACTGTGGCGCGTGTGCCATAGGTTTGCACCACTGACCAGAGGGAAGGCAGCAAGTGTGCCCTGTCTTGGTTATTTTCCTCTCATTGCTGAGACAAAGTACCCAACACCTAGAAAGGAAGGAAAGGTTTATTTTGCTCACAGTTTGTGGAGGTTTCATTCTATAAGCACTGGCTCCAAGGCAGGGTGGCAGAGCACAGGGGCAGCACTTCAAGGCAGCACAAGACAGCAAGAGCAACAAGAGCAAAAAGTGGGGCACACGCCTCTTTTTCTCCCTTATATTGTAAGCAGGCTCCCCCCACCCAGGGGGCATGTAGCACTTACACTATCTCAATGCCGTCCTGTTGCATAGGCTCAGGATGAATATAAAGTAAACATCCTGGATCTCTGCTGAGCCACTTAGTTAACCTTCTAAACTTCCCAAATTGACACAATAAACATCCCAGAGTGGTAAGGGTGTGTCCTTTTCACCCCAGGATGTAGAACTGCTGAGTCACTTAGCCAAGCCTCTGGACTCCTCAAGTTGACACAATGCATCAACCATAACAGCCCCTAGGAAAAGGAAAATGGTGACAAAGAGGGTTGGGGAATCCAAGAACTTGGGGGCGTGGTAAAGGATGTGAACTATAACTGCCCATGATATTTCTGGAGGAGAGGGTGTGTAGGAGGTGATAATGTGTCAGAATGATTTGAAGAGAGACTGATGAGTTCTTTTTCATTATTGCAGCAGATGTTTTAACACAAATGCAACATTAGAATATACATATTTGAATATGGCTGATGAATTACTTTGCTACTAATATCTAATAATATACACAAGAGTATTTGAGAAGGATGTCTACTCTATGTGACAATGGCAGAACAACCTCTGCACACAATGCTTGCTTCTTCCAGCCACATAAACTGCTATCCCAAGCCATTATCCTTACCAACACAGCTCAAACCAACATTGCACACCAGCCTGCACTAGAAAAATCCTACTCATGTCCAGAGATAAGCCTCAGTCAAGCAAGTCTTCTCTTCAGAATTCAAAAAAAATCCAATACATGAGACTATTCCCAAAGTATGTATTTATAATTATATTCGTGTAGATAGTGACTCTCAATATTTGCGCTACATGAGAATCATCTAGTCAGTTTTGAAAAATACAACATGTGCTCCCAGAATTATGACTGAAATGGTCCGAGTAAAGACCTGCACCGGTGTAATTGAAGCTCCTTGGGAAAGTCTAGCTTGTCGTTATGTGTGAACACACTGGTACAGCTTATTTATTAATTATTCTCCCACTTACCAATTTCCTCTGTACTTTGCCATCAGAGGATTTTTCTCTTCAAACCATGTCAAAGTTTTTCATTAAAAACTTTTAATAGCTTCCCATGGCATGGTAAAATGATTTTAAATTCTAACATGGTTTTCAAAGGCCTTAGAAATCTTCTTTCAATCTATCTTTCTGGTTTTATACCTTGCCCTATTTCATAAAACTATGAAGTTCAACTTAATAAATGTGCCATTTTCTCCCAAAAGGCATGTCTATTTCAATACCCCAATAACTGTCGCACATGACTCTGCTGGGCAAAGTGACCTTCCTCTACTATGTCCATCTAGTCTTCCCATCTTTAAATCCATGTTAATGTCCTTTCCCCCAAGGCTTCAGCAGAGTTAGGTGACTGTGTCCTGTTTACTCCTTTAGTGTCTTGTATATACTGTAGTCTATATCACATTTTATTGGAACACACATGGCAGAGGCAATGCTAAGTGGTCAGCACATTCCAGTTCATTTTTCTTTTCCTGGACACACAGGAGGAGCATATTTCCCACCTTAATTTATTGCTATACTGGGATCATATGTTGTCTTCTAGTCAATAGAGTGTAAATAGAAGCTATGAAAGCTATTTCTAGAGATAGCCCTGGAGAATATTCTTTGTGAACCTTTTATTCTTTCTTCCTTTACTGTGAAAACCTGAGATCAATTGTAAAATTCTTAAGTTTAGGGACTGTGCATTAGTCATTCTGCAATTCTAAACTAATAAAATGTCTACTACATATAGTACATGCTCAGTGAACATGTATTAATTTGATAACAAAATACAGTTAAAACATACATTTGGAATTTACAAACAAGACTGAAATCTGATTAAAGTGGGCAAGGCAGGACACAGGCCAATAAACAGAGAATGCAGTGGACCAAGAAATAGAAAACTCTACCAAAAAGGTCAGCGTATCCTTTGGGGAAGTAGCTGACATACGAGGGAGACCAGCTGGCATTTGTCTTCAGAGCAGGTGAAAGGGCTGTGGAACTTTTTTAGTGCTGGTAGTGTTCAACTCTGTAAGTCCTGATGCTTATGTTTTCAGAATCTGTTCGTACCTGTTATCTAATTAGGTTTAGGAGATAATACAGAGATAGAGCAGGTATTATAATTTTTATTTCTGACAATGACATTGAAATAAAATGAGGTTAGGGACTTGTTCAAGCTCTCGTTCTAAGTAATGTCAGAATCTGAGCTCCATTTTTTTAATTAGAAATATGATATCCTTTGCCCGCTAGATAGTAAGCTGTCTGTCCCTACGCACCACCTCATGACTTGGACCTGTCGTCTGTGTCATCCCTGTCATGCGTGGGTTGCTCAGTCATTACCAGTAAAAGCCCAAAAAGGGGTTTGTTTAGCAGCCTTTGCATAAGTTATATTGCTTAGCTGATTACTAAGGCTCTTATTCATTTTACAATGACCCCACATTTGAGGCCAGTGTAAATGGCCAGATAGATAAACATCCATACATTGTAAAAAAAAAAAAAAAAAAAAAAAAAAAAAAAAAAAAAACACCTCAAGCAGCAGACACAAGATAAGAAATAACTGTAGCTTCCCAACCTCTCTGGCATAGGACATCAGAAATAAAGTGTTCTGTTTATAGGACAGCTTTGGTAAGCCTGTAACATAGAGAAGGTAAGCTGAAATTTCTGTGAAGCTAGACTTAGCATGTAGAAGGTGGGCCTGGCTACCACCACCAAGTCCATAGGAGAGGTGAGATCACACTGAAGATGAATGAGACGAAGTATGCGTTCAGTGCCTTCATCTCACAAGGGACCTGAGTGAGAAGCTGCTTCAAGAGGATGAGGGACAATGACCAGCTCAAGCCCTAAAGAGCCTATCCTCCCACCAAGTCTCCTTCTGATCATCACGACCCACATGAAGAAGATGCTCATAATTCTACATTGCCTCAGCATCCACTTTTATTTAATTTCTTCATCTCATAAGCAGAGTTCAGTCTCCCTTTACAGTTTTCAGTTCTATATCATACTCAAACGGCTCAAGATTGCGGCCATAGTTAAGAATTTAGAAGCATCTCTTGTACCCAGGAGATGGGCTCCCAGTTTTCCAGCTGCCTCCTCTAATGGACTGGAACTTAAAGTGAGCCATGGAACCTAAAGTGAGCCATGCGTATTCCCATATGTGTACTGCTCCCTGCCGTATACCTGACCCATACCCCTGCCTCACACCATCGAGAATGAAGGACTGCCCTCTTGGCTCATGACTCCATCCTTGCTCAGGCGCTGTGAGTGAAATATTTACCTTGTTTCCTTTTGTGGTGGTGTATTGGATTTGTACTTTAGTCTGAAGAGCCAGGGGCTTCCACGGGCCACGTTTTCCCCAGGATGCTGCGGAGAACATGAAGTTGGGCTCCCAGCCCTGGTGCAATGGTCAAGCAGGTGCAAACTAAACATGGGTCGGACAACAGCCACAAGGGAATCTGCCGTTATGAACAAATTTCCCAAGCGAGGGACCCCTTGTTGCGTTAAGCAAGAAACCGCCCACCAGGTAGAAGAAGTACCCAGTGAAAGGCACGGTGTAGACACCAATATTCAGTTCTCCTTTGTGTCCTGGTAGGGAAGGATTTCTGGCTTCTCTGATCCTGGAACTCAGATTTTGCTGGCAACTCTCAAAACACAATTTCAGTGGAGATAGCTTTGCATTCCAAGTGATCCTTTCTGTTCTTCGCTCGCCTGAGCTGCCTGTGCTTTCATTTAGTACCTAATGCATTAAATTGAAATACTATAATAGTGAAGCTGCCTGCTGTAAAATCTGCCTAGGTCTTCAAATTCTTCTAGAATTTAGTAGGTGGTGCAGCACTGTAGTAACATTAGCTACCATATATTAAAATATTACTATGTCCCAGCTAAATTATATTTACAACCAGCTGCAAGTTAGATGTTATCTCTGTATACTACTTTACATTAAAAAAATGTAAATGCCTAAAAGGTGGGTAAGGGAAGGGAAGAATTCAAAGCCTCTGTTTTGCCAAGAAAAGAAGAAAAAACACCGAGTAGTCGGAGAAAAAAACCAGGAAATTCCTTCCAGTTTAAGCACTTGCTATATGCCAGAGAGACTTCACTCACTACCAGATCATCCCAGCTGCTTGTCTGACCCTCCTTCTGCCTTTTGAGCCTTTTTGTGCTGCCCTGAGATCCAGCCAGGGATGCCCCCGTGAGCCTCTGGTCTTAGCTTCCTCATGCTTCTCAGCGCAGAAACAGAAGTTTGAGGCCCAAGCACCAAGTCTATTTCCCAAACTAAGGTTGAGTCTGTGCTGCTCAAGGCTAAGGGTTTTTATCTAACTCACTGCCGTTCTCCATTACCCTGGTACTTTAACTACAGTGGGTTATACTGTATGAAGGGATCAAAGAGTAAAAATTCCAACGAAGTGACTTACAAGTAAATTCTTGTGACTTCTCACTCACAAATTTGAGATTGCATCTATGGAAATGCCAAAAGTGTGCATTCCTTTCCACCTTAATGAAATGTAAGAGAAGGATCAAAACTTTTCAGAATTAGGAAGTTGAAAGGTTCTGTGGGCTTTTATCACTCACTTGAGGATAATGTACTTTTTCTAAGGTCCACAAGTTTTACTGAAGAGCTTTATGATAGACAGCATTTCCATGAACCATTCTTTCTTTAGCAAGCTCTTTCCTATGAAGTCTGATGGGGGTAAGCCTTCAGTTCTTGTTCTTGGCTTTGATGAAGAACGTCGTGCAAATATTCCCTTCACCTTAGATTACACAGTAAATACTGCTACCTTGCTTGGCCCAGGGAACTCTGCCATTCTGTGCAAAACAGTGGCCCCAGGGAGTCTCAGCTGCAGCAAGGCATCTGATGGTGCAAAGGTGAGGGAAAGAGAGTACAGGAGAGCTTGATTTCTCGGCCGCAAGTATAATACTAATAAATTTAATCATGAGTATTTATTGCGTGCCTGTGACATGATCTATATTGTGCACTGGAAAAGGTAGCAGCCTGTCATTCCCGACAATGAATTTATACTTTAAAATGAATGGAAATTTTTTATTCTCAAGGTCCATTTCATTTTTCATGGGGCTTTCAGGATGTGAGCTTTTTTCAGAGCTGAATGGTGCTAGTTAAAGTTTTTTCTTTCTCTTTCTTTCACGTGTCTCTTATTTCATCTGTGCTGAGGGATTGTGTGTCAGCCCAACATTTTCCAAGGATTGTTCTGTATCATCTCCATCTTACACGCTGCCCTCAAAACAATGCTTCTGTGTAAATCTGACGCTGCTATGTCTGGTTTGAGCCCAGTCTCAATTCAGACATTTCTTAATTGAGTTATCAGGAAATATACATATATAAAATAAATCTTGTCTTTTTTTTGCATCTAAGGGCTTATGTTGCATTGTGTTTTAGTATAGTTTGCCATCATTTTTGTCTTTGTGTTACATACGAACACACGATTCCTATCAACCATTCTGCTTGAAACATCAAAGATTTCAATGTTTAGTTTAGAAGACAGTGGTAAGGCTGGTAAGTGAGTAAAGGCAGTAAGAGAAAACAGATCCACTTGTTTGAAATGCTGAGGGTGTGACAAAAAAAGCATTGGAAGAGTTTGGCAAAGCACAGCTGAGACATAAAAACAGAATTGACTTCAGATTTTTGCAATAAGTCCGAGCAAGTAGAAATGTGAACTAAAATGGGCAATGTGTGTATTATGGGACTTTGAAATGAGCAAAATGATGAGAACGACGTTCAACCAAGCAACAAGTTTCTGTGAAGCATGAACCATGGGATAACAAAAGTGCAGAAGGTTCACTAGAATTTATAATCCAGCGGCAGCCATGAGGCTTCCATATACATCCCAGCTGTGAAGTCGATGGTCTGAGATAACGAAACCATGCATTAAAGACCATACTAGAATAAGGCATCATGGAGGGAAACTTCTCTGGCTACTATATGGGGAATAAGTTAAAATAGAGATTGGATGCTGGCTGCTTTACCTGGGTGAAGTAAAAAGGGCAAAAAATAAGGTGGTAATTTTAGAAAAGAGAGAAAGAGTAAGTAGATTGAGACATAAGGAGAAAAGTCATAATTTAAAGATGAGTAGGACATGGGTGCAAACAAGAAAGAGGGATAACAAGCGACTTGATGAAAGTGAGCCTCATGAACATCAGTGAAATATTTGCCATGAGATAAGGAGCAAGTCCTAGAAATACAGAAAGCAGGGCTTAGGTCATCATGGTCTGTATCATGTCAAGAAACATGAAGCTGTCCAGACAGATGATCTATGGGTACCGAGGGCCTGTTGGCAAGATGCAACCCCGGAGGGATCTACAGTGAGACTAAGTCTGCGTAATCTGTATGCAGCCATCTGTGCAGAAAGGAAATACTTCCAGAATTCAGAGTTATGAAAAGTCATTAGGGAGCAACAAAATCATAAACGCATCCTAGGAAGACATGGGACTAAGCTTGGCTTCAAGGAGTATGGTTTGAATAAAAGGGGGTTGGGAAAACATTTCCAAGTTATGTGAGGAATTCTATGAACAACGATTGAGAAATGGCAAAATACATGAACTATATAGCTTTCTGGCAAATCTGCAGACCACATTTTCAGACAAAAAGCATCTCAGAAGGAGAGGCATTTAAGGTGCTGGGTTACTTTGCATTTGGGGTTGAATACTTTTCTTTCCCCAGAATTCATATATGGAAGCTCTAATGCCCTGTGTGGCTGTATTTGGAGAGGGCCTTCTAAGGAAGTAATTAAGGTTAAATGACCCTACACGGATGGGCCTTTGATACAATGTCAGTAATCTTGTAAAAGGAGACAACCACTGTGCCCACTACCCCATATGACCCCCACCATTAGGACAGACACTATGAGAACATGGGGAAAAACTAGCTGCCTGAAACGCCAGGGCTCTGCCCAACACAAACCCTGATGCTTCCTTGACTTGGGATTTCTCGGCCTTTACTATTGTTCAAAAATAAATTTCTACTGTGCCAACTACCTAATCTGTGATATTTTGTGATAGCAACCCATTCAAACTGTAAGACCTGCTTTGGCGTAATGTTATTAATGATTAATGGGAATTTAGCAATAGAGCCATGGGAGATTTTTGAGAGGGGTGTGAAATAATGAATGCTTTGTTGGAAAAGATCCATTAGAAAGTCAGTGAAGGGACATAATATCCGCAGACTGTGGTTTCAGTTATGATCTGACAGGTCTAGGGTGTGTAACTCTGAGGGATCTACTCAGTTGAACTTTCTGTGCCTCGGTAAGCGTCACAGTTACAGGGCCCCTAGTATGTGTCCCCTGCAGTGTGGGAAGCAGTCCTAACACAAAGGCCAGCAAGGGCAGGTGGAGCTATAGACTGGAAGGGCAGAGTCTTGAATTAGGGATTTTTTTACACAATTATATCAATAATCTATGTGTAATTGTGCATGATTATTTTACTAGGGAGAAAGATAAAATCAAGATAGATGGGAGAGATGTTCTGAAGACAAAAATGATTGCAACTCTCAGGCTACTGGCTCACACAAGGGCATATGAAGATGCAGCGCTGTTGATTATGAGAGCTGTGCTGGAACGCTGTAGTCTATTTCTGAAATCAGTGTATGCAAGAGAACTGAAATGTACTGAATCTACCTTTAGGCTGAATCCATGGCAGATATGTAGGAAACCTGAACTAGCATCATTTTCCGTATGTGCAGTTTGACCTCTACTATAATTTTTTAAAACTGGTAGCCCTTTTGTTTCCTGCCGTCAGTGACTGGGATTCGAGTATTCCTTTCCCTAAATTGGCAAGAAGAGCCAAAGGCAGAGCAGAGATAAATTTATCCAAGGCCGGTAGAAATCATCCTGCGCTCCTGGAGAAAAGGCAACTGCAGTTGTTGCGCATGACCTTTGGTAACAGTTGCTCTGCCTTCCGGGAATCAACATTGATTTTCCGTATCGGTAGAGGTGGAAGGCAATTGCCCAAGAGTGGAGATTGATGGTCCATCAAAATGCAACAGCTTTTCTGGAGAAAGAGTCTGCAGCAGAGCATCACAGGTGGCAGATGAAATGGGTTCTCTTTCCCTGCCCCACAGGTGGCAGTGCAAATGTGTTCCCTTTGTGTACATTGTAAAGCAATAATAAAAGTCGGTGTTCAAACGGCAGCTTCCTGCCGAAGAGTTCATAGCATTTTTAACAATGTTCCCTTGCTCTGTACCTCTGTATAGTCTTTACTGTAAAGACTGCCCCTACCAAAAACAAGTAACAATCTTCTTTCTTCCACGACGGAGTTGAGGGGCACAGCAAAACCTTACAGAGTGACAATGAGTAGGCTGTATTTTTGTGAGCAGCATGGCAAAATGGAACTTTAAAAGTTAGATGTTTTTTTCCTTTAGAAATAAGCAATTTCTCCAAACTTCCTCCTGCTGAGCATACAACCAATACCACCTCCTCTCCTTAGCCAAAAACAAAAGACAGAGTATGCAGAGCTCAGGTTCCTTTTCACAAGAAAATGAAATAGTCTAAATCAAAGATGGCTGGACCTGATAGAGCAGGTGTAGAGACCTGCGTTATCTTTGTGCACCTCCTGCCCCGGAGCTGAAGATGGCTGGGAGTGATAAAATAAGTAGAAAATGTACATTTGTCTCTCTATGCCCCGCCCCTCTCTGTTCCTTACTCTGAAGGACCCTTACCCACCTGCACAAGGTGAGATAGTGATTTCAGGCAAACAGTCCCCTCCACCTCCTTAGAGCTAGCTTTGAATAAATAATTTTTTCCTTTTTGCCAAAATATATGGCATCCTTGTCTTGGTCAGCAGCCGTCAAATGAATTTAAACATATAAACCCAAGAGTCACAGATTCAAGAACAGATTGCTCATTCTTGAATTATTTCTATAGAGTTTATAATGATTGGTGACATCACAGTTTGAAGAGTGATCTGTAGTTCACAAATTCCATTCACGTACATAATCACAGGGTTCAGAGGGGGGACTTGAGCACCCAAATCCTGCCACTGACCATATCTCTCCATGAAATTCTACCCCATAGAGCCAGACACACAAGGGACAGTCACCAAATGGAAAGCAAACTACCATTATAAACAAAATCTGTGCTGGAGCACCTGATCAAAATCAGGAAGTCTTTAGATACCTGACCCTCCCTTGAATTTAGGATAGTCAGACTTGCATCGCTGATTCTACTCATGTGCCTTTGCATTCCAGAAGGAAGTACAGGAATGGAGGTAGCTCTCATTGGGCCTCCAAAGAAGAATAACAGGTTTGAATTGTCTTTAAGGCATTTACTTAAATTGTATATAAATTGTCATAGTAAGTTTACTTTAAATATAATTTTAAACTTTAATATTTTTGAACTGTTGCAGCATTTTGAATATTAACATGATTCTATAACATCTTTGGACTTAGAATGAAGACCCATTGGCTCCTTTCTATGACCTGGCAAAGGATGGAGCTAGGAAAAGGCAGACCTTAGACTGAGGATGAATGACTGTGGAATGGAGATTAGAAATTATAATGCCCTAAGGATGGGGACTGGGGATATAGCTTAGCGGCACGGCCTGGCAAGCACAAGGTTGTGAGTTCGATTCCCGGTACCAGAAAAAAAAAATGCTCTAAGGAACAAAATAAATGATTTCACCCAGGCTAAAATCACCATTTGGGAGTTCTAACCTGATGCAATACCAAGCAGGCATCAAGCACACAGTGAAGCAGGTTGTAGCCTGGAAGATCTGAAGAATCCAGCCTGTCAGGGTTGGAGCCAGGGACAACCAGCTTAACTGAAGTAGAAGCAATTCAGGGTAGTCCAAGGAAAAAGGTGGAAAGGCCATCAGCAAACCAAGTGCTATGCAATGACTGGAAAGCTATGATGGAGATGAACAGAACTCCAAAACTTGGTCAATAAAGGTGTACTGACAATGCAACAAAGGGACAATAGTAGCAAGATCAATTTTGATAATAGGTCCAACACTTCATATCTGTACTTAGACTAATTTAGGTCTGGAGAACTCATAGTGGAAGACAGGAGCACAGATGCATCCATCACAGGCTGTGCAGAATCCTGGCTTTTATGTGGCCTGGTGGTTTTCACCAAACCATAAAATATGTTCTCTACTGGGAATCAGAGACATCTGGAGATTTTAGATGAGTTGGTAGAAAAGACCATCAGGAACTTATTTGAACCAAGAACTGAGGAATGTGAGAGCATTCTCCTTTTATAAAGAAGATAACTGCGGCATTCAGTTGTATCCATTCATAAACACTTAGAATTGGGCAGTGAAAATGTTCAGAATTTAGATTACACTTTGGCTTCTGTCACTTGGATTTGCCACCCTTCCTTGTGAATCTAGGGACTTATGTCTGAGGGGACAGTTTTCTAGTTTAAAAAGTCAAACCAAAGTATCACCATAAAATATTGAAACAAACGAAGCACTGCTCTACGTCATTGTAATAAACTAACACCCAAGTTGCGAGAGAGATGACTGATCTGAAAGTCTGTGATGCTTCCCTCTCTAGCAAGGCCTGTGACTCCCTTACCCCGGGGGACTCGCACACTTGAACCAAGCCCTGCACACTGGCAAAGCTCCTTGCCGGCTACCTGGCTCTCCTTTGCTCATCTACACTTTGCTGCTAGAGTCATCTTTATAGAACTGCTTTACAAAGTATGGTGTCCAAAATAATCTACTCAATGCTGGACCTCCAATAGGGCCTATACGACAGTAAAATGCAGGTGAACACCCTGAGAATTGCCATTTATACCACTTAGTAAGTGATCCTGTGTGCACTGAAATACGAGAACCACTAGTCTAGAACTTTTTTACCATGTCATTCTCCTGCTGAGAGTCTTTAAATGGGTTTCAGCTGTGTCTAAAATAAATCCTAACTGGTGAAAACAGCTGTCTACTCTCACAAACAGGTGCACTCAACAGCCTTTCCAGGCTTTTCCCCTGGCTCGTGGTCACACTGCTGACTGGTACTGAGAAATGCCTCTTCGTGGGGTGCATGTATCTCTTGGTGCTCAGCTTCTTCTAACAGGATGTTTTTCTTATCTTTCTTTATTTGAGAAAATAAACTTCTAACTCTTACTACTACTTAAAGACTAAAACACACATATCACACTGAGTTTTTTCAGTGTTTCAACTTGGGTGTTAGTTTATTACAATGACATAGAGCAGTGCTTCATTTGTTTCAATATTTTATGGTGATACCTTGATTTGACTTTTTTAACTAAGAAACTGTCCTCTCAGATATAAGTCCTTAGATTCACAAGGAAGGGTGGCAAATCCAAGCGACAGAAGCCAAAGTGTAATCTAAATTCTTAACATTTTCACTGCCCAATTCTAAGTATTTATGAATGGATGCAACTGAATGCTGCAGTTATCTTCTTTATAAAAGGAGAATGCTCTCACATCCCTCAGTTCTTGGTTCAAATAAGTTCCTGATAGTCTTTTCTACCAACTCCTCTAAAATCTCCAGATGTCTCTGATTCCCAGTAGAGAACATATTTTATGGTTTGGTGAAAACCACCAGGCCGCATAAAAGCCAGGATTCTGCACAGCGTGTGATGGATGCATCTGTGCTCCTGTCTTCCACTATGAGTTCTCCAGACCTAACAGTCTAAGTACAGATATGAAAACCACACCCCAAGCAAAATTAGACTCTATTCTTCACCATGGTGGTGGTTTATTTTCTCAGTTTGACAAGGCTTTAGTGGCAAGTGCTGCTGGCATTTAGCTACTGTGAAAGTATTCATGGAGATGACTAGCATCTGTAGTCAATGGACTTAAAGTCAGGGAGACTACCCTCCCTAGCATGAGTGGGCCTCATCGACTGAGTTGAAGGCCTTAGAAGCAATGACCGGGTTTTTTCCTCAAGATGGAATCCTGCCCCAGCGCTGCAGTACAGGATGCTTGCCCGTTTCAGGTTGTTGTCCTCCCTTACAAGTTTTAGACTTGTTAACCTCCACAAACACAGAAGCCCCTGTCTTTGTCCCTCTCTCTGTATATACATACAGTCTCTGATTTGGGTCTGTGTCCTCTCACCTGGAAGGAGAGCACTGTTATGCCAGAGGCTTCAGAATATTGGTTTTCAATGTTCCATAGAAAAGCACCTCTTGAACAAGGTGAACTTCAGTTCAGAGTACTGTCATTGTTCCCACTCTTCCTCATAAATATAGGCTGACAGGTTGAACTTGCTTTTGATTATGAACTCAGAGTGGGTGACTTGCTATTTAACCTTTTATTTGGGATGTGGATCTTTTCAGAACGGAAGGTCTGTACTTCCCAAGTGGCACTTTCATCAGAGGTGATTGTGAAATGAATGTGAACTCCATTCTTTTGAGAATGCTCTAACCAGCTGCTGTGCACAGTGATATCTTAGACTGGATAGTACTTTGTATTGTATGAAGCCTTTTCACATATGAGAGTAGGAGCCGAATAAATGTTAGTTACTCATTTTTCTTTAGTGCTGACAACAATCCTGGGAGGTGCTTACTAATGTCAAAATGCAAAGACAGTGCAGAGAAGGTAAGGGGCATGTTCAAAGTCACAGAGCCGAATATGTAGGTATGTGTGCATGTATATAGCAGCTGGTTATTTTTAGGTGCTTGTTCTAGGCCAACCATTAAGAATTTTACACGTGTATCTTTTAAATCTTACACCAAACACATGCCATGAGCACTAGAATAATTCTCATTTTACATCTGCAGAAATTAAAGTTCAAATAAGATAAGTAATTGCTCAAAAGTCACACAGCTAGTTAGGTGATGGGGCCAGATTTCCATCCTAGCTCTATCTGAATCCAGAGTACACATGTTTAACTGGTACCTGCCTATTGCTTTTGTAGCTACAAAAGGGTCCATGTGCTCACAAATGTTTATAGGTTCATATTAGATGTTTTTGTTTCAAAAAGCAATAAAATGATTCATATTATGAGTTGGAGGCACAGTCAGAAGTTGAGTGGAGGCATTATTCTGTTAGTTATAGCGTGGCTGCCTTCCAGTTTTCAGTTAGCTCTGGTGATTGAGGCCAGGGAGAACAGAGGTCACTGAAATCCAAAAATAATCCTTGAAACCTATTTTATTCACTGTCTTGGGTTAAAATCTCCTGCCAGAGCTGTTTAGCACAGCCAGGGAGACGTGTCTTCAGTGACTTCATTTCACTTCTCTGTCCTTCCTGGGACAGAGCTTGAACCAGCTCTCAAGAGACCAAGGCAGGGAACATGAGGGGTGGTTGAAGGAAGGGTGCCATGGGAAAAAAGAAGTTTAATGACATCTATAAGACATTTAATTACTGAAGGTATAGGGCTGGGGCGTGTCTCTGGGATACAGTGCTTGCCTGGCATGTGAGGCCCTGGGTTTAATCCACAAGAAGGAACAGGGAGGGGAAGAGAAAGGAAGGAGAGAGGGAGAGGGAGAAGGGGAGAGAGAGTGAGAGAGAGAGGGAGAGAGAGAGGGAGAGAGAGAGACTGGTTTTATTGTATAATTGTTGTATAATTGTTTGAAAAACTCCAGAGGAAGGGTAGGCTGGGATGACGGATGTGAATGAACGGCACTCTGATTCAGTTAATCAGGAGCAGATTCTGCACTTTATACATGGGAGGCATGTTGCAGGAATAAATGATTGACTAAAGAAGCAGTTGTTTTACCTCAAATGACCTTTCACACATACACTGTACCTGGTCTTAAACGAGCGATTTATGGAACTTCTACTTCCCAGTTACCCAAAGAGAGGGTAATAAACAGTAACTATGGGAGGGAGCTCTGTCATTTTTGATAGTTTAGTACAGCGTCCAATCCTCCATTGCTATTAGCACCCTATATCCTTAGTAATTCCACATTAAATCCAGTCTTGAAGTGAATGAGTAACCTGCTTGCCAAAGGCAAGTCTCTTAAATTAATCCAAACAAACTTACTCTCTTGTAACTGTGAATGATTTAGGGTCACAGCTGGGTGAGTTCTTCACAGCAACAGCAGCAGATCACTTTGTGTCTTTTATATGAGTGTCTGCTGCCAACTTCCAGAGCATACTTGGTATCTATGTATGTTAGTGGTCTGAGTTTTCAGTCTCTAGGTTCTGTGAGTCCTAGTTACCTTCCAACACATTCTCTTTCTGGCTTAGAGACCTAGAGATTGCAACCAGGAACCCTGACTGATATAAATCATGTAATTCATTTAAATAAGCAATAAGAAAAAATGGCCATGTGTTGTGTTAAAATTCACAACATAGAACCCAGAGACAAATATTATTACTTGTTTTTCCTGTTACTGCAGCTCTACCAACCACCATCTACTGAATAAACATAGCACTGAAATTGCCATACAATTCACTCATGTGGAAATGTCAGGGGTTCAGCTTTGGAGTCCTGATTTCCATTGCTAGAAAACGATTCTGCTTATTGACTCTGAAACTGGAAAATGTTTATTTGCAATTGTAATTAGAAAAAAATTAACAGAAAAGGCTTGCCAGCCTCAGTGATGATCTCCCACAAATAATTTCTTCCCAGCCTAATGAGTGAATTGAGTTAGGGCAAGCGCCAGTGTAAGGTTTGCATGAGCAAATACCCCCATTGGTCTTCTGGGACCTACATAAACAGGCAGCCAGTGTTAGGAGAATCCCTCTGTTGTAATACTGGTAATATTTCCACAGGCCACCAGGGAGCCAGGTAATTGTAACAATATTTCTGAGTTAAATTCTAATCATCACTACTGCAAATCAGAAGAAATGAGAAAGACATCTTCAATTTTTTAGAATGATCTGTGCTACAGTACAGAGGTGGGAAAAAGAGAGTATTAAGATTACAAACAAATTGTTACCACCAGAGTTAGTCTCATTATCAGTTAATAAAATTGAAAGCTACTGGGCTGGGCTTCCTTCTGTCTGCTTCCTTGAGAATATCCATTTATATATTTGGGTCATCGAACTATGCTCAAGGCTTGCCCCTAACAAGGTCTCTATCCGAGCTTAGGGAGATGGCCTCCCTCCCAAGTTTGATCCTTTTTCAGGTACTCTCCTCAAGCCTAGGGAATTCTTTAGCATTCTCTTTACATATTTATAGCTTCTCATAGTTACTCCCCTGTTAGAGAAAATAATGCTTTAAGTCAAGCTTTCCTTATGTTATTTCTGTTTCCCAACTGGAAACCAGTTGGTAAAGATGGGTCATTGGAAATAGCTCTACAAACAAAGACTTTGTGAGTCAATTTGATCATGCTCTTAGGTTGAAGTAGAACACTGAGCTCCTTGACTATAGACAATAGGATGCTAATAATCTGTGTAATATGGTGGCATTATAACCAGTCAAATTATAACCTGTGATTGATTGTGGTGAATCACCTTAGAATTCCAAGTGGTTAATACACTTGAGTTGCACAGCAGAAATAATGACTATAAGCACTATGATTTGGGATTGATTTTTTTTGTGTGTGTGTACATGTGTGCAATGCTCTTGAATACTTAGACAAAGAAAATGACATGTGCAGGTCCTTTAACTTTTGCCTCAAGTTATTATCTCATAGCCAGGGAGTTTCCATGACAGCCTTGAAAAAAAATCTTGTAACCACAGAACTAATTTTGTTGAAAATAAAAAATAGTCATTTAATTGTATGGGTTGCTATATTACAACAATTAAATTCACAGTCTCATCAACTTTCTCCTATGAAATTCAGGACACTGATTAGAAAAAAAAATAGAATCATGAAATTTAGAATGGTGACATCTGGTAGAACCCAGATGAAACTGACAATTTTGAATTCCCAGGTCACGTTGCACCTTTCCTGCCAAAGGAATTAGTTTCCTCTCTGGTGCCTGATGAAATAACCCACCTTGCTTAAAAATTCCACTGTAAGCTTACCTGGGGCAGAAGTCTTAAAAATGGATATTCGTTCCCCTCAAGACACACAACCATACCTTGTTGCACTATACCCGTAATGTCAAATCACACTATGCTACAAGGGCCAAGGACCTACTATAACCTAAGACAAAGTAGCTTATGCTGAAAGAATTGTAAGACTTTGCTATTACAAATGGGCAGAAACTCATGAAGTATGTACAGATGGGAATTCTAAGAGTATTAGAGCAAGTTGCAACACTTAGTCAAAAAGATTAAGGTAAAAATATTTACTACCAAAGGCAGCAGAGATGTGCCAGTAATCAAAATTTTTTGATTCCTACAAGGATGTTTAGCAATGGGTCCATTGATTATGGTACAAGGAATTAAACAGATTGGTAACCCACCAGAGTGTTTTATGTTGAATATAATGAATTCTAGATCTAGAGGGAAAAAAACCTCACTTGAACCACCACTCACAGTTTGAACCATCTTCGCTGTTCCAGTCCACTCATAGACCTGAGATTTTGATGGAAGGAGAGGCCAACTAACCTTGAGAAAGAAACTTGTTTCAACTACTTAAAATAAATCTAATGCTTTGATCATTTACTAGAGTCAAAATGAACTGGGGAACAGGAAGTTCCCAGACCTATGGGGATTAATAGATATCTTAATCACTGTTGCATCACTAGCACATTACCCAACACCCACAACTTAAAGCTGGGAGGTTATTTTGGAGTTTCTTTTTTTTTTTTTTTGACTCGCGGTATCAGTCTGCGCTCACTGGCTCCAAAGCAGAAACAGGACAGCGGAAGGCATAGCAGAGGAAGGGGTGCTCAACCCAGGACAGCCAGGAAAGAGTGGAGGGGGGAGATGGGGAGGGCCAAGTACTCTTCCAGCCGGTGATACACTTCTAATCGTGCCCTACTTCCCACAGAAAATAAGCTGTGAACTCACCAGCATACCAATCTACTAATGAGTATAGAGCCCCATGACCCAGTCACCTTCAAAATGTATGAGAATCTGAGGGGACAATTTGAATCAAAACCATAGCTTGAATAATAATTTTGATGATATTAAATTCTGGGGGCCCAAAATGTTACTTCAGCCTGACAGTCAAAGTGGGACTTAGAGTGATCAAATTGCAAATGGAGCCTCACATGCAGACTTCAAATATGACTCTCAGTGGGCTCAGCTCTCTGGTCATCCCCAGTACAGCAGGAATGAGTAAGTGAAAGGCCCTGAAATGGCCTTTTACTATCAAGACTGTAAACTAGAAACTGTATCTCACCTCTAGGAAATTTGTGGAACTTCATGCTGCCATTAAAGATTTGAAAATAGCTGTGATGTTGATACTTACCACATTTCCACTTAATTCACCAGTTATACCTACGAAGTCAAATAGATCGTGGACAATGACCAGAGACTGTTGTAAACTTAGTCAAATGCTGGCTCCTGCTACTAATCTAGTTGAATTATCTTTACTGGAAAAAAACAAAGCTAACATAAACCCTGGAACATGGCATGGAGTTACTGACCTGGGCAATACCATTTTCTCCACACCAATTTTTAAAGAACATAAGATAAACTGAACTTAGCTTTTTACCTGCAAGGGCAAAGAGTATATGTGCAGAACAGCTGAGCTGAGGCTGAGATGGAGATCAGCGAACGCCCTGGAGTTTGAGTAAGGCCAGCCCCGAACACATGGAGCTTCAGAGGCGAGCCATGTAAACAAGTCACTGGGACTAAAGCATGGCCAGTCCAGCAGGTGTTTGGCCTTGGTGTTATTCCCTGTGAACTACAGAAAAGATAGTTCTGAGAATGTTTCACTTTCAGTGTTCTCAGCAAAACACTGAGATCTTATACTTTTGGCCCTCTTACATGCTTCTCCTCCTTTTTACAGTATATAAATAAAGAGGCAAACCACGCTGGCTTGTCACTTCCTCTCCATCAGAGAGGTCACATACCACTTGGTCCCAGCTTTTCTTTTATTATGCATCTATAGATTTTTCTTAATCTCCCATTGCCCCCTCTCAGGACCCTGCCCCCCATGCAGGTCATGGCAAGTATATACCATCCAAATCCTGCATTAGGACTTCATCAGTTCTTCCCTAATAACAACATAACCTCCAGAGACCTCAGTTGTCTTAGTTCCACATAACATAACAGTGACCCACTGTATCAATGACATTATCCACCTTAGTATAAAACAGAGGTGCCCAAAACCTAAGTGAAGTTCCTGGGTCACTCATAGCAGCATGTTAAAATATTCCTCCAAAGATGAAAGTGTTGCTTCACCTTACCTACCAGGGAAGATAGAAGCAATGTTTGGTAGAGCTTTTGGGATTTAAGAAGCTCCTGATGCTGTGCTTGAACCTGCCATTTCAACCCACCCTGTGATTTACTACTGCTAAGGGGGCCAGCTTCAACTAGAAAATAGAGCAAGAAAAGGCCTCCTATAAATTTAGCTGCACTACAAACTAAGCTACCACTTGGTCCTTATGACCTAATCAATCCAATGATATTTGAAGTGACCATAACAAATAGAGATACAGTATGCAGCTTCTTGTAAGCAAGAACAGAACAACCACAGACCTCTCTAATATGTGGAAGCAAATCTACACTGTCTTCTGTGGTTAATTTTTCTCCTTTCAAAAAATAGCTGATTTTTCTGGGTATTGGTAGAAACTCAATGATGCCTGATCATGGGTTATCAAGTGACTCCTGGAACTGAGAATATCAATGTAAACTGAGGCTTGTGTGCTGTTTCATGGTGGAAGCCTATAGCAACAATAAAGTGGCCTATAAAAGACTGGCTCATGCAGGTCTTGAAAGTAGAAGTAAGATATTTGCTCTGACTCCTTCAACTCCAGAACTTAATATACTGCCTTTCTACTTCAATCAATGCTGTGACCTCTGGGGGCATTTTTCATATTCCACCGGCTGAAAGAGAAGAACCTCAAGCCATGTCAACCTGCATGATATGGTGGCACCAACAAAAAGAAAACAGCTGTAGGACAGCCTCCCTTAAGTGTGACTCAGAAGGACAGTGCTGAAGACAAATCCACCCAGTGGGCAGAACTCTGAATAGTGCATTTGACAGCTCTCTACGTCTGAAGTGAGAGATGAGTAGAATTATGGTTGCACACTAGTACCTGAGAAGTTGGTAAATTGGGCTGGATCGTTAGGGATTCAGAAGATACAAGATTGCTCTAGGGAAAACCCAGGGAGTGGTACAGATTGTGAAGATATTTGGGTTGCTTGTGACTACCCAGCTAAAGGAATTTACGGCAGAGAACAAGCTGAATTAAATAAAATTCTAAGCATGTGAGACACTTC
The DNA here is from genome assembly GCF_000276665.1 of Chinchilla lanigera. Lineage (NCBI taxonomy): Eukaryota > Metazoa > Chordata > Mammalia > Rodentia > Chinchillidae > Chinchilla > Chinchilla lanigera. The sequence continues at coordinate 6,825,928 of NW_004955412.1, read as the reverse complement.
CAGCCATACTAGTGCTTGTTTAATGGGCCAGTGAACAAAATAGCCATGGTGGTGAGAACAGAGGGACCGGACAATGTGATCTTCTCCTTACTAGGACTGCTCTGGCTAATGTCACCGTGCCCATTCAGCTCTCTGGCAGCAGGTCGATTACATTTTATCTCATACCGTGGAGGGACTAAAGAATACTCTTATGGAGTAAACTTAAGAATTAAAGTAATATCATCAACTTGTTTTCTCTGACTGAAATCCTTCTGCCAACATCGTCACCCACAGACTCAGAAAATGCTCTATACAACTGTCATGAAATTCTGCACAGCACTGCAACTGATAAAAGAACTCATTTCACGGTGAAGTAAGAACTGCAATGGGCTTTTGCCTGTATCACCTGCACATCGCAACACCTGGAAGCAGGTGGGCTCAGTGAAATGTGGAGCTGCTTATGCACAATTCAGTTACTGGACAAGTTGAAAAAACACTCTAAAATGATAGCATTTCATTTATAAAATGCAATATGTGCTTCCAGCTGCACGCCCTAAATGACAGTCCTCCATAGACACTAGACATGGTTCCAACAAAAGAAGTAGAAGGATTCTGTGTGTCCTTATACTTAATAACCCATTCATAGTTTTGCTTTCCTGTGGGTCTAGATGTCTTACTACCTGAGAAAAGGAATGCTTTTACTCATGGGGGTCACTGAATGGAAGAAGAGACCTCTGCTTCGATGGTTTTAGCCTCCCTATATCACTTGGAAGACACAAGCAAAGAAAAGGAGCTACTCTACTCATTAGAGTTGCTACTCTGGAGTATCAAGAAGAAACTGAATTACTGTTATACCATGAGGTTAAGGAGGATTTTGTTTGAAACCTAGTGGGCTCTTTGTAGTGTCTTTTCTTCTACATCCAATAAAAAAGTTAATGAAATCTACATCAACAAAAACAGGTTAATAGTTAACTTAGGCTCTTTGGGAATTAATATTCGGATCACTTCACCAAGGAAATAACCCCAACCAGCTGAGATTATGGCTATGAATTTGGAAATATAGAATTGGCAGTGAAAGAAGGAATAATCAGTACCAAACAGAGCCTTTTTAAATAGTTACAGGCATGAAAAGTGTAGTTTTTCACATTTTTAACTTTGCATAACACAAACATTTATTTGTATGCTACAGTTTTTCATTGATTAGTTTTAAGTTGTACCTTCAAAACTGGGTTAACTTATTGTGGATTAACTTTAAAATTTACTCTTCAGGTAACAGACTCTTAATGAAACTGGGATGAAATTTAGGAGTCACTGATATCATATAGGTAGTGGTGGATACAGTGACTTCTGGGATGATACATCTTGTATTTGGGAAAGGGTAAGAATTCTTCACTTGTAAGAAGGTGCTAGAGTTTACATCAAGATGCCCCCTCAAGGCTTTATGCACATCATTGTGGGCCTTTTGGGAGGTGACTGGATTGTGAGTGTTTGTAGATGATCTGCTCTTAGGAGGGGGATCGGGTTAGAAGAGGTGACTCACTGGGGGCATGGCCTGAAAGGGTTTGTCACTCTACTCAGGTCTTCTCTTCATTCTCTTTGCTTCCAGTCTGCTATACTAAGAGCAGCTCTCTGCCATGTCCCTCTGCCATACTTTCCTGCCTTGGGGGCAATCAAATATGGACTGAAATCTCTACAAAACTTGAGCCAAGATAAAGCTCTCTTCCTGTACATTGTAGCTGCTCAGTATGATGTTTCAGTGATGAGAAAATGACTAGAACAGAAGGATACTTGTATTTGGTTAGGGTGGAAATATAGAGTTGTTTAATTGTATGGAAGTTGAAATATATGCACAAGTGTGTATATAGGATCTGAGGGATCAAAGGGGTGGACTGTGACGTTAATTGATTTACTGCTCCTCATCTCCAAATCTGCTATGCATTATCTGCTCTGTGATAATACAGCTGGGGCCTTTAAACATTTCTCCTTCACAATGAATGTGGTGGTAAGCTTTATCAGTAGAGGGTGCTGAAGTGATACTGCAGGACAAAGGAGCTTCCCCTGTTGGTTCTACGTTGCTGATATATTTTATCTGTCCTTTTTCTACCAAACAGCCCCCAGAATGGATAGGGAAATGATCCAGTGATGCTTCACCCTAGCTTCTTGACAAGTGTGTGTAGATCCTACCTCCTCCTATACTCCAGCCCAGTGACCACCTCACTATGGCCCTTTGCACAAGCGGCTCTCACCCTAAGTCTCATGCCATCCTATTGGAAATGGTCAATGCCCCACCACTTATTATTCAGTCAATACCCTGGCTGAATAATTTGCATAAATTTTAAGTAAATTAAGTATCCTCTGGGCCTCCCTGAGTAATTTGTCAGACCAGTTTTCCAACTTTGCATAGTAAATTCACTTACCATGCTCTCTTCTGAGCCATTCATTCATTTATGCTAGAGTTAGACAGCCATATCACTTCTGAAAGTTCCAGCTAGTGCATGCCACCACCTTTTCCAAGCTTTTAAGAGCCATTTTAGCAACATGGTAGCCTTGAGGGTCTTACTAGGGTGTTATGAGTTATAGGGAATTTACCCATATCAATAAATTCTCCTTTAACCTTATACTTCATTCCCCCTGACCTAGAAGACCTCAAGATCTAGCTAGATAGCATTTCTCCAGTTGCTGCCATAGCATGTTAGCTAAATAGCATAGCTCCTTCAGTTTATGATTCTTATATTTTCTTAGTAACTATCCTTCCTAGTTGGGCCATGCTGGAATTTGAACTTTTTCATTGGCCTGGTTTCTGGTAAAACGTAATAAATCTTTTCTTGTAAGGCAGAAGCTACATCGGAGACTGGTGCATTATCCTTCAATGATAGAAGGGACAACTATTTCCTAACACATGTTATTGGGTCACTTGTGTAGGCCAAGTATACTCAGGGGAATCTAGAATTCAAGGTTCCCAGGTAGCCCTGTCACAAGCCTCAACATCCAACTCTTTCCCTGTAAGACTCCCGATTTTAACATTGTGGTTAAAAAAAAAAAGTTCAGTCTTAAATTCCACTACTAAGCTCAAGTAATCCCTGATGTGGAATGAGATGCTCCAGTCACAGGACATGACTTGGACACTCCACAGGAGTGCTCTGCCTGTATATTGCCTGGAATGGGTGATTTATCATCTTGGGCTTATTATTATATCTACTCAATTAATTATTGGTTCTTAATATCAAATATCCAGTTCTATAGTTCTTATAGCTATTATCTCCTTCATGTGACTCCAGCACCAAAAATACAGTATTCATCAGCCAGTGTGCCTTTTTCCATTCAAATCCTACCCCAGTTCACCAATGGTAGTTGCACTGCTACTGCATACCCAAAACTATTTATCCTCTATCTCAGTGGGATCCTCATTGCCAGCTAGCCAGAAATCTGCGCCCCCCCCCCCCGAAAGCCCAACTGAAGGCTGTTTTGTAGAAACACTTCTGACATATTGGATTCTGTGGCAACAGATCCCTAGATGAATAGTTGGACATTGAAAGTGGATGGTGGATCATGGATCATGGACTCTCAGGAAATACACATTGAAGTAAATAAAGAAGGCAGGATTGTGTGTAAGGAAAAGCTGATTGACAATTGAGGCTTTAGCGGATTCTCTGCATTGTTTGGGAGCTGGAATGTCCTGAATTGAGTCCCTGGATGGCTGGGCCTTTTTCTCTCTACTTCAGAATATTACAGAGAATATGGCAACACTCATGTTCATCATGATTCAGAGTTCGTAATCAGGACCAAAATTTTGCCGAAGCTTCTGTACACGAGCTGAATTGTTCACAAACAGAAGCATTTGTGAATTCGGGTGTTACTGATTTCCAGAATTCTCCCTGGATCCCTTTCTTTGAAACAGTTTTTCCTTTGTTACTCGGTGGCAGAGTCATGCAAGGGGTACCGCTATTCAGCCATTTTGGATCTGCTGCCTCCTCCTTTGTCTTCTTAAAGAGCACTTCATTGTTCACATTTAAAGGGCTAGTACAGATGACACATTTTCAGGAGATTTGGAGTCTTAAGGAAGGTGCTGTGATGTGACGCCCCATGCTCTAGGGCAGAACACAACTATGATGGAGGTTAAACTTCCCTCTGATTCTGGGGCCGTTATTCTTCTGAGTTCCCTCCAGTTGCCTCTCACTTTTCATAAAATCCTCGCCCACATGCTACTTGGTTCGTTCTACAGCACAGCCACCAGACCTGGTGTCCTAGGCGACATGGAAGGCATGGGCTGGAGATACCAGAACAGGTATGGAGGAGACAGTTCACCTAAAGTCAGGCAAAAGGACATTTCAAACTTTCAAAACCTACCCATGGGTTGAGCATTAAATTTCCAGACTTTATTGAGATGTCATTGCTACCAATTGAAAACTCATTCTTCAGACTTTGTGGATAGCCATTTCCAAATTGCATCAAGCAGGGGACTCAGGAAAGTGGTATTTACAGGAGTGAGCACTTTAAGTAATGGTTTTATTCTGATCCAGCCTGACAGGCCGTGATTTCAAGACAAGGTTTGACACAATCGAAAAACCTGAAGAAGTGATGCAATTAAGTACAAAGGTCAAACATAAATTTGGAAACATGAAAAGGTATTAATATTCATCGCTAGTCCAAAATTTTCATCCTTTCTACTTACATGAACACGTACAAATTTATTAGGCTGTAGGTTTGTATACTTTACCTTTTTATGACAATTCTTAAGGGAATTGGTGTAATTCTACAACAGCCATCCTGGAAAGAAGGCAAAACCAGCATGTTGTAAGTAATAAATGAACAAGTGGAAAGTGACCAGCAGCTTGGGGAGTATGATTTGCTCCACGTCAATCTCTGTTGCTTGTTGTACATCTGCCGCAGGTTTCTATTTTTGCTAATTGACTTAAAGAGAAAAGAGAAAATGTGTCCCTGTTTGCCAGATTCTCCACTACATTTAAAAAAACAGTCCGGGGTGAGCCCACGTTAGTTCATCTTGCTGAGGTGCTCCATCAATAGTATCTATGAAGAGATTCATGCTGTATTCTCCAAGTTGCTTGGAGTTCTGAATAGGTGGGGAAAAGATATTCAAACAAAAAGAGCAATCCTTGGGCCTTTGGGTTGGAAAGATGCCTTAAAATTATCCCAAATACTAGATGAACACTTGGCAAAAATATTTGTGAGACTCAAACACCAAATAGAATTTTCAACTAAACAACCTTCTAGGTCTCCTTTAATGCCATCATTCTAAGAATATGACTGACAGGGAAGGATGAAAGAAATGCAAGAGTGACAGCACCTGCATTGTGCCTGCCTGCCTTAGTCACATTTTGAGGATTAATTAGATGTTTTAGTAAGAACTTTGAAGATGGAAAAGGCTGGAAACAGCCTCATGCTCTTACTACTAAGTCCTAGGAGAATATGCTGGGAGAGGAATTAGTGTCAGGGCTGTGATGTTGTAATGATATTCACTGAAAAATTGCCGAAACTGTGTTTTACAAGATATCTTTAACCTCAGAGAAGACTTACATGAGGCTCAAAACACAAGTTGGGAAGGAAAAGGAGGGTAGGATCTTATCATTAGCAAATAGCCATAAGATCCATTCACTATACTCATTTGACATGGAATCAGTCCTTCAGAAGTGGAGCAGTAGGACTATCGGAATAATTCCTATGAATGACAGAGTCCCCCTTTTCTTTTTACAGATAAGAAACATAAAGCCTAGAGTTAGGTAATAGCATTGCTGGTGCTGTTATCTGGGTCTCTTAAATCCCACTTCAGTCACAGGAAGCGTAGAAAATTTCTCTAGTTGGTGTAATTTGTGACTTAAGCAATTCTAAGAAGCCCTTTCTCAGCAACTTAAAACTATTCTGTACACTAACCAATTACTCATGTTAGGATCCATACTGGTTCTAATTCTTAACTTTCTGTTTAAAATTGCTTGCTAGAGGTAGGCTTCTTTGAAAATGGAATTAGTATTGTAAGGACAGGCAACACACTAATATATCAGTCCAATATTATGTTGATTAGAGCTGTAAAAATACAGACTCAGAAGTCCAATAAACAGGAGACTGAATTTCAGCTGTACTACTCCCCAGCTGTTGGAATTTGTGCAATGATTTTCATCAGAAAATGTCAGTTGTATCATTTGTAAGGTGGGGCAATAGCAGTGTTAATTACACAGAGTGGATAGAAATAGTGTACGAAAGGTCTCATGTAGACCATAATAAGCACTGAATAAATAACACGTAAATAGTAAGCAGTGATACAGAGGGGGTGCCATCTTCATCATCATCATTTCTGTCATGAATTTTACTGGAGTACTTTCTTCCCAGTGAAGGGATGAACTTTTAGTAACAGGTGAATGAAAATACACACAAAAAGGGAGACACGGATTTTGAAACACCAAAGGAAATCTTTGATAATTCCTACTCTGGTAATCTGGTTAAATTAAACTAAACCAAACTCTTACAAGCTTCCATGACCTAAACACCAACCCCCCCAAACCACTTATTTACATTAAAAGAAATCCACAATGATAGTTACATTTACATAAAAGTTATCATCGATCCTTTTTCACTGCTTGATTTTTCAAGAAATCTTTTAAAAGCAAAGGACCACTATTGTTTTGCTACTCATGGAAGCAAAAGTGGCTATATATTTTTACATTGGGATTTTATAGGCAAATAGTATTTTAGGGCATGTTTTCTAGGTTGAATTTAGAAAGTTATGAGGACCTCTTTGTTTCCACTTTTAACCAAGTACCTGAGAAGGACCTCTTGGTTTCACTTTTAAGCAAGCTCCTGAGAACCTTCTAAATGGGCTTAGGCCAATTGTATTTGATTGGAGAATTGGTGGTAATCTGTAAGGTCCAAGGTCAGTGGCTCGCCTTGTTTTACAACACAAGTGACAAAATCTGGCACTTTTGAGAGCCAGACAAAGAGGATATGAAGCTAATACATATTACACATTTGGTATCTGTTGCTCATATATTCAACAAATGTTTTATAAGCCGCATATGTAAAGGTAACTTCAGTGCATTTTCTACTATATTTTTGGCTTGCCCACTGAACTATTGGGTGTCTTGAGTCATAAATGTTTCATGGAGTAAATATCTAACACCTTTCTTGGCTGCCTTCTGTCTAAATCCATCTCCTTCCAGCTTTCTGGAGACATATGTGCACGTTGGACATGCATAAAATGTTTTATTTTCTAGCCCTATAATAGCCCTTAAAGCTTCTAAATCTGGTGAGTTCTATTGAGAAATGGTCTACAGGACCCTTTCTGCCCCTTTAGCACAGCCTATACTGAATGATTTAATGTGAGCTCTTTCCTTCAGGCTTACCCTTGGTCTTGATTTTCTAGAGCTCACCACACTGTCAATGAAAAAGAAAAGATAAAGGAAAAGAAAAAGTAAGCCCATCCTTCTTCTTCTGTGAGGCCTAGAGAAAGCTGACCTGAGACATAGTTCACATGCTTCTTACCCTAGATTCTGTTCTGGTTCTAATCAGCTTCTCGGTGATCCGTTCTAGGCAGAAATCACTGCACACATATTTTATCATTTCAAGCAAATATGAACAAAAAGGTTGAAAGGGTAAGACAATCCACAGAGAGTCCACAAAATGTTGTTGGTTGTAATAAGAAATCCCTTGCTCCTCTTTCTAGAAGATCTTCCCCAAACATGGTGTCCAGTGTTTTTCCTGAAAGCACCCTCCACTCCTGACTTCTACCGAGAAGCACTTTGATAGGCAGGAGAGCTAGCAAGGTGGGGAGGGTATGCACGGAAATCCTTGAGGCTCCCCTGAGAGCCTCAAGGTGTCACCCAGCCCAGGTGGCCAGCTTGTCAGCGAGGACACTGTGAGGGTAAGAAAGCAAACTTGCCAACTGGTTGTGACGACACAAAAAGGGGGTTGAAAACCACCGAGGAGACTGAAGTCCTTGTGTGTGCTGGGAGTCCAAAGGCAACGTGAACAGTACGGGGTGTCACGTTTAAGAATGGTACTCTTGGCAATAATACATTTTTTGTGAATTTTATTGTTTCTGTAAATCTCATCCATGAAATGACAGGTTTAGTTTAGTCTATAGACGCCAAAATGTGGACTCTGAAATAAAAGAAACGTTCCCAATCTACCATGCTATTGAGCTGACTGAACTTTGACATTAGGAAAATCTATGGCATAGTGGGAGATATTCTGGCCTAGGAGGAGGTGTCTGAGTTTGAGCTCTCACCCTACCACTTCTTACTTATGCGGCTGGGATTAAGTTGCTTCAACTTTCTCGGTCTCAGAATTGTTATCTGTAAAATGAAGATTAAAATTTGCCATAGAGCACTTAGTAGTTGTAGAGGATAAATGAAATAATCACATGAAAATACTTCATAAAAGATACAGATGAAGATGTCGAGTGCATAAACTCTGATCTCTGGCTCACTATTCCCCTAAGTTGAATAGCCCTCCCTTCATCTTTCCATGGATTAGGTGGATAATAAATGGTTTGCTGAGAAATAAAGATGGATTCCTCCCTGTACAAGGCTTACAGAAATTTCCCAAAGCAGTTCTCAGCAACGAAGGTTTTTGATTTACTATACATTATCTTGATTCTTATACACTGACTGTATTTTATTATTCCCCCCCTTCCTTTTACACCTCAATCTTCTAGGAAAGATTGCTTTACCCACATGACTCAAATAGGATCTGCCATAAGGAATGAACCAGTGAGCGTATGTGACAAGGACTGGGTATCGGAGCCATCCCTCACAGTGTGTCAAATTTGAATGAAGGAGCAGGACTGCTTTCCTTTTAGCTTGCATTGGCTGAAACCGGGAAAATTATGATACTTGGCTACACTCCTAACTCAGATTCCTCTTACTTTTTCCATGATTTAATCAATAAGCCTATCAACTCTTTTAGTAGTAAACTTGTTGTTTTCTTCATTTGCAAGTAAAAAACCCAAAACTTTTATGACACACCCTGCCTTAGTTTTTAGTGGAGATTTTGTGATGAATTTTAGAGGGCTTTTACTTGCTGCTGTATTTTTAGTAAGGATGGTAATTGAAAATATGGTCTCCAAATGTGCTGACATTCATCTCGCCAGAAGTTAGACTCCTTCCCTGGAGTCTTGATCACTTCAACCAGTAGATTATGGTAAAAATGAAGCTATGCGATATTCAGGGCTACTCAGGATGATCATGCAATTTCTACCTGGTCCTGTGCAGCACTCACTCTGGGGAAACCGACCATCATTTCGGAAGTCCAGCTGTCCTGAGACTACAATGCTAGAGAGACTATATATACATGTATAGAGCACACCTGAGAGCTTCTAGCTGATAACCAGTAACATCTGCCAGTCACGTGAGTGAGCCATCTTGGAAATCTGGCTCCTCCTAGCCTTGAAGCGCTGAAGCCCACAGGAATCTGACTGCTGTCATCCGAAAATACTCAAATCAAGAACTTCCCTGCCACAGTCTTTTCAAATTTCTGACCAAAATTTATGAAAAAAAGTTGCTTGAAATTCTGGCGGTGGGGGAGGAATTCTTATGGAGGGTAATAAGACTCTTAAAGACTTTGAGGATCCCAAGGATTATTTGTAAGGCTGAGCTAACAACTCTCCATACAAAATTGACGTAAGAAATTAATGAAAAGGTATAAAAAAATGCCTTATAGTGTGCCTGTCCACCACTAAATCTTTCAAGTAACTATTTCACAATTCAAGTAAAAGAGATTTTATAGACTGAAAGAAATGTAACTAACTTTTCCTATTCTCCTCTTGGACCCATTGACCAAAAAATTGTGTACACAGAATATCTAATCATAAGCCTGAAGTATATTCATAAGCTTTCTGTTGTATTTTTAGAACCCTTGCTTCAATGTTCACAAATTTTTAGCAACTATCATGTTTAATGTTCCATTTTTAAAATCTTTAGTGAGTGACTTACACAGAAAAACAATATCTGTTAGAATAATCTTTTAGCTCACCTTGCAGGTCAACAGGTTAGGCATATCTGAATTTTCAATTGTGGAAGAAAATCATGTATCTCATGGAAATCAAGAACATAATTGTTTTGTCCTATATGTCATGCCTTCTTTTTCTACCAGTGTATGGAATTTTTGTTTGGTGTGGTTTTGTCCAAAGATGCCAAAAGAAGCTATAATTTCTCTTTGCTCTCAAGTTACGAGGACAAGTGCTCAAGTCTTCTGATGAGAAAACTACATGAACAGGAAAAACTAACAGTAATCAGAATAAATCTTCTCTCGCATCAAAACCTCCAGATATAACAAGAGAAAAAAGAAGAGAATATATGTAAATAACATAAGATAATAATATAAGACATTAGAGATATTTTAGGATGAGCAAGGGAATTACCATTTTTGTTGAAGTTGTTTTCCATGGTTCGGTTATGAAAATAACAAATTCCACAAATAGATTTCCAATGGGTCAAGCATTTTGGCTTTGGAAAGTGAGTCTCCTGAGCAGTGAGCTTTGCACGTGCCTGGAAAGGTTTGCACAACAGTAACATGTGAGAGGGAAAAATCAGCACCAGAGGGGGTGCGGTGGGTGGAGGGAACGGCAAGGACCCGAAGTCATCTGCTGCTATTGTATTACAGTTCTCTCTTCTTTCCGTGCTGCTGCCAAGAGCTGAGCTGCCAGCACACAGGCTTTCCAGTGTTTCTCACTGGACCTAGTCAGGAATCCTGAGTTAACCTTCTTCTTCTTCACAGACACAGTTCAGTGTTGTGATGGATCGCAGTGTGAGCTCTCATTTTAAAAGGCAGGTTGCCTCCTGAGCCTTGGAACCACAGGGCAGAAGGGAATGAGTTCAACACTCTCTCCCTTGGCTTCAGGCCGGACTATACCCAAAGCACCTCAAGGAAAGGATAATTTACCCTAATTTAAAAGATTTCCAGACACAGACCCTGAACAGCCCCTCTGGCAGCTAATTTTAGTTTTAACAATCTTTGTACCAAGCTTTATCCTTCGCTATAGACAATCCCATCACTGTCTGCTCTGGTTTAAACGTTTTCTCCTTTCCTGCCTATAGTGTGTTTGGAGTCATGACACTGTTTCACATTTGGTTGCCAGGCCAGCGGGTCTTCTCGTGGTCTCTTCCTAAGTTAAGGAGTCCTAACGCCGTCACATTCCCAAATGTCCTGACCTGTGAGGCTGTTTTAGACATGTTTTGCTTCTATGGAATACATTGCCATACTATTCTAAATTCATATTAGCTGGGAGTGCTCTTCCCCTAAATTTCCTACTTTATGCCTCATTGGCCACAGTAATAATCATTTCTTAGAAATTGTTGTGGGCAGGATTTTAAGATGGCTGACAAAATTCCTCACACCACAGATCCATGCTTTGTGTAGCTTCCCCCTATTGAGTATAGGCAGGCCTGTACATATGGTGGGATACCAAGCCAGTGATAGGTTATAAATCAAGTGACTTTGAGCTAGCCAAAATGGAGAGTTCTGGTAAGCCTGACCTAATCAGGTGTGCCTTTTCTGATGTCTGAGAGATTAAAAGGATCAGAGGATGATTTGGTGTGAGAAGATTCTCGGTTTCTGGGTTTGAGTATAAAAGCCGCCATATAAAGACTTGAGACTGACCTCTAGGAGCTGAAAGCAATGCCCAGCTGAAGCTAACAAGGAACTGAATTTACCAACAGCGCAAATGGACTGGAAAAGGAATTCTTCCCTTGTCAAACTCTACAGAACATAAAGAGCTGGCATTTGGCTTTGCAAGACCCTAATCTGTGCTTTTCCTTCTGACAGACTTATGGATAAGAAATATCTGTTTTTGTAACCTTTTCTTTGTATTATCTCATCTAATTCCTACAATAAGCTTTGAAGTAATCACTACATCCATTGTCAGAGCAACAACAGAAACCTTCAAACTTGGCTCAATGAACAGAGTCGGATTCCTTAAATTGTGTGAATTTCACTCCTGTTTTATTTGAGTGTGTAAGACCTACCACCAAGTGACACTCTTTCCTCCAAATTGCTTGACTTATTTATCAAATCTTACTGGCACAGGCTGATGCTGGTGAATCAGAAGTAGTATTTTGATCTGAACCTTTTGAGTTTCATAGGTATGAGGCAGTGAGGGAGCTATATCCAATTTAATTGTGCTTTTGAAAAATGAACTGGAGATTTGAGTATTAAAGTTATGGAGCATGGACTCTTTTACAAAGTACAAGCTCATTAAGACAGTTCTCTCCTTCATACTTAAAAGCCATTAGTGCAGTGACTGAATGAATGGACTTATTTCTCCCACACTGTCCTGACCAGCATGCACTGCTGTCCCTGCCCGGCCTATTCCTCTCTTGGGGATATTCTGTTGCCACGTTAAGGCTTAACTCCCACCTCCCAAGCTGAAAAAATGTAAACTTCATAGTTTGAAGCTCATAATCAAAGACATCTCTGCTGTGAAATCCATTTAGAGCCAGTCCCTTAGACCAGGAGAATGAGACTTTGTTTTCTCTGAGACCACATCTCTACTTCACATCCACATTCTATTTAGCAGCTTATAGCTGGCCTATCTTGCACTCCTTCAAGGAGTTACTCGATTTTTATCACTGCTGGAAAGCCAGTCTTTTCCCATCAAAGCCCAAAATTTTCAGAGAGGTTAAACAAATGCATCCTTGCTCTCACACAACAGCAGAGAAGGAATGAATAAAGAATTTGTAGAAAGGGCCAAAGACAGTGGAGCTCAAAGTGTGGAATGGGGGATTGAATTATGAGTGTGAAGAGGAAGTGGAAAATTGCATTAAGTTGCATCCATTTACCTATGAAAGCCTCAAGTTGTTTGAGGACAACAATATGCAATATAACAACCATTGGTGAATTCCTACCATCTTATTCAGTGAAGCTCTGTATCATTTCTAAGGTGGTTTTTTTAATAATTTTTTATCTCTTTAATGGTTTGATCAATCTTGCATTCTTACATCTGGTAATCTAAGCAACTTCACTGAAGTTAGCAATATGTAATATAACAACCACTGTTAATTCCTATCATTTTGTTCTGAAACCCTGTATCAATTTTATTGTTTTTGCTTTGTTTTGTGTTTGTCTATGTTGTTATTATTTTATTATTGTTTTTATTCTTTTTATAATAAAAAAAGGAAATTACATTAACTTGAAATGAAGAGGAAAGCTACCAAGGAAAGAGAAAAACCTAAAACAACTTTCCCAGAAGAACAAAGAATTAATTCAGGGGAAACTGGGAACATCTAAGAAATAGCGGTAAGGGCCAGAGAAACTTGAAATCTATACATATTCTTTCTCTGCAGTTACAGTCTTAAAGATGCTTTATATCAATAAGAAATAAAGAAATGGCACACACTTTTAGATTATTGGCAATCTACAAGTAAACTCAGAGACTTGGAAGAAAATCAAATTAAGGTAATAAAAATACATTTACATTTTACATTATGTGTAATTATTGTTATATTTTAATTTGCATCCTGGCAAAAAATCTCTGAAGCTAATATCCTACCTATCTCATCTATGAGAGCTGAGGCACAGAAAATTTAAATAATTTCTCCAAGTGCAGGATGACAACAAGGAATAAGGGAAGGAGCAGTGTGGTAGAAATGTAGGAAATATGGGGAAAATGATGGGACATGAATGGGGAGATTTCAAGAAAAATAAGGTTTTGGAAGTTGTTTGACACATTGTTAAGAGACTTGGTTTTTATGCTAAATGAGACAGTAAACCCTCTGGAGACTTTGAGTAGGAGACTTTTGTGATTTAACTTATATTTTAAAATAATTCCTTTGACTTCTAAGTTGAAAAAAATTATAAGTGGGACTGCAGGTTTGGAGCATTTATATCAAAGGAGCTGGGCAGAACAGGTGTGAAGACAGTGTAACAATCTAGATTGGGGTCTTGATGAGTAAACTGATGCCAAGTTTAGACTCTACTTGGTTAGACCAATTTATATCTTTACTAAAGAGAGACGATACATAAAATCCTACACATTTGTTGCAGTGACATATATTCTTTAGGTACAATTTACTGCAAATGGCTAAATCTGAATTAGGGTGTTCTATATACACACACATCTTATCAAACCCAGTATTAATTCCTTGGAATGAATATGGTGGTACATATCTTACAAAGCAACTTCCTAGCATTGCTTTAAAAACACCCCCAATAAGGTATGTGTTGTGGCTTGTATACAGATGTCCCCTGAAAGCTTCATACACTCATAGGTGAGGCTTTTTGGAGTTGGCTGGATCTGGGCTGTTTGATACTGGGAATGAGGGTAAGTGATAATTAAATGGGTCCAGCATAGTTCTGTGTATGGAAAATGGCAGCTGCACAATGGGTATGGGAGGCTCCAATCCACAGGCTTATAACCTGGGTGGAATATAGAGGGAAAGAGGAAAGACAGGCTTGCTGCTACTTCTGCTGCCTGCTGCTTGCTGTTACTGTCGCTGCTTCCTGCCTGCCTTACCATGGACTATTTTTCCTCTGCTGCGTGCTTCTGCCATGCTGCCTTGTCTTTGGACTTGCCAACTATGGACTAAAATCTAGAAACTGTGAGATGAAATAAACCCTTCCTCTGTCTGGTGAGTGTCAGATATTTTGTTCTAGCAATGAATGAGAGAAGTAACTAGGACAATATCTGTACCATGTATTATCTTCTAGGAAAACTGAGACTTGGGGAACATGGAATTTAATCTGTCTGGTGTCACATGAACTTTGAGTTAGTGGCCTCTGCTTGCTCCACTGAATGCACCTTTCTAAGTACCTGCCAAGGAACATCTCAAGGATGAAAACACTTTTTAAAATTACAACTTCCACCACAAGACTTAGTTTTGCAGAAAATCATAAAGCCATCCCATTACCTGACATTTGGGAAGATGCCTGTCTCCTGGAACTCCTCTGTTTGTTCTCAGCAGTTATTACATGTGCATTAGAATTTGAACTTTGATAAAAGTTTCAAGTCATTATAGAGAAGACCTATTAAGATGAAGCAGGCTCAAATGAACTACAACAAAGACTTTTCTAAGATGATTTCAGGCTGAAACCCTGATACCCTTTGAAAAAATGTCCAATACATTTCCTCTGCTCTCTACAGATGCAAAATTCAGCAAAAGCAGACACATCCTATTACTTTTAATCTCCAATTCATGAAAACTAAAACTGTCATGTTTCCTTTTTTCTCAATATATCATGACATTAACACAGCTTTTTCTTTATAAATTTTCTTATTTCCTCTAAAATGAGGCAGCCAAGATTATGATGAGACCCTAACCCTGAATATGAAATTTAAGGAGTCATTAAAGAAAAATTCAGTGACCAAGATAACAATGTGACTTCATAATATGATTATTAAAAATCAAAATAAATGCCAAGAAAATCCTTAACACACAAAATATCACAATTTTCAATAAAGACAGCATCAGTATTACTGGTATGTCCTGATGCCGCAGGCTCTAATAGGGTTTAGCACAGCGCTACTAAATGCCTTCTGATGTTTTATGCTTCAATAGTCCTTTTGCATGTAGCATTTAGTACAAGCTAGACGTGGTTAGTTTCTTTCATGTGAGGGTGGAATATTAAGAGAATAAGAACAGAGACTGAAGGAGAATTGTGTCTTGTGGATATATTGGCCGAACCATGGTTTTCCTTTAATTTGTTACAATTCCCTAAAGCCCCACAAAATATAGCCTGTCACCATACTAATCTCCACCACACAGAGTAACACCGGGCATGCACAACTGGAACTTCCCTGCACTGGTGGCTGTGAGGTACTACAGTATAATACATCAAACAAAATTGTGGGCCTGAATGGCACCACCTCTTATGCTGGGAATATTGTTTATGCTCTGGAAGTAAATGCTGATTATCTAGAGATGATGATAACATGACTATGAATAAACAGAGCACAAACAGCAATCATACAGTTAACACAAAGCTGTAACAGTCAGGCAGCTGTTATTCTTAGCATAATGCTTGAGCCATTAATTAGAGTACAGGGGTTCCTCTAGAGATAATGCTGATTAAAATGTATACACACTCTGCTAGAAGATAACTTCGGGGTTGGTATGAAAGCAGCAAAGAGACTTCAGATACCTTTGGGAGAAAAGACACTTTTTGTACGGGGCAGAATGAGCGTGTTCTCGCCTTCCTGCCCTGCTGAGAGCCAGGAACTCTGGAGCCAATTTGTGGTTAGCCAGGGCAAGTTTTTTGGAAGGACAAAAAATGAAGAAATGAGTCAGCGAAATTCTTAGTTGCTAACAAAGTAGCTATTTTTGGAGTTGACTTGCTCCTTACTCTTTTGTAATCATAGATACATAATTCAGTGGACTTTCATAAAATATTCATGCCATTTTCCCAGTAAGCAAGAAAGATAGCAGCCCTCGTCCATTAGCTAACTCTATTTTTACCGGTTTATTTAACCCATTGTGTTGGAAATCCCTGCAGCATGAGTTAGCTGGGCCTTTGGGTCTTTAAATTCTCATTACACTTTAGGGTTGGGTAAGAAGATTCTCTTGGTCACCGGTGGAGGAGCTTTGTGAACTGCTCACTCATGCTGCAAAATGCAAGAGTTAAGTTAGCAATGAATGAGCCTGAAACACAGCTCACCCAGCCTTCCTATAGTCTGTAAGCCCTGTGAGCTTATCAAGATCGCAGACTCCCAGATCCCATCCTGGACATGAGGCTTCCTGTAATTGTTATACTTAATGTATGAAGTTAGGGAAGGCCTTAGAATACTGTGCTCACAAACCCAGGCTCTGGGTGTCATTTTTAAAACTGGGAGGAAATATAAAAAAAGTGCCTTAATGAGCTGAGTATTGTAGGCTGTGCAAAGTAGGTTTGACAAATTTAGCAGCCCTTCTCCTCAGGAAGGAGTTTACAGGCTGCTCATAGTTGATGGATAGTCATCTTTAGTAAAAAGATACCTTTGTTGTAGGAAAATCATTTTTAGATATCTGGAAGATATAAGAAAGCTGTTCTAATTCACCGATGTTCAGTGCTAGTGATTGCTAGAAGCCAATTGAGGAGATCTTGTTTATTTTAATCCTGGAAAAACTAAAGACAGTCTACCTCAATCTCCTCCTCCTCTTCTTCCCCTTATCCTTCCCCTTCTCCTTCTCCTCTCCTTCTCCTCCTCCTCCTCCTCCTTCTTCTCCTTCCCTCCTTGAGGAGGAGGAGGAGGAGGAGAAGGGAGAAGAGAGAGTAGGGGGAGGAGAAAAAAAGAAGGAAAAGAAGAGGTGATGGTTTATTTGTGACTGCAGACTGGCTCATACAAAGCAATAAATTGGCCCCTATTGCAGTGGATTTTACAAAGTTCTCCTGATGGCTCATAGCTGGTATTTTACTGGGTGATGACCACTTCTAGGCTTTCTGCATACCACAAAAACCCATGGGTTTATTTTACCATAGGCTTCATAAGTTTCGTACAATAGAGAGACAGCAGCAGTTATTGCTGTTGATGGAGTAGCTGCTTTGTGGAAGACAGTGCCTGACATGACTCAAAAGCTCTCCTTAAATCCACATGGCCCCCAGAGGTGGTGTTTTTCTATTTCAAAAATAAAGAAACAGACACAGCCGCTACTACTTCAGCTTTTGTTATAAAGATTTCATTTGCCTTAGCTACTTTGAACAGGTAGGCAGCTATTATGGCTGGCTCTCCCTTACCTATAAACACAGAATTATCCTTGAGAAAGATCTTATTTATTTTAATCCTAGAATAATTAAAGACAGCGTGCCTTAAACTTTTTTCATCAAGACAAGGATGCACTTAAAACCATAAGATATATTTTATGGGGTGTGGGAATAGCCCTGTAGTTGTTGGATAAAGCTGTAATCCAAAGACTGAAAATTTTGTTTTAAAAATGTATGTAAATTGTGGCTACCCTTCGCAATGTCTTTATTTCTGTTACTGCAATGATGGCTTTAATTTCGTATCCGATTACATTACCTAAATTTTTACCCTCACATATATGAGTTTTAAAAGCTACAACTCCAAAGTAATGTGTTACGTGTATTTCATGGATTGTAATATCCCTGGAACACTGTTATGTGTTCTGTTAAGAGCCAGGTATTAGACTATTACAGTCCAGCTGGGTGTGGTGGTGCATGCCTGTTGTCCCAGCACCCAGGAGGCTGAGGCAGAAAGATCACCATGAGTTTGAAGTCTGAGGCCAGCCTGGGCTACTTAGTGAGTCCAAAGCCAGCCTGGACTGCATAGAGAGACCCTGTCTAAAAACAAACAAAAAAAGAATATTACAATCCTCTGAGGATTTTGCTAAACAATTATGAACAGGACAAGGCATTCAAACAAGGATCTAAAACATGTTCTTTCAGAAGATTTAAGAGTAATAAATAAGTCTGCTGCTCAGATTGTGCATGCTGAGCTCCTCTCTAGTTAGAGAGCCAGCGGGAAACTCGAATCCCTGTCCCTGAAGCAGATGTTCTTGGTGAGTGGCAGAGCCTCCCATGGCCACCCTTCAAGCTTAACATCTCAAAACAGCTTCCTGTTCCAGATCCTTTGAGAAATACTGTCATGAAACCTTGTGACTATCACTTTCAAATACTTTTCCTGTCTTATGCTACAGTGAGAGAAGCCACTGAGAGAGCTAGATGTGTGTGTTCTGTTCAGTAATCTTAAAACAATAAATGCATCTGTGTAACGCTAATATCTTATCACATACTTTCTTTTGCCAAAGGAGCAAATCTTGTCACGTAGGAGAGAGTTTGGAAATAGTGCCCAGGGCCACCCATTATCCCATGTGTGAGGTATAGTGTCACTTGGGAGGCCAAGCAATGACATCAACAGACTTAGCTGATTATGTCTTTGAGCCTTGAGACTCTTGTAATTGTTCTTGTTGATGAAACTATCTTTGCCAAATAAATTCCTTTGGCTTGCAACCCTTAAATAATGCTAGCTTCAAAAATAGTGAGTCAATTATGAAAAATGTCTGAGCAGTCATTTGGAAGACAGTTCACACTTACATTTCTGTTTGGAGGAAGAATAATTTATAAAGTAAATACATCTTGGGCCATAAGTATACATGTTAGAACATGAAATAATTGGTGAACTTGAAAAGGAGAAATTCAAAGCAAAATCTTAAAATGTAAAGCATGATATCTTAATGGTACAAAACAAATTAAACAACAGAGACATAGGAATCTTCATAATTTATATTGTAGTTCTTCATTTTAGAGGTTTGTTCATCATGAAAATTAACTTTAATCTTTACAAATGTTTAGAGAATGGTTCTGTATATATTGAAGTATGTCCTACTAACAGGAGAGTATACATAAAAACAGATTTAGAAATTTAAGTTAATTTAGAAAACAACACTAAAACACTTTTTTTGTAGCGGGCATTGAACCCAGGACCTTGCCCTTGCCAAGCAGGTACTGTGTCACTGAGCTGTATCCCTGGCCTTTAAAACACTCTTGTATTCACAAACCAGCAAAAAGAAAAGAATGTTAGCAGCCACCTTGTACTAATGAGTAAGTACACTGTTCTTCACTGACTAATTCGTCCCACTCAGACTTTAAAATACTACCAGATATGACTGTCTCTTTGTGAATTTTTTCTCATGATTTTGATAAATATGGTATCCAGTTTTCTTCAGTTTTTCACTCCAAGTCAAAAACTAAACGGCAAAAAGCAAACATTTTGGAAAGGGTCTTTGTACAAAAGAGTTGTCTTCATTTACGTTTGGAGCCTCTGAGTGTACCAGTGAATTACGGACGCCTTGTGCTTATGCTCACGGACTCTCATCAATGCTCTATCCAGCAGGGAGGCTGGTCCCTGCTGGCCATTTGCTGCCGGTGTGCACTCTGCTGCCTGAAATTTCGTATTTGCATTTCTCCTCAACTGTGTATTCCATCTTCCTCCCCTCTGTTCTTCCAAGGGGTTATCAAAATATACAGTGAGTCTTTTAAATTAATGACATACAGTGAAAGACACACTGCCATTAATTCCCTTCAAAATACCACCCCTCATTTCAAACACACTCAATCTATCATTTGTGCCACTTTCTGAAGCAGTTCTGGAAGTGCTCTTTCATGAGTGTCTCTACAAGGTGTAAATGCTGCTGCTGAATGCCGTCCAGTGGGAAGGAGACTTGTAGCAACAGTACAGTGCGCTCATCCACTTACTTCACCCAGTTCAGCATCGCGGGACTTCGGGCTCTTCCTTAATGCTAAAATGACCGTGAACAGTAAACGTTTTGAATCTATTTCGGATTTAGATGTAGCCGTGACAGTGTGACTAAAAATGAAAGGAGATTTCCAAAACTGCTTCAGACAGAGCCAGAAATGGTCACATAAGTGTGTCCAAAGTGAAGGGGCGGATTTTGAAGAGAATTAGTGGCCATGTGTCTTTTACTGTAATAAATTTTTAAAATTTAAATCTTAATTATATTTTAAGATCACACTTCATATAATCAGGTGTAGATGCTGAGATAAAATGAAAGGGACATTATACCAAATAAATTCTATCCTGAGCAGGGTCTGTGTCCAAATTCCTTCCTGTGCTTTACCTTGGTGCATAGCGCTATAAAATTCAGCAGCATCCAATTCCAATCATTCTCCTCGCTTAAGGTTGAGAACACAGCAAATGGCCAATAATAAGCCCCAAATTTTATTTCCAGCACAGACGAAAAGGAACAAAAAGAGAAAGAGAACTCAAGTTTATTTTTATCCATTGCTCAAACCAAGAATGAAGTCTACAAGGAAGTAACAAGAGCAGGGGTTACAACTCAGCGAGGGGCACAACACCCACCAGGCAAGCGCCAGGTCATGAGTTCGATTTCCAGTACTACACACACACACACACACACACACACACACACAAGAAATAATGAGAGATAGGGAATAATGCCTTATAAAACATGCAGACATTCAATAATGAATTGAATATTTCTATGAATAAAATATTCCATTCTAACCTCATTCTAGTATACCTTTCCAAAAATGTAGCTGGAATATTGAAAGCTATGTGTTTTAGATTTCTTTACTGCTACAGTTGCAGGTATGATTTAAGTTCTACCTGGGTGGCATGCTCATGAGACTGGGCTCTGAAGCCGAGTTCAGTGGGGAGAGGGACAGGACATAAGGCACTTATTTTGCTTTTGTAGACTGTGAGAGATATTAGAAAACTGTTTTTCCCAGCTCCCTAATTTGATGATTTTCTACAATTTCAAGTAGAAGCCATCCTTTCACTGGCAGAAATTCCTGGAAACAGGCTAGAGCTTACTTCTACAACCTTTAAATGATTTTATAAGATTCATTTCCTTTCATCACTCCACCTTCATTTTTACCAAATGTCATATGACCCAAAACATAATATTTTTAATGGATTTTAAAAGAAACAACTGGATCTTTCTATCCACTCAATATTTGTGATAAATATTTCTCCAGAGCTAGTAGCCTCAGGATATAACTAAGGACACATGGGCATGAATATTTGTACTTTACTATTTCACTGATCTAACATGTTTAATGCAAGAGCTTGCACCTCGCTGCTACCCTCTGCCCAAACCAGAAGTTCCTCTTCTTTGCTGTTTATTTTGGAATCCTCAGGAGTTCCTTCAATCTAATCATAAACATTCTTTTGAGATTTTCCAGTATGCTCTTTTTATTGACACCCTTTCTTCAATGGTAAAGATAATATCTTTCTTATGATCACTACTTTTTGGGAGGGTTATTTGTTTGTTTTTAACCCAGGGTGTCACTATGTAGTTCAGGCTAGTTTTGAACTCACTATATAGCCCAGGCTGGCCTCAAACTCGTGGTGAACTTTCTGCCTCAGCCTCCTGAGTGCTGGGATTACAGGTGTGCATTACCACACCCAGTTTGATGATCACTGCTTTTTAAGAGAGAACTTGATTACTGACTAATTAGGGGTTCCCAGGTATTCCTACAACAGTCAAACAGTCACAGTGACTGTACTGTACAGAGCTGTGTAATCTGCTTAGTTGTCACACTGTCTGGACAATACTCCTCAGAGAGAAAGTGGAAGAAGGCCTATTTCTTTTCATCTTTTTTTTTTTTTTGATACCGGGAATCAAACTCATGACCTCAGGCTGGCCAGGCAGGCACTTATGCCACTGAGCTATATCCCTGGTCCTCTCTTTTCATCTTTGACATGATTTGTAACCAAAGCTAAACTATTTATGCCTCATGTCTCACTATAATTCCTGGCAACACTTTCCTCCTCAGTATAAGCCTGGAACTTACGTGTGGAGTCTCGTGGGGTGATGTTTATCAACTATTCCCTGGTGACTTGTGCTTCTCTACCCTCAATTTTATGCCACAGACTTATCTACAGACAAATATAAAATCCCTGAGGTAAAAATCAAATATTATTTCAAGCCCATTCCTTATTCATAAATGTAAGCAGAGAAGAAGTTTTACACTCTAACTAAAATCATCCCTTTTCATTTATCTGAACATATGCTTTATACCAGGCTCTGCTGATCCAAGGTGTGTCCTGCATGGCCCATCGCTCTTAAGGAACTTGTCTTCTAGTGGGGATGAGTAGTGAAGGTGTGCCATACTCTAAAAGGACTCAGCAAAACCTCTTGACAGATTCTTGCCCCCAAACAGAACAATGAAAAACTTTCATTACTATTGTACTACCTACAAGTAAGTGTACCTCACTGAGAAAAGTTCTTTTCTAGAGGCATAACATGATAAAAATAGATTTAAGGTAACCCTAGATCCTATAGAAGGGGTTAGACCATCTGAGAGAACTCAGAAGACCAGATTGTTGGTTCAGACTTTCATGAATCCGAGATCTTTTACAGATTCACGCTGTAATAATAATTTCAAGGACATAAGTCACAAGGCAGAGGCAAAGCATATTGTTTAGGGCCTCACAGGACAGTGCAGCTCCCTTCTTCCTGAGTGAAGATGCACTTTGGCCTAGATGACCTTATGATTTTTCTAAGTTGCATGTGTGGAGATATTTACTTACATATGAGATATTATTTCAGTTGTGAAACATATGTTTACATTCAGATTGTTCTTCAGTGTGAAACTTCTTCCAGGGATCTCTGCCCGATAAATGTGTGAATTCCAGGTTTGTTTTCCATACATAATCATAGAAAGGTCCCATACTGAAAGCCTTCTATTAATAGTGGCTCTCCTATCTGTAAATATCATTGTTCTCCAAGAATTCTATAAACAAAATGACCTTCTTCCTTTCTCACAAGTATCTGCACAAACCCACCATAAAAGGGGCAAAGGAATTGGAAGCTGATCCTTAGCCATTTTTCCCCAACAGTATAGGACTTCCAAATCAGGGTCAAAAATATGTTCTGTTAGCACTAGCACATCGTCTACCTCCAAGATATAGAACAGGAAGTTAAGCACTGATGTGACTATAGGAGATTGGCAGAGAGTTCATTTGGGGGAAAGATAGATAGAGAATATGAATGTTTTATTGTAATTTTATCATATTTCCTCTCCTCCCCTTCAGGAAGACAAATGCTTACCTTTCCTCACACATTCTCCTGAGGGACTCAAGGAATCATTTACAATCACATGCATTCCTAGAGTCGACATAAAAAAAGAAAAAAGAAAAAAGAAAAAAACATAGAAAGAGGGAGCTATACTCCCAGTGGCAGAAGAACAACTGGAGTTGGCTTGCCCAAGAAAATCATCAAGATGCATAAGATGATTCCAACAGAGGGCTTCCATGTGTGATCCACTGCCACAGTGATAGGCTGAGGAGGAATTTGTGAGAAGTCAGCTGAAGGAACCTCATCATCCTCAGAAACTTTAGGGAGAAGATCTTCAATGGTTACGGTCCTAAAAGCCACCAAAAGCATCTAAGGAAATAAGTTAGTATTTAGATCTCTGTTGTATGCACACAGCCACAGAGAAAGACACGCAGATGAAATATAGGACCTCTGCCTCCTGCCTTTCCTCTGCAGCACTGTGGAGTCAGAGGCAGTGGGTGAACAAGGAGGGATGGAGCAGTAAGTCTGAGGACAGAGAGATTACAAGGTCCTCTTTCACCATCAGGTACAAGTTAGAGGAGGCCAGAAGTTCCAAATTGATGATTTTTCTGAGAGTCTAAAACATACTTTTTATTAAAAGAAAATTCAATATAAACTAAATGTAGCACTCAGGTTATTGGAGAACAGGTAGATTATTAAGTGATTTGTATCAAGACAACTGGGTATCATATGAAAGAGAATGAAATTCAATGTCCACTTCACAACATACACGAATGTAAAGATATAAAGCACTAGATGAAATTACAGGTCATATTTACAACCTTTGAGTAATTCTCAGGTCAACGTTAATATGATTTGTTAATATCTATTTTTTAAAATTTTTAATACATGTTTGCTGTACATAATGATTAAATTCATTATGGGGAGTTAGTTGGTGCATGTACATAACACACCTTAATTCTTTGTATGTAAATATGGCTGCAAGTGCTCTGAGAACTTCCTGAGATTTTATCCAGAGAATAAAAAGAGCTTTAAAACAAAAGCTGTGAAAAATGATGAAGTTGCTCTCTGCTTACATCTGAGCAAGTTTTGATTATTCATTAAATAAGTTACACATGCACATGAAAATATACTTACTTCCTTGGTATTTATACCCAAGGGTGAATGCATATATCTGAAAATTTCCCCATTTCTTTCTCATTGCTGGTGGGAGTTAATCAATAAGCTGCATCATGCTTGAGAAATTATACAGTTCCTTAGGCAAGAAGGAGTGGGTAGAAGAGCACTATTTATTAATGTTATGCGCAATTTATTTTCCACTTATGAAAAGATGGTGCCTTAAATGAGAAAATAAATAAAGTGAATCTTGATTAAAAGTAAATGGCGGATAATTTGAGCTTTAATTGAAGAAACCTTACAGACCTCAGTGAACACTACAGTCCTTCACTTCACACGCATGTTATCTTCCTCACTGGTAGGTAAGAAAGGATTCAGTCTGAAGATCATTATCCCCAAATCCTCAATTATCTTCAATAGAAATAAGACCCATAGTTTCTTTGATTCTAAAAATGTGTTTCAAATGAACATAAGAGCAAACACTAATCTTTTTATTAGTCCATGTTTGCAGTACACAGTGATCGCATTCATTATAGGCAGATAGTACATGTACACAACACATCTTAATCCCATATATATATATATATATATATATATATATATATACACACACACACACACACACACTATTCTCCTCTCCTTCTCTCCCTCCCTGCATAATGTGATCGCCTTCCTATCTGAGAAACTTCTATTCTTTAATACAGGTTTGATTTTCCCATTAATTGGTGGATTGTTTTCGGATTCTTTGTTTTGTTCCAGGACTTCAATTCCGTATTACCATCAGATTCAACTGTCAGCATGAAGCATCTCTCCTTAGAACAGGCTCCTGTCACTTTCATTTCCTCAGAGACTTCCAAAATAAAATGACCTCCTTCTTCTGGATAAAGAAAGTAGAAAAATCTATTTAGAGACTAACAAAAAAGTTCTAATGATTTCTGCAGAAATTGACCAAAGAAGCAAACTCAAGTGATAGAAAGAAAAACATCTCTGTTGGTGCATCTAGAAACAGATGATTGGTAAAAGGCAGGTGGATCCTGAGGTGGAGGCTTTCATTTTAGTTAATCCGAGACAGTATTGATGTCAATATTGATGAGCAAGCAAAGGCAGCAAAACCTGTATATTACAATACTGCTGGCTTACTTTCTTCAAAAAGGAAAAAATGGAAATAAAAACTTCAAAAGTGTATAGGCCTAAAGGAAACACATTTCTACAATGCTGGGGACTGAAAATGGTGCCTCATTCAGGCTGGACAGGTATTCTGACATTGAGCTACATCCCCAGCCCAAGGAAAACACATTCAAACCAATATGTTACAGGAAATGTCAGAAAGAAAAGCAGAAGGATTGAATGTGCTTTGCTTTATTTTATCCACATATTCCTATAACAGAGTTTCATTTTTAAAATATATTGAATGAGAAGGAAAGAGTGATTTTTAATTGATCATTAGGTTTCTAGTTTTTCAAGTTCTTCACGTACTTTTTTAATGACTAACCCCCTTTTTCCTAAAAAGTCATCAAATGGATGTTCCACAGAAAAACCAAGGTTTTATCTCTAGATAAGCATTGAAATCGTTTCTTAGATTCAAACTATGGGATCAACACTCAAAAAGTTATTGTGCAAGGCAGAGATTTTGGGTTTTGATTAATGGTGAGCCAAATGTATTTAGACAGATTATAATATGTAATCACATATTGGTTGAACATATGTACAAAGAGAAGTAGCATCTGAAGTCCCTACTTAAGTATTCACAACTCAAATTGAACAACATAAAGAATCTTGCAAAGAAACAGAACTTTTTGGCATGTTATAATCTCTATGTCTAGTATATACAGTGGAGCTTTTTTAAAAAGTGGAGACTATGTAAAAGACCTGTTAAAGTAACACTGTTTTAATGAAGTAGGATTTTGGCTAGATAAGAACTATATCCAAAGTCTGAGGGAAAACCATTTCAGGTTTCCTCTTTGGACCACTTTTTTGCTGATGTTGTTGCATTCACCCAAGCTACTCTCCCCCAAATAATATCTCACCCATTTCAAATCCTTTCATTTGCTCTAATGGTGAAACATTCTATATTTTTCTGCCACATTCAAATATGCTTTAATCTTTCTAATTTGTTCTTTTCCAAAGAGGTTTGCACTAATACTGGATATTCAAGAAGAGATCAGAGCTCCAATGTTTGAAAATGTGAGAGAGTAAGAGGCAAGTAGAAAGAAAAGCAAGCATTATATTATTTTTGTCTTCCTTAAACCATTTGCTATGAACTGAGAGCCAATGATTTTCTTGCTTTGTGGAAGAGACAACATAGGAACAGAGATGAACACGACACCGACTCCTCCCGGGTGCCCAATTTGATTGTGTAGTACGTACACTAGACGTGCACGTGTCCGGTCACCAAATACCCATGCTTTTATGTCCATCTGTGTGTGCGTATCTATATGACCCTCAGAAAGTTGATGAACTCATGTTTTATTCAATGATTATTAAAGATTTTCTCAAAATCCCTTCATGCACCAGATACCAGACCTTCTCCATTCTAAAGTGCTCAGAAAAAGAGGCCAGAGCTATGACCATAAAAGTCCAGATGTGAGTAGGAGAGGGTTATTATTCCCAAAGAAGAAGCACTCCTTCCCTCATTCTTTGTGTGCATCTTGATTGCTCATTGAAGCAGATATTGACTGAAGCCCTGCATGACTCCCATGTGAGGAAAGGGACAAACAAGCCTTCAAAGAAGGCACCGACAGCCTAACTGAACCTCTAATGACCACAGGGTCACCAAGGAGCCAGTCAGCTCCACCCAGACTGTGAGAAAACATCAAAAGTAAAGGTTACAGCTGATCAAAATAGCAGGACTGAAAAGTATCCCTAAACAACCTTGATTAGGGAATGTTAAGCCATCTGTTGGCAAACATTGATCGGTGATCAAACTTAAATTTTTCTTGCATATTTGTAACATTTTATTTGACTGTTTGGTAAATTCAGTTTATATACTATTAGGATGAAGCTATTGCTGAGCTATTGCCTTTTTGTCTTGGGCCTCAAGAAAAAAATATCAAGAAGCTTTGGGTTGTAGTATATGTGCCTAAATCCACACAGCTTTGGTAATATTTCATCATGAGTCCAGTGTTCAGGCAGAGACAAACCACTTCAGATCAGGTCTGCATTTATTCTGACTTGGTGAACGGGAAAGAGGAGGTTAACCCATTGGTTTCCTATAAAAGGATGCTCATAAATGGAGTCAGTACCTAATAGAAAGAATCGATGAAGTGCTGGTATGGGTGGTGATAATAACAGTTTACAGACGCTCTGAAGCCCAAGAGTCATTGTCATTAATTTAACTCCACATGCATCTAGGCAGAATAATAGGATTCAGACAAGCCTCTGAGGGAAAGATCTATCATATTGATCGAAAGCAGCAGGCAGAAAGATGGGCTTTCAGGTCTCATGTCTGACAGCATTATGATGCAGTGAAAGGCAATCGATAGCGCCCTCTCGTTTGACTGGACTGTCCTCTGCTTGGAGCACAACCTCACATCATGACCTCCTTCATTCACCGTTAGCCTGAGATGCAACATCAAGTCACCTGCAGCCTGTGCAACCCTAGAGTGGTCTTGTACTTGACTCTCCAGGTCATATCTCCGCTGCGTACTTTATGCTAATATGCGAGACCCTGCTTCATTCTTTCAGCTTGAGTTTCTCAACCTTGTTCGAAAATTTAATGTTCATTCCTTCTGGAAATGAAGCTCTGCCCTTAGTGTCTGTCATTTTTATTTTCCACTTTTCTTCAGAAGCTGACCTCTCTACCCCACTCAGGTGGCTCCTGTTCAAAAGCTATCAAGCACCCATGCCTACACCCATTTCTCAGTGTCCCCTAATGCTAAGTCATCACGAAGTTCCTACCACTGTGTTGTGACAAGCATCACTTCACGTTGAAATATAGAAGCTGACTGTTTATCTAGCTTCACTTGCCATTGAGGGTCGCTCTCACCAGATGCTGAATTTTGTGTTGCATTAGATTGCTGCTCAGCTTTTGTAAGTGTGTTGTTTTCCCTGAGTGTACCAATGCACTGGAAAGCTGTAACTAGTGTAATTAGCTGGGTCAGACCCAGTCTTATCATAAAATGTAAGAAATATAGGAGATGTGAGCTGACCTTTGACCCTAAGAGAGACCATTAATAATAGCAGCTATAATTTATTTATTAATTCACTGAATATCTTTTATTGGCCACTACACACGAAATGTTAGAGCAACAGCAAAAGAAAGCTTCCTCTTCTCACAGAACTTGTACTTGTCTTATGAATTTCTAAAAAGTCTTAATTTTAAAGTTTTCAAATTTCGTTTTTAAACTGATTTGTAAATGGGGATGCCGTGTAATATTTTGATACACATATACATTGCATAATGTTTACGGTTAAACATATTTTCTCAAACATTGTTTCTTTATGATGAAACAATTCGAAATCACTTTCCTCTAGCTTTTGTGACATATATAATACACAACCATTATCTATGGACAATCTACAGCACAGTAGCACACCACAACTTCTTGCTCCCGTCTAACAGCAATATAGCTTCCTTCGATCCAGTCCTTACCTTTGCCTCGGACGTCATCTCCTGGCCTTCAGTACAGACTCTTTGGCTTCCAGCACAGATCCTCTGGCCTTCCGGTCTAGACTCCAGCCTCTGGAGTGACAAGAGCCAGGCTGTCATCTTTCAGTGGTGTTCCTGTGGTTGCAGTCAGCTTCTTCTGGGTCTTCAGTTTACTTGGTGCCAACAAGCTGGAGATGCACTCCCAGTCTCAAGATGCTGCCTTTACTCTGCTGTAGTGAATCCTTTACTGCAGAAAGGTGGATAGGATAGCAGTGAAGGGGCTCCTGTACAGGGTTTTGAGGGATTGGACATTCCATTGTTTCACCCACATTGGTGAATGACACCATTCCATTGGTGTCACTGGCAGACAGTGGAGCAGATGCTGGTCAGGCATGGGATGTCATGGCTTTTTCCTTTGTGGCTCAGGATGCTTTACTGTTTGGGTGGGTTTCCAAACAGCAGCAGGAAGCAGCAGACCCTTTTGTTTTCAGACCAACTGAGGGCCTACAGGAGAGTCCATAGTTTAGTTCGTTGTGCAGATCATCCCTGTGAAAATCCCTGTCCAAAGTAACTTTGTCCAAGGTGACCACAGCATATCTAGCCTGTTGGACTCCATTCCTAACAGAGCTACTTCCACCTGTAAACATCATCTGATGTGTGCTCAGCATCTGTCAGGGGGTTCATTTTTAAGTCTGCTTGGCTTGAGAACAGTTCATCAGTCAGTGCCAGGCAGTCACAGTCTGGTGAGCAAAGCTTGGTGGGCAGGTATGTGACAGGATTAAGTGGTTTATCACCATAAGAGTGAGATAAAGATTTTTGCATGAGAGTCCCTGGTCCTGGGTGACTTGTTTATCACCATAAGAGTGAGATAAAGATTTTTGCATGAGAGTCCCTGGTCCTGGGTGACTTGGCTCTTATTCACCCTGGTCCTGGGTGACTTGGCCGTAGTTATTCAAGAGGTCCAGTACAGCATGTGGCACCTGGAGTTAGGTCTCAGCCTAAGGTGAGCTTGTCAGTTTTCTTGATCAGAAGGACAGTGGCTGTCAGAGTGAGGAGGCAAAGGGGGAGACAGACCTTAGTGACTGGACCCAAATGTTTGCACAGGTGGGCCCCTGGGCATTCCAAGGAGCTGACAGTCTGAATAAGCATCTTTGAAGCCACATGTCATCATTTATCAACAAACAAGTTGAATTCCAGTTCCATCTGGAATTCCAAAGACTAAGGCCTGAGCTTAATTCTCTCTCTCTCATCCAAGCATGAGGCATCTGCATTGTGCTGTGCTGCTTGGACTTCAGGAAGGTTTGACACAGGCAACTCTTTGTTCTTCAGTACACCTTTTCATTCAGTTACGCCAGAGCCAGGACCTGTGGTCTCCACATGTCTTCTTTGGCTCTTGCAAAGGTACTTTGGTGTGTGGGTAGCTATTCAAACTGATGTGTCTGTGGGCCAGTGACCCCTGGCAGATGTTATTCAGCTGCCATGCTGCTTCCCACCCATTCTTAAGTGAACAGGTACATGTCTATGTGTGTGTTTTTGCAAGAAGGCATGTTAGCTTTCTGTTACCATAACAAATGCATGAGCTGTGTTGTTTATAAAGACTGAAGGTTCACCTTTTTTCTTTTTACTTTGGCTTCCAGTTTTAAAGATTTACATCCATGGTTTTTTGGGTCTGTTGCTTTTAGGGCTCTAGTGAGGCAAGGAACATGTGACAAAGCCATCTGTTTCCTTCATGGCAGCTGAGAAGCAAAAAAGGAGAGGAAGAGTTCTAAAGTACACTCAAGTCCTGTAGGGGTTGATTGATTATGTCAACTTCAGAAGTTTAGAAGCATAACTAAATGGCTCAGCAATTGGCTCAGCAATTCTACACCCTAGGGTGTAGAGGAGCCACCCTAAGGTGGATCATCACCTAGATAATTTAAAAGGGAAATAAGGAAGGACAGAGGTACTTCCATTCCTTTTGGAGGAGCTCCAGTCTTCACCTTCAGCTTGGACTTCATCTCCTGGCTTCTGGTGCAGACTCCTCAGCTTCCACCTTGGATCCTTCAGCCTTCTGTTGCAGACTCATTGGCCTCCTGGTACAGACTTGCATGGAGCTCTGCAGTGAACTCCAGATCCTGGACTGATTCCTCTGGTCTTCAGTGTGCAGACACCCTCTGCACACTTCCCCATACAACTCTCTGGCTGACCGTCGTAAGCCAATCTTGTAATTTCTTATAATTTGTACATCTTGTGTTATATCTATTTCTCCAGTAAAACTCTGACAGATACAAGTCCATACCCCCGAGGACTTCAAAGTCCACAGTAGGCCCAGCTCTTAAAGTGTCTACCACCTCCCAACAGCACCCCAGCCTAGGACCAAGCTTTTACCACATGGTCCTCTGGGGAATGTTTGTCTGAACTATAGCCCAGGAACAGACAATAAAAATTAATGTGAAGATACAAACAGTGCAGTGTAGGAAATAAAAGGGGTAAAAAATAGAGCTTCTTAGCTGGGCGTAGTGGTGTACGCCTGTAACCCCAGCACCCAGGAGGTTGAGGCAGGAGGATCATTGCAAGTTCGAGACCAGCCTGGGCTAAAAAGTGAGTTTGAGGCCAGCCTAAACTGCACAGTGAGATCCTGTCTCAAATAGACAAAAAAAAAAAAAAAAAAGAGCTTCTTCAAGCTGGCGGATTGGAAACCTTTTCTATAGCAGTGATGTTTGCAGTGCAAACTGACATGGAAGAATAAGTCCTTAAGTCATCAGAGAGTACACATTCCCAGGAGTGGGATAATCTGAGTGAAGTTATCTGAAAGCAGAAACGAGCCTGAAAATCTGTAAGCAAATCAGATGCTGAGTGGCTGGAGAGAGTGGATGGGAAATAATGATTGGAATGAGTTTAGCAACACTGGCAGAGCCCAGATCTCATGCAGCTTTGTGAACCGTGGTGAAAAGTTGTGTTTAATGTAGATGCAATGGGAAGGTATTTGAAGAGTTAAGAATAGTAACCTGATCTGAGTTATACTCTAAAACAAACACGCTGCTTATGGACACAGAGTGAATTTACGAGGAAGCCAGAGATACATCTGAGACACAATTGTTAAGAGGGTCTAGGAATAGCTGAACAAGAAGACAGTGGTTTGAAATAGGCTGTAGAAGTGCAAAGGGAAGAAAGTAAAGTTAGGGCTTGCAGAAGGATTTGCTATAGGAACACAATACTTATACTTTTATTTCAATTTTTATCTAAAAAGGGCTAATGGCTGTGCCATTTCCTGAGGGTGCAAAACAATGAAGGGTAAAACAGATTAAAAGAGAAAAATCAAGTGTGACAATTTGGGGCTGTTTAAATTGGAGACAGTGTTAAATGGCAAGCAGGCAGGAGGCTATATGAATCAGAAGTTCTGAGAGATGTCAGAGTGGGAGATGGAGAAGTGGGGGTCGTCAGCATAGAGAGGGTGCTCATAGGCTTAGGAGCAGAGGAGGTCTTGTGGGGGAATACGGATGGAGAAGACGGGGGCCGAGCAAGAGCCCCGAGACACTCCAGCCTCCCTAAGATTAGGGCAGTAAGAGCCAGAAAAGGAATGTAAGATAACTCCATATGTGTATTTCCATG
The DNA here is from genome assembly GCF_000276665.1 of Chinchilla lanigera. Classification (NCBI taxonomy): domain Eukaryota; kingdom Metazoa; phylum Chordata; class Mammalia; order Rodentia; family Chinchillidae; genus Chinchilla; species Chinchilla lanigera. The sequence goes on along the minus strand of NW_004955412.1, from coordinate 6,793,216 downwards.
TAGTTTTTTTAAAAATTTTTATTTCAATAAGAATAAAAAATTTTTTTAAAAAATATTGAAAACAATACAAAATTTCAAACGAAGATGATAGGAAATTAATAATGATTGTTAAATTGCATATTGTTATCACCAAAGTAGTTGTTCAGATTACCAGATATAAGCATGCAAAATTGATCCAACAATTAAGAATTAACTGTGCCTTTCAATAAACCAATAGGAATTAGTAGTACAATTATCTTAGCTATTTTGTGTGTGTATATATTTTTTCCCTTTTTTCTTCTCTTCTTTCTTTCATGCCAGTTGTTCTTTCCTTTTGAGCAGTTTCTTTCCTTTTTACAATATCTATTCTACATTTTGGATTTTATTTATTCTTTCAGTTTCTTACACTAGGGAGACAATAGGATGTTTACACATGTGGGTCTGATTTATTTCACATATGAGTATAGTCTCTAGTTGCATCAATTTACCTAAAAAAGCCTTGAGTTTATCTTTCTTTATAGCTGAGAAATACTCCATTGTATAAAAATACCACATTATTTTATCCATTCCTCAGTTGATGGGCATTTGGGTTGTTTCCAAGAGTTAGTTATGACAAATTGCACTGCTATAAACATGGGTGCACATATATCACTGTGATATGATGTTTTCAATTCTTCTGGAAAAATATCCATTATATAGTTCAACCTCTCCTCTTTTCACTTTAACTTCTGGAACTAGAGCCAAGCATGGTAGCCCATGCCGATAATCCCAAAACTTAAGAGGCTGAAGCAAGAGAATCACTGTGAGTTTAAGGCAGCCCTGCACTACCTAGTGAGATCCTATCTCTAAATATATAAATGGATGAATGGATGAATAGAAAAATAAAAAACCTTCTAGAACTAGAGTGAAGATGGACAATAAGATGTGTCTCTTGTAACTGAACCATTGTCACTTGCTATTGTGTGATCTTAGGCAAGTCAGTTAATTTCCCTGTGACTCTACATCTTCATCTGCAAAATAGAGTTATAAAATTATCTACCTTATAGCTTTGGTGGTTGGAAATATTATGTATAAAGTCCCTAGAATTGTGCTTGGTACATATTATTAACAACCCAATAAATGTGATCTATCAATTTTTGCTAAATAGCTATAACATTTTTTTGTATTTGACATTCAAGTAGGACTGGGAAAAGTTTGTATATTCAAAGATCATAGATATAGTGCATGATGAAGCCAACATTGGAACAACTGCTTGATACCAAAGGTTGTAACAGTATTTCTAACTTCCTTCCTTTTAGGGTCTTTAAAATAATAATAATTGACTCATAAACAGGCCACCACTTTTACCAGCTGTAGTACCACAACATGGAAAACAAACATTTTATTCCAGATTTGCATTTCAATCTTCATTCTCCCCAACCAAATCTACCAGTAGCCAAACTCACTATGTTTGCTTTCTGTCTTGTCTGTAGTGGCTAAGGATGATTTTCCATGCCAAAAATGTCAGAATTAAAATTCAGCAAAAATATCTATACAACCAATAAACCAAATAAAATGTCCTCATATAAAAGCATAATATGTTCACCATTAATATATGCCAATTGGGAAAAGTGTTTTTTAAAACAGATTTTATTAAGTATCCCTATTTGTAGAACAAATGGAGGAGTCAATTCAATGACATAAATTAAAAGGAAACCTTGTTCTATTAATTTCAATTAAATAAAGCAATTCAAGTCAAGCTAATTAAGTATTACCAAGCAAGGGAGTTGGGAAGCTTCTTCAATAAATAGAGAGAATGATTTGTATTTAACATATCTGTTGTTTATCCATAAATTGATGTTTCTAATTGTTTGAAAGCAATTTGTTCTCTTCAGCAAATTAAATGTTCCTCTCTGTGTGTGTTAAACTATTTTACTGGCAATTTTTTTATAAAGTTGGCTTCAGCTTGATTTCTATCCAAATTAATGAAAGTTCCTGTCATTTATGAGATCCTAAATCTTTTCTACCGGTGTTAAAATTAGGCTTTATTACTAAATTTGAGAAAGAGAAAGATTTCTTTGTTATAATTCCAATATCCAATTACAATAAATTACGTGAAAAATTGTTACTTTGGAGGGAACTGTAAGGAACATCTGCCCGTGTAAGCAGTGGGAGGTCTGACTGGGACGCTGTCTTAAGGTTCAAGCCCATTTGCAAATTTTTAATTCTGTCTGAGTGCCTCATAGTGCACTGCACACCTCCAACATTCTTATTAAATGCTGGAAGGAAGGCAGAAAAGAAGGAAGGAAAAGAGGGAGAGAAAAAGAGGGAAGAGAGAAGGGCAAGAGGGAGGGGGAGAGAATCTCCTGGATTACAAGCTGGTCTGGAAGCATTAATTTGTTGCTGAACAAATTCAGTCACCAGGGACTGGTGATGCCTAACAAGTTTCCAAAGTTAAGCTGATGTGCTCTGTTGAAGTTCACCCCAGAATTGCACACCTTTTTGCTGAGAAGCCACACCAGATGTCCTGTCCAAGGACTACTAATGTTCACTCCTGTAGGCTACATCCATATGTGAAGAGACAGAAGAGAGTGTTTCAGAGCTGGTTAGTCAACTTTAAGTGATGCTCGGTGCACTGTATCGGGAATACAAAAGCATTTTCCAGATGGCATCATAACGTCAGTTGGTTTCTGCAAAGCTCGTTTTTGAGAAATAGCCCCTTGTTTTTCATTCCCTTTGGTTGCTTTAGAATTACTCTTTCTCACCATAAATGCAACACTTAAACCAGAGGGCCGGGTAGGATATTTGCTCTGTATTATGAAAAATGTCTAACAGGCTGTGAGTTTCCAGATATGAATTGACAAAGAGGATAAGATACTGTCTTAACTGCTGGCCAGCCCTTCAAGGACACAGAATGCCAGATGGATGCTGGGATTCTCCTCTCACTGTTAATGCTATAACATTGGGTGATTCACCTAATTACACTCTATTTCAATGTCCACATATGCATGAGAGCTATTCTAACTTTCAGAAAGTCATTTGTGACTCATCCGAGAACCACCTCTCCTTTGAATTATTTCTCTGTTTGCTAATCTACTTGAACTCTCTGCAATAACCTAATTGTTTAACTTATCTCTTCCAAATTTTCCTTGGGATGTTCAAATTCATGGTTTTCATCAAACTCTTTCCTTGACCTAGAAGGCACTTTCTCCTCTTGTCTGTCTTGCCAAAGCCTACTGTTATCTGAGGTGCCGATTCAGTGTTCTCACATAAGCCACTCAGGTATCTATGTCACACTGTGAAGGGATTTCCACTTATAATTTCACGTAGTCACCAGAACCATGTAAAGCAACTCTCAATATGCTCCTTTTATGGCAAAGAACATGGGATTCTCATAAAATGTTTTATTGTGTAAGACCCAAAGGTGCTGTTAGAGCCCAGACTTGAACTCATGTCTCTTTGTCACCATAAATCCCTTCCACTGCTCCACTGAGTCTTCTGGTGGCATTTCTTATATGTTTTGCTGCAATTATTTATTACTGCTATTTTATGCCCTTTTAATGCAAGAGTTAAGAGTTCAGACTGTCTTAAAGAACTAGTAAATGCTTGGAAGAAAGGAATAATAGCTTTGTTCTTCTTACATTAGAATATAAATTCTAGAAAAACAGAGATTTAGACTCTGCTCTTCATTGCTCCTCCTCCAGCAGATACAGCAGTGCTTAACATGCAATTAAGCACAATTCATATTTACTGAATAAATTTCAGTGTGCCTCTTATAGTGTCTGGTCTTGTTATAGAGGTTCCCAGTAAATATTTATTCTTCTGGAAAATAAGACTGTGCCTTCATAAAAATGTTTAAATCTCCTTAGATGTTTAAAGAAAACCCACTCACCTCTTACAGCACTCTGTGTCCGTTACTCTGTTATTCTGTGACTGTTATCCGTCTTCTGATACTGACCTTGCTTGCACAGCTGTCACTATTCTCAAATAACTCACTGAATATTTACCCCATTGTTGGTTTTTTTATGCTAACACTAAACTATGTCATGTTTGGCTCTAGGGAATTCACATTCTGAGAATTTATTATGAGCAAAAATTGCTTACTAAATATCATGTATTGAGCATAAATTATTCTCATGCTAAGCATTTCAATTATTTAATTTTTACAAAAGAACAAAAATTCTTAACTACATTTTGTTGCTCAGGAAAAGAGTTCAGAGAAATTCTGCTTAATTGCTAAGGACAACATAGCTAACATAAGCAATGAGACAGAAATAAAGCCCAAGCTCCAAACTAATGCATTTTGCTACATCCATGTGGTTTTCAATGTCCTGGGAGAAGAGACTGAATATCTTTGCCAGCTGGCATGGTCAAATTAGACAAATCCTAACAGTCCAGTCCAATATTGTGAAAAAGGAGGCAGCATTTTTGAGGGTTGAGTATTGGGAAAACTTCAAAATCGTTGATGGCCACACAAGGATCAATTGTTTCTGCTTGCTTTCATGACATAATTTTGAAATCATTAAACAAGCAATTGCAATCCAACTCTGAGGAATGTTTTCTAGTTGGTGAGAACTGTGTTCTATTCATTATTGACAGACACCATTAATATGTAACATTATGCCTAATTTCATCCTAGTAAAGACACATTGGTCTTCATTAACATTGGAAATCTGTATATTGTTTTGCTGATATAAGAAGTTTTCATCAGTTAAGGTTAACATCAGTCTTGGTTGACCGTGAATCACAACTTTTTGTTACTCCAGTGAGTAAGAAGAAGTGAATTGATACTGTTCTGGGAATATTTAAATGTGTGAAGAAAAACACAATACAAATAGAACTGTTTAAGTTTTTGCAGTAACTTACAGTGTTTGTAGTTTTGAAGGCAGTGAGAGTCTAGTAGTTCTTCTGTCTTCTAAAATGAACTGTATTTGGAAACTTCCTTAAGTCTATTTTTAATTCATTGTGGTAAGTACTACCATGAGGTTTATCAGCAGCATAAGTACCTTTCAGGAGACAACTTAATGAGACAAAGAATGTTCTAAGATTCCAGTAAAAGAACTCAGATATTTTTCCCTGCTACTTATTATATATAACATTGTATAAATTCCTCATAAAACAATTGTTAGTTTATCCAACTTTGTTGAGGTTAATGCATAACTCAAAGAATTTCAAAGAGATCTAAGATATACACAGTGCTTAGAATGCCTTTCATCAAATCACAATGCTAACATTGAATACAGAGACTATCACATGCTATGATTTTCTGCATTTGATTTCTATCCAGTATGGTAATAGATGAACAGAAAGCAGAGAATTTCATTCATAATATTTGTTACACAGTCCAATTCCAGATGATACAGTGGGAAAAATCTCCAGTCAGCTTAGGAAATAGTACTGTAGTAACAGTTCTATTGTGATATTAATAAATCAGTACCTTTTGATAGACTCAAGCAGAAAGCTGACTTTTATTTTATTTTATTTTATTTTATTTGTTTTTTTTCGGGTTTTTTTCCAGTACTGGGTATTGAACTCATGACATTGCACTTGCCAGGCAGGTGCTGTGCTGCTGAGCTAAATCCCCAGCCTTCTGACTTTTATCTTATTGTAGGCATCTAAAGTCCCTTGATCTGCTGGTTTTGAATCATTGCTTGGAAGATTAAACAATATTTATCAACAAGTCAGTAATTAATGATGAATTATTTAGATGATTGCTGACTGCCTTTGGCTTTCACCTTGGGTATATGAACTATAAGAAGATAAGACTCTTTAAAAGGATATCTGTCATTCTTTATCAGCAGAAATGATGCACACATTATTCACTGAACAGGCATTGGACAAGCTACTATGTGCTATATTTGTGTACAAATGTTGAGATAAATCAGATATAGTGTCTACCTTCCAGGAACACTGCATCTAATGAAAGAGGAAGATACACCATCAGCTAATTACAGTATGCATCCCAATATCATTCTTTGTCATAGGTATCAACCAGATGTGGTGGTGCACATTTGTAATTGCAACACTAGGGAGACTGAGACTGACGTAGGAGGACTGCCATGAGTTCAAGACCAGCCCGAACTGCACAGTGAGACCCTATCTCAAGAAAACAACAAAAAAATGGCTGATCTGTTGATCTGTCAGAGGCCTCATAACCAGAAGAAATAATGTGGGAAACATGCTAATAGACTCAAAAGTCAGATGAGAATTATAGAATAAAAATTTATCAGATAATATGTAGAAAATATTGAATTTATATATGAGAATCTTAATGCAAAAGGAGGTACATAAAGCAAAGAACTAGACTGAAGTTAAAGGTACTTGGATCTGACCAGTGAATGCAAGTACAAGGGGAAAGTTTAAGGAAATTGCCTTCTGGATTATACTGGACAAAGTAGGCTTCAGCTCCTAGAGGAAGTCACCAACAGTACAACAAAAATCCTCCTCTCTCTATAGACTTCTGAAAAAGCTAATAGAAGCCCTAGTCTCTTTCTGAATGGATCAGAGGAAAAAGGGATCTGGGGCAGACTGTGAGGAAGGCCATGGCCACCTCCTACAGCCTTGCGTGCTTATCCCTGATTACCTTCTGAAACCTTGCTCAGGATTATATGATATAAATACCAGTATACACATGGAATTTGTCTTCTGGTTGTCTTAATCCTACATTAGTCCCTTCTCTTAGCTGGGAGTCACAAGTTTGTCTTGTCTTGGGGGACTGAGGGTGAAACAAATGTCAAAATGTTACATTCCTGGTTTTAAGCTTAAAGCTTTGATCTAAGTGAGAGACATAAAGATTTTAAAATAAAATTTTGGTAAACTGGTTGTTATCTCTCCCCCCAGTGTTGCAATGTTTTGTTTTGAGTCTGCTGTTGGAGCAGGGAGGAGTTCTTGAATTTAGCTGGGTTTAAATTTTAAATGAAAGAGAAATCACTGATCTGGCTTGAGTCACCCTGGAGAAGCCTACAGAAATAGGACTAAAAGTGGAAATTAAGTCCAATGCTAGGAAAACAGAAAGTACCAGTTCTATACACCAGAATTTGTGACTTAAGAAAGTTACTTTAGCTTAACTTCCAGAGGTCAGTCACACGGCCACATGCAACCTCTTGGTCATCCATAGCCAGCTTTCACCATTTCTTTTCCGATGCCCTCATTTTTTTAAACTAGTGAAATATATTTCATTCCACAAATAAGACCTTGGGTTACCGAGACAACAAAGGTGTCAAATGAAATATAATTTATCAGGAAGGACAGTGACTGATTATCAGGGCCTTTCCTACATTAATTATTTGTAAAGGGCATGCAGGTATCACTACTTAAAGATCTAACTGTCCACTGTAATGCAAGAGACACAGGAAGGACAGACAAATGCTTCCTCCTGAAAGGAACTGTTCCCCGAGCTGTTGGCACCAGCATTTCTTTCTTTTACGATTTATAAAGATGTTTCCATTGAAAAATTAATTTCTGGGGATTAACGTATGGAAACATCACTCTATCATTATAACTGCTGAGAAGTGCCCTGTAAAATTTGACTTAAAATTTTCTCCTTATAAGTTTAAAGGTCTTCTTTAGTAATATTTTTCTTTGGCTTTATAATATTTACCTGAAATCCTATATCCTTGCAAATAAAATGCTGTGATTTGGGGCACTGATAATATGTTGATTAATAAGTCTAGCACTCCCAGGTAGGTTTAAGTTGGAATCCCACCTTGATAGTGGGTGCCCTCCAGGAGGCAGGTACAATTGGAGTACTCTTGAGGAAGAGAGTCCAACCGTTTATTTACAAAAGAAATTATCTTTGAGGAGCTTGGGTGTGAGCTCTTGAGATCAAACTTACCAGAAAGGCAAAGAGTAAAAATTCACAATATTGTTCCATAGAGCCCGGTCTGAGTCAAAGAGTGAGAGCTTCTATCGAGAGTGGATGATATGTTAAAGAATTTACTCACTAATGTCTATCAGAAATAGAGAGTTCAGAAGAGCAACACCTTGTAGCCGCTGTGGTGGTAACTGAATGGACTGAATGGGAAGACTTTGCTCTACTCCAGGGCGACTGTGGGAGCGCAGAGAAGTTAAGAAATGGACGTGGTAATCTGGACAGCCGTTCTGTCCTGTGGCACTCGGCTGGAGGGAAGAAGCCAAAGAAAACATCTGCTTGTGCAGCTTCTCTGTGGCCGTGGGGGAAGATGATGAGAACCACTAGGTGTTATTTCTGAGAGCTCTACAGAAACACAGTCAACAGGGTAGGCAAAGGGCTCATTCCTGAACTCAAATTAGAGAGTCCTTTGCTTCTCAGTCTCCTCTGAGAGGCATGTAAAGAGACAGAGCTGGCGGCTGGGAAGCACTGGTGTTCTTGCAGAGTGAGTTGGGACAAAGCTCAGGATCTCTCCATGCACAGGAATGTGTGAGATGCTTACTGTTACTGTAAATGTATGTTTTTAATTCTTGGGTTGATGTAGCCTGAAAAGGTTGGTTTATATCAGATTTTGCCAATACCTTAAAAGTATATTATTTAATTACTCTTTCTCTGAATGTTTGTGGTCCTTTCTTTCCACTTGAACAGTGTCTGAAGTGGTCCTGGTACTTTTATCAGCTTCTTCATCATGAAGTGTTTGTGTAGCTTTGAAGTCCACCAAGGAAGGACCTCAGTGATTGGCTATGGCTGGTGAAGGGAAGGAGAGATATACTGATTATCTTTGTCATCGTTATTTTCTGGGTAATAGAAAATTTACGTCACCTTGGTGAAGTGGGAGGGGAATCAGAGGACTTCAGTGAGCCTCTCGGCTTCAGCTTCTTCATCTGTAAAGTAGGATAACTCTCAGTGTGGACTGTGCAACAAAACCATCAGCAACACTTTAGCTACTTGAGCCTCAAATATATCAAACTGCAGTGAAAGCTGGTGTATTTTAAAAGCATCCTAAATCATGTCCCCTGCCCTGGTTAGAGATCACTAAACTGAGCTAAGGTTTCTTTTCAGCTCTGCAGTACTATTTTTCCTCACATATTTTTAGATGCCACTGGTGAGAGATTAAATTGGCACACTATATATTGAAAACCTTGAAAATCTGACTGCCCTTTAATTTACAAAGTCCTTTTATAGAAATACATCCCAGAGAAATTTGGTAGTGTGCACAAACATTTGTATTCAAACCACTGACACTACATAAACACTTAGCAGTAAGATTTTATGAGATAAATTATGGTACACGTTGTCACTGAAAAAATTAAATTTTAGAGATTAATTAACGACTTAGAAAATATTCATGATATATTTATGAAATGAAGAATAGCAGCTTTTGAAATAGATGCAGAGAAGTACACAGAATTATAGGTGATTAAAGGCGTGTGGGACTTGTGCTGAGTAAAAGAAACACATGCGTAGTGTATTTGTTCACTTGTGAAGATTCTCAAGTTGACAAATCCAATTCATAGGGACACAAAGCAGATCGGTGGTTGCCTAAGACAGGGTTAGGGGGCCTGACAGAGGCCAGTTTTCAAGGTGGTAGGAATGCTTCTTCCCTTGATCCTGATGGTGGTTACACAGAATAAAGGTGAACACTTGAAATGGGTATGTTTTCTGGAATAGAAATACTTCAATTAGAAATATACTGTGTCTCATTTATCTGAAATGGGTATAAAATGTGAAGACACCTCAAATTTTACTGTTAAAACAAATAAATGACTGAAATAAAGCTAGAGGAATGTTATCCATGTTAATAAATAAATCTCCGTGCCTTTTAAAATAATTAATAGTCCCGGTACCAGAGAAAAACTAAAAAATAAATAAATAAATAAATAAAATAAAATAATTAATAGTATAAAAATATAATTAGTGGCTAAGTTTGAGTGGTAGGATTAGATGTGGGATTTTTTCTTTATGCTTTTCTATTTTTTTTTTTCAAAGCTTCCAAAGTGAACATGTTATAATTTTGAGAGTGACAAAGTATTTTTTTAAAATCTATATTTAGAAGATGTTACACAAAATGCAACAGGATTGGGAGGGTAGATGGGCCAAAGAATTTAGTAACCTCAAGTTATTTTTGTCTTGATAAAATGTGACCTTTATTAAAAAGAAAGCACAAACACACACAGCAGCAACGTGGGTAACACGTGACTGGAGGGAATGTGCCCTCGGCTCAGGGAGGACGCCAACCACACAGACAAAGCGTGCGGGGATGTGTGGACGTCTGCTTTCTTTCACTGCAGTGGGCAGAATCTTGGCCAACTGCAGCAGAAACCCCGGCCTATTTTTGTTCAGGAAGTGAATGTCTGCCGCCTTCCCTGCCAATTTTCAGCCCACCATAGGCCAAGATATCCCACGTCCTCTCATCCCTGGGCTCTTCATCACAGCCTTCTAGCGCCCGGAGCCATAAAAAGGTAAAAATAAAACGAAACCAAGGGACACGCCAGAGCTGAAGGAAATGACACAGGCGGGGGCTCTTGAATAAACAAGCAGAGGGGAAAATCTTGCTGGGAACCTAAACAAGGCTTCAGGAGAGGAAGTAAACAAGCAAACAAAGCTCAAGGTTGAGGGCTCCTAGAACAAAAGCCCAGTACTAAAGTCATTTCTAGGGGAGGATAAAAATCTCCTTGCCAAGAGCAAAGGAAACAGAGAACTTCCTGAGCAGCAGACACTTGACAAATATTCTACAGATCCATCAACTGTGAAGTCTCATTTGTGTCGCTGGATCCACACTCTCCTGAAGAATGAGGCGGTTTAAATCCAAACAGGATAAATTTAACTAGACCTACACTCTTACGTCTAAAACTGCCAATTGTGCTCTAGGGGGCGCCATTCTCATACAATAGCAAGAAGGGTTCCCTTGGAGTGGTACAAAGTGCTAATAACCACTAAACCTCATTCATAAAAGAAAACTACCCATACCTACCTCAGATTCTGCGACACAGAGCAATGGCATGATTATGTGTTTCCAGATTTCTACAGGGCTCGCTGCTAGTACAACCAAGATTTAGAGAAGTTTCTTTGCATCTTTCCCTTTTGTGCTGCACGTTTTTAGGATCATCCTCAAGGCTGCAGACACTGAAATTCTTGGACATTTTTCTACTGATTTCATTCTTTACAGTTTTATTTACTATTGTCTATGTTCCTAGAATCCAGATTTGCCTCCATCAGGTAAGGCGGCTCCAGATCAAAATAACCTTGCTGCATTTTAAATGACCTCTCCTCTGCAGCCCGGATATTGTTTGGTTACCAGAACAAAACTCTGGTGTCTGACTTTATCTTCCCTTAGAATAGGGAAGAATTTTTCATCCTTCATGTAAACTGGCATGAATCTTGGCTAGAGATGCAAGGTTAATATCAGTGCCTGCCTGTTTTATAGCGAGCTCTTAGGCCAAGGAAGCCACCTGGAAATGATGATCCTGTGAATGAAAGACGTGGAAAATGCTCTCTTCCAACAGACTGAGATATTTTCAGGTGTCTGAGCCTGTGGTAATTCTGAAGGGATGTTAGGACTGAGGAGGTTAAAAAAAAAAAAAAAAAAAAACAGGCTTTGTTGTTGTTATTTTTATTTTGCAACATTTGGTTAATAGTTAAGAAGGGACTCTAGGATTTATTATTAGCCCATTTTGTTTATTCTCCTCCGAATTGTCCTTCCATTTAAAATATGTTATTCAGCACTGAGTTTTTTGGGAGAAGGGAAAATATTTGCAAAGTTTAAATTATTTAAACATGATAGTGGCTAGCAGACTCAGGAAGGAAGCATATAGTGAGCCTTGTTAGAGGAGAGCACAGGTGAAAACTTAACATTTTATTGCCCCACTTCAAGTAATTTCAAGAATAATACTGTGTCCTAGGTAATCATCTAAATTTCAAATTACGGAGATATTGTGCTGTATCCAGTCTCTCCCAAGAATGGGCTGGATGAGCCCCAACCTCAGGCTGACCACCTGAACAGCAGGAATCAGATCATTTAGTTGCATAGTTATCCTTCTCCCCGTGCCAGTGTGTAACCCTAAGGGAGCGCTCAATCTATTCCATTAAGTGATTGCCCCTGTTTCTTTCAGGGATCTTGGAAATTCTCGCGTGGAGTAGGGCAGGGGTCAGCCCTCACAGATGTTTCTGCCTGCTGCAGACAAGCCTAGTACAAAGGGAAATCTATGATAATTGAAAAGAGGCAGAGAAGAGTTGTGAGATCTTTATGTGTAGAAAAATGCAGAAATTTCAGTAGTTTCTGGCTATAACAGGAAGTAACATAGCCAATAAATACCAGTCAAACTTCTGGGAAGAAAAAGTAGCTAGAAATGAACAAAATAAAGTTCAATGGCAAGGAGCAGAGAGGTTGAAAGAAATGAAACAAAATACTTCAACTTCCAAAAAAAAGAACAGTTTAGTATTGTCATACAATGGGGAAATTAGCTCCATACAAATTGTACAAAAGTATTGGAAATTTTATTAGTCTCAAATTGTAGTAACATGCTGGTTAAAAAATAATGTAAAATAACACTCAACTATATTTACAGATTCAGTGATTACAGAAGAAATACTTCTCATCTGCTGGAAATAGTTATATATTTGTTGAAGAATCTCTCCCATCTGTTTGTGGGCAAATGTCTCAATGGTATGAGGAACAGCTGACCAGTCACTAGAAGAAAATAAATACATAGATTTAAAGTAGCAAATCTAAGAAAAATAGAGAGAGAGGTTCTGTTGTTCATCCCAAGAAAGTAATGGCTGAGGGATTATTTAATACGTGTGTTTGGTCTATAAAGGGTCATTATCTACAGGTTTATGACCAACCGTTCTTTACCTTCCCCGAGGATAGAAAAGAGGAAATGAGCTTAAACTATAGGAAAATAAATTTAGGTGAGTCCAAAGGGACTTCCAGGATGAGGTCTGTGTAATGTTACACACCCCAGGTGGTTGTGGCATTTCCTCCTCTGACCTCATCTAAAACACAAGTAGGCATTGATTCAGTTTGGATGAATGTTGCAAAGCCCAGCTAGAATAAATCTGAATCTCCCCACCCTTTAAAAAACGATTCAGTGTGAGTAATGTCACTTTGATATGACTTACTCTCCTACCTTAAAACTTTTTTCTGGCTGGATATCACTTTTATACCTTGATTAAAAAGCATTATATCTAATGCTACTCTCCGACCATCACTGGGAATTAATTTTTCATTGATATATTTCCAAGATTTAGTTTCATTCTTTTGCCCCATTGCCCAAATATCCCAGAGTGCTGTTTTTATAATAAAATCGGGAGGGGGGGCATCTCCTTGCTCTGCGATGCCTGGATAAAATCCAAAGATTGTAGCAGTGATTACCAGGCTTTCCACAAGCTAATTCAGCCTTTCTGCTGATACTCATCTTTTGTCTTTTTTCCTTCCGTATGTCCCAGAATCACAGATCTATAGTTTTCAAGTGCAACATAGCACCTCACCACCCTATGCCTTTTCATTCATGCCTGTCTCTCTTTCTCTCTCCCTCCCTCTCCCCTTACCATATATGTCCTCCCCCTCCCCCTTCCACCTCCTTCTCCCTCTCTCTCTGCTCTGTGTGGCTAACTAGAAATTCTTCAATTCTCCACCCAAATGTTTCAGCATTTCTGCAAGGCCTTCTCTTTCCTAATGAAATCTATGTCTGTCCCTCATAAGCTAGAGTCTCTTAGGCACCACTTCATCTACAGATATTTTAAAAGGTATTATGCTGACTTTCAGGTCTATCATTCTATTAAAGTAGAGATCATTTTTTACTCCTTATGCCCCCTCTCCCAATAAATAAGTATTGTTAAATGAGAGAAAGAATGAGAAATGAATGATATATAAATAATTGTGAAATCATTCTGTAAAAATTGTTACCATAAGTAAAAACCAAAATTTAAGTATGTGTGTTAGTCAGCTTTCCATCACTGTAATAAGTGCTTGAGATAAAGCAATTTAAAAAGAAGAGAGATTTATTTCCACTCGCAGTTCCAGAACATGGTTTTTTGCCCCTCTTGGTTTTGGGCCTGTGGCGAGGAAGCATGTCCTTGTGGGGATTGTCTTGTAGAGCAAACTGCTGTCCTCATGGCAGCTGGGAGGCAAAGAGGAACAGAACGTAAAAACTGAAGGATAGTAGGGAAGATCCCATCTCAGGAATTGGCAAAACACTCACTGAAAATTTAGAGGTCTAGAAATGCAAATCTGTTTCATGATCTTCCAGGAGTACAGTTCTTTGAAAAGAGCACCTAGGGTCCCTACTTGCCCAGGACCATCAAAATAGTTTCCCCCAGACACAGCCAGTGAGGCATTCAGAGGCTGCTATAGCCCAGCTGTAGTTCAAACAAGACCAAGTACAGTTCACAGCTGGCATAATCCAGATCATTCTGGTTTTGCAGCTATGAAGGATGCAAGAATGAGGAGGGTGATGGAGGCTTCTACCAAAATTCCAAAAGCGAACCTAAAAGCTAGGTAGCATGGGGCAGAATCAAATTTCCTGCAAGTAATTCCTGTCATGGTGATGTAGAGGAATACACGATTCCTGAGAGGAAAGCCTAAGCTGCAGTGGAAAACCCAGGAAGCTGGAGATACTGGAACATGGAATACCTGCCAAAGGAAGCCGCAGGTAGCATGGAAAACTCACCCAAGAGAAGGTCATGTGGGCTACGTCTAGCATAGCTATAGTGGTGAGGATGCCCAAGGCCTGGGAATCCCACATCTCAACATAATGTGCCCATAATAGTGGGCATGAATCTAATGTTTGTCCTGATGGTTTTTGGTCTAGCTATGGTCTAATTTATCCTAATTACCTCCCTTTTTTTTCCTTTTTGGAATGGTAAAGTTTATTCTGTTTCATTGTATTTTGGAAGTATGTAATTTATTTTTTTACTTTTACAGGGACTCACCCCTGGGTTTACCTTTCATCTCAGAAGAGACTTTGAAATTAAACTTTTGAGCAGAGCTGAAACAGTTAAGACTTTGGGAAATCCCGGAGATGGACTGAAAGAATTTTACATTACCAGGTGCCACTGAGCTATATCCCCGGCCCTACTTTACCAGACGGACATAACACTTTTGGGGCAGGCGCAGGACGGTGTGGCTTAGATAAGTGTCCCATAAAGACCTGTGTGTTAAGAGCTTACACTTACACCGCTAGAAGGTAGTGGCACCTTTCAGAGGCGGAGCCTGGGGGAAGTCATCTGACCCCTGGGAGGATGCTCTTGAAGAAGACAGTGGAAGCCCAGACCCTTTCACTTCCTCTTCCTGTTGTACCCTGGCAAGGAAGTGAATGGTTTTGCCATGCACACCTGCCTCAGTGTGCTGCCCCGCCACAGGCCCCAAAGCATCAGGGACAGTAAATTACAGTCTAAAACCTTCAAAACCAGGTGCCTAAATAAAACTTTTTTCTTTATAAGTTTCTTTATAAGTTGTAACAAAACTGATTAAAAGTACAATAATGGGAGAAATGTGACGATTGCTTTTATTGTTATTTATAGTTCTACTCTCAAACCAATTAATTTACACTGGGTAGTCTGCTCAGTAACGCTAATAATGAATATTTGGCTACACAAACTAATAGATGCATTTGCAATGTTTTCTTGCCCTTTATTGATGTTGCTGATATCCCAGCTTTAACCTATCTATCTATACCAAAATGAATAATCTTCTGGGGACAATAAAGGATGTGTTTACTGGCACTTACACACCCCTTTTTTAAAGCAGTTTTTGAGAGCTGATTAAGAGTAAGCTAACCTTACTTGGTAAACTAAAAATGAAAATCTTCAATCCTGCCTGTGTTTTAATTAATATTACTTTAAACAAATGCATAATCTCTATTTTCATTTTATTGAATTCTCAAATCCGGGATATTTAGAAACTTTAATTTGTCATTATATTTTCTCATTCTCAGAAAGCTTAGAGTCTAGAAGGAAGGAAAGGACACCCCCACCGAGGACCATAATATGAGGGAAGTTACAATTAGACAAGAGCAGAGCGGACCAAACGTAGCACAGGTCCAAATAAGAGTAGGCTCAAGTTTCCTGAAGCCCTGACACTTTAAACTTGTCCTTGAGGCTGAAATGGATTTCAACAGGAGGAGCTGGACAGTGGCATTTTTCATAAATAATAATTTATAATTCATAAGTAAAGCTGTACCTATAGAAAAAAAAAATTAAAAACTGTCGATAGTAGTTTTAGAAAAGTCAAGAGTCCCATCTAGCTGAAAGAGGCTCGGGGATACATAGTTCACTCTGAAGAAGAGCTAAGCTATGATATTGACCAAGATGATCAGATGTTTGTGCTGAATTCAGTCGTTGATGAGAAAATGCTGAAGACAGTGATTAAGAGAGTGACCAGCGGCATGTGGATGTCCTGAAATAGGAGAAAAGAAATGAAAGGCACTGATTACAGCAATCTGTCTGAAAGGCAACAGAGGCCTGGACAGTAAGAGGTAGTGGAGAGAATGAAAATAAAAAAGCAAAGCAAGCTATGTCTTGGTAAAAGAATATAATCTGCAGGATTCCATACCTGACTGCACAAAATGTGAAACAGGACCCAAAATCAGAGTTGAGGACATATCTGAGTTGCCATCTAAGTTCTAAGGAAATAGGCACCAGAAATTAAAATTAATATAATAGAGAAACTTGAGTGGAAGAGAGGTTGACTGAGGTATGGATACCTGGGTCAAGGGCAAGGAAACTTGTAAACGGGGTAATCTGACACACATTTCTCAAGATAGGCCTCTCTTGGAGTCAGAAAGGAGGTTTAGGATGGGGGCCTCAAAAGCTGCTCCATAAAGATGAATCCCAGATTTGGGCTTTTCTTTTACTTACATGATCCTCTGGAGGACTCTCCGTTTTATGAGACACAGTGCACTTCATTTTTTTTCTGGCTTTTATGAACTAGATCAGAATATTTAGCCTGATCATAGGACATGTACAATAAGCATTAAAAAATACATTTATGAAGACTTTAATATACTCTGTAAAT
Source organism: Chinchilla lanigera (assembly GCF_000276665.1). Classification (NCBI taxonomy): domain Eukaryota; kingdom Metazoa; phylum Chordata; class Mammalia; order Rodentia; family Chinchillidae; genus Chinchilla; species Chinchilla lanigera. The sequence goes on along the minus strand of NW_004955412.1, from coordinate 6,776,333 downwards.
ATAAAGTGACTATTACAGTTCTGTTCTGATCCTGAGCAAATTAAGAAACAGTAACCTACAGGATAGAATAGACAGTGATGGTGACCTATTTAGAGACCGGATGCCAAACTGTGACCCCAAATCCACTTATTTATCCCAAAGTGCCAACAGTGCAGTTAAACCTGAATACTGATGTTTTAGTTTAGAGAAAAACAATTCTACATTAACATCTTTCATCTTCGAAGAAAAACACAATAACACGCATGTCAGAGGTTTGCCACCGCTGTCTAAGAGCTGAGACCATGGTATCTGCAGTGTCGTATGTCTATGTGTGTGAGAGACACAGAAAGGGAGAGGATGGAAGTGAGACGCAGGAAATGACAATTTTGTTTTCAGTGTTCAATGTGAAAATACATCAATTTTCCCTCAGCTTTGAGCGATGGAGAAGTTCACGTCTTGTGGAGGATTACTTCTGTATGCTGTAGTTGTAATTTTGCACCTACAAGATAGTTCAGATGTACGAAACAAACCTGCTCTTTTTCGAAAGTGTTTCTTGGCTTTCTTCTTTCCCATAGCTATTCAACTTGACAAGATTTAATACCCAGGTGAGAAATGATAAAGTACATTTTATAAACTAAAGAAACTCAAGAAAAAAGACTTTCATTCCTATTACTTGTTCTCTATTTTTATGGTGCTTTTTATTTTTTCTGATTTTAGAGTCTCAAGGTTAACTCTCCTTTATAAACCAGAGCACAATCCTGGCTATTTGGATCTTTGCGTTGTTCTTCACTACAGTTATATAAAATATGTTTATATTTTCTTTTTGTATTAGGAAGATGTTACTGTAATCCTAGAAATTAATTTACCTTTAATTCATTTTAATTTAATTGTCATGCTAGTGATTATAACTTTAATATACTCTTCACATGTGCAACATATAAAAATCTCTTGGTTATAACCATTTCTGATAAACTTTTTAAAAACTACTTATGGTAAAGATGCATAGCATGGGGCTGGGGATGTGGTTTAATAGTAGAGTTCTTGCCTTGCACTCACAAGGCCCTGGGTTCAATCCCCAGCACCACCACCACCAAAAAAAAATAGTGCATAGCTTGCAAGTTTAATGTGCTCTTCTACGTGTGATTGTATCCCTTTAATAGGCTACACAGGTACTTCATCAATAAATGAATTTCATTTAACAATTCTTGCTGTGAATGAGTTTCTTGGCCTCATAAGTATTTCTTGCATTACTGTGAAAGCCATGCAGACTGCAAAGTTTCCCATATGTATGCATTGTTGGAAACGGTGACAATGATTGGCCTGAATAGATCATTTTAAACTGTTTTTAATAATGATCCACCACCACTTTGACCCAGACGGCGTTTAGAGGTCTCACGCTTGATTTAAGATCACTGTTCCAGCACCATCATCTGGACAAACCACGCTTTCCAAAAGCACAACTGGCAGCCAAATAACTCTTCTATTATTTCTCTTTAAAAACACAACCACTACTCTGCATCAACATTTTTACTATTATCAACATACATGAAGTATACAAGTTAATGGCTACACCGTGATATTCCGTACATGCACACAGCAACACTGATCATGCCAGGCCTCTGTCTTCTACCTTCATTCCCCACTGGAGAAGTCCCTGGTAGTACCCCTTGCTTCAGCCTTATTTTATTTTATCCATCTATATATATGAGAGAGAACATGCAATGTTAGTCTCTCTGTGTCTCACTTATTTTGCTCCTTGTGACGTCATCGAGTCCCATACATTTTGCTACAAATGAGGGGATTTCATTCTTCCTTTCGGCTGAATAATACTCCATTATGTAAACACCATATTTTCCTTACGCATTCATCTCTTAATCAGCACCGAGGCTGAATTTATTTTAGCTATTGTAGTGCTACAATAAACACGGGCATGAAGGTAATTCTTTTTTTTATTATATACCCAGAAGACCCAGTAGTGAGATAGCTGTACTGTATGGTAGTTGTATTTTTAAGGTTTTTTTAAAAAAACTTCTTTAATATCTCACATAGTGGCTGTACTAATTTATATTCCTGCCAATAGATATGTGTTGCTCTTCTCAATATCTTTTTTAACATTTGTTTTTTCCTTGAGATAGTAGCCGTTCTAATTTCAGTGAGATGGTATCTCATAGTTTTCATTTGAATTTTTCTCACGGCTAATGATATTGAGCATTTTTCATGTATTTATTTTGCAATTATATTTCATCTTTTGAGAAATATCTGTTCAGATATTGTGCCATTTTTTAGTTGGGTTACTTCCATTTTTCAGTTCTTTATATAGTCTAGCTATTAACGATCTAGCAGATGAATGTCTGACAAATATCTCTTCCCATTCTGTAGGTCATCTCTGCTCTCTGTTGATTTTCATCTCTGCTGTGCAGGACATTTTAGTTTGATGCAACTTCATTTATCTAGTTCTGTTTTCATTTCATGTGCTTTTGGATTCCTATCCAGAAAATCATTGTCTCTAATACTTTCTTGAGATTTTTTTCCTTAAGTTTTATGTCTCACATTAAAGGTTTTGGTCCACTTTTTATGTAGGGTGTCAGGCTTTATCTGCATGTGGGTATCCGGTTTTCTTCACACCATTTGTCAGAGGCTGTTCTTTTGCCAATGTGTTTTTGGCAACTTTGTCAAGAATCAATTTAGTTTCAATGCATAGGTTTATTTCCAAATTATCTATTCTGTTCTGTTGATCTATGTCTGTTTTACGCTAATATTATGCTGATTTTGTTACTTTGGGCCTGTAGGATATCTTGCCTGTAGGAGCTGTGATGCCCACAGCTTTGCTCTTTCTGCTCAAGATAACTTCTGCTAGTTGACATCTTTTGTGCTTTTGTATGGATTTTAGGATTTTATTTTTAATTCTTTGAAGATCATTGGTGTTTTGGTAGGGATTAAATTAAATATGTAGATTGATATAAGTAGAATTGACATTTTAATGACATTAATTCTTTGAATTCATGAACATAGAAACTTTTTCCCCTTTTAATATCTTCTTCAATTTGTTGATCCAATGTTTCATAATTTTCATTATAGAGGTCTTTAATTTCTTTTGTTAAATTTATTCCAATTTTCTTTTGTTTTTGTTTTTGATGTATGTGGCTCTTGTCAATGGTATTGTTTTCATGATTTCTTTCTCAGTAAATTCACTGGTGTAGAGAACAATTAAAATTTTTTTGTGTTAAGTTTTTCCTCTTGCCACTGTACTAAATTTGTTGATTACTACAAATAGTACTTTGGTGGATTCTTTATATTTTTCTATAAGTAGAATCATATCACCTGCAAACAGGGATTCTTTATCTTTATTTTCTTCTGTTGGATCTCTTCTAATTTTGTCTCTTGCCTAAATGCTCTAGCTAAAATTTATACTACTCTATTGAATAAGAGTAATGTGAGTGAAAGACTCTTATCTTATTCCTGATCTTAGAGGAAATGTTTTTTGTTTCTGTTGATTCAGTATGATATTGGCTATGGTTTTGTCATACAAAGCCTTACTTAAATTGAGATATGATTCTTCTATACCTGATATGTTCAAAATTATCATGAAGAGATGTTGAATTTTATCAAATCCTTTTTCTCCATCTATTTTAATTCTTTATTCCATTTATGTGATGCGTTATGTTTATTGATTTGCATATGTTGAACCAGCTGTCCCTACTTGGACTGAAACCAACTTGATAATAGTACATAAACTTTTGACATGTTGTTGAAATTGACGTGTATTTTGTTGAACTTTTTTTATTTTAAAAAGAACAAAACAATTTTTTAAACATTAAAATGATACCAAATTTCAAAACAAGATGATAGGAAATCAATTGTGCATTTATGTTTATCAAGGATGTTGGCCTATAGTGTTTTTGTTTTTGTATCCTTGTCAGGTTTTGGTAACAAGATAACAATGAACTCATAGATTGAGTTTGGAAGTGTTCTTTCTCTTTCAGTTCTATGAAATGGTTTGAAAAGTATTTGTGTTCTTTAAAAATGTAGTAAATTCAATAGTGAAGCCATCTGGTCCTCAGATTTTTTTGTAGGGAGAAATTTTACTGATTGAATCTCACTGTTTGTCATCAGCCTTTTCAGGTTTTTATACCCTTTTAATTAAATTTTGGTAAGTCATAAGTGTCCAAGAATATGTTCCCTTCCAGCTTTCTAGTGTTTTAAAGTACATGTTTTCAAAATATTTACTGCTGATCCTTTAAATTTCTGTGATAACAGTTGTAATGTTTCTTTTTTCACCGTTAGCTTCATTTATTTGGATATTCTTCACCTTTTTTTATAGTTAGTTCAACTAAAGGTTAGTCAATTTCCTTTCTTTTTTCAGACAATAAGTTCTTTGCTTTATTGACCTTTTGGTTTTTTAAGACTCTTTTTCATTTATTGCTTTGCTTTGATTTTAATTTTTTTTCATACTGCAAGTTTTGGATATGTCTTGTTCTTGTCTCTTCTAAGACCTTGATATGTATCCTGAGGTTATTATTTGAAATCTTGTATTTTTTATATAGGACCTCATGAATATAAACTTCCTCCTTAGTATCATGTTTGCTATAACCTATAGGTGTTACCACTAATGGTTTTTTTTTGTTTTGTTTTGTTTTGGGGTTTTTTTGGTACTGGGAATCAAACTCAGGACATAGTGCCTGCCAGGCAGGTGCTTGTGCCGCTGAGCTGTGTCCCCGGTCCACCACTAATGTTTTTCAAAGAAATTTAAAATTTCCCTTTTGACTTCCTCAGTGACCCACTATTCATTCAAAGATGTGCTGCTCAGTTTCAAGGTATTTGTATAGTTTCTAAAGTCCCTCTGCTGTCACCTTCTAGCTTCATTCCGTCATGATCAATAAAGATACAATGTATTGTTTCCATTTTTTTGAGTTTATTAAGATGCAGATGGCCTATTGCTTCTCAGCGTTCTGGCTAAGATCAAGTGAGGATGTGTATGGCCGAATATGTGGTTTAGTCCAGAGAAAGCCCCATGCACTAGTGAAAAGACTATATATTCTATACATATGAGATGCAATGGTCTATCAGTATCTTTTAAGTACAGCAGAGGTGTAAAGTAGTTTAACTGTTCCTTGGTTGATTTTAGTTTGGGTGATCTAGTCATTAGTGAGAGTAAGGTTTTTGTCTTGGTTACTTTCCTCTTGTTTCTGAGACAAAATACCCTATGCCCCAAATTAAGGCAGAAAATGTTTATTTAGCTTACAGTTTGTGGAGGTTTCAGTCTATACTCAGCTGGCTCCAAGGCAGAGTGGCATGGCACAGGGGCAACACTTCAAGGTGGCACAAGAGAGCAAAAGCAGTAAGAGCAAAAAGGGGGGAAGCAAGCCTCTTTTCCTCCCTTATATTGTATGCTGGCTATCCGCCCACCCCCACACCATCTCCACGCCATGCTCTTGCACAGGCTCAGGATGTAGAACTGCTGAGTCATGTAGCAGAGCCTCTAGACTCCTCAGGTTGACATAATGTATCAACCATTACAGTATGGAAATCTCTCATTGTATTGTACTGAAGCTATCTCTCCCTTTTGTTGTAATAGTGTTTATTTTAATAATAATATGCTCTGAATATAAATCTTTTTTATCTTTTTGATGAATCAATTCCTCCATTATATAGCAATCTTGTTTCTTCTCAATGATTTTTGTCTTAATGTCTTTTTTTGTCAAACACATAGATATTACTACTTGCTTTCAGATTCACTTGCTTGGTATATCATTTTCCTTCCTATTTTCAGCCTCTGTTCTGTGAGATGTGTTTTTCTTAAGCAGCATATTACTTGGTCTTGCTTTTAATCCACTGAGCCAGTCCATATTTTTAATTGTAAAATGAAGACCATTTACATTCAGGCTTATTGAAAGATATGAACTCCTCCCTGTGATTTTGTTCATTTAATTCTAGCTGTTTTGAACATTTTTGTTCATTTTTTTTCCTGTCTTTTTCTCTTTGTGGCTTAATGGTTTACTGTACTGGTAATATTTTATTCTTTTCTATTTTTTATTTGTGTGTCATTTCCAGTGGAATTTGTTTTTACATATTATCATGACAGTTCTTCCATGTCTGGGTATAGGATTCCCTTAAGCATCTTTTGTAAATGCTGGTTTGTGGTCTTTATTCTTTTACATTCTCTTTATCTTAGAAAGCAATTATTTTTCCTTTGATTCTGAAGTATAATTTTGCTGGGTAAAGTGATTTTGGCTGGCATTTATTTTTATTCAGAGTTTGAAATATGTCATTTCATGCCCTTCTGGCCTATAGGTTTTCTGCTGAGAAATTTTTATGAGGTTGTCCTTAAATGTGGTGCAGCAATATTCTCTTGCAGATTTTAAAATCCTTTTTTGTCATGTACTTTTGTTTTTGGTACCAGGAGTTGATCTCAGGAACTTGTGCTTGCCTGGCAAGCACTGTGCCACTGAGCTATATCCCCAGCCTCTTGTTGTGTACTTTTGACAATTTGAATATGATATGTTCAGGGCGAAGTTCTCCTCTGATCTTGGATATTTGGGGATCTACAGTCTTCCTGTACCTACATGTCCACGTCTTTCTCAAGCTAAGGGAAGATTTCTATTATTATTTTATTGACTAGGTCTCAGGGTTGGTCTGTCTCTGTCTTTCTGTCTCTGTGTCTCTGTCTCTCTCTCTCTACCTCTCTCTGTCTGTCTCTCCCTGTGTCTGTGTCTCTGTCTCTGTCTATCTCTCTCTCTCTCTCCCTCCTTCCTTTCCTCCCTCTGTCCCTCTCTCTGGTGGTACTAGGAATTAAAGACAAAGTCTTTCTGAAGCTACATTCCCAGCACTACTACCTATTCCTTTATTTTAAGTTTTGAGAAAGGGTCTTGCTAGGGGCTGGGGATTTAGCTCAGGGGCAAAGCGCCTGCCTGGCAAGTGCAAGGTCGTGAGTTTGATTTCTGGTACTGGAAAAACAAACAAACAAACAAACAAACAAACAAGAAAGGGTCTTGCTAAATCACTAAATTACCCAGATTGGGTTCAAATTCACAATCCTCTGTCTCAGCTTCCCACAGTGATGAGATTAGAGGTGTGTTCCACCTTGCCCAACTTCACTGAATACATTTTCTATCCCCTTAACCTTTACTACTTCCTCTTTGTGTATCCTGTGTCCCAAAGTTCTTGAGTGTTCTCTTCATTTTTTTTTATTTCTTATTTTACATTTCTTTATTTCTGAATGCAGTATTTTCGAAGACCTGTATCCAACTTCTCATATTCTTTCCTCCTTCCACGTTTTCCACCCTATTGTTGAGGTTGTCAACTGACATTTTATCTGGTTCATTGAGTTGTTCATTACTAGTTGGTCCTTTTTCAAAATCTCTCCCTTTGCTAAACTTCTCATTCATATTCTGCATTGTCTTCCTAATTTTACTTAACTGTATGTATTTTCATGGATTTAAATAAACTTTAAAAACCACTCTTGAATTATTTATCAATCATTTCATCCTCTTTGATGTCTTTGAAATTTGTTACTAGTTATGAGCTTTAGGAAGGCTCGTATTACTTCATTTTTTCATGTTTTTTGTGTTGAAATTTATGCCTCTGATGAAATGGAAATCTCAACTACTTTCATGAGATGACTTCTTAGTAAGCTTTTTCCTGAATGTGTATATTAAGAGTATCTGTTTGTTATGTAATTCTGAGATTATTTGCAGTTGCGTACCATAGTATAGTCTTGCTGTATCTTGTTTGGCTACAATTACTGAGTTTGGGCACAGTGTACATTATCTCAGAGTAAGATCCACCATCTCTGTGAGTTATATAAGATGAGGGATATGCTAGCAGTTCAGACAGATGTGATGTGCAGAGCAGAGTGTGTGGGTTCATCCTGGGTTACTACTCTTCCAGCAGGAATGGTGGCAAACATAGGGTGATGGTGTTTCCTCAGCCTCTATTGATATTGGCCACTTCTCAAATGGGTCTTGCACTGGCTGCTCTAGTTGTTGCAAGGGGCTTGAAGCATTTGTCTTCTGATTAGACACTCGTGTGGGCCAAGGTCCTTACAGGCAAAATAAAGGGCAAGAATCATGGCACCTCCCCTGTGACATTCACAGTCAGTTTTCTTACCACTGTGTGACCTAGCATGGTGAAGGGAACCTGTATAGGTACCGTGGTAGCAAATGTTGGATTATTCCTCTCAGTTACAACTATAGGCATACCTGCCGGGAAATAGACTCTCCAACACCCCTCCACTGTGCATCCCTAGGGATGTGTGATGGCTGGGGCTTATCCATCCTTCTCCCCCTCACTTGTTCAGTTGTTGTGCCCATCAGAGATCAAACGGAAGTGGCTTGTTCCTGAAGCTATACAAAATTTTTCTCAGCCAAGGTATTCACATGAGCAAACAAAAATAAAGCATGGCCAGACTTTCTTAGGCTCTTTAACCTGAAGGTGAGACAGTAATAACTAGAGACAAAATAGTATTTCTCAAGACTATCCTTTGTACCCCCCTGTAGGCAAGCTAGCATTAGAATCAAAGAGTTTTTTCTCTGCCCTGTTAGCAATAAGTGTCCAGATGTAGTGCTTGAACATGAGTGGTAGAACTGACATGGTCAACTGCCCCCAGTCCTGGCTCACATGTGAAACCGCATGCAACTGGCCATGCATCTGATCTCAGGGGAGGCTCCCCAGTCTCCAAGTTATTGAAAGCAGCACCCTCCACTCCCTTCTGTGTTGCAGCCCCTGCTTGCCTCAGCGTGATACCCCTGTAGGTCTGTGTGATACTCAGTCCACTGAGTTACATCTGGTTCAAGTCTTGTTCTCTGAAGCAGTGCAGTAGAAGATCTGTGGAATTCCAGAAATGAGAGAAATAGACTTTTCTAACCCCAAGAGCAGTCCAAACTTAGACAATGGAGCACATCTCAAGATGGCTCTTGATTGCAGCAGCCTGAGGGATGTTGAGTATCTCTCTGCAGTTATCTTGTCAATCTCTCAAAGAATTTACCATTCCTTCAAAATTTCTGATAAACTTCTTAGAATATATTAAATACTAAAAGTCAAGAAAAACAAAGTAAGGAATTCCTAAATAAGATGACTGATTGCTTTAACTTTTTTCTTAGTGTTTAATAAAACTCAAGGCAACTCTAATCATAACACCGCACTGAAAAATTTCATCTCACAGTGGCCAGCACGGGCCTTGAAGTTTGAGACAATGGATAGTTGAGGAGGAAACAATGGAGAAACAACTTCTCAAAGTAACTTGACATTCCTAACATCTAAGAAAGAAGGGATGGTAAAATGGCCCTGTCATTGTACCTTGCCAGGGGTTTGCTAACACATCCATATGTTAATATGAGGATTGATACTTTTTAAATTACACGTTTTATTTTGAGATCGTCATATATTCACATACAGTTGTAAGAACAGAGAGATCCCGTGTACCTTTGTGTCCTCCTCACAGTAACTGACTGCAGAACTAGTGTGCAATGTCACAACCAGAATTTCAGCACAGATATGGTCATTGTACAGGCTATTCACATCACCACAGGCTGTGTCACTTTAACTTTTAGAGCCCTACCCACTCTACATGCCATCGCTATCATCTCCTTAACCATGATAACCACAGCCTGTTCTCCAGATTGTGACTTCGTCTTGCCAATGTTATATAAATGGAATTATACAGTACATAATCTTTTGAGATGGGCTTTTGTTTTTCATTCATCATAATTCTCTGGAGATTCACCAAGGTGGCTGCAGATACTGATAGTCCTTTGTTTTTCTTGTTAGATAGTATTCCATATATGGATATACCATAGTTTATTCTACCATTTGCCCATTAAAATACATCTAGGTTATTTTCAGTATGGGACTATTAGGATTAAAACTATTATAAACACTTTTGTACAATGGTGTGAAAATGTCTGCATTTCTCTGTGATTAATGCCCAGAAGTGAAATTACTAGGGTATATGGTAGTTGCAGGTTTAATTTGTTAATGTAGTCCAAATTATTCTCCAGAGATACTGAGCTGTTTTACATCCACAGCAGCAATGTGTGAATGAGTGATCCAGTGTCTTTGTATCCTCACCAGCATTTAATGTTACTATTAGTTTCTTTAGCTGACAAAGTTGTATTGATAGCTCATTATTTTCATTTGCATCTCACTGATAACTTGCTGTGGTTTGAATGTGGAACTTCCAAAGGTCCGTGCATCCTAGTATTGGTCTTCTAGGGTGGTGCTATTGAGAGATGCCAGGCTGTCATGGGTTCAGGCCCTATGGGAGGTTCTCAGATCACTGGAAGCATGCCTTTGAAGGGAACTGTGGGGCCTTTGTCCCTTTCTGTCTGTCTCTGTCTGTTTCCTTATACATGGGGTATGTGACTTGGTCCAGCGCACATTCCCACAGTGATGTGCCATCCTTCAGGGGCCTAAAGACATAGGGCCCTTTGATCTTGGCCTGGAACCTCCAAAACTACTGTATAAGCCAAAATAAAGCATTTTCTCTTTATAAGTCAATTGCCTCAAGTACTTTAGTGTAGCAGTGCATATCTATATATCCTCTCTAGTGAAAGTATCTGTATTACTTTTTTCAGTTTTCAAATTGGATTTTTGATTTTTTTGTGGGGCAGATGAGCTTAGAGTATTCTTTATAATATTCTACATGATAGTTATCATTGTATGTGTAATTTTTCAATATTTTTATAGCTTCTCTTTTCATACTCAACAATCTTTCATAGATCAAAAGATATTAATTTTAATAAAATTCAGTTTATTAAATTTTGACTTTATGTATTGCACTTTTGATATCATCTAAGACCTATTTGACTAACCCTAGGTGCTAAAGATCTTTATTTTCTTGTAAGTTTCATAGTTTCACATACTTTAAGTTTCAGAAGTTTGTGATTAATTTAAGTTTTCTTTATATACTTAGGTTAAGGATATTTTTTTCTTATGGAAGTCAAATTGCTCAAGCACCATTGAACTATCTGTGTTTCTGCCAAAATCATGCAGCTTTGATTATTAAAGCTACAGAAATCTTGAAATTATATCATCCCATTTTCTTTATCAGTTTTTAACTCTTACACTTCATGTCAGTTTATAAAATTTTAAAATAATCTTGTGATATATACAAAAAGTCATGCTGACATTTTCATATGAATTGTGTTAAATCTGTATTCAAGTTTGTGAAAAACCATTTTTTACTGTGTAAAGTCTGAATCCAGTGACATTGTATGTTACTGATTTATTTTGGTCTTCTTAAAATTCTTATACCCACCCTCTTGTTACATTACCCATAATTGTAATATAATAATTTCCAGAGTCTCTTTTTATAGTTTTTGATATTAAGTCTATTTTACCTGATAGAAATATAGCCATCCCTGCCATCCCTTTCTTACCATTTGCCTGGAATATCCTTTTCTGTCCCTTCTCCTTCAGTCTATGTCTGTGTTAGGGCTAAAATTTGTCTCCTAAACACAGAATACTATTGGACCACTTTTTTAAAAAATCATGTTGCCACTCGGTGTCTTTTTATTTTAAAAATGCAATTATTCACATTTAAAGTAATTATTGATATGTAAGCATTTACTATTGGCATTTTATTAAGTTTTTTAGAGTTTTGTAGTTCTTCTGTTCTTCTATTCAAATCTTGCTGGTTCCCTATGATCTGTGGTATTTCTGTAGTAGTATGCTTTGATTCCTTTCCCTTTATATTTTTAATCCACTAGAGATTTTTTCTTGTACTTACCATGAAGTTTATATAAAATATAGTAATGTTCTAAATTAAGTATATAATGCCTTGACTTCAGTTGCATACGGGCGCTACACTTTTACATCTCCTTCTTACACAAAATGCCATGCTTCACATCTATAATGTTTAAATTGTATGTGTTAACAAGTTATTTGCAGTTATGGTTTTTTTGTCTTTTAACACATATACAGTACTAAGGTTGAGAATGAGTCACACACTACCTCTACCTTATGAACTTGCTATGAATTTGACTATATATATTTACTTTTATCCATGTTATCTTTCATATATTTTGATATTTTTACCTTTCTTTCATTTCAATTTTAGGAATTCCCTGTAGCATTTCTTGTAAGGCCATTCTTGAGATTATGAACACCCTCAGATTTTATTTTTCTTGGGATATCTTCATCTCTACATTTCTGAAGCTCAGCTTTGCCAGTTATAGTATTTTTGTTTGCATTTTTTCGTATTTTGTCACTTGGAATATGTCATTTTACTCCTCCTAGGCTGCCGGGTTTCTGTTCAGAAGTCCCAGCCCATTAGCCCCAGCAGTAAGGGAGGTCTTTTATATGTGATGAGTTTATTCTTTCAAGATTATCTTTGTCTTTGACTTTTGACAGTTTTATTACAATGTGTTTACAGTATTGGGTTTTTTTTACTTTATCTTGCTTGGAATCCTTTAAGCTTCCTGAATCTGCGTGTCTAAGATTTTAGACAGATTTTAGACAGTATTTACTTGAACAAGTTTTATATTCTTTTATCTCTCTTCTTTTCATTATACTCTCATAGCTTGCATTTTTGCATATTTGAGGGCATCAAGCCTTTATTTTCTTAAAATCTTTAATTTTGTATAAAACATTTGCTATAAAACCTTTCGCTATATAAAATTCACTGTAAAACCTTTAATTGTCTTCATTCATTTTCAATCTTACTGCTTTTTGTTCCTCTAATTTTAAATTACTTGCTTTAGACTTTGCTAATTCTTTCTTCTGCACCATGTAGTCTGTTGATGAAACCCTTAAATTTTTTAGTTCTCTTCTTGCAATTCAGCTCCACAATTTGTGTTTTATTATTGTAGTGGATTGACAACTGATGGTCACCTTATAACCCCCAGCTGAACTCAGTAAGCATGGTGCTGGGTGTGGGAGGCCCACCTGGGGATTATTGCCAGCAGCATAAGAGGCAGAACTGAAGAAGGAAGGCTGTTGGGAGCTGAGAAAAGGCTGTTGGGAGCTGGTACAGGCTGTGAGACACTGTTGGTTCTGTTGGAGGAGCTCGTTATGCTGGCTTTCTTGATGAACTTGGCTGTTTTCATGCTTCGAGGAGCTTGGGACCTTGCTGGCACTGAGAACAACTTCAGTTCACTTTGAGGGAGCTCTGGTCCTCACTCTGAGCATTGCCTCCTGGATCTGGAGGGGAAGATGGTGCACAGCCCAGTCTCCTGGAGAAGCTTGCTGCGTTGGCTTTCCTGATGGGAACTCAGCCATCTTGATCACTGGAGGAGCTCAGGACCTCACTGTTGCTGAGGATGGCTACAGTACTTTTTAGGTGAGCTCTTGTCCTTACTTAAGTAAGGCTCTAGTGCAGATCCCTCAGCCTGCTAGCACAGATCCTTCATCTCGCTGGCATAGACTTCCTAGATTCCACCACTGACCTTTGGGCCTTCTCAGCACAGATCCGTGAAACAGGCCCGCATGAAACGTTGTCATGGGCTCTAGGCCTCCAGCTGGACTCGTAAGAGGCATTGTCATGGGCTCTAGGTCTTCAGCTGGACTCATGCTGGACATTTCCATGGGATCCAGGCCCCCTGCTAGATTCCTTGGTCTTAGTGTGTGGACAGATTTCCTGCACTCTTTTGTATATCATTCTTTGGGTGATAATTAGAAATAATCTTGTAAAATATGTCTCCTGTATTATATTGTTCTCCCTTGCAAAAATAACCCCAGATCAAAACATTTTACCATTTCTATTTCTTTATTAAACTTGCCCTTTTGTTCACATATTATTTTCCTAATTTCATTTAATTGTCTATCTGTATTTTCTTGCACCTCATTGAACTTCTTTGATCATTTTGAATACTTTTTATGATAATTCATATGTCTTCATTTCCTTGGGGTTGATTATTATATTTTCACAATTTTGATTTGGTGGTACCATATTTTCCTGATTCTTTGATATCCATAAATCTTGAAATGGCTTTTGTGCCTTTGAAGGAGCAGACCCTTCATTAAGTTTTTACATACTGCTTCTTGTGAAGCCATAGTCTTTTCTTGTTGTATCTCTGGGCTGTTAGAATTGCTTCTGGTATCATGGTTGAGTGGGGTTGGATCTCAGCCGTGTAGTTAATGCTGGACCTAAATTGGTGAGCACAGTTAAGTGTGCCTATTCCCAGGGGCTCTGGTGAGTTTAGGTTCTGTCTGGACTCTAGAAGATTCAGCTGTCTCTGGAACCTTGGTCTGTGGGGTTGGTGCTGGGGCAAGGGTCCACTTCAGTGCTTAGAGACAGTGGGTTTGTGACCCACTGCTCATGAGCGTGGCTTCCCCTGAGACTCTGAGAAGATTCCCGTTGGGTAACACCATGGACCCCTAGACTGACTATACTGCAACAGTCTATGGTTGACCTGCTCTGGGACTGAGACAATAGATAATTTCAGGCCCAAAGCTGAAACAAAGATTTAGGTCTGCCTCGGGAAACAGACAGTCAGGTCATCTGGTAGATTTCTGGGTGAACAAGCTTCCTCTCAGACTACAGTTTAGAAAGGAAGAAACCAGTTTATAGAACTATTTCAAGAACTACAGTGGAACCATGGCCTGGGTACTCCTGTCTGAAGGTACACTCCAGGGCATGCCTTTGGCCAATGAAGCAAAATTTCTTTTAATTTACAGACAGTAAAGGCCAAGATCAAGATCTAGGATCCTACGGGCATCTTTTAAGGAGCAAAAGTCATCAAACTTGTCAGAGGGACTCAGATAAACATGTCCGCCAACAAGACGGTGGCTGGCTAGAGCTATCCCCAGACCACAGATTAGAGGTGCTGAAACTGAGTATCAGGGTTCATTCAGCATCTCCCATGGGACTAGTGTCAACAACCACAAATCAGGGACACCAATGGGCAAGATCCCAGAAGTTTCCTACGTGGGCGGGATTATTTGAAGACTGCAGCTAATGGGAGCTGGAGCCGAGATTCAGGGCCCCTTCAAGTATGCTTTGGGACAGTGGCCAGCAAAGGTGTATTGTGTTCCAACCAGGCAGAATAACTGCATATGTAGAGTAGCTCAAAAGCTGCCTCCTGAGAGAAGATGGAGCCAATAAAGGCTTCTCTGGGATCTTCCATCAGGTGGAGGCTTGCGTGCCTGCCCAGGGGCACAGATCAGGGTCTCTGCCAACTGCTCTCTGCATGTCACAGGACTGTTGCTCTGCTGCACCTCAGAGGGTCTGGGTCAGCTTCAATGCACTTCAAGATCTGCTGTGTCATAGACTGTCCATTCCCAGAACTGGTAGTTCCTTGTACAGGCAAGATAGTTCCCTGACGATAGCGAAGATGGGCTGGAGCCAAGGAAGAGCCTCTTTATGACCCTTGCAGACTGGCAAGTCTTCCCAGTGGCAGAGATAGACAAGTCTCCCTTTGAGTCTTTGTGTGAATGTTACTAAATTGGGATCTTAGCTGAGACAGTTTGGAGCCAAGGTGCAGGTCTACTGTTAAGACGGATGTGGAGAGGCAGACAAGCTATTGGCCTAGGAGCTATTGTGTGATTCCTACTAGACTCCCAGACTCCAGTGCATTTCATTTCAGGCCCCAGGTGAGACAGGTATGCAGCCAAGCCCTTGGTGGAAGACAGTTCTTTTTGAATCTGAGAGCAAAATCCACAAGTCTGCCACATGGATGCAGCCCTGCAGTCTCAAAACAGCTCTCCTAGGTCTCAAGCTCCCTAGGGTTTTCACAACCCCTTACTCCTTAAAGAGACTTTTGTCCATGGATGGTTGCAGAATTCTTGTTCTTACAGGAGACGTGAGTGGATGACCTCCTACTCTGCCATCTTGCTGATTCACTCCCTTACCTTGATATGGGAGTTTACATTATTAATTTGAGACCTTTTCCATTTGTTTACATAGTGCTATAAATTTCCCTTTCAACAGTCCTTTAGCTATATCCAGAAACTGTGATGTCATATATTTCTGTATTTAGTTACATATATTTTTAAATTTCCCTTAGGTCCTCTTCTTTGACCCATGGGTTATTGGGAAATACATTCTTTACTTTATAAGTATTTACAGATTTTCTTGTTGCCCTTCTTGTGTGAATTTATTAGTGTAATCTTCCAGTGGTCAGAAAGTACACACTGGATGCTTTCACTTATTTCAAATGTGCTGAGGGATGGAAACTTGAAAGATGTGTGTTCTATTATTCAATGGGGTCAACAGGATCTCGTTAATAATATTATGGAATACTTCTGTATCTTTGTAGATGTTCCATTTAGTTCCATCAGTCATTCAAAAAGGATGTAGACATCTCCAACTATGTCTAGATATGCTTTCTTCTCCTTTTAGTTCTATTGTTTTTATTTCATTTTTCAGCTCTGTTAGCCAGCATATGGACAGCTAAGATTTCTATGTCTTCTTCATGAATTAACTCTTATCGTTGTGCAATACTATATCCCTCTTTTTCTCCAGTAGTTTATTGCTCTAAATGTGATGTTACTATAGCCACTCCTATTCTCCTTTAATTAATGTTTGCATGGCATTTCTTCTGTCCTTTTACTAGCACCCTGCATGTATCATGACATTTGAGGTGAATTTGTGTGTAGAGAGCAAGTTGTTGGGTTACATTTCCAATCCACTCTGTCAATCTCTCTTTCACTTTCCTTTCTGATCTTTCTTCATTCTGTTCTCTCCTTGGTAATTCTGCCTCCAATTCACAGGCTTCACTGCTCCTGTAGGCCTGAACAGACAGGGATCCTCTAGACTTTTGATTTTGCTGGTCCCTCTGACAGAAATGGTGTCCCCACTTACACAACCTGCTCCCTCACTTCCTTTAGGTGTGTGTGTTCAGATGCTGGCACCCACTGTAAGAGCAAACACTCCTTACTCTCACTATATTCCCTGTCTCCCTTACTCAATTTATTTATCACCTCTGAAATGATCACCACCTAACATGCAACCTATTTTCATTACTTCTTTGTTTGCTGTCTATATTAACTGTCCATATTTGCTTTCTGTATTAACTCTCTGTATTAATTCTGCTGATAAATCCCCATTCCTTCCAGCAGGAGCTGGCTCATGAGAAATAATCAGCACTAATTTATGGAGTGAATAAAAGAATTCATAACTGGTCCAGTTCCATCTGAAAAGTCTTTACCTCTCACCTACCTAGAGGCATGGCCTTTTCCGTCCAGTGAGACATGCTTCAGGTGTGTGTCATCCAGTCTCAGGAACTCGCTCCTCCCTCTGCCTGGAGTCCTTCCTCTTCCTCATTTGCACTCTGTGCTCCAACTAATGAAACAGTGCGGAAGCAACACTACATCAGTGGCTTCTTCTACCCCTGAAAATAGATCAAGTTTGCCCGTGAGGGACTTGCCTAGCACTGACCTCTCTTTGTTTAATTTTTGGGGTGGGGATTAATTAATTTGCCTGTGTCTGTTGTACTTGGCTTTAAATTACTAGCACTTTGCATAGTACCTGACACATAGTAGATAATAAATATTTTCCAAGTGAACTTACTAATAAATCAGTAAAAGGATGAGTACTAATTTTTAGACATTTTAGCTTCCAAAGGGGCTAGAAAAATTGGAGTGGGAACACTCGTGCAATAATTAACTGTAAAAAATTCAGTTATTCCCAGAAACTAAACCAAATAGTGAAGAACATGCTGATTTATGTCAGTATAAAGGTGAAAGGGGCTATGGATTCCACTTTTTGTGAAGGTCAAGTGCTGGACATCTGCTGAGAATTAGAGGAAGCTGATGTGGAGATACCAGGGTTTCTTATCTATGCCCCACTTTGAGCTGGACTTTTTTTAATTTGGGAGACTCTCTTAAACACTGTAGGATGCTTAGCAATATGCCTGGTTCCTCTAGTTACTGGATGTCAGTAGCACAACTATCAGCCCCTAAATGTGACAAAAACTTCATTTTCCCAGCTGTTGCCAAATGTCCTCTATGGAGCAAAAATATCCCAGGTTGAACACTACTGAGGTGGAGTTTAAGATGTTAAGAGAACATAAATAACGGAATTCATTTTTTTTTGTCTTTTTGAGACTTGGTCTAACTGTGCAGTTCAGGCTGGCCTTGAGCTCACTTTGTAGCCCAAGCTAGTCTCAAACTTGCAAAGATCTTCCTGCCTCAGTCTCTCAAGTACTGGGATTCCAGGTGTGTGCCACCATGCCCAGCTAGAAATAAATATGAGAAATGATAAATGCTATGGGTTAGCTCTAAAATGATCCTCCAAAGGCCCAAGTGCTTAGAGGTGGGGCTTTCAGAACATAATGCTATCATGAATCTGTTGATGAGCATTATTTAGTGTTAATAGAAACTTAGTACAATGGTGGCTAGTTGAAAGGAGTGGATCACTGGCACATGCTCCATGACTATGTGCTCCTGGGGACTATATCTCATCTCCAGCCCTCTTTCTCTCTCTCTCTCTCTCTCTCTCTCTCTCTCTCTCTCTCTCTCTCTCTCTCTCTCTC
>NW_004955412.1:6750169-6757844 GCF_000276665.1 Chinchilla lanigera | reverse complement strand
CTCTCTCTCTCTCTCTCTCTCTCTCTCTCTCTCTCTCTCTCTCTCTCTCTCTCTCTCTCCCTCTCTGTTCCCCCCTCCCAGTTGCCATGAGGTCAACAACTTTGCTCCACCACATCCTTCCATTCTAATATTCAACGTTCCTCTAGACCTGCAGCAGTGTAATCAGCTAGCCATGGAGGGAAACCTCTGAAACCAGAAGATGAAATAAACCTTTCCTCTCATAAGCTGTTTTTCTCAGGCATTTGGTCACAGTGATGAAAAGCTAATACAAGAGAATAAGAAAAAGAAGCCATGTTTGAGGGGGAAATATGGCAATAAATGAATTGAATCAGGGCTGCGTAACGACGATTAGAAACATTTGAGCGCCCAGCTGCCCCAAAAGACTGAATTCACAGCATACCGCTGCATGAGTACACATGGTCCCACTATTTCCTCAGAAAATGCATGGCACCACAGATGTGGGGAAGTGCAGATACCGACTGGTGTAAGGGTGAGATATTTGCTGGGTAGGTGAAGCAAAAGGGTCAGGGAACAAGGGCCTCCGACATTTGATCAGGGTTTTCCTGAATGATAGTTACAGGCCAGGTGGTGAGAGGTAAATCATAGTTCCCAAACTTTACTGTGCATGCGGGGAGATCTGTGAAATCTCAGTGTTGAGGTCATTACCCCATCAGTAGGATCAGAATTTCTTGGGCTGATTCTGTCAGTGGTGTTAAGGATGTGCAGAGCAGCCTCGGGTCTTTATCCCACTGCTCCAGACCCGCATTGCCCAAGTGCAGCTCTGGAGCTAGCAGCAGCAGCAGCAGCACCTGGGAGCTTGATGGAAATGCAGATTTCCAGGTCCCACTCACACCTGCTGAATCAGAAACTCTAAGGATGAAATTCAGCAGCTGAGATAATACTCTAAGAAGACCTCCAGATGGTGTGTGCACAGGCAAACCGAAAAGCACTGCTCTGAGAAAAGAAGGGCTTCAGGGTGATGTCTTAGATTGTTGCACAGTAGTCCAGCCTGTCTTTGTCCTGGCAGTATACGGGATATGGAAAAGTCAGTGTCCTCTGATGACCAAGGATCTATCTTTATAACCACAAAGTGTGCTGTAAAGGATAGCAAGGACAACAGAAATGTGGGTACTGTCCCCTTTGGTGCCACACGCACAAACAGGACATTGTTCTAGGATGCGTGTCAGACACACATTTTCCTTTTCCGTTCCCACATCAAAGATGAGTGTGCTGTCCTTTCATGTCAGAGGAAGTATGAGGAGGAAATGTTTAGCATTTCTTTGTTTTACCTCACAGAGTTCTGGCTTATTGTTCAGACTCTGTGAACAAATCCCACACGACATGCCCAGTTCACCCGAGAGAGGTTTGTACAAATTGGCTCCTCGGTTCTCAGATTTTGTGATCCTAATGTCCAATCAATCTACTGCCTTGATTTTTCTTTCTGCTGCAGATCTAGGCGTGTGTGTGTGTGTGTGTGTGTGTGTGTGTGTGTGTGTGTGTGTGTGTTTTGCTGGCTGGCTGCAAAAGGAAGATTTCTTACACGTGTTGGGGTCTTTAACTTCCCTGAGATGTGATACAGCCAAATTGTTTTTCCTGCCTATAATTATTCCTTTATTTGCCTGGGATTTAGTCTTTTTACACAGCTTCAATAGTATCTTGCCACACTTTTCTGTAGAGGAAAAAACTACTTTTGAAGCCTTTTCATCTGCAATTACCTAGGGCTGCCAAAAAAATGAATTCCCATATCCTGCAGCAGTCTCTGAATACAAATAAATACAGGGGTTTATCAAATAGCATTCAGCAGACAGAGGAGTTTCCATCTGAAGAGAAATAGCAATTAATATAGAATCTGCACTCAAAATTCAGTCTATGGGAGAATATTTATTTTTACATATGGGCAAGGTACATTATATAAACTAGGTTAGTAGACAAAAAAGAATAAGGGTCTATTTCTCCAAATAAAAAAAAAATGAAACAGTTAAAAATTGTGTTTCCTTGAATTTTTGTCTACCGCGTTTAAACTATGTCTACTATGTTGCCTTTGTAATAAATGTCATTCTCCGGAGTGGTCATTTTCCATGGACTTTGATTTAATACGTAAGTGTAAATTCTGTTCACATAGGTTCCTAACATCCTGTAGAGTAGTATCTCAGTTCCCTAAAGCTAGATACCTAGCAACCAGTGCCAGGAGAAACACTAATAATCTGGAAGGATTCCAAACACGTCTCTGAATCAACAAAAAATATAACTCAATGTATCTGTTCTTGAAGAGCCGTTCTTAACATTTTCAGTTTAACCAAAAAGTAGTTGCAGACCTCTTAAGGACAGTTTCTTATGTACTTGGCAACCAAGAAAACACGTAGTGCTTCCTAGGCAGACTGATAGTATATTAAGTGAATGTTACACAAGTTTTACTTCATGTTACCTTCATTAATGTCCTCTGAGGTCAATACTATTCAAAAATTCATTGGACATGTGAATAAAATAAGACACAGACTTTAGGATACTTAATCAAGGCCACCAAACTAGAAAGTGAGAAAGCTGAGGTTTGAACCCACAGTTTGGCTCTGGGGTCTGTGTATTTAACCACTTTGCTGTGTTGTGCTTTCTTCCACTCATCAATAAAATAGACTACTCCAGATGTGGTCGTGTACACCCATAATCCCTGAGGCTGAGGAAACTAAAAAAAGAGGATCAGAAGTTCAAGCCCAGTCTAGGCAATTTAGCAAGACTCTATCTCAAAATAAAAATTAAAAAAGGTCTAAGAATATAGCTCAGTGCTAAGGCCCTGGCTTTAATCTCCAGTAACACACACACACACACACACACACACACACACACACACACATACACAAGTTGTATCTTTATTAGTATGCTTTAATCAATTGATATTTTAAAACTACACATCTGAAAAACAGTTACCTATGTCTTAAGGAGGACTTTGCACAGTTCCTAGGACTAATAATTCTCTGCCTTCCCCAGCACCGGATGGAAACCACTGCTCTAAAACCTAGAATTGCTGCTTTCAGGAGAATTTCTCAGGTCTGCTGCAGGACTTACATACTTTACATTTTGATGCATCAATAATAAGTTTGATTACCTGGTTTTTATCCCCCACTGGAGTAGAAGCACAGTATCTCAAGGGTTAAAAATTTTGAGTAGTTGGTTCAAACTCTGGCACTGCCATAGTTTTTCTGGGTTATCTTACTCAGTTACCTGTCTTGGCCTTCTTATATGTAAAAGGGCCATAACGTGCCTGTCCTACATGTTCTGATGATTGGAAGATTAAATGAACTCATGTTGGTGTGTGGTGACTCTCCAGGGATCCAACCGGTAATTGTCATGTAGGTGAGAGCGAGAGCTGCAGTGATGATCGCTGGTCGGACTGTAAAACCACTGAGCAATCCTTAGCAGCCTGATAGCCAGACAGGCAAATGTCAAATCCGTGTTCCTTTTTTGTTTTGTTTTGTTTTTTTTTAAGTCTGCAAAAATTCTTATATAGAAACTTGCACACATTTGAGAATACTTATAAATGTACCATTTTACCAACTGGTAAACGGGAGTTTTTGAAAGGTTTTTGGATCAGTTTTTGACAAATGATATAGAAAATAGAAAGAAATTTGTGTCACTGCTCTGAAACACAAGGAAGAAGTGTATTTTTCTCACATCCCATAATTGCCAGAGTGACTATTGTACCCGCCGCCCACAGCTGCTTCACATTATCCTCTCAGGTGGTGTCAGACAATTCCTTTCCTAGTCTCCCAGCATAAGTTTTAGGATGCCAACTGAGGCCTCATACAAAAGGCAGGGGATCATGGGAGATCAATTTGTGGGCTGAAAGTGAACTACACTATCCAGTATCGTTTATTGCTGATGAAATGTTTTTCAGAGAAGATACACTTGTGGGAATTGTTGAAATATAAATTCTCAGTTAGGAGTGGAATCAGCACTGATCACACATCAATGTCTTTTTTAATGACGGCGTTCCTTTAAAATTTTCTATGTGAAAGGCACACTTTCTGGAAAGCAATCTTTATTAACAAATCATAAATATAGGCTCTGTGCCTTCTGCAGCATTTAGTAAACTGTCTAGTGAAGAAAGATTCAAATTCATGGGTATGCCCTTTAAAGCCTCCATTATAGGAGTTTTGTGATTAGATCTTGGTCACATCACCATTTCTATTAGCACACCAATAAGCTGCTCCTGTACCCAGCGTCCTTTTCCAATCACTGACTTGACTCCTAAATGTGAGCTGCAGAATTAAACTTTACCTGGAGAGTCAAACAATCCCACCAATTTAGGATAATGTGGTTTTATTTTAAAAATTGTTTAATAAGATGGTAAAGGACAGAATTCTGCAGCTTAAGACAGGTGCTTATCCACATGAAAAGGATTATCTCCAATTCTAAGTGATTGGTTTCATTTCAGAGTCATAATTGTACTGCTAGCAAGGAAAGATGAACTTTTTCCTTCCTATGGAAGAAGGAAAGTGTATTCCTCAGAAATGAGCAGAAAAAATATTGTTTCATTTTTGCAGGTGAAGGTGTTACACCATTGAAGACAATAAGTGTAATACTTACACACATACTCAAGCATTCCTTCATCATTCCTTGGTGTGCTTTACCTCCTTTGAACTGCAGCTTTCTAATGACCAGCTGAAGGCCCTTGGATGGTAGTGAGTGTGAAGAATGTCCCTGAAGTAGTAGCATTGTATTACAAAGACTACTGGGTTGAGTCAAATGCTTTGTGTTCCAGCCAAATCATTTACTTGCTGCTTGGTATAGGCAGTCCCAGAAAAATGAAGACTATCTCAACAGTGTGGGCATTAATTTGGCTAGTATAGAGGCCATAGAAGCTAGGCATGGTGGCATTTCTCTCTAATCCCAACAGTTGGGAGGCTGAGGCAGAAGGATTGCTATGAGTTCAAGGCAGCCTGGGCTACATAGTGCATTCAAAGCCAGCCTGAATTATGGAATAAGACCCCCCCTCAAAAGAGAGCATAGACAGAAAAGATCACAGTCTAGAAACGTCTCATGAAGAAAAGAAGGTTTGAGATGAATCTGTGGGATATGGGCAAATTAAAGGCACAACTGGAGGAATTTATATTCAGTGAAGATATTTTGAAATAAAAGGCCAGTGATGAAAGTTTTAGAGAAAAGGATAAATGATCAACAAATAATTGTAGTAAGTTAAATATTCTATTCGCTGTTTTAGTTATTTTTCCCTGTGTGTATTCACTGACTAGTAAAACCCATTTTAAGATCACTTTCATTACAACTTTGAATGAAATGAACATTAATCTTTGACTCTGTGCTGCAGATTCTGATCATTTCTTATTGACAGCCATGACAAAGATGTTCTTCAAGGCTCACAGTTCTTTTTTTAAAAACATAAAGAAAGATAATTTATTCAAAAAGTGGGATGGCGGAGGAAAGGAGAAGATAGACAGAGAGTAGAGAACTTCAGACAGGTGGGTACCTCTTAAGGCTAATACTTCTTGTTTGTTCAACTTTATTTCAATCCTCTCAAAAAGGCTTCAAACGTAAAATGTCCTAGAACAGTGATGACAAATCTATTAGAGATCAACTGCCAAACTACAACCTAGAACTCACTAATTTATTTCAGAGCACCAACACTGCAATTAAACCTGAATACAGAGGTTTTAGTTTAGAAAAAGCAAGTCTATGTCAACATCTTTTGTCTTAAAAAAAAGAAATGCAATCACACGTGTGCCATCGGTTCACCACCACTGTTCTAGAAGATCCCATATGTAACAGTCTTAATCCATATACTGCACTCAGAATAGAAATTCTTCAGAAATTTTAAGGTTTGAGAACAGATGGGCGCATCCTATGTGGGCTGAGATAAAAAGAAAAATAATTCAGGTTTAACACTACAGATGATAGAGCTTGCTGAAAACTCAATATTTTACAAGTGTTACTGTATTGTGAAACTTTAAAGTCAGGACCAGAAGTGGTAGTTATTACCAAATGTGGCTGGTGTGTGTGTGTGTGTGTGTGTGTGTGTGTGTGTGTGTGTGTGCATATGTGTAAGTTATTTCTTTTTGAATATATTACTTTCCAAATAACCATTGGAACAACATGCTAAATTTTTCTGACTCTGTTTCCCGCTGCTTCATATATTTAATTTCTCACTTAAGTCCTGAAGATACAAAGTTTGGATTAGATTCTGCACAATCCAGATGGTAAGATAATTAAAAAGATTTTTGCAAACTTTTAAGAAAAAAATTCCATGCTACACAGATTCTTCTGTAACATGGGAAAGCTATGCAACTCATTTCACAAGGCTGCAATAACCTTGTAAGGGGCAGTAAAAGAAAGAAAAATTATAGTGCTAACATATCAATGAATGTAAAAATGCTAATCAAAGTGTTAGCAATATGTAAAAAGGAGGAAATATCATGATCCAGTTGATTTCATTCCAGAAATGTAAAATTAGGTAAATATTTAAAAATCTATCAGTGTGATTTATCCTATAAAGAAAAAATTATCTCAGTTGATGTAGAAAATAATATAATTCATCTATTCAAGATAAAACTATTCACTTATTAGGAACAAAAGATAATTTCTATAATAGCCAAAATAGTATCTGCAAAAATATATAATAAACAGCATAGTTAAGTGGTAAAATATTGAACCAATTTTCTTTGCACCTAGGAAGAAAGGAAGGATGCTTGTAATCACTACTTCTATCAATATTGTACTAGAGATTCTAGCCAGTAAAATAAGATAAGAACAATAAAAATTTTTAAATGAATGAAGAGAAACCTCTTATTACAGCAAATAATATAATAAGGCAGTAGAAAAGCCAAAATAATCTACAGATAACTTATTAGAATTAATATATAGTCAATTTTAAAAATTATTCATATTTCTATATTCTAGCAATGAATAGTTAAGAACAATGCCTAATAAAACATATCATTTTAAATACCTCTTTATTTTAAAGAGAAAAAATAAAACAAAATTTTAAATCCAGATAATAGGAGGGTAACAGTGGTTAACACATTACATATTGTTAGCTTTAAATTAGTTACACAGAGTAAAAGATATCAGCATGTAATTGTCCAAACAATATTAGCACAAATCACCACACCGCCACGGTTCCCAGCTGAAACACGCGGAGATAGCCAGGTATTTCCCATCTACTCCCTGAGGGAAGGGTGTGGGAACCAGGACTCCGCCAACATTACAGACGGAGTCGCTGGCCTCCCTGCACCCACAGCAGAGAGGAGGTCCTCACTCAGAAGCCCCAGAGACTCCTCTGGCTGGGGGCAGTGTGTGTAGACTTTCCCAGCCCACACGCACCTGCGGTCAGTGAGCCAGTGCTCTGGGAGCTGCTGGATCCATGGTTCTTGTCTGTGCTTTGCCTTTGCCGAGACCCCCTAGTGAGTCAAAGGCTGGGAAAGTCTGTGACCGATACCCATCTGGGCTGCATCTGATTCCTGTATGTGTCCTGAACTGACTGGAGACATAAATTCAGGTGGTTCACAAGCTGTAGATCCTGCAGTTTGTGTCTGAATTATGCCTGTACCCTAAACTGCCTAGGGACATAGGTCCACTGGACTGGAATTGTAACACCAGTGCAACCCGAGTCAGGTCGTGCATGTGCCCTGAACTGCAGGGGACGCTGGATCAGACGGTCAGCCATCAA
>NW_004955412.1:6658325-6743419 GCF_000276665.1 Chinchilla lanigera | reverse complement strand
TGTATTTCTTCATCTGAGAAGTGTGTATTCATTTTAGATGCCCATTTTTGAACTGGGTCCTTAAATTTGGTAGGTCTGATATTTTGAGTTCTTTATATATTCTTGATAGAAATCCTGTCTGAGAACAGCTGACAAACATTTTTCCCACATTGTGGGTTATCTCTTCACTATGTTGGTGGTTTCTCTTGCTGTGTAAAAGCTTTTTAATAAGATGAGATCCCAGTTGTTGATTCTTTGTAATAGTTCCTGTATGATTGGAGTTAAAATAACTCTTAATAGAGCTAATACATCAAATAGTTAAAAGTACAGCTAACAAATGATAAGTGAGCCTTTGGAGGAAATGGAAATAGTAGGCTTCTAAACAATTTAATCTCTTCTCTGTTAAAAAAAAAATGAAAAGGAAAGAAAAAGAAGTTATTATAGTTAAACTTTTTGAAAACTTGCTAATACTCTCTCTCTCCTGGTAAACATGCTAATGGTGCTTAGCAGAACAAAGAAAAATGGGAGTTTCTCTCTAGTACAATGCTTGTAGCAATCTTTACCTAATAGGAAGGAAAACATGTACGGTATTTAGATAGATAGAGCTTATCTAGATACATACAATCAAATAAGCTAAACAGTTTTTTGATGTGAAATGTCACTGACCTCTAAACAAAATGATTTTATCTGTATAAGAAACATTCACCAGACATTGCTTAAACACTGAATGTTAAATCAGAACCAGAACATAACTTAATGTAGCCGATGATCAATATTTGGGCACCTGGGCTGTTGATTTTAGACTTCTCCAAAGGAAGAATTCTTTGCTTAGTCTTATATTCTGTATCCTTTAAAGTATTAGTAATGTATACTGTTGAGTAACATTATTCTGAGTTATTAAGACAAATTAAACAAAGCATACCTAAATGTTAATAATACCATGTTATACATTAGAAAACACAATACTGAAAAGCTGCAGATTCCATGCATTGGAATCAACATTTCTAAAATGTGTATTTGTGTGTGTTTGTAAAAACTGAAAAGCTAATTTTAAAATTCACATAAAAATACAAAAGCTAGGGAGACTTGAAACACTAGAAAAACATCAAGGTTTGTTCTGTAGACACGATTGCTAGAAGCTGTGCTTATCAACAAAACATAGTACTAACTAGAAATTGACACCCCGCTGAAACAGAACTGAAGGACAGGGAAGAAAACATGTATTCATGAACACTTGATTTACAATAGCTATGTCAGTGCAAAGCAGCAGGGAAAGGATATTTATTTCAAAGAATATTGCTGAGACTGTGCAGATAGGCAGGCAGACAGACTCCTACTTTGTACAATATGGAAAATGAGCTCAAAAATAAAAGATGTATATAAAAGATGTTTCCATTTGACCTCATTATAATTAAGAATTCTTGTTCATTGAAGACATATTTATGAGGGTTAAAAGGTAAATTACAGAAGGAAAAAACTATGTGCCACTTAATAAGCAACATAATGCTTGAGTTAATAAATATAAAAGACTAAAAATTGTTAAGTAAAGAATATTGGTATGGAAATGTAGTCAAGAAATTTGAAGAGTCACTTCTCAAAAAAGGGTATAAAATAATAACAATAAACTAATAAAAGGCATATTATCAGCTCCTAGAGCAATGAAACTAGAAACCATGTCAAAGATAACCTCAAAAATTATGCAAAATGTGGAGAATAAACAATACACCCTTTAACAATCAACAGGTCACAGAAGGAATCAAATTAGAAATTAGTTCCTATAATCAATTAATAGTGCCAGAACAACACACCAGTACCTATGGGACACAATGAAAGTCATCCTAAGAGGGGAGTTTATAGCTGTGAATGCCCACATCAGAAAAGCGGAGAAAAACCCAATTGAAAACCTCAGTGGTGCCCCTCAAAGTCCTACGCAAATGAGAATAATCCAAATCAAAAGTACTGCAAGTAAATTATAAATATCAGAGCAGAAATTAATTAAATTAAGACTAAAAACCAATAATCAATGAGTCAAAGAGCTAGTTCTTTAAAAGAATAAAGAAAATAGACAAATTCTTCACCAATCTTACCAAAAAGAGAAACAGAGATCCATCTCAATGCAACAGAACCAAAAAAGATGAAATCAGAATGGATACCACCATAATCTAGCTGATTATTAATAAGTACTTTGAAAACCTGAATCCACCAAGAAAGAAATTAGGAAAACTACCATTCATATTAGCCTCAAGAAAAATTACTCAGGAATTAATCCAGAAAAGGCAGTATAAGATTTCTGTGGTGGATTGACAACTGGTGGTCAACTTGTAACATCCAGCTGAACAGCCAGTGTGATGCTGAGTGGGGGAGACCCACCTGAGGACCGTTGCTGGTAGCATAAGAGGCAGAACTTCAAAAGAAGGAGAAGCTGTTGGAAGCTAGTAGAAGCTATAAAGAGCTGTTGGTCCTCTTGGAGGAGCTCTTCATGCTGGCTTTCTTGATGAACTCAGCTATTCTCATCATTCGAGGAGCTCAAAACCTTGCTGCTGAGAATGGCTTCGGTTCACTGTGGGGTGCTCTGGACCTCACTTTGAGCATCACTTCCTGGCTTCAGAGGGGAAGATGGTGTACTGCTTAGTCTCCTGGAGAAGCTTGTCGAGTTGGCTTTCCTGATGGGAACTCAGCTTTCTTCATCATCAGAGGAGCTCAGGACCTCACTGTTGCAGAGGATGTCTGTGGTACCTTTAGGAGTAGCTCTGGTTCTTACTTTGTGTGTGGCTTCCTGGCTCCAGTTCAGATCCCTCAGCCTGCTAGCACAGATCCTTCATCCCACTGGCATAGACTTTCTAGCTTCCTCCACTGACCTTTGGGCCTTCCCAGTGCAGATCTGTGAAATAGGCCTCCATGAGACATTGTCATGGGCTCTGGGCCTCCAGTTGGACTCATGGAAGGCTTTGTTATGGGCTCTAGATCTTCAGCTGGACTCCTGCAGGACACTGAAGTGGGATCCAGGCCCTCAGCTGAATTCTTTGGTCTTCAGTGTGTGGACAGATTTCCTGCACTCTCTTTGTATATGACTCTTTGGGTGACTATTATAAATAATCTTATAAAATATGTATCCTGTACTATATTATTCCCCTTGAAAAACCTCAAACTACAACAATCTCTGTAGGGGAAATTATAGTAATATAAAAAGAGAGATTGAAGATAATATCAGAAAATAGAACAGTATCCCCTATTCCTGGATGAGCAGAATCAATATTATCAAAATGACCTTACCACAAAAATTGATATTTATATATAGATGTAATGTAATCCCAATCATGATTGTAACAGCATTCTTCAAATGAGAAATTAGTTCCTATAATCAAATAATAATGCCAGAACAACACACCAGTACCTATCTAACACAATAAAAGCCATTCTAAGAAAGAACTGTATAGCTGTGAATGCCCACACCCGAAACAGAGCAAACCCAATTTAAAAACCTGAATTTTGTATCTATGTTCATCAGCAAGATTAGCCTGTAGTTTTCTTTTTTAGTTGAGTTCTTGTTTGATTGTGTAATAAAGGTAATGCTGTCTTCCAGGAATGAGTTCCCTTTCAATTTCATTAAAGAGTTTGAAGAGTATTAGTTTTAGATCTTCCCTGAAGTTCTTACAGAATTCACTGGTGAATCTACTGGTTTCTGGGCTTTTCTTAGTTAGTAGGTTTTTTTACTGCCTCAATTTCATTACCTGTTACTACATTATTCAAAGATTTCCTATTTTCTTGGTTCAGTTATGGTAATTCATATATATCTGGGAATCTATCCATTTCTTCTGGACTCTCCAATCTATTGGAGGACAGGTTTTCAACTCCACAGGATGAATGTAATTATTATGTACTGCAAACATGTACATAATACATAAAAGAAAGAAAGAAAAAAAAAAGAAAGAAAGACTGGCAATACCAAGCACTAGAAAAAAATGTGGGACAATTGGTAGTCACAAGTACTACAAGTGGAAGATAAGGTCTTATAATCACTTTTGAAAGGAATTTCACACTATCTCCCAAAGTTGAAGATCTTTATGATCTAGAGGTTCCACTCATAAACCAACAGAATAGTTGCATGGACATACCAGAGTCTACTTATAAGAATGTTCATGGTTATGTTATTTGTAATACTATAAACTAAAAACCACCCAAGTATGCATAATGATAGGAGGAACAAAGTGTGGTAAAGAGACAGAATAAACACAGCACTGGCAGTGAATACATTACTGTTACATGCATAGGTAGAACTCAGTACAATGATGAGTAGAGAAAGACACACAGGAGAATCCGTCCTGTGTCACTCTGGTACATGAAATTCTAAAGTGCTTAAAGGGTAAGCATTTAGATAGCAATTTATAACAGATAAAGAAATAACTTAGGAACCAAGTCTGCAGAGTGAGGAGGAGAAAAGGCATCATAACTGTCAAGGGAGCACTGGGGGAGAAGGTAAATTGATACTATCCTATTTCTTGATGTGGATTGATGGTTATTTAAATGTCTATTATGTAATAATTCATGAATCTGCACATGCATGTTTCTTTCAATTTCTATATAATACCATTACTGACACTACTTAAAATGAAAAAAAAAAAAAAACCTATGCAGGACCTGGATAATACACTAGCAATCATTTTCTCCAGCTAGAAAAATATTTTGGAGAAACCTTGCTTGACATGAAGTAAGAATTCCCAACTTTGGCCCTGATGACACTTAGGGCTGAATGAGTCTTTGTGGTAGGTGACGGTCTTAGGCATCACAGAATGTCCGACAGCATCCCCAGCCTCTATCCAAAATATGCCAGGAACTCCCTCTGCCTGGAATGTAAGGACCTGTTAAAAATCGCTGACTTAAAGAAATTAACATATGGGCACTTTGCTTTTTTGCTCTGGTTACACTTTTTTTTTGAGCAGCCTTCTTGAAGTTTCTTTTTTTTCCCCTTGATGCTTTTTATTTAAAGCCTTTCAATATGCTGTTTCAGTTTTCTCTAGCAATTTATTTTAAAATCCCCTGGGATGAATTTGTTCTCTGGATATATGGACCCATGTGGATATACAGAAGCAGTCAAATTTTTCGTATAATTAATGTAAATTTTGTGATGCAAGATTTGGTAACATTGCTCAAGTGGAGATATTTTGAAATGGAATACAATTACAGTGTGAGCTGGCAGATATCAGAGAGACTCTAATATCAGCTTTTATTAAACAGATTGTGAAGAAACCTCAGGGATTTACCCACTACTAATTAGGATGAGGAATACAGAAGCGAGTGAATTGTCTCCCGCATTCCTCGCAGCCTCTCCCACACCGACATCATCCCTTTCTCTGTCCCTTCCGCGCCTTCCCTGCCTTCCCCGTCAACAAAGGCCGCCTTTGGCAGCCGTAACTCAGCCAGTCATTTCAATTACAGTTTGCAGTGAGCCACATCACGAAGTAAAAGTAAAGGGTAAAAACCACGCTCAGCTGTGGCATTTTTATTGCCTTATTTTGAGTCATTACCAGTAACTGGAATCGGTATACTTCACTGAACTTTCTAAAGCACGCTCATTTACAGCACATTCGGTGTACATTTTTGGGAAAATGACTAACCAATTTGCTAACTTCGTACATTTTAATTGGTTGACAATTTCCAAACACATCTGTGGGACAAACAACAATAAGCCACCCCCTGCCAACAAGAGATACAAACAGAATTTCAACCTAATTGCACACATTTCTTGTTATTTCAGATGAAAGCAAGACAGATGCCATACTTTAGAGAGCTGATTCTCTTCCAGGTTTGTGCCTTCTAACAGTGGCCTGTTCCCCACACCTTCTTCCTGCAGCTCTCCCTACACAGATGCAGTTACATGAGACCAGTGTGACGCCACTGGATTGACGGTCCATGATATGCGACTCCAGTAATTTGGCTACCGTCAGCTCAATATTTTTTCCAGACTCATTTCCCTTCGTGTTACTTTCAGGTCAGCCTGCTCTCAGCTCTGACCACAACCCTTGAGATACTTGGTTATTCTGGTTGCCTCCTACCTGATGCCAGATCTAGAATGTTCTAGAATGACCTCGCTCTCTGAAGCCGTGCAAATGCTGAATTCCTCCCAGCCTTTCTTCTCTTCTGCTTTTCAGGACAAACCTATGAAACATTTCTCAGAAGTAATGTGCCCCTAGCTTTGTAAAACATGTAGCATTCCTTGGGTTTTTCTGCTTCTTGGGTGTCTGGTTTTTTTCACTGATTCATTTTAAAACAATAATTTAGGGGCTGGGGATTTAGCTCAGCGGCACAGAGCCTGCCTGGCAAGGGTGAGGTCGTGAGTTCGATTCCCGGTACCAGAAAAAAAATAATAATTTAAAATATAATTATAATGGACATTTATAAAGCATAGCATAGTGTGTGTCAGCAATGTTTTAAGTACTTTAATAATCACACAGCCTTATGAGGCAAATTCAATTGGTTTTGTCTTCTTGGAGATAAGAAAATTTAGGCATAGATAAGTTAAGTACGAACCTATAAGCACACAGCTAAGAATGATGGTGTTCGTGTTTCAACCTTGGAAGTCAAATTCTAGGCAGCAGTTTCTGGGGGCCAGAATCTTTGTATGGGCCTCCATAGTCATATATCCAAGTAAGTGTCCTCTAAACTACTGTGGCTTGCTTGGATATTTCCAGGGACCCTTGTCATATCCTCTGTGATATTGGTACTATCCTTGTCTTTGGTTTTTATGACCTAATATATTAGGATCCCCTGAAGAGACACAGGGAAACTGCATCTTCTGAATCTTGTTATTCCTTCACTGGACTCCAACCATGCAGAAATGTGCCTGAAAAAGACACCCAGCCTTTCTTTAATTTCTGAAAACTATTGGTGTATTACGAACTCAATTTATATTAGTCTATGTTCAACTATGAATGCTCTGCCTAGAGAATATCTTTGGTCAACATGTATCCTTCCCTCCCCTTCCGTGTTGCAGTTCATTCAGGCTGCCCACTTTCTTCTTTTCCATCTCTCTTTTTCCTGCTCCTCCTGCTGCTCCTCTGTGTCTCCCTGTTCAGTTTTCCCTCTCTGCATCTCCTCTTTCTTCCTGCAGTATAGTGCTAATTGACTTCAATTCCGGCTGCAGCATCAACACCAGGACCTAAGTGGCATATTTCTCAGCATGTATTTTACAGATGTTAGAAATTATATGAAGAAAGAACAGGGGTGATGTGGATATGGGCCTGTGGAAAAATTAATTTGAGGAATGCAGAGTTACATATAGGATAGATTCATAAAGAAGCAATCAACAAGCCTGGAGCTACTAGTAGGCTGATGTTTATCTTGAATCTTCAAGAAAAGGAGACACCCTAAAGAATTTCCCAGGTTTATGTATCAGTGCACTCCACCAATAGAGTCCAGGCCTGCTGGAGTAAAAGTAGACAGCTTCAAATTAAAGATTTAAAGCCAGCCATAGAAGCCCACATAGTCCTAGTGCTCTGGGAGGCTGAGGCAGGAGGATTGTTAATTCCAGACCAGTCTAAAGAATTTAGCATCTTAGTGAGGGCATCTACAAAAATTTTTTAAATGGCTGGGCGTGCATCTTAGTGCCAAGGTTTGGTCCTCAATACTGAAAAATAAAACCAAATAAATTAAAGTTTTGCCTTGTTTCATAGTCCCTGAGACTGGGGTTTGAGTTTTATTCTTCCATGAAATAACTACATGACGTTGGACAGGTCGTTGAGCTATTAGGAGAATAATCATACGTACTTTACAGAGTTATTATAATAAATGCCTATATTAACAAAAAACTTTAAATTTTTACTTATTTATTTTTATTCTACTTTTCAATGGTAAGTTTTATAACTGTGCAAGACAAAAATGAACATTGTCCATGAAAAAAGGGATTTTAGAAGAGTGCGTGTTAGTAAACTTTTCCTGACACGATTTCTACAGTGGCCGAACTAGTAAGAAGCCACCTTATTATGGTTAGCTTAGTCAACGTGTCTGGACCAGTTATGTTTGTTGAGAGCCAAAAACAATAGCGAGCTTGCCATTTAGGCCAGCAGCCACGGTTTCCTGACTCTTCTCCCAAACCAGAGACAATTATGTTGATGAGCCTTGACCTGGAACTGTTACAAAGAAACACTAACCCAGGTTTATCCACTTAGATTTGATTCAAAATGTTTCACAGGTTAAATTTTCAGGGCGTTTTCAAGATAACCTCCCTGAAGAAGTAGATTTTGTCATTGCTTGAAGAAGGAAGCGGTACTCTTATGTCTGTAACCTCAGGAGGACAGACTTGTGTGGGTTGGTGTGCAGCAAATTTTTGCACTTCCACTTTACAAATCTTTTTGTTGTTGACCGTCATGTGTTCTCTAGTATTTCAGACTTGTAGACGTCTCTACACATTTCTTGATTTTTAGATATTGGTGAGAGAGATGGATTGAAACTTTAAATCATTTGTTCTCATGGTAGAAAGAAAGCCAGGACTCCATTGTAAAAAGAAATAACTGGATCTAGGGGTCTGTGTTAGCTTTCTATCACTGTAACAAAATACCTGAGACAATCAACTTATGAGGATGAAAGGTTTATTTTGGCTCACGGTTTCAGAGGCTTCAGGCCACAGTTGCTTGGCACCCTTGCTTCAGGCCCATGGTGACAGTAGATCATGGCAGGAATGTATGGTGGAGGCAGTCTGTTTACCTGCTGGGGGCAGCAAGGGGGAGAGAGGCACTGACTCCGTATCTCCTTCAAGGCCACAGCCCCAAGAAACTAACTCGCTGCACTAGTCCCCACTCTTAAGGGCTCCAAGGGTTTCACAATCTCACGGTAGCACCCAGGGCTGACAACCAAGCACGTGACACGTGGGTCTTTGTGGGAGCCCTGAGGTCTAAATCATAACAGGTTCCCCTCCGAGGACAGAAAGTTATGCTGATGAAAGGGCTCCATGCATATTTTACAATTTTATTTTAAAGCAGGTGCGATTAGTCTGATTCCTTCTGTCCAAAGACAGATTTTAATGTCCTCTTGCAAAAGATTGTTGATAAATAAATAGAATGACTTGGTTTTTGTTTTCAAATCTTTAAGCTAGTTTTCTTCTGTGCATTAAATATGCTATATGTATGAGAACACTTTCAGTATGACAGTGTGAGGCAGAAGAAGAGAAGAAAGTTCATGTCTCCGGCTGGTCATTCTTATAAGAGAAGCCTTTGAAATAATGTGCCCAACATGGTGCTTTAAAAAGAGAGGCCAAAATCTCCAAGTCTGGTAAGAAGTACTGGCAGGCAGAAGGCTGCTGCTATGTGAATGCGATGGCAGTAAAGAAAAATAAACTGGGGATTAATATTTACTTCCTGGAGAACCAAGTTACCCTCTACTCCAGGGGTTAGAAAACCTCTTCCGTAAAGGGCCAGGTAGTCAATATTTCAGATTCTGTAGATCATATAGTTCCTATAGCAGCTACTCAGCTTTACCCTGATAGCACAAAAGCAGCCATATACGAAACTTTAACTAATGAGTGCCACTTTCATGGGTCAAGAATTATGATTGTTTTGACTTTTAAAATATAATTTAAAAAGGTAAAAACTATTCTTGGCCCTTGAGACATAAAAACAGCAGCAAGCTGGATTTGGTCTATGGGCTATGATGTGTCAGTCCCCAGTGAATACTTCCTACGCAGAGTGTGGTCCACAGGTGAGCAGCATTAGCATCACCTGGTGATTTAAACATCTGGGCTCTCAGACTCCACTGAAAACTTTTCATATCAGAATCAGAATTTTAACATGATTCTTAGGTGATTTGTATGTTTATCGAAAGTTTGAGGTGCATTAGTTTGAACATAGTTTAGATTGTCCCTAAATAATGCACCCCAGACTTGGTGATTCATTAGAATATTATGGATACCCCTTGAACTGCTCCACACCCAGAATATACCACAGAATAATTAAATCAGAGTTACAAGGACTGATATTTGCCTTTTGAACCTCAGAACTCTTGCGTTCTGCATGTGCCTAAAACCAGCACCATGTGTGTGATGCCAAAGTCTGCTGCCAGCTGGAGCAGTAGCCAGGCTTACTTCTGTCTTGGCTGTAGGGGATCGAGTGCCTGGATCTTTGAGCACTCTGAACCTGATTCTGAAGAACAAATTCTCTATTTTTCTGCCATTCTGGAACCTGGTGCAGCCATTGCCAAGTTGGAACCTGGTGTGGCCGCCACCACCATTCTGGAACATAGTGTGGCTGCTGCCATTCTGGAACACGGTGCTCTGTGGTTTTTTCCTCACAAAACTGCCAGCACTTTCATTTTTTATAAATTACACGTCTTTGGTATTTTGTCACAGCATCACAAAGTGGAGTAAGGCAACTTCCCTAGGAACTTATTGTACTATTGTACAATAGTAGTTTTATTGTACTAAGCACACTTAACATAAAATCTACCCTTTAACAGTTGTCTAAGTGTGCAATATAATATTGGCAATTACATGAGTGACATAAATCAGATATATAAAATATAATCATCTTGCACAAATGAAACTTTATATGTGTTCTATTAACTCTCCTTTGTTTCCTCTACCATTTCCTGACAAGCACTATTTCACTCTCTGCTAACATAAATTTGAGTATTTTAAATTCTTCACATCAGTGGCATGGTACAGTATTGGTCCTTCTTTCACTGGCTTATATCACTTAGTATAGTGTCCTCAAGCTTCACCCTGTTGGTGAAGGTGGGAAGATAGCCTTCTTTTCAGAGGACCAATTCCGCACCATTTTGTGTATATACATAACAAACACATAGTTTGTTTCCACACCACAGTTATTTTAAATAATGCTGCAATAAATATGAGAGTGTAAACAGCTTTGAGATCCTGACTTTAATTCTTTTGGATAAATGGCCAAAAGTGTGTTTGCTGAATCAAATGATATTTCTATTTTTAATGCCTTGAGTAACTTCTTACTGTTTTCCATAGCAGCTGCACCACTTTATCTTATTTTATGCAAATCAAGCTAATATGGATTGTAGACTTAAATGTAGAACCCAAATTGTAAAACTCAAAGAAAGCGTAGAGTAAGAACTTCTCAGAATTGGTCTTCCTGAAAACGACACCAAAGCACAGGCAACAAAAGCAAAAATGAATACATGGGATCCCATCAAACTGTAAAATTTCTATACAAAGAAAACAGCAGAGAGAAAAAGGATAACTGATAGAAGGGGAGAACATATTTGAAAACTATATCTGAGAAGAGGCTAATATGCAAAATACAAATTATAAAGAACTCCTTCAAGTTAGTATCAAAAGCTGAAATGCACAAAAAAATTTAAAGTTCAAAGATTAGCAAAAGATTTGAAGATATTTATCCAAAGAAGACATACAAAAAGTCAACAGATCTGTGAAAAGATGTTCAACATCACTAATCATCAGGGTACTGCAAATTAAAACAGCAATGAAATATCTCCTCATAACTATTAAGATGGCTATTACCAAAACAAAACAAAAATAGACTGTGTCAGAGAGGACATGGATCAATTAGAGGTTTGTACAATCCTAGTAGGAGGATAAAATTGCTCTGGAGACTTTAACTCTTGGGGGTTGCTCTCAAGATAATTTCCGTGAGGAATAACTCACAATTTAAAAGGTTATTGGAGCAAAGATCAGCAATCTCAGTCCCTGGATATTTACTCAAAAGTATCACTTTCTCAGGATTTATTTATTTGTGTAATTCTTTGTTTTGATCCACACATGCCCCACTAATTAGGTTGCGGGACAGTATGAATATCACCCCCAGTATTTACAGACAGAAAAAATTAAGGAAAGTGACTAATTGTTCCACTCCCACCCAAAGGTGCATGGTGAAGCTCTGTCTGTTGATTTTGAGTTTATTTCTCCTCGATTCTGTCTAGTGGGTCAACGGCCATGGACACCGAGATTGTTGAAAGGAAGGAAGGAAAGAAGAAAAGGAGGAAGGAAATGGGAATTTAACACTGGTTGAGTAATTATAAGTGTCTGGGACTGTGCTAAGTGCTTTACAAATAACAATCTTATTTAATCCTGAAAATAGATGAATGACAAATTGTAAATATCACTCCATTTTAGAGACGAGAAACTGAGCCCCAGAATATCCAAGTAAGTGATACAAGAACAGAAGACTAAAGGGGGCTTTGAACTGTTTTTACACTTGCAAAACATAACTCATCTGGCAGGACTGTCACTGCACCTGGCCACGTACAGTACTTGGGATCTACGTGGAATAGGTAGAGGTTGTAGGTGGTTTTAGCACATCAGGCAGTGGGCTGTGATACTCTCTCTGATTAGGCAGACATAAATTCTGCTCTTGAGAAGGATTGTTGTCCAGTAGTAATATGGTCAAATGATTGCTGCTTGTAAAATATCATCCTGCCTACACAGAGGTTGGCATAATTTAGTCTGCTTTTTTCAAATTTCCATCAGAAATAACAGGAAAAGCTGCATTACCCAGAAAAGATTAAAGGCACTCGAGGATTGATGATGTCTGTAAATATAAAATGAACCAATATTGCTTGGTGCTGTTTCCACCACACGGAACCTGAGGATTAATAAGCTGAATGATTTATCAAGGAGACTGCAGATATCATCTCAAATAAAAGGGGAAAACGTGAGATTTCTGGCTTCCTCTCTCCTACCCCTTCATACCTGTTACTCTGCTTGCTCTTTGCTCAGCCTCTCCCATCCTTCTCTTCTCTTTCCTGTCTCCTGGCTCAGGCTTCTCTATCTTTTTATCTTTTCTGAAGGATGTTTGAAACCTTCTCCAGTTGAAACAAAAGGCTTAATGACGTAATTGTTCTCTTGTCTCTTTCCATCTTCTATTCCTGAACAGGGTACAACTAGATAATTGACATTTATTCACCAATCTCCTGTTCACCCGCACAAGCACACACTCTATCTGTGGATAGAAACCAAGCTTGTGTTCATTTTCTAAAATAATGGGAATAATAACAGTTACCGTTTACTGTGCAGTAAGTCTATGTAGGAGCTGTTTATTTTTACAAAAAGGAGAAACTTTAACAAAATGGACCACTGACTTATGCTAAGCAGCGGTAGCGTTGGCTTTAAACAGGTTTGACTGCCCTCCTAAGGCCGTGCTCCGTTCTCTGTCATGTAACCAATCCTCATGAAAAAAAAAAAAAAAAAAAGAGAAGGAATGATATATTTCTATTAGGGCATTTTCCTTTTTTTTTTTCAAGTCCAAAACACAGCTACCAACTATGAACACCCACTGTGAACGAGGCACCATAAAGGAACATCAAACATGTTCTTTTCGGGTTGGGAGTATAGCTCAGCGGCAAAAGCACCTGCCTCGCAAAAGGAAGGTTCTGAGTTCAATTCCCAGTGTCCACCCCTGAAAAAATGTGCTCTTCGCTGCTACACCAATTCCGTAAATACACGGCTTCTACGCAGTAGGGGTTCGTGGACGCATACTTCATGGCGTTCCTTTCCCGTTTAGCTGTGAGTGCACAAGGAAGATAGTGATGTCGAACACCAGGAGGATTATGAAATAAACTATAAGCTGGAAAACTCGTCTTTCTAGTGTTTTGGTGTGGACTGTTTCCTATTAGTACATATTTTCAGTACATAATATTTACGTTCCTTGTGCGGAGTTGGTGTGTGCACATCACGCATTGAATTCCTTTTTCATCCCCTTTCCTTCCCATCTCTCCTCCTCCCCTCTCCAACTCTCGCACCCCTTCCCATTAAAAAAGATCTGTCTCTAGTAAGTGGCATGGCTGGAGTAATAATTTGCACCTTTCGATATCTAGAACAGAGCCATTTTTACTATTCTATATTCTAGTCCTCACTGAGAGCCCAGTAAGAACAGGATTTTGACAAACTGGAGAAACCTCCTGGACACTGACACCTAAATCTGTAATAAAAGACCAGACGGAAGGGCTCCAGTCCCGTCCCTCACGTGAGTCTTATTCGATGGAATTCCAGCGTCTTGTGCTGTTAGGCTGGTGTACCGGCTCCCCCAATGTCTTCCTCTACCTCTGCCCCGGAAAGGGGAGAAAAGATAAGTCAAGTCATTTTAGGTTCTTCCCTCTTTCTTCCATCCTCCCTCTGGCTTTTCATCATCTTTCAATACTCTCTTGTACTATTCTAAAACTTTAGCTTTCTGCAAGCTCAGCCATTGCTGTGTTTTGAATATGAGGTTTGCATGCTGGGAGCTTAGTCCCCAAGGTGGCGGAGAAGAGGTAGTAAAATCTTTAAGAGATGGAGCTGACCATTGTGGAAATCAGTGTGGAGATTCCTCAAAAAACTAGGATTGGAGGTCCCATTCAACCCAGCTATTCCCCTTCTTCTTCCCAGAAGAATTTAAAACATCATACCACAGCAACATATGTGCACCCATGTTTATAGCAGCACAATTTGTAATTGCTAAATCTTGGTAGCAACCCAAATGCCCATCAACTGAGGAATGGATAAAAAAGATGTGGTTTTTTTTTTTGATGGAGTACTACTCATCCATAAAGAATGTTAAACTTGAGACATTATAAGTAAATGGTGCAACTTGAGACCATCCTTGTAGGTGAAATAAATCAGACTCTCATATGTGGATATCGTACTGTCTTCCTGGTATGAGAAACTGAAAGAGTAAATAAAGACCAAAATGTACAATAGATATTATGAAATGGGAAAAAATTGTTCAAAAGGAAAGAACTAGAAGGGGAAGGGGAAAAGGAAGGAAGGGAAACGGAAAGGAAAGTGCAAGATAGCTATACGACTAGTTTCTCTTAGTTCATTGAAAAGAAAGATTTTGGCTAATATCATTCAGAGAAATTTTTATGCCCAATCTTGTACTCTGAGCAACTACTTTGAAGATAACAATAAGCAATGTATTAACTATTGCTATTCTATTATTTTGTTATGAAATTTTGTTTTATTTTTTTCATAAAATAAAAAATAAGACATGGAGACAAATAGATTAAGTCATGGGAGAGCTAATTTCATGCATGGATTAGTGCTGCTTTCAGGGAATGAATTAGCTCTAGTAGGAGTGGATGAGCTCTGCAACAGTGGGTTGTTGTAGGAAAAGCAAGCCTGGCCCCTCCCCAACCACCTGCTTCTATCTCACCAGGAGACTTCTTTCCTCTTCTGCCCAGGCGCCAGTCACTGAGATGCCTTCTTCCATGAGGCCCTCACCAAAGATGTGTAAATGTTATCACCACGCCTTGGAACTCCAGAACTTCATGCTAAATAAACTTCCTTTTTCATCTAAAGTACCCTGTGTCAGGTATTTTGTTATAGCAACACCAAACATACTAAGATAACTGTAATGGCAAAACTCACCCCACAGGGGCCTCCTTCAAGCTTGCACTTGGGAGTGAATACGGGTAGGAAATGATCTAGCTCGGGCTTGGTGGCTTCCTTGTAATCCATGACTGCACACTTGTGCTGACTGCTGCATGGCCTGCTCTTTCACTTTCCCAAGAACTTGGCTTTTCCAGAGTCCTAGATGAACCTGGTATGGGCCTGAAGTAGGTGGCCATTCTCATGTGTTCATTTAATTAGTTATTACCCAATATCACATTTTAAACCATGAAAAAGAAATCACTTCATATTCAGGTCTTCATAGATTTTGATAAAATAGTTCTCTAGGCAAATCACTATTGATAATAATTCTACTATACATGAAAGTTTTTGATTCTGTAAAATTTTCAAGGAAGCAGCAGACACAGATTATAAAGGAATTGGTAAGTTTGGTATTACTTACTTCAGATTATTTTACGTAATACATGATTTTTATTTTTTTTGTTTTGTTTTGTTTTGTTTTTTGTTTTTTGTTTTTTGTTTTTTTTGGTTTTTCTCCGGTACTGGGAACCAAACTCACGACCTTGCGCTTGCCAGGTATGCGCTTTGCCGCTGAGCTAAATCCCCAGCCCCAATACATGATTTTTAAATGTACATATTTCACTAAATTAAATAGTATGGCTACACAAATTGGCAAAAATAGCTTATGAGGGGAATAGTTATTCTAGATGGAAAAATGGGAATATCGCCTTTTATTTGGAATTCTATCTAGAGTTGCTTTAGAGTCAGACATATGTTATATAATAATATGTAATAAAGTAATATAATAAATCATATTTAGATGTTCCCTTTCTCAAACCTCCTGAACGCCCCCTCCCCCAACCCTTTCTCTCCAGTCAAACTCATGATTGAAAGACATAAATCATCCTCACTTTCCACCACCCAAACTAGGCCTCTAATTGTCTTTCCTTTCCTCTCCTGCTCTTCTCTACGGAAAACCCCTTCAAATATGCTTTAGGGCTTATTTTTCCCTAAACCCCTAAATAAATGCCTTCCCTCCTTCAAGTATTGATCATGTTCTTGCCTCAGGGAACCACTCCGTGTTATGGATAATTCCCACCCCTTCTGAACATGTCCTAGTATCCGGTAGTTTTATGCCCTATTCTCAGAGAAGGTATTTGAAGTGTCTGTCCCCGCTTTCTTCATCTCCAATTTGTTTTCAGGTTTTTAAAAATATCATTAGAAACATGTTCCATTCTTCAGTACATTTTGATCTGGCCATTTTTCCCATCCCAAATCCTGTACTCCACTGAAATCTTTCTTGCTGAACCACATTTTGTCAAATAAAGTGATGCGTAATTGGGCCTCATCTTATTTGACCCTTTGCAGCATTTAGCGCAGTTGAATGCACCATTCTGTCTTCATTGCCATGACGCCAAACTTTCCTAGTGTTTCTTACTGCCTC
This sequence comes from Chinchilla lanigera, assembly GCF_000276665.1. Taxonomy (NCBI): domain Eukaryota; kingdom Metazoa; phylum Chordata; class Mammalia; order Rodentia; family Chinchillidae; genus Chinchilla; species Chinchilla lanigera. Next base: position 6,726,698 of record NW_004955412.1, on the reverse strand, counting down.
ACAATCCTTCCCTGCTCCCCTCTGTCAGGCTCTCTCCTCTGTGTCCATCTCACTATTGGAATTGGGAGGGGTCATTCTTGATATTTCTTCTCTTTGATATCTGACTCTCTCTTGTAGTGATTTCACCAAACCCTCAGTCTTTATAAATACTGTTTGCGTATAGTCTAGGATCTGTCTGTCTCTGTCTCTGTCCCTGTCTCTGTCTCTATCTCTCTCTCACCCGAGTCCATTCATTGGGTACCTGTTCCAATTGCCTACTTACTATTTCCACCTAGAAAGTTACTAGATGTGTTAAAATTAGTATGTTCATGCACAGCAAGACCCTGTCTCACAAAGACAAAAAAAATTAATATGTTCAAAATAGAGCCCTTTATTGGCAGATCTGACCCTAACAATTTTTCCAAGCCCAAGTGGCCAGGTCATCACATTTTTTAAGGAGCTTTTTTTTTTGGTGGGAGGAGGAACTCCAAACACAGACTGAACCTGAATGTTATTTCCAAAAGTATCAGTCCTGAATTTTCATCACCCAGATTTGTCCAGTGTCAATACCCATCAGTGTGTGTGTGTGTATGTGTATGTGTGTAGGAGGGTGGGGTGGGGGCAGCTGATGTAGGTCTTGGAATGAGTCCTGGAACTAGAGTATCCCTTGTGAGCATGGTATCATGTGTTAAGTCACACTTTGAGCTTCTGTTGTTTGTTGGATCCTCCTACACTGGCTGCTGTGAAGGGCATGGAAGGAAGGATGGGTTGTTTGCCCTGAAATTCTTTGAGCACACCTAAAGAGATAGAATTTGCTTGTGTCTCAATGTATCAGTGTCTTCCAGATTCCAGAAGCTTTGAGATATTTGATTCTAAGACAGGACTGGCTGGCTGTGGGTTTGGAACCCCAGTCACCCTCACAATAACTAGGCAGGAGACTTGTCTTTCAAATCAAAGTTACAGGTAGATTCTGGTTTATGGGGCAGAAAAAAATATGTCAGGACCGGAATTTGGCAGGTGGATGCAGTTGTTGGAGACATTACCTGAGTTCCTAACCTTAGTTCTATACCTCTTCAGACTAAGGAAAGGTAGTATTTAAAATGTTACAGTGTACATATATCATTCATACTTTTTAAATATGGATCTCCTACCTCTGCTAGGAGTGACCATAGAATTACAGCTATCATACAAAATAATGGCTCTGAAAGATAGTAATTATAGAGCTAAGCTATGCTACCACTTTTACATAGGACAGCACTGTATTAAAAATTTTTGCATATATAGTTGTAACAACCAAAAGTTAGTCTTAATTACATTTCCATATCACCATTGACAAATATGAGGCTTAAAGAGGTTAGATGACTTTATCTTGGTAACATAAGTGGTAGACCTCAAATATAAGCTTATGTCTCTCACCCCAAATTCCTGTCCTAATTACTGTATCATGCTGTGATGTGAATATCAAGCATAATCATGATGGTGTTAATATAGGGTAGATTTTATTACTTCTGAGTGGGAATAGAAATTCCACTTACCTGTTAATCATCTTATGGGGAGAATAATGAGGCATGGATTGAACAGTCAAACTGAATCTCTTAAAGAAAGGTGTCATTACAGTTCTTCCAAAGAAGAAAGGTAGATTCCCCTAGGAAAAGTTTGCATAAATAGCCCTGCAGCAGCTAAGATAGCAGAAAAGGATGACATTCAATTACTCCTAGTTTGCTGTTGTATCTTCTCTGGTACTTGATTCTCTAGAAATTGTCAAGCGATCAGGTTGCTTGAAGGCTGCATAAAAATAAATTCCAGTGAATTCTCCATGATTATGTAGACAGTCTGTCATTTCCTTAAAAGGCCTGGAGGTATTGCCAAATACTCCCAGGCAAAATGGGCACTTTAATGAAAGATTCTCAGCCTTCCTTTAATCTTTAACGAGGAAAGCAATTTGTCTTAAGGAGTAAGTCAACTTTATTATCCTTTTCAATGTAAAAGTTCAGGAGCAGGGCATTGGTTTGGCTCTGTAAGAGAAAATTTTCCTGTCTTTTCCATATCTTAGAAGAAACCTAGTGGGACATCTGGGGAAACCATCTTACCTCCCAGGGATTCATAAATAAAAGGTGGTGTGTAAGCTAAGGGCTTACTGGCAGCGGGGGTGGGGGAAGTCCCAAGAGTTCAGACAAGCACAGGAAAATTGTGTATGCAAACACTCTCTCAACTCAATGCCCCCAGCCATGACCTACAGCACAGACTGATTCTCTCCCAAACTTTTATTCCCTGTCCAGCCATTGGGCTATCACCTTCCAGCCTACCCTGTTCCCAAGAATTGCCATTTCTCACTGTTCTTTCTCACAACCTTCTTTAACCTTTTATGCCAAAATAACTCCCACACTGCTACTTCCCACAATTTCTAAGCCTCCCCAGGAAGCCAGTTTCCTCTGATGATGATTCTTTCTTGGCAACTGTTTTATAAGTGATTTCTTCCATTTCCATATTTGTTAATCTTGGTGCCTGTCCTGCTGGAGTCTCACTGTGACTTCTATATCCATGCCTTTTGCGTTGCTTCACCCTCACACCCCCTTTTGGTACAGTCATTGGTACTTGTACCTAGTTTTGTTCCAAACGTCTGACCTTCCCCTGACTCCACACATGCATTCAGGTGTTAGACATCCGGCTCAGTATTTGTCTCCGTCATGCCAGATTATGTCAGTATTTGGCTATAGAAGACCACGTCTGAATGAACTACTGCTACGGGCAAGAAATGCACAAGATAATAATAAGAATGATCCTGGAGCAGTAGTGGCAAACCTATGGCATGCATGTTATTTGTTTTTCTTTTAAGATAAAAGATGTTAAAATATATAGCATTAGCTGTTTTTTTCTAAATTAAACCTCAGTGTTCAGGTTTAATTGGAATGTTGCCAATTCCCAAAACTGAGCGGGATTTGGATTGCAATTTGGGGGCTGTCTCTAAAAGGTTGCCCATCACCTCCCTAGAAATTTGTTGAAAATGGAACCTCTTTTTGTTTGTTTGTTTCCAGTACCGGGAATCAAACTCACAGCCTTGTGCTTGCCAGACAGGCACTGTGCCACTGAGCTAAATCCCCAGCCCCCTAAAATGGAATTTCTTGATCCACCCTAAACATTCCAAAAGAGTCTTCTGGTGTAGAGATTGGAAATTCTTCCTAGAAAACTCTGCTCCTCAGATTTAGGAACCACCAAACTAGCCTGAGTTCTTCAATAGCAGAAAACTGCCTTATTTACCCTTGTTCTACTGTACATGGAGGATGTTCAGCTGTGTTTTGTACTGGGCTTAGTTGAGTGAATGAATACTGTTTCAAGAGGAACCCTCATTCATAGTCTGTGGATTTTACTTTGAATTCTTCAAATCACAAACCTAATTCCATGACTACAGCTTATGTCTTTTAATCCTTTAACATTCTCCAACTTTAAACTTTTCAATTACAAAATTCCATTAACTAGGCCTGACATTCTTTCTACCTGTGCTCAGCAGTCATTCTCAAGGCCTTTAAATTTTAGTTGGTTCAAAATGACCTGATCTTGATCTGTCACTGGGACCCTTCACTCTACAATAATAAGTTATGTTATTCTGGACTCATGATTGTTCATGCGCAGAGAGAGACCCGGTGAGCTGAAGACTTTTATTAGAATCAGGGTACCTAGAAACAGCTGGTAAAGCAGCTTTTCCAATAACCTTTATTATTTTGTTCCTCATTCTCTATAATAGCAGCTACCTCTGTTCCATTTTTGATACCAAAGATTTTTTTCTAGACCCTTACCTACAGGTATTTTTGTCTGTCATCCCAGAGCAAATGGGTACAACAGGACTAGTTCACAGAAATAAAAGAAATATTGTTATTACAGAGGACACTGTGTAGAAATTATACAGATATCTTGATTTAGAATAAGGTAGAACATTCTGACAACTGGAACTTTCCAAAAATGAAATGAGCTATAGCAAGAAACAGTATTATGATGCATACTGAATAGCCAGTTTAAGAAAAATAGAAATATTTACAAATTTCATATTCTTAACTCAAATTGAAATTAACTCAACTTTATTGATCCCTTTGGGAAGTTACATTTACTTAGCAAGTTGAATCAGAAGTCTTTAGACAGTAGCATTTTATGACTACAAAGCTTTGCTAATTTCTTCACTTCTGTCTTCTGTTATACATACACTCTATAGTACATGCACACACAGAAGCACTCATATAGGTTCTTATAGTCTGTACTAGTTGAAGTAAGCAATTGAAGTTGGTAGGGAGGTTCTCTTTCTTAAATCATCCAGGACCCAAGATCTTTTCAAAATATTGTTGAGCCAACCCCTAGGGTGTTTTTGTATTGTTCTTCTCATCCTGAAAGGAGGAATGAAGCTGGAGAGTAGCTAAAAGATGGTGTGGACAAGGTACAGAAATATCTGACACCCGTTGCCTTCTGAACCTTTGGTAAAAATTTAGTCAAAGTTGACAGTCAGCTACACAGGTGAGTAAGGATCTGCCCACTAATTGGTAGCTATGTGGCTGGCATCCTTGAAGGAATCAAAATGGATTTTGTATACATCTGGAACTGTCAGCCCCATACTCTTTATAAGACATTTCCACTTCTTCCATTATTCTTGGGTGATAGATACGCTAGCCTGTGATAATGGGTTATTTTAAGATTATCATAGGTCAGTCTTTGCTTAGTAAAAACATCCTTTCTACAACATCAGTCCTTTTCTTTAAGGGAAGTAGCTCCATTTGCTTTGTTATATGATTGAATCTAACTTTAAGCCCAGTTTTTAAACACTTACAACTACAGAGAAGCATGTAACAAGCATCAGGGCAACCATTTAGATATAGAAAGGAGACATCATAGAACTGGAGCCAGAGAAAGAAACACACTTCTATATTCTTAAAGGCATTGTATCTGTGGTGGAGGTGTCCCTCTCCAAAGCAGAAGTTCAGCTTTCAACCTAATAATTAAGAAAACACTGGTGGATTCTCCAAGCCCAGTTCTATAGCAATAACAGAGGGTATAAAACAGCTTCTCTGCTTCTCCACAGTGAACTTGTAGATGAAAAGAAGAAACTAACCCTAGTTCTGAACCTACTGTGTGCCAACCCTCTTCTGGGTACAGTCACTAAATCCATTCAGAGAAGACAGAGGCACAGCATGTGCTCTTCTTCCTAGGGTTCCATTATCTCGGGAGAGCCTGGGCTATTTTGCTTGCAAGGTGAATTGGCAGACTTTTCTAAAAGTGAGATTGGATCATTTTTAAAAGGATGAAGTGAGGTGATTGAAGCATAATTGCTGCCTGAAGGCAAATCAATCAAACCAAGAACAATGAGAGACAGTTCAGCTCAACTTATCCCTCTCGTATCCACGTGTACACCATAAACCAAAAACTCCAACTGAATGAAAATCCAACTTGGTTCACTGTAAGAATGTTTCTGCACATTTTGTTCATGAGTTCAGTAACCTGGGTACCTGGGTACGTAGGTGTGTTTCAGGGGCAAAACAGTTCCACATATTAAGATTTTCCTACTGGCCTAGAAAGTTAGGTGTCAAGATAAATTTCAAGATTTCTTAGTGGGAAAATTAATTAAAAAGAGGAAACATACCATTTTACTCATTAGTTGCAGTAAATAATAAAAACCATTTCAATTTAACATGGAAGTTAATTAATTGTAGACATTAATAAATACACACACATAATTGAGAGTGAAGAACTTATATTTAGATAATTACTTTGCTTTCCTGGAAAATGTGTACTGGGATTTCTTTTGCTATTGGCCTAGTAATTTCTTCTCCACACGTAGTTACCCTAAGTAGGAGTTCACCGCAGTAGGATGTGAGGGAAGAGATCTCTCCCCCAAGGCACTTCCCCCTCTGAAAGAGGAGGAGTTGGACAGGCCTGAGTGTTCCTCTTTCACACCTGCTCACCACACAAGGCCTTGGACATGTGACCCTCATCAGATGATAAATTACCTTGTAAAAAGGACTGTTTTTCACTCAGGTTATCAGGATTACTTGAGAAGTTTGTGAAACTAAATGCACAGTGCTTGAAACATAGTAGGTTCTCAATAAACTTTTGCTGGCTTGACTTCCTTCTCCCCGCCCCCTTGTTTCCTTTTCCACTTCTACTTAAGGTCGTCTTTTCAAATATAAACATTACCTTGATCCCTATATGTACACAGTAGCTCATTCATACTTAATGTTATTTGGCCCTGACCAGAGAAATATACTTGAAGGGAGAAATAGAGAAATTAAAGAGAGAACTGGGTAGAGAGAGGAGACAAAGAGACTCAGTAAAATTAACTTCCTCTCTTAAATTTCCTCTGTCTTGTTTTTAACTTTGCTTCTGTGGGAGTGCTTGGTACTTGTCTTTCTTCCCACCAGTGAATGAACCAATCTCAAACTAATAGAGGAGAACGATGTTCTTCCTTAGTTGTAGAGTTTACCTAGTTAAATAAGGAAGATTGGGTCTTCCCTGTATTCCAGCTCTCTGATTATCAAAGTTCAGCAGCAAGCTCTAGAATCAAGCCCCATTTAATATTAAAGTATGATCTTCACTTTCCTCTTCTTCCTCATCAGGTTTCCTTCTTCAGCAGCACGCAACGTAGGGGACAGCTGCACCGGGCGAGACTTGGGAATTCTCGAGTCTTCTTTCCCATCAGCACTGTTAACGCCACTTCAAAATGCCATCTTCTAATCTCGCTTTGACAATTTCCCATGAAAGTTTCTTCTTTTGAAAAATTATACCAAGCAATACTCTAAGAAGACACAATTTTTGCCAATTATATTTGCATTATTTATCCACAAAATTTTTAGTACTGAGGAGAAAAAACATATAAATTAGAATTGAAACTTTGGGATTAAGAAGGCAGACTGAAGGGCTGCGGATTTAGCTCAGCAGCAAAAGCGCCTGCCTGGCAAGCACAAGGTCGTGAGTTCAGTTCCCGGTACCGGAGACGAAAAAAAAAAAAAGAAAAGAAAAGAAATTTAAATTAATCTCAGCCCATGTCATTCTCATTCACTGGTGAGGAGGTAATATGCTATTTTTGACAACCCTTAGGCTGTAACTACTTGTTAGATCCTTCTTGCATATCTCTGTCTTCCTGAGAAACCACTTTGAAGATACCACCATGTATTACAGCAGCCATTGATATTTTCCTACTAATCTATCCATAACTGTGTAAAGTTTGTAATGTTCCTATCCTATTTCATAAATGGATGTATGTTTATTATTATGTGTTTCCTACAACAACCATTGAGAATAGTTAATGATTTTTCAATAGGTCACTCATGTATAGCTCTATTTATTTTCTTTAGAAGCCACTTTGAAGATACCAAAGTATAGCACAACAACTCTTGATAATCTCCTACCTCTTTTGTCTGTAACTCACTATTATTTGTCTGTTTTCCTGAGAAACTATTTTGTAGATAATAATATGTAAAACGATAACCATTGATAATTTCCTACCATTTTGTCTGTAATATGCTAAGTCCCCCCTATTATTATGTTATCCTTGTTTTACTCTTTAAAATAAAAAATTAAAGAAAAAAAAAAGAAGACAGACTGAATAGAGCATCTGATTTCTCTTTCAAGATCACATGACTGCAAAGGGAACGATAATGTCAGATGAAAAGAAATCATAAAATAATTTTTGGTAAAATAAAAAATCAAAAGGAAGATTTTTACTAAGGGACAAAAATTTCAGAATAAAGGAATGCATTGTTTTCAATGATAAACATATCCACACTGAATCATACCATCATGAAATTCACAAATATCGTGGAAAATAAACATATTCTCAAGCTTTCAAAGAGCAGAAAGTAAATCCCATACAAAAAATCAGAAATAAGAGTGACTTCAGATTTCTGAGTCCACCCAAATACTATAAACAAAAGATAAATGCTTTCATATTCTGAAGGAAAATTATTTCCAACCTAGAATTCTATAGCCAGTCAAATTGTTCAATCAGGTAGGAAAGTAGAATGTAGAATTTATAAGAAATGCAAAGTCTTAAAAAACTGCCTTCCTGAATCCTTTCTCAGAAAGTTAATAAAGAATGTTCTACTTCCCAGAAAATAAAGGAGAAAGACAATATAAAAAGAGACATAGGATATCGGAAAGAAAAACTATTACAAAGAGAACTACCTCTATAAGGCAGAGAATCTTCCAGAGCATTACAGAGACAATCCCTAGAATGATAGCTGAGCCTGAATCTCAGAGAGAAACTAGGTCAGGTGGAAGCAGGTCGGGGAGACTTGTTTGAAAGGGAAAATGTAATAGAAAGTCTGACATTTTTTTAACATCTTGAAGGGAGACTTAGACAGTTGGCGAAGAATTTCAGGTTGGATGAATAACTAGTATGGAGAAAAATAAAATAGGTAAAATAAAAAGATAATTAACTCAAGAGAAAAAAAGTTTTCAGAAAAATAAAGTACTAATAAAAACACATTTTCAAGAAATAAAATTAAGAGATTTTATATTAATTTTATATGAATAAAATCTAAAAGAGAAGAAAGTGATTACTGCTGGGAAGATGTAAAAGGGAATGGAGAGTTGTGCTCTTTTCTTTTTAAATTAAACAAATCTTGTAGAACTGATTGACACATTCTGGTCATGTAAACAAATAAAAATAAAAACTAAAACTTAAATGTTAAACTAATACAGTATGTATACAATTAAACTATATATACTGTATTTACATTTTTTTTCTTTCATTGAGACAAGGTCTCTGCGTAGTGAAGGCTGGCCTTGAACTCACTTATATAGCCCAAGATGGCCTCCGACTCACCTCACTCGTCTTGCCTCAGCCTCCCAAGTGCTGGGTTGCAGGCATGTGCCACCACACCTAGCTATATTTCATTAAGAAGCATTTACCTAGAGTGGACAAGAAAAGCTGCAGAAGTAGATGTGGTGTCACACTCAAAACAGTCCCCTTTGGTACCATCCTATATGAAAACTCAAGGTTCCACCAGTTTAGCAAAGGCTGTTGAGAAAGTTATAGGAGAAATCCAATGTTGCCTTATACATTTGAAACATACCAACAGTCTTGATAATGTGCACCAATATTTCTATAAAAATCACTTTACTATAAAAAAGCAAAAGTATTTGTCATACATTTATAAACACATAAAATGTGAGGGGTAAAATACAGAAAAACTGGTACCCACATGATCTTCCCCAGAGAAATAAATGAGCTAGATTTGACACAGGAAGGACACTCCTTTCCACTGTATATTGATTTATGATTGTGCTTTCTTTACCAGGGTTATGAATTGCCCTTCAAAAATTACTTTAAACTGTGAATACAAGAGGGACATTTCCAATGTAAACTGCAAATGAATCCTACACTAATGCATTGGTTTTTCACCTACTCGGTGCACAGGGCGCTCTGGTGCAGGATGAGCAGTTCTGGGCTGGCCTGGGACTTGGGGAGCGTTCAGCTTCATGCTCATTTAAAGGCTACGGGGCCATGGGTGAGTGCTTTTAATCTCTGTTTGTACTCAGTTCTTGGTCATAAAACAAGAAAATGATGCCAAAAACTCAGGAAACATGGGACGATATGAAGTAACAAGACTTTTAAAAAGCAGGTGGCAAATGCTACAGCACTTGAAAGGTGTAAGCGAAAGTTTAAGTCCAAATGTACAGCGTAAGGTACAAGCAAATTTCTTCACATTCACCTGCTCATGCTGTTCTTGCTCTAGAGTAGTTTAAGAGAAAAATGCAGAGAAATACAGCCAAACTCTTAATTTTAAATTTTCTACCAATGAAATTTTCTACCAACTACACATATGTGCACCTTACTGTTTTCTCTGTACCAAGGTTGTCAAAAAAGGGCAATCTATGAAAGATTCATAAAACTGCTTTCTTAATAACATCAGCTACTATAAATAACAACTTCTAATGAGCAAATATTTCCAGAAAGTTGGATGAAACTGCTTGCCCTATCTCAGTTTTCAGATGGTGCATCTTCTCCTAAGATAATCATGCAAGAGAATGAAATAATATATCAATATAGTGTTATTATTATTATTATAGGTTATCCTTGGGATGTGCAATTGTGCAGTTATATTTATTATGAAATAAGTAAATGTAGTATATGGTGAAAAGTAAACAAAGGTAGTAGCTGTTAAAAGGCTGATATTTGGGAAAGCCACTTAAGAGCTCCAGATGACTAGAGGAGTCTTCCAAAAGGTTAATATTTTATGTCCGAAATATTTGTGTGTGTGTGTGTGTGTGTGTATGTGTGTGTGTGTGTGATATGAGATAGGAGCTGGGAGCAGGCAGGATTACAGTGCCACTGTTTGCAAAGACAAGGCATTTGATAGGAAGGGTAAAATGGGAACAGAAACAACTCTCATGCAAACCCATCTGTGGGCGAGAACTGCTGGACAGATAAAGACAACATTCACTAGAAATAAAAAAATATTAACATAGAAAGTTGATACAATCAGAAAAGGCCTGATGAAAGAGATAGCCACTGGGAGATGTTTAAAAAAGCTTGAAAGGAGGATTTGACTTAATTGTTACAGGAAAAGAGTGACAGTATTCAAGGGTAACAAATTACTCAAAGCTGGAAAGTACAGAAAAGACACACAAATAAGTCACAGTATATGACATGCCACATTACACAGTAAGGGTGTAAATGGAAAATACAAATATCCCTATATTTTCTTTGGACACAAGGGCTAATTCTTTATACACTAAGCCTTTGGAATACCCTGAATGGATTTACAGCTGCAGCTCTAGGATTTTAAATATAATTAAGCATAATTTAATAATAATCACACCTGAGAATTGCTATGATTATTGATCTCTTCAGTGTAGGTTTTGGAACTATATTTCCAACTGTTTAATTAGCCTTTCACTGGGATATTCACTGATACCTCAAATGTAGCACATCAAAAATGGAACTATTGATTTTTTACTCAGCTATTTCTACCTGCACTTATCTAAGCCTTTCTCAGCTATAACTTGGAATGTCAGTCACATGCATAGTTCTTTAGGCAAAAAATGTAGAGATCATTTATATTTCTCTCTCCCTCTTTCTCTCACACTCATAAACCAACTAATGGAAAGTCCTGGCAGTACTGCTTTCCAGAAATAGCCCACATTCAGTCATCTTCACCATCCCCTCCGCTGCCACAGTCAGAGCCAACATCAGCTCTCCTGAAGTTCTGACAGATCTAACCAGTTCTAACTGGTCTCTCTGCTTGTCTTTCAGGAGTCTGTGCTCCACACTGAGCCCAGCTGACCCTTTAAAATTGGAAATCAAATTTTCTTACTATTGTTCTGACCTTCCAGTGGCTTTCCATCTCACTTAGCATGAAACAAAGCATCTTCGCCAGGACCTACTACCCCACTCCATCTAGCCCTCCTCACCTTTGCCTGTCTTCCCCAATACCATCACACTCCTCTGATAATAAGGACTGTGCTTTGCATTTTCTGCTCCTCTTATCTAGAACATTCTTCCCGCAGATGGTTCCATGACTGAAGACTTAATCCATTCTGTTCCCTAGCCAGATGTCTGTACCACCACATGGATGCTTACTTACCTTACACTTACTGTGGTTTATCTTTTCTTAATAACACCATCACTTTATAACATATAAGTTTATATATAGTCAAGTGTAATCAATACATAATTATATATTATCTCCTTGCTTCTTGTTTCATTGTTGTTTTGTTACATTAAAAGTTTTCAGGAGGGCAGAGATCTTGGGGTTTTGTTTTTTTAATTGTGTTTTCTCTGCTTAGAACAACGTGTGGGAAATAGCGGGTGTTTGGTACATATTCACTGAATGAACGAGCCAAAGTATACTAAACTTGAATTCACAGTGCTTGGAACTTATTATCTCAGCTGATACACTCTAACTTGAGTTATACCCTCAGAAAATATTATTCATTTATTCTATGAATATTTACTCTCTGGGTATTAATCCTCTCCACTAATGAAAAATGAACAGTTAATTCTGTGTAGAGTGGCCGGAGAACGTACACTGGATCAGAAACATGAAAGAATAAGCAGGAAATTGAACAGAGAAGGGAAGAGTTTTCCCGGTTGGGCCCTCCCAGCACTATGGCCTTAAACAGGAGTGTGTATGGAGTCATTAGAGACATAAAGATGCTTCTCTGTTCCCTCTCAGTTGCCTGACTTCTCATAGTTTGATGTCTTCTACATCTGATTGTCAGTCTTTAACTGTAAATATTGGAGTCCTATTTTATGCATCCCCACTTGATTATACGCTGCACTGTAAAATGTGTATTACATACTTGTCACTATTACTTATTGTTCAGGACAATATCAAGAAACACCAAGGGTAATTTTATCTACACATGATTTTTTGTTTTAGGATCTGACTTTTGAACCAAACCTGTAGCTGCTGTTCCAAAGTAATTACTGGGTAGCTGTGAACATCATACAGACCAAACCAAGACATATCATAATAATTCTTTTCAAAAAGACCTTAGCTTCCTCGAACAGTTTTATTAAAAACAACCGTGGTTTCTCTCCTCGCAGCTCTGCAATCAGGTGCATTCCGAGTCACTTCATGTACTGGGAAGACGTCTGATGTAAATCAGAAGTGATGCAGTGATCCTTAGGGGATGTACTGCAGTTGGAAACAGTTTGCACTTAAATAAAAGTCAATTATGAGTTCTAAGAGGATCTAAATACAACTAATAATAATAATTGCAATCTAAAGTGTGTGAGAAAGGCATGATAAGCATTTCTGCTGATTTTAATCATTTGGGTTACATGTAATTTTTAAGATAGAAGTTTAAAAGCAACTTTTAAAATGCATCTAGTTATATAGGGTCAGCCCAGTTTTTCTCATTGTTTTGGAAAATAAAGGCATCCTTATAATTTTCTAATTGCATGAGGTAAACTCTTAACCTTGGATTCCCAGGATAGAGTCTCTGGAGCTTAGCTTAGGTGGAGAGGTGAGGTCCTCATGAGGTCATAGCCATGGCTCTGAGGGGTCTTCAGTGTTCTCCAGTAACAACTGTTACTGGTGACGTTAAGCCCTGATGATGTATTTCCACCTTTCCACCCCAAGTGTCCATCTGGCCTCATCACAAAGGACTGTCCCTGCTCAGATCCTTCCTCTCCTCCCCTGCCGCTAGCCAGCTCTCACTGCAAGGTTCCGCCTTTCCAACTTTCAGGGTGACTGTTTCACAGTAATTAAGTGAATTTGTGCTTGTAAAAACAAAACGGTTCTTTGCCCAAGGTCTCCCCCTTAACTTTCTAGCCTATACCCATGCACCCCTTTAAAGTGACCTAGAAAGTCACACCTCCATCTTTTCTAGGTCAAAGGAGTGACTCCCGGGAAGCCCAGCATTTCCCATTTCACTCTGGGCTAATGAACTTCACGATCACCAAAGGTGTCCATGTTCTGCTTTCAAACTTTCAGTGTAAATTTAGTCTCCATCATCTCTCTATCCACTCTGTAAGGCCAGCTCTCAGATATTTATGTCTGGTTAGCGAGGAGTTGCACACCTGTATTATAAACCAAATTTCAACCCCTATGTATAGGACACGTACCATTCCTTCCACTATTGCCCTCCTGTGTGGCCTGGCTTATCCTGCTTTCCTTTGCCACGCTTACAAGATGCACTCCAAGTAAATGGAAGGACCACGCGTTCCCTCACACCGTTCCTTCTATCATTCATACATCACTGCGGGCCCAGTTCTTGCTCATTCTGTAAGGGCCAGCATCACCACCACAACCTCCCCAAACCTTTCTCTGACACTCACAGGAGAACTAAAGTATCCTTCTCTGCTGCCAGGGGGACTTTCTGTGTCTGTCTGAGGACACTTAACTAGCCTTTCTCTACAAGTTTCCTTGGACTGTTGGTATAAATGGCCCTAAAATGAATGACTTAACAGAAACTCATCCTCTCACAGATCTTGAGGCCAGAAGTCCAGTTTCAGTACCACTAAATCAAATCAAGACATCAGCGGACCTGCAGAGACCGGGAGTGGATGCATCCTTCCCCTCCACTTCCAGCGGCTGCCAGCTTTCCTTGGCGCATGGTCTCTGCCTCTGTGTCACACTGCCTCCTCTTCCCCGTCCATTGGTAATCTCTCTCCCTCCTTCTTATGGAGACAAGATTTTATTTACAGTCCATCTGAATGATGTGGGATAAGCTCTCTATCTGAAGACTAATCACATCTCTCAAAGACTTTGCCAGTTAAGGTAACATTCACAGATTTGGGTGATGAGGTTGTGCACATATCTTTGAGGACCATAATTTAACTGACCACATATTCATCAGCCATCCAGGCATTTGTTCAGTTAACTCCCAGAACAGGAACTCACTTGAGGACAAGGTTGCAGACTTGTTCTTTCAAAGGACCTAGCATTCTGCTTCGTACCTGGTAGGGTAGCAAATCAAGGTACAGTATTTAAAAACAGGTACAGTGAATACCAGTAAATTAGAACAGCTGTTGGTTGTAGGACTGTGGGATTTGAGCCCAGCTGGGGGATTTTAGGGAGGGATGTATGTGTTGGGGCAAGGAGGGGCTGGGACCCCTGTCTAAGAAAGAGACTGACTCTGCAGGAGGATTCCAGGCGAGACCACTTACAGAGCAGAAAGGAAGTATTTCTGTGTGTTAATCATGAAGTTGGGGGCATTTTATCTGCTGGGCCAGGATCATCCTGGAAGAAAATACTTATTTGTTAGATGAATTATTGAATGCATGATAGGATTATTCTCATTTAAATGTTATGGAAGGGGCGGGGACTGGAATAAAGCAATCTGTGATTGCTCTTCAAATAGCACCACGGTGGGTGCTGCCTACCTCAGCAGCCAATCACATGGTGGTCCACCTGGAGAAGCATTTATGTTCTGTACTTCCTGAGACCACTGGCCCTAGGAGGCCAGGCCTAACACACGTTCATGGTCGCAGAAAGGATGGGATACACGTGGCACGGGACAAGTGTGAATCCAGCCCACTGCAGCTGGAAATCCAGCTGGCAGGCGTTGCCTTAACCAGGAGTGTGACTTGAAAACGAGTCATTGCTCTTGCCATGGCCGAGGGAAAGAAAGCCCAGGGTCAGGAAGTGATGGCACTGCTAGGCCGCACAGCCTGGACACATAAGCTAGGTGCAAAGGGGGGACCAGCGAGTGAAAGGTCTAAACAACACAAAATAACTTGAAGAAGCTTTAGCAGAGTTTAAGCGGTGGGTACATCTCAACTACTCGAGTATGTCTTAAACGTTTTAACATCAAAACTGTTTTCTTTTAAATGACCAAGTGCAGCATTAACAGTGTCAAGAGAAGATTCTTTTAAAATGCGGGATCAGTGCCGGGTGTGGTGAAGCACACCTGTAATCCCAGCACCTGGGAGGCTGAGGCAGGAGGATCACTGCAAGTTCAGACCAGCCTGGGCTACAAAGTGAGCTCAAGGTCAGCCTGAACTGCATAGTGAGACCCCGTCTCAAAGATACAAAAAAAAAAAAAAAATGAAGCATCAATCAAGGTGGAAAGAACAAGCCCTTTGGTATTACTGCAATTTTTTTCTTCTTTTTTTCCTCTTCTTTTTTTCTTTGCAGCTCTGCCTTTGACTCTCCACCGCCTCTGCCCCAACACCTTTGAAGCTGGAAGTGCTCATGCCACCAGCATAACTTGAGTCCTGTCCCCTCCGTAGCTCCAACTGCCACCACCTCGTTCCTTCTCCTTCCTGTTCGCCATCCCTGCACCTATCTGGTTCCAGCCTACCCCACCTGTGACTGAAGAGCTGCTCTGAGCAATCTGTCTGCAGTCAATCAGTGCTAAGGTTTTCAGGGACTTTTTTAAGCCAATGAAGCACTCGTCTCTCACTTGGGCATTTAAGGCCATCTTTGCTAAAAGAGCCTATGCTTTATCTCTGTGCCATTCTGTCCTAGGTCTAGTAGTTCTCCTCACCTGAAAAAATTCCAAGTATCCTTGTACCTCCACATGAACGACCCTTCCTTCCAGAAGCAGCCCTTGGTCCTTCTCTGCTCTCATGCCCTGAGTGTAAGCTCTCCCTCCTCTGAAGAATTATAGCATTTTTTTCCTTGCTGAACTTAATTTTAATCTCCCTCAGGTATTCTGGTATTTTAACAGCCACTTTCCTCTCCTCTCGTCTGTGAGATCCTTGAGAAAAAAGGCGTGTCTCGTGTTATTTTGTTCCTGTTCCCCACTCCACTCAACACCTCAGCTCCACCCTGCATGGGGCTGGTGCTTAGAACATGAGCTAAATTGAATGAGTTCTTCCTATAGGGAAAAAAAATGTATTGGAAACAGCATCGCAGAGCACCCTTCCTTTCACACTCTCACTCTTGAGGCCACAGGCTGTTCCTTACACACTGATCTTGTGGCTGTGTCTAGATGTCCCCCAAAGCCACATGCAGTCACAGGTGGGGCTTTCTCAGAGGTGACTGATCTAGAGTGTGTGATGGTGGGATTGATTTATGGTGCACTGCTCAGCTCAAGTGCATTAGGATTAAAGGTGTGAGTGCTGCCCGCCCTGAGTAGTCTGGATAAAATAAAAAGGGCAGAAAGACATTGTTAAGGCTTTTTGTTGCTTTGCTGCCTTCTGCCCACCATGAACTGCTCTCCTCTGTGAAAACACCCTGCCTTGGAGCCAGCCAATGATGGACTGAAACCTCTACAAACTGTGAGCTACATAAACCTTTCTGCCTTTAACTTTGGGTGTCAGGTATTTTGTCCCAGCAATGAGAAAAGTGACTAAGACAGATCTATATATGCTTCATTTATCTTCCCACATGTCACGTTCCTTCAGTGCATGCTGAGGAAAGGAATGAACGAGTCAGTGAGTGAATGAACGATTTACAAAAGGAATAGCTAGATATGAAAATAGAGATGGAAGCGCACCAGAAAAGAGCCCTAAGAGAGAAAGGGAGCTTCCATCCTCCAGAAATTAATCCTTCCTGCTTCCCATTGGTTCTTACATTCCTTCCTCTGCTCACCATACAGCTTTTGGGAAAAGTGAAATGTTCTGTCTGAGAAAGCGAGCCTGGCTGGTTGGAGTCCCACCAAATACCTGGATGAACTGACGTCCATGAACTCAGCCTGCTGTGTCTGTGGAGGGTCCGGGATCCCTCCGGTGCCGCCAGTGGTGCTTCTGGCTGGCACTGCAGCCCTGTCCCAGCATCATACCTCCCATGCGCTGTCTGAGGTTCCGAGTTAAGGAGCAATAATGCCATACTGCAGAGACAGGCAAGAAAAGCAATACCTATGGCCCTGGTTGAATTTGGGTACCCCGTGTATCCAGGCTCATGATTTTTTAAAGATTACACGGTGCCATATGGAGTGGGGAGGAATAGGATTGCTGGGTGATATCAGTGAAGGTTAATTTTTTTTGTATGTTACAGGGGATGATTAAACTGACACAGTTCACGCTACTACATTTGAGTGAAGAATCTTCTAATTATACGCTTTTTTTTTTTAATCCAAGTAACTGCAGAACAATTTACAAACTGAAACTGTGACTGCACTCTGGGAACACTTGAATTATTAATCAGTAAATTAAGGCACCCTGCAGTCACCTTCACAACCTCTCTGCAAAATAAGATGGAAGAAATGCATCGTCCATTTGGCACACAGCAATGCTGAGACATGAGCAATGTACCTGTTTATGCACCAGCCAACTTCTAGGTGTGAAGGCCGAGGGCCTGCACACACCTCGAAGAGGAAGTCACTGTGCTATGCATTCAACAAAGATTTATTGTCTACTCTGTCAGACACTTTTGTTAGTGCTGAATACATAACAATGAGTAACACATGCAAATCTTCTGCCCTAATGGTACTTACACCCAAGGGATGAAATACATAAAATCCAAACAAGCAAATATATGTACCATAAATGTTAGGGAGCTATAAACCCAACAAACAAAAACAAATTATGATACAGAACTAAAGACTGATGAAGGATGCTTTTTAGGTAAGGCATGAAGCAGTATGTAAACATTAGGAGGTAGACCAGACAGACAGTACTACCAGGAGAAGAGAAGGGTAAGGTCACTGCAAACTGCATTACACAAGAGAAGACTCCTTTGGAGAAGTGGACTTTGAACTAGATTTTGAAGTGAGATCTGCACACATAATGACTTGAGATTTGACAGCCCAAAGTACTATGTGGATGTACTAGAAAATTTGCATAGTGTAAACACTGTAAGTTTAAAAAATTATTCATGCTAATAAGCCTGTCTTCTTTCTGGAAACCTGTCTTAAGAGGTGTTCTTTAACATATCCACACACATTTGTACATACACATACGCACAGGCTCATAATACATGCCAAGTCACTGGATAACATATAAAAGTATTAAATTGAATAAAAGAATAAATTAAGCTTTGCTGGACTTTTCTGTTTGTTTTTACAAATGGTAAGTGTTCTATTTATGAAGGAACACATTTCTTAAAGTTAAGAACTGATAGGAATTTAAAGGGATTTTTAGCAATTCTATAATTTTTTAAGATTTCCATTATATGATCTGGCTCTTGAGTCTCCATCAACAAATTAAAATCCAAGAAGAGATGATCTTTCTATAAATAAGTTTCTGAGTGCGGGAGTCATACTCCAAGTGACTATAACAAATAACAGCTAATCTCCAGCGATAGTCCCCTATCGGCTTCCCTGACCCAGATGTCCTGGAAGTCATCAGTTTATGTTGTCTTCTTTATGTGAACCTGGACCAGCCCTGTGACTCTTAGCCAGAGGACATGGGGCAGTTCGTACTGAGTCAAGAGTAGAGACCTTACAATTTCCATCTTTGTCTTTCGGAACACTCATTCCAGCAGTGGGCGCAGCTCCCACAGCAGAAGCCCGCCTGCTTTGAACTGAAAAGAAGTACAAACTGGCCACATGGAGAAGTGACATCAAAGAGACTTGAACATCCACCCTCCTAACCAAACCACAAGGCATGTGATTAAGAAAGGAGACCAAATAGGCTCATGAATTCCAGGAAGGGAAAATGATAGTGAGCCATCTGTGCAGATTAGCTGTTATTAATTATAGTCGCTTGGCATATGACTTTCACATTCAGATGGAATTGGTAATCCCGTCTTAGGATATCGGATGTGTCAAGCCACAGCCCAGATCTAACTACTCATTTGGGAGACTCCAGGTGAGCCCCACCTAGCTGAGCCTGATCCACCCATATAATAATACAATGTTAAGGTAATTTATTACATGAAAATATATAATCAAGGAAACACAGCAGAAACATGATACAGAAGACATAGAGACAAAAGCTATACATCTCTAATAACATGTGTGACAACACTTAAAATTCTCAACATTGTACAGTGTAAGGCAAATTTTTAAAAACTACAATAACGCCTTGCTAAAAAATTTACAAAGTTCTTTTAAGAACTGCATTTTTTGTTTGTTTGTTTGTTTGTTTTCCGGTACTGGGAATTGAACTCACGACCTTGCGCTTGCCAGACAGGTGCTATGCCACTGAGCTAAATCCCCAGCCCCTACAAAGTTCTTTTATATAAACTAATTTAACCCTTATGAAGTATGCTTAAACTTGTATCCATTTTAGATATTAGGATTAGGCCTCAAGAGGAAAAAAATAGTTATAGTTTACTCAGTAAGAAGTAAAGCAAGTTTTTAAGACTTATTTTCTCTGACTTGAAACACTAAACATCCCTATTTCTGAGGGCGTGACTTCCCCTCAATTTCTAGGGAAACCATAAATTACATACACACACAATGCACATCATTAGGTCTTGCATTAGTAAGCTTCCTGTCACTTTGACAAAATACCTGAAATAAACAATTTAAAGGGGCAAATATTTGTTTCAGAGTTTCAGAGGTTTCAGTCCACAGTCACTTTAGGTCTGTAGCAAGACTGAATATCTCGTTGTGGAGCGTGTGACGGAACAAAATTGCTCACATCATAGCAGTCACGAAGTAAAAGAGAGAGGAAGGGGCCAGGGCCCTAATAGCCTCATTAAGTGCATTCCCCTAATAACCAAACTTCTTCCAACAATTCCCTACCTTCCAAAGTTTCCACCCCTCCCAATAGCCCCTTTGACGGGAACACCTTCAACCCGTGAGCTTTGAAGGAGGGTGTAAGATCCAGACTGTAACATGTCAGATAATTCTTCATAGTCCAAATGTAATACCTAAAATTTATTGAGAATTCACTGTATTCCAAGGACTAAATATGCACTGAATTATTCAATCCGTATTAGAGGACTTTGAGGTAGGACTTTATCACTACCAATATCACCTTTATTATTATTCTCTCCCTCATATTACAGAGGACAAAACTAAAGTACCAAGGTGTTAGAGATACTGATAAATATCTCAACTAACCCACAAGAGATCTTGAATTTGGGTGAAAGTAATCTGATACTAGAGCTTCTGCCCATCTCTACACTATGTTGCTTATCACTGAGAGAGTCCTAAGCATCCCAAGCACTTGAGATGTCCCCTCTGAGACTCAGTGCCTGCACAACAGGTCAAGGCTGGGAGAGGAGTTTCAAATCAATCCATTGCTTTGGATCTTAAAATCACATCACACAGTTCTGTCCTACCATTTGTTTATTCATTCAAGTAGTCACTCATTCATTCTACTAATATTAGTTAGGTTTTCTACAGGGTGCTTTACCAGTAAGTGTGTGCCCTGCACCTCTGCAGAACAGTCTTACCTGTCCTATATCATGATGTAGATCCATATACCTTCATGCTATAAGTCTCCAGCCCATCACAGGCCATTCTGAACATCTGTGAGAGAGCAGGTCTCTTTATATATCTCTTTTCAGCTAAGACCAAGCTCTTTATATTCAGTGGCATTTTATTGCTGCACCCTACAAACACTGGTAGTCAAACTTCTCCACTGATCAGGAAATCTCCTCCATAGGGGAGGGAACCCAACCTCAAGTGGCTGCCTGTACCATCCCCAACTACAAGATTATGAGGGTGTTGCAAGCAGGGGACACTGTTATGCTTTAGATCTAGAATGTCCCCCTAAAACTCTCATGCACGCAGAGGCAGGGCTGTGGGAATGTGATTAGATCATGGGAGTGCTACATTCACCAATGGATTAACCCGCTGATGAACCCAAACCGGCATGCACTATTAGGAGAGGAGCCTGATCAGGAAGGCGGGTCACTGGCAGTGTGACCTGGAAGGGTGCGTCTCCCTTCCTGGCTTTTCCCTCAGTCTCTCCTTCCAGGAGACCATGAAATACGCAGCTTTCTTCTGCCAGACCCATCCACCATCTTTCTTTCCCCGGAGCCAGCCGGCTGTACACTAAAACTGTGAGCCTGAATAAACTTCTCCTCCTCTGAATTGTGGAGGTCGAGTACTGTGCGTCTGTGACTGAGACAGGTAGTGATGATCAACACTAAGGTTCACCTTTTTAAAATAAATTCATGTGGGTTCTTAGGCGTCTATAAGAACCCAGCTGTAACTTTCATTTTGTTTTCTTTAATGGAAGTATATGGAACCGTGCTAGTGAATGCTAAGAATTGATCCAATATGAAATCTCTCTGGGCCACTACCCAAGGGAAGCCGTTACTAGTAGTAGTGTGCCTACAGCTCCCCAGCTCTAAGTTGTGAACTCTGACATAAGGCAGTTCATTGCTGTTTTTCACCATTTCAAGGAAGATGTCTCCTTAAGAAATGACTGGCCTATAATTTGTTTAAGCACCCATGAATATTGCTAAGCATGCTGCTTTTAAAAAAAAAAAGGCACTGTTATTTTCATGCAAATAATGTGTAAGTTAAAAGTGTAGTGTCCAATATCTGAGCCATAATGGATTGAGGCAAAACCAGGAGAAGCGATCAGTAAGGAGATTTTTTTCCTGGACCTTGACTGATTTACATTCTGCTAATTTACTGAGACAAAGTGAGGCTTGCAACTGAGCCAGATTTCGTGTAAATGAAAACCTGCCAGTTTTTTTTTTCCAGAAAAATATACTTCTAAAATGCAGAATTATTTAATATTATACATGGTTAAATGTCTACACTTAAAAGTGGAAACGCAGGCATAAACCATCTTAATTAAATCAGTCTCTCTGCAAAGGACTGAGCAATGACTTTTCGGCCCTGAAGGACTGGTATTAAATTTAGTGCTTGCAGAACTGAAGTCTTTATGATGCCACTGCAGTGTCCAGGTTTGGTTGCAAACGCGAATTATTTGTTCAGAAGGCCGAGGGAATGCTATTATAACTTCAACTGCTTTAGATCCACAAAGAGAAAGCAAAGAAGATGGATAAGCACTCAGGCAGAGTGAGATGGTTGGGAAGAGGCAGGGGAGGGAACCTTTCTGTATATCCTTTATCTTTCTGAATAAACAAAAGGCCTATAGAGAGGATTTTTACCTGATTTTAGCATGTTTATGCAAATGCAGGAAACTAGAGGCAAAAGTCAATGATGAGCTTTTGTAGTTTCACGATTTTTCTCCCATATAGTGTACATAAAAACAACCAGAAAAATGCTAATAAAACAACTGTTCTGAAAACTTGCCTCTCAATAGAAAGGCACAGTCTTTTGGCTTGGATAGTGCCCTTTAGGTTTGGGAAGTACTTATTGAGACCAAATTGAATTGTTAATTATAATAGGCTGGGGCCACATACCGGGGATCATAGAAATACAGTGTGTCTTTCAATTTAAAATTTTATTACACTAAGAGACACATTGCCATTAATCCTACCTCATAATACGCCCCTTTACTTCAAAAGCACTTACTGGATCATTCTTGTCACTTTCTGAAGTAATTCTTGAAGTTCTCTTTCGTGCGTTTATAAGGTATAATTAAAAATACACTAAATGCCTCTGCCAAATGGGAAGATAAACTCATAAAATCGTTATGATGTGTCCCTGTCCTCATTCACCGGACCTGGCACTCTATGACTTCTGGCTCTTCCTCTAAATCAGAATAATGAAAGGTAAGTGCTTTGAGTCAGTTAAATAGGTTAAGGCAACCACAACAGCACAGCTAAAGACACTCATGAAAAGAAACTCCAGAACTGATTTAGAAAGTGGCCAGAGTGATGGGATATGGGTGTTTGAAGTAAGGAAGAGTATTTGTGGGAGCGGGGATTAGTGGCAATGTGTCATCTCCTCTAATAATTTTTTTTAATTTAAAAATTCAGTATAGTTTTCTGTCATACTTCATACATGTTCATTTACTCTGGCCCATTACACCACCTGGCCCATGATTATCAATCCTCATTTTCATATTTGTCTCCTGGGATCTATACTGAAAGGCTCACGCTCAGGCAAATTGCAAAGAACATGGACTCCAGAAGCCCTACTGTAGAGTGTTCTAGTTTGTAGTTTATGAAGTTAAGGCAGGAAGACTGAGGATGGGTGAACTACATGTCCCTTGCGTACACGAACTGTACAACTGCTGAATAATTGGTTTAACAGTAGTCAAGGGTTCAGGTAGAACAGTGGGGTTTCTGGCCTTTGGAGAGGCTCTGAACCTGCCTTCATAATGGCACTGTCTTCTTTACATGTCCAGGGTGCAGTGAATCAGGTATTTGTAAGGCAAGACTAACTGCTGAGGTCATATAAAATAGCAATTATTGAGTACTCCCTGTGGGTCGGGCGCTGGGGCGAACGCTTTGCATACATAATCTTCTGGCTCCTTACATCGGTTTCTCTGTGATATGCATTCTTCTCATCATGCCCTAAGAGAAAACACAGTTAGAAAGGTTAAATAAATTGTCCTGCGTGACAGAACTGGTGAGTGGCAGAGGCAGGATTTGACCTTGTGTCGAAGGAACCGTCAGAGTGCAGTTCACAGAATGTCACTCGAGCCATGCTTATCCAGGTAGAAAGAGAGAAAGCCCCTAGAGATGAGATGGATCATGCTGCAAGTCACAGAGCAAGACGCACAGAAGACTGAAGCAAAGGACAGATCCTGTTTCTAAGAAAGGTAATTTAAATGTTTGATGCAATAGCCTCTTCCATTGGATTGTGATATTCTTTAGAGTTGGCTCCTGAAAGCACAGTAACAGTCAAATAATAAAAGTTCTACTTTTCACTATAGAAGACAAATGTGTAGTTGAAACCCACACGAGAATCTTGTTAACGTCTTACTTTGTAGCTTTCAGAATGGGCCAAGGACACTGTACATGCTTAGTAGCACCATGAGTGTAATGGCTGTAAAATAGGCAGCCCTGAGGTGTGCGTGTTGGCCTTTCAGAAGAAGCCCACAACTCATCTATAAAGAACACATGGCTTTAAGGTTCTTCAAAGAGAGGTAGGTAGATTCTTTTTTTTAAGTGCTGGGAGTTGAACCTAGGGCTTTGCTAGGTAGATGTTCTACTGGAGCTGTGCTCTTAGCCTGGAAGATTCTTACTTCAGAGGCTTTGGAGCACCTGGGGAAGATGATCCCCGCTCTCTCTTTTCCTGATCTTCCACCACAATAAAAGGGGTACAGACCTCTCACAGGCAGGAAGACAATTAAATGGAGGTCAAGTGGGCAGCCTACACCACAGATAGAATCAGAGCGCCATCTTGGATCTGCTGGGTTCCTTAAATAAACCTCACTCTGAAAGGGACGAACTCCCTCCATGCTTCTCAGTGAACTCTTATATTATCTCTTAGCTGCTCCTGTGATATGTTTTTGCATTAACTTGGCAGTCATACTGGACAGTGATTCATTTATTAGACTGAACCTGATCTTGTAATGTATTCGTCTTTATTATTTTCTGTTGTCATTTTTTAAATTTTTAAGTTATTTTTTAGTACTCCATGATTGTAGCACATAATGTTTATATTCCTCATGGGGAATCGGGACGTACACTCATCCTTAATAAGGCTGCAGTACCCAGCACCATTTTAAAAGTTTCTTTGTGTGAAATGCAAAACCTACCTGATTTCCACTTAAGAAGATCCACAAAATCAGTAAATTTCCAAGCTCAGTTCCTGGGGCAGCACTGAGTCTTACCAAACATACATCCTGCGCATTTATTCGGATATGTGCTGCCAACAGCTGCAGCTCTGCACCGTCCTTGAATAAGTTTATCTGACTGTATTAAAGTGCTCCCTATTATGAGCATAGTGGGTCTGTCTGATAAAATAAATATCAAGCAATTTTAAAATCATTTCGACATTTAAAATACACAGTGTGTTTTTTTTTAATTTTCATGTTAAAGGACTATTTTACCACTAGTATCTGTACTCAAGCTACTTAGCTTAGCTGCCCTGAGTGTGTCCAAAAACAGATTTTGACATTAAATGCAGGGAAGATAAGGTTATTTACTGAACCCCAATTTTTTAGCTTGCATATTTCTCTCTGGGATGCCAAAATTTTCTGTGAGAATTTCTTTTATTAGTCCCCTCACATAGTTTTGAACTTCTTTTTTACATATGAATGTCCACTTGGCTGTACTCTAAGCGTATCAAGGGCAAGAGCAATTTTATTCATTTTTGCATGCTCAGTGTTTATCACTCTAAGAAGAAATGAATGTGAATTTGTTAAATAACAGACAAACAAAAGCTTTAAAATCAACTTAGATTGAAACTAATCTTATTTCTTGCTCCTTCCTGATAAATTTTAACTGTATATTCTAAGTCGTTTTTATGCTTCATAAGCACAAAAAGCACCAAGCCCTTTCTTATAAAGGAGAAAGCAGATGACAAGTGGCAGGATTTGAATCCAGTCCCACCTAACTCTTAAAACTCTGAGGTGACCGCAGCCTGCACTGACCATCTTCTTTCTTAGAATTGCTATTGTCCCTGGAGGCAGTAGCGCCCAACTAGCCCACAATTCTTTTTCAGTTTTGCTTGTTTATTTGTGTATATATGCCACTTTTGTTTCCTGAAACCACAGTGTAAACTGAGAGAGGAGATATCCATAATACATGGTGGATAATAAGTGGAATGATGAACTTACCTTGGTTTCAGCACAGAAAGTTCAGCACGCCAGGAAATCAAACTAGGGCAGTTGATCACCCTGATCATAAATGGAATGTTCAATTGACTAATTTTATAAATTACACTAATTGCTGACTATCATGTGTTTCCGTAGTATCCACAACCACCTCAGTCTCTTTCTAATGCCATACATGTGGGAAACTCTAACACAAATGTATCTATTATATTCAGTAGCTCTTTCACAGAGTGAAAGCTCCTTTTTTGAATTTTAAGCTAGACATAGTCTGCAGATTTGGGCTGGCCCTTCCCGAGGCATTCCTTGTTATATGGAACCTAAGAAATCATCTGATCAATCTCTGAGTGAGGTCTAGCAAGATGAAATAACCTGACTGAAGTCTCATTAATATTGTAAGATATTTTACAGTGTCACTCTGGGATATGTCTTCTAGTCACATAAACCCTCACTCCCTTCTCATTAGTGTGTGTTTGTGGGGCTAGGTCCAAACTTTAAACCACCACTTACATTTTGCTGAACACTCTTTTGCACTCAAAAGAGCAACGTGTTTGAGTGATCTAAGTAAACTGAATAATTCTGTTTAGATTAAATATAAGCAAACCTATAGCAGGCCAAAATCTGCAACTGCTAATTCATAAAGGCTACAATTTCTGTTCCAAAAGCTCAGAAGCAGCTGCCATTCACCTGTAGTAGGCAAGTGTTATTCTTCAAAGCTTATATCTTTGAACCTGAGTGTACTGGACGATAAACCATTAGTAACCCTCTTGCTATTCTATAATATTCCTCATAAGCCAATGGAACAGACAAGTGTGCTACTATCAGCAACCCCTCAAGCTGATGAACAGAGCACACATCAGAATTACCAGACATACTTGCTAGAAAGCCCTCCCCAGACCTAGAAACCTTCGTTTTAATCAGCAACAGGGGTAACTGCACACAAGGAAAGCATGAAGAATCATTGTACAAGGAGCTGGATGAGATCCCAAGTAAAAGCCCAAGGTAATTTGCAATATCTCTCAGCTACATTATTAGTTCCATAAGCGTCAGAAGTTGGTTTATTGGTCTTATTCACTATGGCATCTGCAAGCATTCGCTACAATCCAGGGAGAGTCTTTATGGTTAACAATTCTATTGATTATGTACGGGCTCTTTGTTTCTTCTCTCATAAGGAATTTAGCTTACACCATTTTATAAACTGATTTCCAACACCGCTGAGCATTTCCACTGAGAATATTCAATATTCATACACTCTGTTAATTGGCAAAAGAAATATGGCTTTAACTTGTAATCACAAAGCGAGGGCTGGGCGTGGTGGTGCACGCCTGTAATCCCTGCACTTGGGAGGCTGAGGCAGCAGGATCGTTGCGAATTCGAGATCAGCTTGGGCCAGCCTGAACTGCACAGACAGACCCTGTCTCAAAAAAAAAAAAAAAAAACCACCAAGCTGAGAATCTACTGAGGTATGCTAGGAACATGGGAGATGAATATTTATTTTCTAGTCTTTCCCTGCAGTTATATTGAAAACCTTAGGAAAGCATAAATGAGTCCTCAGTATCTTTAGGAAAAAATAGAGCAATCTAGATTCATTTGCAAAGAGATAAAACATCCTCCGAACCGAATGAATCTGTACAAAGCATGAGTCACCTAGACAATATTAAACACCTTTCTTCCTAAACAGGATACTCTTTAAAAATCACTGAAATGTCTTTTGCTAGAACAAATGCTATTGTTTGCTTCTTTGTGTAAGGAAATGTGCAAACTGTTTTAACCAACTATGATTATAAATTGCTTTCAGAAAAAGGAAAAAATAGAGATCTTTAAAAGTTAAAAATATAAAATTCAAAGAGCTGCTCCAGACTCCTGTGGTGGTAGAACCATGACTGTCGCTACACAGAATACAAATGAGTATCATTTATGGTTTATTCAGGGATAAAGGACACCTAGGATTTAGTTCCAGGACTGGCAACAGATCTTAATTTACTCTTGACAGTTCGCTTTATGGTTGTCCTCCTTTCTCAGGCTCTCGTGCCCCTTGTCAGGATCTAGGTAGTCTTTTGACAGGTGGTTGAGGTCACAAGGCTCAGCTGGTTCCAGGAAGCAAATCTCTGAGCTGGAAAGAATTGCAGCAAGAGTAACTATGTAGAATGAGCACAACCTATTTCCTTGTAGCTAACAAAAGAGCAGGAACAGCTGCTACCTCCATCCTCCTTCACCTGAGAAGAGCACTCTTCCCAGAAATCTGGTTAGCTTCTCAGAATCCACACCAATTGCTATGAACTGAACATCTGAGTCCCCCCTAACTTCATATATGGAAGCCCTAACTCCCAATTTAATGGTGTTATGAGATAGGAGATTTGGAAAGTAATTACAATTAAATTAGGTCATAAGGATAAAACCCCTCATTATGGTATTAGTGGTTTTGGAAGGAGGAGGAGCAGGAAGAGGAAGAGGTGAGAGAGAGAATGAATGAACAAATGAATGTGTTTGTGGGAAAATAGCAGGAAAGGGCCACTAGCAAGTCAAAAAATAAGTCCTCACCAAAAACCAAACCCTGCTAGAACATTGATCTTGGAACTTGTAGACTCTAGAATTTTTGTAAACAAAAGAAATTCTCTTGTTTAAGACACCTGTCTATGATATCTTGTCACAGCAAATGAGCTAAAACACAACCCTTTCCAAAATTCAGATTCTTTAAACTGAATTCCATGGTTGTTGGTAGTAGTTCATATTTCACACTTTCTACCAAGCATTTAACAAGAAAAATGTATCTGAGTATGGTGATTCCATTTTCAATAATGCATTTTACCCATAAGCTTTGATTTCCAACAGAAATGGGGGGGATTAAATATATTGCATGATATTTTCCCAAAATGCACTCTTTGTTGAGTTTTGATTTCTAATTTTGATGCAGAGTTTGGAACCAAAAAATATAATTGCTTAATTAATCCTTCCAAGATCAATTTAAATTCTATACCTTGATAAAAGTCCTAATTTTGACTAGTAGTGATATTAGTCAAGTAAATTGGTTTAATCTCCTATCATTTGGGAGAAGTTTGGGGTAATATTTCCTTATCTCCTAGTTTGAAAAATGAGTGATCTGTAACTCTTAGAAACAACTAGCAGTCAAGCAGGCCACTAATCACTTAGATTTTTGTACAGTTGAACACTGACTGATTACTAAGAGACATTAATCCTTGGCTCTTAGATCATTTAAATTCTTCACTTAAAACAGACTAATTTTAGAATAATAAAATAAGTTATGCTTTAAAGAGAGAAAACAAGTTATCATTTGAGCTCTCTAGACTTTTCATATTAGAAGAGTTGCTAGACTTATGAACCTTCTGCTCTAAAAACCTTACTTTGAAGTCTCAGACTTATATCTGAAAATTTTAAACAGAACAAGCTATTGTGATGAAAACCAGAGGAATGGTATACACTATTTGTCCTTAAGTGGGTCTGCATGTTAGAAGAGGAACCTTCAGTGGGGAAAACACATAGGACTGATAAGAGAGCCAGTTCTTATCACCCTTCCCTTTTCTTTTATCTTTTTTGTTTTACAGCAGCACTGAGGCTTGAACCCTGGGACTTTTGCTGAGCTACATCCCCACTCCTTTTGTTTATTTCTTTATTTTGAGACAGGTTCTTGCTACGTTGTCTAGGCTGGTCTTGAATTTGCAATCCTCCTGTTTCAGCTTCTAGAATGTTGGGATTACAAGTGTGCACAACCGTGCCAGCCTCATCATCTTTTGAACATTTCTTTAGGAGTAGGAAAGGTAGAGGTACAGGCAGAGGAGAAGCTATGCATTTGTGAGAGGTTTTAGTGCATTCTGCACCAATGCTCCAATTATATAGACTATATTACTTTGAGATTAAGGATATGTAAGAAACCAGTTTAAAATCTCAACATCACTGCTTGAAAAGTCTCAAGGCAAAAAGTATCATTGTAAAAGAGTGCATTAAATATCTGAAAATTACAGAATTGAAAAAAAGAAGTCGAATTAAGCTGTATGTTCATCAAATCATAGTGAGCACATGTTGCTCTCTAATAGTTCTTCTGTGCACTTAAAAATAATAATGGAGTCGCACACTTTACAATTTTCTGTCCTGCTTTTAATATGTAACATTACATCCTGAGAAGTTTCATCAAAGGTTAATTATAATTTGTGTGTAATGTTCTATCACATAACTATATTATAATTTACATATCTACATTTGTTTTGCTGGATTTTCTTGTTTCCAGTTTTTTCGTATAAATAACACACTCCTGAATATTCATGATATCCTTGTGTGCATCTCTGATAATTTGCTTGAAATACTTGGATATGAAACGCTATGCCAAAAAAAATAAAGTACTTTATAGTTATTGGTATATTATCTAATAATATTCTATGAGAAAAGGCAGGCAGAATGCATATCTAGATTCAGATTTCAGATTTGCTACTTACCAACTGTGTGATTTGGGAAAATGAAGAGCTGCTCTAAGCCAAGTACCTAAAGCAGTGTTCCAAGCACTCAACAAATATTTATTCCCCTTTACCTCTTCCCAATGTACCTCCAGCAAAAAGCTTACCTCTAGCATTCTTGATGGTCCCAAGAACCAGCACGCTATGTTAGAGATGGACACCAATCTATCTCTATGTATCTATGGTAGATACTTCCATCTCGTGGAAATCACCAGGTATTTAGAGTTCTTTCTCATTAAGGCAGGGTCGGTCTGTGGTTTCATCATTTCACCCCTTGGCAACTGAATCTTGGAAAATACAGTAACTTGCCAAACTCTAAAAGCCTTACCCGCTGGGGATGTAGCTCAGCGGCACAGCGCCTGCCTGGCAAGTGAAAGGTCCTGAGTTTGATTCCTGGTACCAAAACAAACAAACAAACAAAAAGGATATTATAAAATCCTTACCCAGAAACCAACATGACTATTTATTCTTTGTAAAAGAAATGTAATTATTTGTGTCAACTTGTCATTATAGTCTCCTCCCATCAGAAATTCTATCTGAGAAAATGCTTTTGTATCAGCAGTTGGTTTTGCAGGGTAAGCATAAATTTGCCACCTTGGTTTACAGTTATGTGTTTGTCTCTCTCCTGCTGGCTTATGCATACTTTGAAAGCAAGGACATCAATTTTCGTATCTGCAGCAACTAGCACAACGCCTACTGTCCAGACTAGTCTGAGCTAAAATGTGAATAATAAATTGGATTGCTGTTTTATTCTACTGCTGCCACTATTAAAAAAGTACCTGAGACAGGGTAACTTATAAAGGACAGGAGTTCATTTTCTCACAGTTCAGAGGAACAATCAAGGTTAAGGAGCCTCATGCTGGTGTCTGGTGAGGACTTTCCCCTGTTTCCAAGATGGCACCTCCTCATGCATCTTCACGTAGGAGAAGATGAACAGCTCCCTGGCACTTCTTTAACAAGGCAACTCATCAAATTAATGTGGCAGAGCCCTCAGCATTTAATTACCTCCTAAAGGCTCCAGCTCTTTTGCTTTGTGTTTTGTTTTGAGATAGGGTCTCGCTGTGCAGTTCAGGCTGGTCTTGAAGTCACTATGTAGTTAAGGCTGGCCTCAGCCTCATGGCAGTCCTTTGCCTCAGCCTCCTGAGCCCTGGGATCACAGGTGTGCGCCACGTGCCCAGCAGCCCCAGCTCTTTGTACTGTCACATGGACAGTTAAGTTTTAACGTATGAATTTGGTAAGGATACATACATTCAAGCCTTAACAGTTGTTTAACTGGATGAAAGAAAAAAGAAAAATCAAAAACATAGAACAGTTACCAACAATTCAAAGTGGAGAACAAAAATTAATTGGGATGTGTTATGTACTTGTATGAAATCCATACAAGGAGTATAAATATTATATACTTTAAACACGTACAAAAAATAAAGCAAGGGGATCAAGCAATGGGTGGGAGGGAGAGAAGAGAAAGGGGGTGAAAGAAGGCGTAAAGATGCGTTATGGGGGCTGGGATTTAGTTCAGCAGCACAGCGCCTGCCTGGCAAGCACACGGTCGTGAGTTCAATTCCCGGTACCGGAAAAAAAAAAAAAAAAAGGAATGTAAGTATCATACACTACACACATGTACTGATAAAGTAAATTCTTAAGAAAGAATTAATTCAAACTAAAGGTCATTTGGAATTGCTATCACCCCTTTTCTCTACTGTCTACTTACAATATTTTGTTTCTTAGCTTCATACAAGGAAAGTCAGTCATTTGTGCTTAGGGTCAATCAACAGGCACACATGTTTGCTACCACTGCTTTCAGGAGTTCATACTGCTACAAGCAGCAAGAGAAAACATACACACATCTTTATGAAAATTTGCCTGATTCAAAATTCCTTGGGTGAATACTGAGAAAACTGAGTTTAAAAAGGATCCACCTTAAGCAATTTCGTGAGACTGTTACAATAGGTGGAAATATTTGTCTGTAATGTATACTCTTTGAAATGTGCAGATAAAGTATCAGGGCAGATTGAAAGGTCCTAGTTAAGAGGAGTAAAGCCCTGAAAACAGAATTCAGAACAAACAAGTGAGAACGGCATTCTTTGAATTTTTCCACATGACAGTACTGGTCTTTGTATGGCTGAACTAAAAACAAAAGTGCTCCCTGATAGATAAGAGCCTTCTCTTTTTTTGTAGTTCTAGGAAGTGTGTAAGACTAAAACTGATGTAGACAATCCAGACCTCAGCTCAGAGTAGGTTACAGCTGTTACCTCTGTGACCCTCTATGTCCATCTCTATCCAGCAGGTTGTTGGAAAGCATTTTGAAAACAAGGCAGGCTTATAGGTTAAATGAAATGAATTAACTCATGAAAACTCCCTCGACTTCTCATAATCTACGTCTAGCTAGATAACTGTGGTGAAGTAACTATCCTTTTGAGGATCTAGTTAATTCATGAGTAAAATGAGAGAAATGGGCTCTTTCTAAGATTCTTTCTACTCACAGTATATGATGAATGTATGTATTTGTCCATGTGTGTAGGTGTATTTATTTGCAATATATATTTATATAACTAAAAACAAAATTGTCTGTAATACAAATACATATTGAAAGTATACGATACATATGGAAAATGTATTGCATTTACATACTTTAAGACTTATGATTTATTGAGTACCTAACCTAAGAATGAAGGCCCTGCTTGTAGAACTGGCATCTTGGCCACCAAACCACTTGTTTTTCTGCCCCAGTCACATCCCCTCCTTCCTTTGGGCATCTACTACCCAAATGAGCCTGGCTTGTCTATGGGGTGGGTTGAATTGTTCGCCATTGGAGGCAAGCATTGTTTTTTCTGCATCCTTGTTCAGCCGTTGCAGTCTCAGTGATGCCAGAGCATTTAGAGGAATTACCTAGCTCCCTT
This sequence comes from Chinchilla lanigera, assembly GCF_000276665.1. Classification (NCBI taxonomy): domain Eukaryota; kingdom Metazoa; phylum Chordata; class Mammalia; order Rodentia; family Chinchillidae; genus Chinchilla; species Chinchilla lanigera. The sequence goes on along the minus strand of NW_004955412.1, from coordinate 6,693,489 downwards.
CGTCCTCTTGCCAGGTCTCTCCTCCTGCGTCCTTGTGAATCTGTGTGCTTTCATTCCCTGAAGCATGTCCAGCTGCTCTTCAGCAACTTTATCTCTAGTTGCAGACACTTACATGCAACCTTGACCTTCTCAGGACACTGACCCTGAGAGCTCAGTGATGTCTGGAATTTTACTAATGAACAGACAGAACTTTTAGGAGCCCCAGCCTAAGGTTTGTGAGAAGCTTTGGAACACTTGCCTAGGTGTCAGGTATCTAGACTACCACTAACCTCAAGTTTAGATTACTTATGAGAAAACAGAACAAAACAGGGAAAACAGCTCTGAGAAAGGAGTTAGCAGACCTGTGTGCCAGTTCTGGTTCTGGCTGGAACAGTGGACTCTTGAGCAAACAACAGGAATTGTGATTAAGAGACTTACAGTGGTTCTAATTCTACAGCACTGTTTTCACTTCCGCTTTGCGAATGTAAGTGAGTTCCTTGGAATCTCTGACTTCCTCTGGTAACCCCCAGAAAAGGGAAAACCATAGAGCATTGTACAATGTGGTAGGATGATGTTGTGAACCCTCAGGTCAAGGAACAATATTATTTTTAAATTTAAAACTAACTATTGAAAAGAAAACCTAACTCTCGAACTACAATGAATATTTCTAATGTATCTATTTCCCCTTACTACAAGATGTCTTCTTATGGAAACCTTCATATGAAAACTCTGCTGTGACTTTGTGTAAAATTATATTTCTTCCTATAAAATTCCTTTCACATCTATGCACACATGTTACATTTTTTAAATGTATAGGCCAGTATGGTTTTATACACAGTAGTTGCTTCAGGATAATGATCCTTTTACATAAAGATGTAAAAAAGTGCTTTGATCAAAGAAATGATAGTATTAAAAAAGTTATGTCACATGCCACAGTGCGCTTCGCAGTAACCTCCCAGAGTGTTACTTATTTTCCTCTTAATAAACAAGTCTTTGCACAGCCCCCAATTAGCATGAAGGTTTTCATGATCATCAGTGATATTTGGATATCATCCAGTTCTTTTTCTTCAGGTAACTCTGACACTGCTGACTACTTCCCAAGTCCAAAAAAAAAAAAAAAAAAAAAATGAATAGCTCTTAGCAAGAGGTAAGCTGCACCCTGACATTCTGAGTAAGCAAATATTTTTTACTATAATACGGTTTTGGGTCACAATAACTTCATACACATTGCTGCTTCCAATTTAGCAATTTACCTTATGTGGTTACCATATGCCAATCAATAGAGGATGCCCTTGAGCTGGCCTCAAGGCTAAAGAGGACAGTTAGCAGCACTTATAATATACTATCCTCCCCCTAACCAGGGGAGAAATTAATGTTTGTTATTTAGTTTCTAATAGATAAGTTGACTGGGCTATATTTTTTTATTTTTTAATTGACCAATACTTAAATACATTTTTGTGATAGTATATAATGTTTATATATATAAATGTATATGTATCTTATAGAATGATTAAATCATGTTAATATATCTATCCACTCATATACCTACTTTTTTTGCTCTACAAATATTTAGAATGTACTCCTAGCATTTTAAAAATATATATTCTTAACTATGTTTCACCATAAATAGTGCAGATTTTCAAAATTTATCTTTCATGAATAACATTTGTCTCTTTGACCAACATCTCCTTTTCCCTCGGTCCCATCCTCACCTCTAGTTTCTGCAAGCAAACATTCACTACTTCTGTGAATTTCGCTTGTTTAGATTTCTTCAAAAAAGTGACATCATGTAGTCTGTCTGTGCATGGTTGTTGGACTTAGCGTAATGTGGACAATTGTAATTGATCCAAAAGAAACAAGCCCCTTAATTCAGCTTGCACACAAGGTGTGATCACAAAATATAGTGAATGCTTAAATTGTTTAAAAATTTATTACAGTAAAAGTCACTTTAGTCAAAATACTCCCTCTCACTTCAAATACACTTGTCCCATCTTCCTTGCTGTGTTCTAAAGTAGTACTGGAAATCTCTGTGACTGCCTCCATGTCTTGAATTGATTCAAAGTATTTAACTTTTATGATTATTTTGACTTTGGGAAAGAGCTAGAAATTGAAGGGTGTCAGATCCACAGAATAAGGTGAGTGTGGACACATCGGGATGTTTTGTTTGACAGAAACTACCATAAACAGTTTACCAGTGAGGGATGACCATAAAATACAGTAAATGTTTAAATTTAAAGATATATTATGATAAAAGACACATTACCATGAATTCCCTCAAAACACTCCAAACACTCCCCCTTACTTAAAACATGCTTATCCCATGTTTCTTGTCAATGCATCTTTTACCTTTTAAGTTTTTTTAATTTAAATATTCACTGCATTTTTCAATTAACCCTTGTATATGGATGTCTCTTAGGAGTTTAAAGACAAGGACACAGAATAAGGAAAAGATCATGGAATTATGAAACTTTGGAAAATGATCACAAGTCTCTGATGTCTGATCCGTGAATGCAGGTAAAAATAATGTTTCACTGATTGGATTATTTTCAAAAATAAAGGAGAAAATTTATGGTAAGTCATTGTATGAACAGAAAGTTCATATAGAAATACAAATTATTAATATACTTGAGCTTTGAGGAGATCAGCATGGGGTATGAGGGTCTACACAACAAGCAAAGGTAATAATTATCAAGTACTAAAGTCCTGGAAACTTAGTTTATTGTGCCAAAAATTTGTTTCCACTCATGAGGGAATTGTGGCTAGCTATTGTGGTTATTTTTATTATGATGCAGTCCTTGTGACTTTCCTGGCAGAACTAAGTGGAGCTTCCAGCCATTCCTAGGAAGGCTCAGGGCCTGGAAAAATCCCTGGAGATTTTAAAGTAGCTTACCATTTTGATCAAAGGTGATTTGATAGAGGAAAATTATATTGTGGTATGAAGGGGAGAGGTATGTCCTAAGTGTCCATGAGAATGTCCTTCAGTCACTTCTTTTGTCCCCCATGTGTGTCAGATGATCTCCCGGGGTACCTGACCGTTTCTGGCTGAAGGCATTGTTCCTATGAGCCAGATTATTAGGAACCCAGATAATCAGTCTCCCCAGTGGCATCCTTGTGTTGCCAGCATGGTGGCTCTTCAGAACATCTGTCGCCATGCTTAATAATGCAAACAGAGAATTCTTCCACTCAAGGAAAGCTTATTTTTATGTTCTCTTTAATCCAGATGGTAAAGAATTTATTGCAGAAACTGAAAGAGGATTTGGACATCACCCTAGACAATAAAAACCAATGGACACAAGTAGAAATAGACAATTTCCATATAGACAGTATCCAAATACAGTGACCATTTGGAACTTCTTTGCAAACAGAGAGAAGGGTCTCAAATGTTCACTGTAATAGTTTCTGCAGCAAGCGGATTCATCTGAAAGTCCACAGCAAGTTACCGTTTTAACATTGAGAGATTATTCTGAGAGATATAGAGTGTAGGTTCACAGTGTACCTGTCTTGGTTACTTTTCTCTCATTGCTGAGACAAAATACCTAACACCCAGAATTAAGGAAGGAAGGGTTTATTTAGCTCACAGTCTGGAGGTTTCAGTCCATACTCAACTGGCTCCAAGGCAGAGTGGCACATGGCAGAGGGCAACAGTTCATGGCAGTGGAAAACAGCAAAGCAACAAAAGCAAAAAGGAGGAAAGGCAGCAAGCAGCCTCTTTCCCTCCCTTACAGGGTATGCACACTACCTGGCCCAGGGCGGGTATAGCACTCACATCCATAATTCCAACATTGGATCATGGATCAATCACAAATTCTAGAAGCCTGCCCCATGACTACATGAGGATTTGAGGGCGCGTCCAGACACAAACCATAACAGTACCCAGACCTCAGACCTTCCCCAATCCACACAGACTCAAGCCATCAGCCAACATCTAATCTGTCATTCAGTATATAATAATGATCTTAGAGAAAAACGTCTCCAAATTGCTAATGATAAGACGTTTTTGTCAAATGTTGAAGATCAATCATTAGGCTGTTGAAGATCAAAATTTAGGCTACAGTCTCACCCTGATCACTGAATAATCTGTTTTCGAAAAACTCAACTTTAGTATGAGCTTATATTCCTTAAAAATATTATCATACACTTTGAAAATTGTTTTTTCTTTATTAATGTCAACAAATGCTCTCAGATTTTGTTCACTACAAAGGGACTCATACTGAGTTTATTAGAAAAACTGAAGCTGTAGTTTGAAATTCCTGGCTCTATATCTGACTGACAATTCATATCTCATGACCCCAAATTTCAAACCACTTCTGTTCCTTCAAGTTTTGCTCCACACTGACTCAACATCTGAAAGCCTTTCTTGATGCTAATATTGTCTCTTTAGTATCTTACTGTAGAATAAGGACAGACTCTAGACTAGCTCCTACAAAATACATCCTATATTCTCTATTTTTTCTGAAAAATAAGACATTTTTATAGTCAACCAATACTAACCTTTCTTACATAGGTATTAAATCTTAGTATATTCAATAATAACAAGGCACACAAGTCACTGTTTTTAAATTTATTGAGATATTTCCAAAATAAGAATCAAAATTTCAATAATAGTTCCATCTGGCATAGACTAGGCATTCAATAAGTACATTCTGAGTGAATAAATAACTGAATAAATTTGGTATATTGCTATAAAAGATTTTATTTTCTCTTTGCGTATGTATGTTTCATCTAACCAACAATAAAGCAAGCTCCTTGAGAGTATAAATCTTATTTTCATTCACCTATTCAACAAATATTTATTGAATACATAATACCCCACATACTACTTCTAGACACAAGAAATAAAGTGGATTTAAACAGTTGAAACTTCCTGCCACTGACAGTTGCATAGCTCTGAAAACATACTAAAATTCATTGCATCATACACTTGAAATGGCAAATTTTATGGTACTTAAATTATATTTCCATAAAGCTATTTAAAAATTACTGCCACCACAGGGCCCACTTTCTATGTAATCTGCTTTTAAAACTTTTTCTTTATTGTAGGTAGCAGAGTGTATGTATAAAATCAGAACTCAACAAATATCAGTTAATTGATTTATCAGTTCATTCAAAACATTGGTAAATTGCTAGATGGTAGGCATGCATGTTTGGTACCTCTGCTAAGAAGGGGCATAATCTATGCCTGAAAGAGAAAAAGTAGTAGCTTTGTGGATGTTCAGGTAGAATTCCTTCTACGTTTGTATATGTTTGAATTATCTAATGAAATTTAAAATATTGCTAAGGTTCAGATAATTTCTCCCAACAAGCTTGGACACCAGGCATTATTGGAAGGGATGGAACCTTTAAGATGTGAGAGCTACTAAGAGGTCTTCAGGTCACTGGCGGTATGCCCTCAAGTAGGAACACATCAAATCCCATTCTATTGCATTCACTTGTTGTTGCTTACTGGCCATAAGGTGAGCAGGTTTGCTCTCTCACGTGCTCCCTGCCTGTGCTGTTTGGCACCCCTACCAGAGGCCTAAAAGCAATGGCACCAAAAGATGATTGTCTGGAACCTCTAAAACCATAAGTCAACCAGGCATGGCGGCATAAGCCTGTAATCCTAGCACTAAGGAGGCTAAGACAGGAGGATCATTTGAAGTCAGTCTGGGTTACACAGTGAATTCCAAGTCAGCCTGGACAATACAGCAACACCCTGTCTCAAAACACTAAAACAAACAAAGAAACAATCAACAAAAAAAGCAATACTGTGAGCCAATGTAAACCTTTGCTTTATAAATTGTATTACCTCGGGTATTTATTACAGTAATGGGAAGATTATATATATATATATATATATATATATATAATACAAATTTAAGTTACTGTATATCAGAGACAGACAGACAGACAGAAACAGAGGGTGATATAGTTTGTATCTAGATGTCCCTGCAAAGCCTTATACAGTGGGTCCTTTGAGAAGGGGCTAGATCATGAGTGTGTGATGCCATGTGAATATGGATGAAGGATTGTGATAAGTATATTGGCTTAGCACAATTCTGGGTGTGGAAATGGAAACCCTACCCTGGGTGTGGGTGGCACCAGTCAATAACCATGTAGCCTAAATGGAATACAAAAAGACAGAAGAAAGGCACACTTGACGCTGCTGCCTGCCTCATGCCTGCTCGGCCATGGGCTGTTTCTCCTTTGCCACGCCACCTGTTATGGCTTGCGTCTAGATGTCACAACGCCCTGGATATTGCTTATTACATAAGTCTCCATGTTTTGTATGAATTACAAATAGTTTCACATGTGGTGTTCCTCTAAGATAAAGAAGAAGTGGAACCCAGCAGATATTTGTTCTCACAATAACATTCTGATAACTCCATTACAACCATCCTAGAGTGAGCTCATGAAAAATGGAAGTAGTTCTTCACACTATTTGTGTCACCTAAGATAATCTGACAGTCTGTCACAGTGTAGGCACTTTTTAATTTATATCTGCAAGAGAAAGATCTAAGGCAGCTTTTGGCTTTGTTTGTGTGTTTTGAAATATGTCTCTAACTTTGACATTTGGTCTACATGAAAAAAAATAACACTATTCCCTGATAAAATGTTCAAAATCCCCAAGCCCCAGAATTTGAGTCTGCTGACCCCATTCATTCATTTCCCATTCATTTATTTTAGCATTTTTTTATTTTAAAGAGAGTAATACATGAGTCATTTATTTTAAAAGAAATAGCAAAGTATCCATACAAATTTTGTTATTTCACATTTCATGTATACCCCAGAATTCAGAAACATGGCAATTATTTTGGAGTGAAAAAATTATATGGAGTGAGGAAAGGAAGATACAATATTGAAGGCTACAGCAGGTTAAACAGTGATCACCACAGAAGTAGGGTACAAATGGTAGGCTGATCAAATGTCATAGGTACAATGAGAAGGTAAAGAAAGACAGTGGCCTGGGAGCCTGTAAGTCCTATGCCAGTGGTATGATGCAGGGTGAGAGGCGTGCCTTAGAACAGGAGCAGCAATCAAAGTGGATGATATAAGGTAGGTATGCAACAATGCCATAACCAACTGAAACCAGCCAGTGAAGTGTGCTAAGGTGCACTGGTAAATGTGACAGTTCTGACATATCCCAAGCAAGGACTTGGAGCCCTTCTTTCAGCAAAGCTTTAGTGAGCATCTGCTTTGTGTCTGACATCATATCAGTGATACACTGGAGGTGGCTGGGTTCCTGGAGACAACATCCTCTGAAAGCTCCGGTGCTGGCCTTATGACTTGACGTCTCAAAAGAGCAAGTTTTTATTGATTTATTTACTGCAGTGGTAGGGATATGACCCTGAGGCACTCTGCCACTGAGTTATAGCAGTGGTAGCTGATTTTTAATATAATTTTATTTTGAGATAAGGTCTTTCTAATTTGCCCAGACTGGGGTTGAACTTCTGGTCTCCTTGTCTCAGCCTTCTAAGGAGCTTGGATTACAGGTGCGTACACTGGCAATAGTTTCTGCCCTCTTAGAAATATATTCTCACAGTTGAATCAGACTTTAAACATCCACAACATAATTCATATGTCTCATTGCTGGGTGGCTCTGAAACACCAGTTGGACATGCATGACTGTCCCGTCAGGTGGCATGAAATTCTCCCTTTGGGTGGCACAAATTGCCCATAGGACCGTTGCACATGTACCACCATGGGTCCAACCCAGTGGAAACATGCTAAACAAGTAACGATAAAACATCTTCTAGACTATGAGAGTAAAAGTACATGTCACCTAACCCAGATCAAAGCACCCCCCAAAAAATTATCCTTGATGCCAGACATGGTCGTGCACTGCTATAATCCCAGCACTCAGGTGGCTGAAGCAGGAGGATCACCACAAGTTTGAGAACAGTTTGGGCTACATAGTGAATTCAAAACTGGCCTGAACTACATAGTAAGGCCCTGTACCAAAGAAGGAGAAGGAGGAGGAGGAGAAAAAGACCGAAAATTATACTTGAACTCAATGCTGAGGTATTGGTAGGAGTCACCAGAAGAGTCAGAGAGGGGTTCATGCCTTAAATGCAAAGAATGTGTAACCATTAATCCTGATAGGTCAGCTTCATTGGATTAAGAAACGTAGCAGATTAATAAAGCTCGGTGAGTCATGCATGCATGACCTTGGGTAGTGTACCTCACCTGTTCTTCTCTGGCACTGTGCCCCTGCTCTGCCTCCTAGCCACACGAATTAAGTGTCTTTGTTTTCCCCCCATACCCTTCCACTGTGTTGTTTCTGCCTTGGAGCTATTGACCATGTACTGAGCCCCTGAAACAGTGATCCAGCTTAAACCTCTTCCTTTAAAGGTTGTGGGTCTCAGGTACTGGGTCTCAATGGCAGGAAAGCGTTGGGAGCAAAGCTGTCTCTACCTTCAGTATCTAGGACAAGTTACTACTCCTCATGAGTTTGGCAGGGCCACATGAGAAGGGTGCACAGCTCAGGGCGCTGATGCACATAGTGATCTGACCTTCACTTGAGATAATACAGTTTTCTCTTGTTTCTGTGAAGCCACCAAGACATGCTGTTCTGCTAACAGTTTAGAAATTCTTCCTGTCCCAGATCCTCCCCTTAAACTCTCCATGAACATATTCATATGCTGATTGTATAAATAAACATACTGCAGGTGCTAGGCAGTTCCTTTCTCCCATCAGGAGAAGGGGCTCCACCTGACCCCAGCATTCTGTATATTGATTCCTATCTTCATCATCTGCCACTGTCCTTCCTCCAGAGTTTCAAGAGCTGCGCTGGATGCAGTAGGTGAACTGGCTAATATAGAATGGAGCACCCAAACTAGCTTGAAGAAATACATTTGTTAAGTGACAAAGATTTACTCCAGATATAGGGTGGGCATCAGAGTAGACTGAGCTCCAAGTTGGGTAATGTCATTGGGTAATGAAGACACCAGATTTTGGCTTCCCTCTGGTCTGTTAACTTCAGCATTAGTTCATCCTCATTTTAGCTCCTGTTATAGTTGTAAGATGGGAGTCACAGCATTTATCACTACATAAATTTTGTTCAAATTGAAGAGAGTAAAAACACAACTTCCCATCAAGCTTCCTTACAAGAACAAAAGACCTTTCTTAGCATCTTCTATCAAATATCTTCTATGTCACATTTCCCAGAATTATGCCATGTACACCAACCACAGGCAATAGAGATTAAATTACCATCAGGTTGGTTCCCCAACCCATTACTGCTTCTCACTGAGGAACAAAGACAATCGATATTGCAGAATCAACCACAAAGTTACAATATAGGAGACAGAGTAAAACATGCTAGCAAGAGGAGTCAATATATGTGAACTCCTGGAGGTAAAGGAGAGCATGGGAAAGGCAAACAAAGTGTGCATAAAGAAGCAGGTAGCATGTTATTCTAAGATACCAGACACAGGCAGAGAAAGGACACACTGTGTATGGACAGTGGTCCATACAAAGCTTCTGATTGAATTTTACTCCCAGTAGCTACAAAGCAGATGCTTAAAGCAAAAGTCCCTCCTTGCAAGTGTGAGCCTACACAGCCAGAGGGTGAAGGAGAGGAGCTGGCAAGTGTGTACCCATGAGAGGCCCTGAGGAAGTTGGGCATTATTAGAACTGTTCTGCCCTCCAGAAGAGTGGAAATAGGACAGCTGCTCCATCTCACTATGGTGCTCAGCTCAGCCTGGTGCCCTGAGACATGAAAGCTTTAGGGACACTGGGACCCAGCACCATGGCCACAGTGATCCCGGGGTAGACATTGCCAAGCAGCATGATGAGGCTTTACAAGTGGTTCCAGGACGGTGTGGGTCAGCCAGGGGAAGCTACAGAGAAAAGAATATGCTGGGTCTGCCAGGTGTCCATAAATGACTAATTTGTTTGTGGATTCAGGTGAGAATAAGCATCAACACTTCTAGGGTAGCTGAATTCTTGAACAGAGGCTTTTATGCCATGATAATTTCAGAATACATGCGAAGCCAGGTGACATTAGATTTGATTTGATTAGTATGGAGTAAAGTTCACGGAGCAGAGCATCAAACAGAATCTCAGTGCATGTCACTATGAAAATACAGCACTATAGGGGTGCGATAGTGGATTGTTTTGTATTATTGTGTCCAGTGACTCATTCTGTCTAGAACAATTATCCATCTCTGATAGGTCAAAAGATTTAGCAAGCAAAAATCCAGGATACTTATATTTCACAAATACAGCTAGTAATATTTTCATAGAATTATGTTCCATGTAATATTTGGAACATACTTTTACTAATATATTCATTAGTTACAGAAATTCAAAGTGAACTAGAGATCTATATTTTATCAGGTGACCGTCACTCCTCCCTGACCCTGAGTCTGCTGTGGCTGTCATGGGAAAACTTATGTTGCTGCCTCATTGATCCGGAGCTTAGACACACGGTGCACTTAGACCAGAGGAGTGGGAGAAGATGTAATGGGCGCCATTCTGGGCAGAAGTTTTAAAAGGCACCCGGGTCTCTGCAGCCATATTCCCCCAACAGGACTGCTGCAGCCCAGATCCTTTGTACACAAAGGTGCTTCTGCTTGCAACTGCTCGGCCCACAAGGGAAAAAGCTTACTGACTCAGACGCTGCAAAAGACTTCCAAGGAAAATATATTATGAATACATGTATGTTATGAAGATGTGAGTGTGAAAATAAAATCTCTCTAACTCACAATTTCTAGGTTCTTCTACTCATAACAGTTCACCTACACGACTACTGATTTTCAATTTTAGAGCATTTCATGCAATCTCTTACTTTGAAAGAGGCACCTGTGGAACCATATTTTCAGACCTTTGCATAGGTAATTATCACAGAAATAACTTATATAATGTACTATATACTAATTGGTCAAAAACACTTATCCTGCACCTACTTTCTTTGTAACAGGCCCTGGGTTAAATACGAATTATTAGCAAAGTGGCTGCTTGATACAAATACTATAATTTTAACTCAGCTACATGAACAATTACATTTTCTGGAAACAAAGATTTTGTAAATAAGGAGGGCAAGAGGGGTTGGAAGGAGAGGTGGGAAATGGGAAAAAAAGAAGCAGCAAAATATTATGTACAGGTACAAATTCCCTATGATGAATGTTATCGTTATTTACATCTAAAACATATCAATAAAATAAAGCCACTCCCTTAAAAAATATTTCAGGCCTGATCAAACCAAAAAATTATATTTTTATTTTTTTAAAGCTACATTTAACCAAAACAATGACTTCAAATACAGTATTTAAAATTGAAAGTGAAATTCCATTTCGACTGACTTGTAAAAAGTTCAAGTATGCACTCGATTCTGAACTTGTACCATCTTCTCAGCATCTGCCTCATCCTATCCGCATACAGTTCTCTAATTCAATATACTAAATAGACACACACAGGAGAAGCTTTTGCTTTTGAACCTTCACTTTCTTCTGCTGATGTTCTACATTCCTCTTGGCTATGTCTGCGGCATTTCATTGTTGAGATATGATCGTCACAATCCGCATATTCAGTCTTCCCCCACCTCTGCATGTAGGAGATGGCGTGGCTGGATCCAGTACTCAGGTTAGTATTAAATTAACATTTGAGGGGCTGGGGATTTAGCTCAGCGGCAAAGCGCCTGCCTGGCAAGCGCAAGGCCGTGAGTTCGGTTCCCGGGACCGGAGAAAAACCAAAAAAATAAAAAATAAATAAATTAACATTTGGCTAATCTTTACAGATTTGATTTTTATCACTTTTGCTGTAGCCGTGAGGGGGCTTTGCTCAACCCAACATGTAAATGTACAGTCTTGACTCTTTGCACTGTTAAATAATGAGGCTCGGACTTTCTGCTTGGCAATCGCTGTCTCATACCCTTGTTCACATTTTAGCGCTGTAAATGTGTCATTGCAAAGGCATTGGGGGGTCGTGGTCCTGAGAACTTTTGTGTCCCATCAAATAAGACCTGTGTCTGCAGTTCTTCTCGCAACGTTGCTGAGGCTGAGCTTGCTGAATTTTTGTCAACAAAGAACTGTCAGCCAGAGCCCGGTATTTAGCTCATTTGCACTGTGCAGTTTGCAGCTCACAAGGTGCCAATTAAAAAGCGAGAGGGAGGCAGAGCAGCCTGTCTGTCAGCTTGGCTGGAGTGAGATCTGATATTAATTATTAAAGAGACTCAAAATTAATAACAGCTAAGCCAGAAGAAGCGCACCTTTCAAGCACAACAGGAGCTGAAATGTTGAACTGAGAATAGAGTCACATGAAATGGCTTCTAGCAGCAATCAGAGGTAGTGAGAAAAGCTGTTGGGAAGTAGTCTCTAACGGCACCATTAAATGCCTAAATGATCACCAATACAGGTGGTGGAATCTTGTTTTCTGGGGTTTTCTGAAATGAAAGGATAGCCAAATACTGAGAAGACAGCAACTGTATGGCAGCTCCCATGTTATGCACTGTGATTTAGTGATGAGCTAGCAGGCAATGTCTGGACAACTAGGAGCTAATAGTCCAAGACAAGCAATTGCAGTATGTCCTCAGTCACAGAGAGTCTTTGTGCTCAGTCTGCCCCTATGGGCTCTACTTACTCATCAGCCTCAAGTCCAGAGTCAGCTGACACTAACTGCGTTTCCTCCACGCCAGGTGCTGTGTGAGACGTCATATACACCTCACCCTCACAAGAGCCCTATGAGACAAGGATGAGCTTATACCAGTAGTGACTGTGAGGCTGAATGGGATAATAAATTTAATTAAGATTGCAGGGGTGGAAATGGTGGTGCATGCCTATAATCTCAGAACTCTTCCAGCAAAAGGATCAAGAGTTTAAGAAAGCCTGGGCTACATAGCAAGTTCAGGATAGCCTGGACTACACAGAAGAGCCTGTCTGAGAAGAAATGGATAGAGAAGGATAGAAGAGAAAGAGAGAGAGAGAGAGAAAGAGAGAGAGAGAGAGAGAGTATAACTGGAAAAGAATGAGGGGGAGAAAAAGATGCAAAACCATATGGGGCATATGTGAGATTAGTTTTTTTTTTTTTTTTTTAAGACTTATGTGTGGTCCTTGCATTTCACCTTGTCACATCTATTCTACCTCCACACTACTGGGGCTACCCAGTCTTCTACATGTAATGGGTTACTTTCTCCTGCATCTTAATATATGTGTCATGTTTCATCATCTCAGAGACCAAGATGTCAGCCAAGTAATTCACCTAATAAGGGATAAGTAATTTTAAGAATGCTTCACAATACTGTGAATTTTTAATCAAGATATTCAAAAAAAAATTTCTAAGCAGATTCAAGATCTCTGTGCCTTCACAAAATGGTGGGAAGTTCAACAGGGGTAATACACTAGGAGAGACTTGGATGTGGTAGAACCTGCTCCCTCAAAATTATTAGAGCTAGTAATCAAGTTGAGCAGTATAGAATATATGATGAAAGCAAAAAATCAGTTCTACTCTGCACACTAAAAGTAAAAACATCTGAAAATGAAATCAATAAAGCTATTCCACTTGCATTAACATCAAAAGTAATAAAATACTTAAAAGTTGACAAAAAGAAGTACAAGTATAAATGAGTGGAAAAGTAGCTTGTGCTAATGGATTAGAAGATTTGGTACTGGTAAGACAGCAATTCTCCCCAGATGAATCTATAGATAGAATGTACCATATTAGTTATCAAATTTCTAGAATTTGGGCATCTAACTCACACATTATGCAAAAAATAACTCAAATGGATCAAATATCCAAATGTAGCTGCTAGACTATAAAACTCCTATACAAAAATGTAGGTGTAAATCTGTATGGCTTTGTAACAGACAAAGGTTTCATATATATGACATCTAAGGGATAAGCAACCAAAGGAAAAAAATAAACTGGGTTTCATCAAAATTAACCCTTCTTGGACTTCAAGTCACACTCTCAAGAAAATGAAAAAAAAAAAAAAACCCTCAAAATGAAGGAAAAATATTTGTAGACACATATATTATAATGGCGTTGTATCCAGAATTTATAAAAAGCCTACAATTTGACAACTGAAACACAGGTAAGCCAATAATAAAAGTGGCCAAAGCAAAGGATTTAAATAGGCATTTCTAAATTTAAAAAAAAAGATGTGCAAAGGGCCATTAAGCACATAAAATGTTATTTACTATGGAAATACAAATTAAAACCATCTTGTGACATAATTTCATGTCCACTCTAGTGGCTAAAGTTTTTTTTTTAAAAGATGGAAGTTAACAAGAGTTGGCAAGGATAGAATGAAATTGGAACATGTACTAGTCAGCTTCTCAGTCCGGCACACAATAGCCAACATTCACAGTTAAAGGAGGAGCACTTCTACCTGGCTCCTGATCTCAGAGGTTTTCGGTCTAGGACCAGCTGGTGCCAAAGGAACCTGATGGTGCAAGGTTGTGGTGGGAAAAAGCTGTTTAGTTCATCCTGGCTGAGAAGCTAAGTTAGAGAAGAGTGCCAGAGAGGAGAGGGTAAAGGACCAAACACTGACCCCATGGCCACGCCCCCATGATCCACCCAGCCACACCCAGAGGTGTGTTCCGCCAATCCCCCAGGCTGATCCCAAAGACAATCAAGTTGACACTCAATCCTAACTGCAACAGAATCCAGGTACCTGTTTGGTAAGAATGTAAAATGGTACAGTCTTTTTGGAAAAAGTTTGGATATTTCATAAAATATGAAACATAAAGTTTAAATCTGCAAATTTACTTCCAGATGTACACCCAAAGGCAACTGACAATTTACTTCATGTAAATGTGTATACATGAATGCTCATGAAAGTATTATTTATAATAGAAAATATAAATGACTCAAATATCCATCCATGATAGTATATATATATATATTAGATATAACTTGTATACTATATATAATAGATATACTCAGCCATATGGAAGAAGTACTGCTTCATGCTACAACATGGGTAAAACTTGAAAACATTATGCTCAATGAAAGAAACCTGGTAAAAAGTCTCACATATTGTACAACTGTAGTTATAGGAAATGTCCAGAGTAAGCAAAGACATAGAGGCAGAAAGCTGATTGATTAATGGTTGCTGGGGACTAGGCTGAGGAAGGGAGTGGAGAATGGAGAGTTTGAGCAGTGAAGATATAATTTCTCTCTGGAGAGATGAAAGTACTTTGTAATTAGGTAATGGTAACATCTGTACAGTGGGAATATACTGAAATCTGTAGAATGGATTTTATGGTATGTGAATTATGTCTTAAGAAAATACTCCCTTATTTATCAGATTAGAAGCAAAAATAAAAGTCTGATAATGCTCAACACTTACAAGTTCATCAAGGAATGTTGGGAACATAAATAGATTACTTGTGAAGAGTGTGTGTGTGTGTGTGTGTGTGTGCGTGTAATGCTCTACCACTGGGCTATATTCCCAATCCCCAGGTTAACTCTTTAGGAATACAATAATGTGAAGTCTGTTGTGTTGCTTATATTCTGACTCAACTATTCTAAAAATGTATCTGGTATACCCATACATAGTAGCACACTCTGCCAAAATCATGTGGACAGAAGCTCTGCAGCACTATTAGAACAAAACCTGAAGACCACTGGGACATTCATCAACATGGGCTCCATTAAATATATTCATAAAATAGAAAACTTGAATGATAAGCAGTGTTCTATGTGCTGGTGACAGAACTGCACTCTAATCTCACTTGTATTAAATAAAAACTAAATATGAAAATGTAAAAGCATATGAACTTGCCCATTGCTGGAGGAACAGTTGCGCAACACTAGTCTAAAAACAGACTTGGATTAGAATTCCCATTCTGCAACCTATTTTCTGTGTGAAGTTGGGCAACTTGTCTAACCTCCCTGCGCATTCATTTCTTCAGGTAAAACTGGAGCTAAAACTTCACTGTACAGTCATAATAAAGACAACATAAGCTATATTCATAATTTTAGAAGTCTTTAATAAATAGTCATGCATAGCATTATTATAGATAAACAGTTTCCATAGAAACTCTAAGTCAGAGTCCACTCTAACATATTTTTATTCTTAAAAAGGTCAAAGATGTTTTTCTTTGAGCAGCTCCAGTAGTTGGAGCTAAGTCCTTATCCGCTTGGAATGCCTCAACTCCAGCACCCCAAAATTCTTGGCCCATCTTGACCGAGCTACCCAAATTTTAAGCCCTCCGAACTGAGCATCAAGGATATTGCTCAGAGCAGTCAGCAACTATGCAAGCACTCAGTGGAAGGCCCTGTGTGCAGGGCGTGTCTCAGCACGGCAGGCTGTGGGAGCAGGCGGGGTCGATCGCCACATCTGTGTTAGTGTGTTTTGACCTTACCGTCCTTGTAGCAGCCCACCTGGACAATGAGAAAGACAGCAAGCTGGGAGTGAATAAGTGTGGTGTCTTCTTGAACTTTGCCTTTTAGGCATTTTCTTCATTTGTTTTGTTTTTTTTTTTTTTTCTTATGTGGGATGGAAGAGTAGTATCACGCAAAAGATAGGAACCTAGAACCCAAGAAATCAATCACATTATTATTGCAGGTCCTCCTCCTTTTTGGTAGTAATAGGGATTCAACTCAGGACCTTAGCACTGAGCTACGTCCCCAGTCTGGTGTTTCACCACATGGCTAAATTGCCCAAGCTGGGCTGAAACTTGTGATTCTCCTGTCTTAGCCTCCCAGAGAGCTGGGGTTATAGTGCATGCCACCACACCCAGGTGGGTCCTCCACTTTTTAGCAAAGCAAATTTAGACATGCCACTTAATCCATCCCAGCCACTATGCCTTCATTTGATGATGAACACTTGCATCATACCTGATATTAAAAAGTGCTCAAAAAATTATTAGTTCTGTCTGTGTTGCCCACTTCCCCTTCCCTCTTCTTTCCTCTCCTTACGATGCAATTTGCCACTCTGACCCTAGTCACGGCTGTTTTCTCCCAGGAACCTGAAGTCCAGGGATGTTACTTAGGTCTGTAGATATGAAAGACATTTGCCGGGTGTGCTTGCTCTAGATTTCCAAGGGCATGTTTCAGTGATCGTTATGCAAAAAGCTTAAATAATAGAAAACCTACAAGGCACAAAAGAAAATGCCAGCTCTATTTCAATGTTTACAAGTTGGCACTTAAAAGCTAGAAATTACAGGACCGAGGAACTGCAACAGCACCGAAGGGCAGTCTCCACGCACAAGTGGAGGTCAGTGGTGGGCCAGCCTGTGCAGCTTCACCCTCATCAGCACTGCCATTCCCAGAGCACTCTGGGGCAGGGCCGCCAGCCTGCCCTTCCCGTGCTGAGACAGAGCTGCAGAGCAAAAACGTGCTACCCTGATTTCACTGAGCAGGAATAATCGCACCACCACCCTGCCCCCAGCCCATTCTTTACTTATTTGCAGCATGCACAAAAAGACAGGAAGAGATTTCCTCACAAGTATTGACTAACAGGAATAAAATTCATTAAAAGGGAAATGTAAAAAAAAAATTAAAATTCATATGGGCTGAAATCCCTTTTGGAAAATGCTATATTTTTATTCAGTAGCTACCTGACTTGTTCATTTACTACCTGGCCTCATCAGGCCTTTCTGTAGCAATTTTGATCTTTTCTTTCCAAAATACACTTATTACTAGCTTATACCTGGACAGTTTCTATGATGTTTTGATTCTCCATTTGATTTTTAATATCTTAATCCATCAAGTTGTTTCAGTTCTAATACATCCAATAATGATAGTAAGAGTTCCTTTACATGAAATGGAGAAAAAGGGCTTTATACTTCTGATCTTCAGAGGTAGTAATATTTTGATCTCCTGGAGTCATAATCAGACAAAGAAGTTTGTTAATGATGCTACGGGGAACCTCTTAATTAATTCCCTTTGTTCTATCCTGACATAATGGAAGAGGGAATAATGAGAAGAACAAGATATTCTTCACAGACTTTTCTCTAATCATTAAACTTTTCAAAGCGGAGAACAGGGAATGATTTTTATTTTTCTCCTTCTTTTGACCTCTGGCACAATTCCCTCTGAGAAATATCCTTGGCAGGAGTCAAGTTACAAAAGAATAAATCACTTGGTTGCAGGCACGTGAGCAATCTTCTTTTTGTGTTTTTAAAGTTCTGCTAACATTTCCTTGGCCTTAAAAAAAAAAAAAAAAAAAACAGTTTCTGTTCTGTTCTACTGTCTGTGAAGTACAGCAAAGCAAAAGGAATTATACTAATCCAGCTATTCCTACCATTTCCACATATTCTTTATGCTGGGAGAAAATTTTATGACAGCAGGTGAATAAAAAATAGACAGTTTCATTGGCTTTCTCTCTCTTCCTTGAAATGGTTACAATTTTATCTAAATATTTATCTTGGTTACTTTTCTCTCATTGCTGGGACAAAATACCCAACACCCAAAATTAAGGAAGGAAAGGTTTATTTAGCTCATGGTTTGTGAAGGTTCAGTCCAAACTCAGCTGGCTCCAAGGCAGAGTGACACATGGCAGAGGGCAACAGTTCATGGTGGCAGAAAACAGCAAAGGACAAAACAGCAAGAGCAAAATAGAGGACCACTGGCAAGCATCCTCTTTCCCTCCCTTAGATTGTATGCACTCTACCCGCCCCAGAGCCAGTGTAACACTCACACCCATAGTCCAAACATTGGACCGTGAATCAGTCATAAACTCTAGAAACCCACACCATGACTGCATGAGGCTTTGGGGGACATCTGGACACAAACCATAACAATATAGTCTCAATCTGGAAAATACTTTACCTTCACTCTACGCCCCAGATATTCTAATGTAAGTGCTCTGTAGAGTACCTAGGATCCAGATTTTTTTTTAAATCCTCTGGCAATTCTAATGTACCATCAAGTTTTAGAACTCCAGGTCCACAGAACTGTGAGATTAAGATTGAGAAGATCCACGCCACCAGACATATCCACCTCCTCTTTATGATCACTTCAGACTTAGCAGTTCGGCTTCTGTCTGTTTTGTGCCTTTGGAGTCTGCTTATTGCTTTTTCTTTTTAAAGAAAAACATGGTTATTGCCTCTTTAAAAAGGTTTAAAAACAGCTGCTGCAGAAGACAGGCATTGTATTCTTTCTCTCCAGACTGATTTCATGTCTGTGACCCAAATGAAAAGTTTCAGTTGTTTTATTTATTCTTAATAAATATTTATTAATTAATAAGCTACTTAGCAAATATGGAAGCTATAAACAATAGTAAATAATACAGATTGAACAACAGCAGAATACACATTCACCTGAAGTGCGCATGGAAAATTCACCAGACGTGTCCATTTACTAAGCCATGAAATGTCTCAATACATTAAAAGATTGAAATCAGACAAAGTATTTTCTTTGACCACAATAGAGTGAAAACAGAAATCAATAACAGAGGAAAATAATACCACTTTTAATAACAGAACATCTAGGCAGAGATCAATAAGGAAATGGGCTGAACAATGATATGAATCAATTAGACCTCACACAAATTTTATAATTATGTAGAAATTTAAAAAGCAATGGGTTAAAAAGAAATCACAAGGGAAATTAGAAAATATTTTGAGATGAATGAAAATGAAAATGCACTATACCAATACTTGTAAGATCAGGAAAAATAGGGTTTAAAAGGAAATTTATGGGTATAAATTTGTATGATTAAAAAATGTGTTGTCAATAATTTAATACCTCTCAACAAATAAAAGCATAGTTCCAGAGAGCTTCACTGGGAGTTTCTACCAAACACATAAAAAACTACCACCAAACTTTCTGAAAAATAGGAGGAGGAAATACTTTCTAATTCATTCTGTAAAGCAAGTATTACCCTGATACTAAATCCCAAAAAGGATATAATAAGAAAAGAAACTTAGAAAATTACCCCTTATGAATATACTTTAAAAATAAACAAAATACTAACAAACTGAATCTAATCTGGGCTAATTGTTTTCATTTATACACTAGTTTATCTTAGTTCACTGAAAAGAAAAGTTAGTGCTGTCATCTGTTTCTTATTTGTAAGTATCTTTTTTGGCTTATGTCTTGTACTCTGAGTAACTACTTTGAAGATAACAATACACAGTGTAATAACTACTGTTATTCTCCTATTTGATTAAAAATTTTTGTTTTTTTCTATAAACAAAAAAAAATTAAAGCACATGCACTAGCACCAGCATCAAATGGTATTTACTCCATGAATGTAAAGGTAGTTCAACACTAGAAAGCAGTTCAATATCACACACCACATTAATAGGATACAGGTCAAAAGCAATAACAAAACCACACAATCACCTCAATAGCTCAGAAAAAGGCATTTGACAAAATTCAGCAAACTTTCATCAGAAAATTCCTCAGAAAAACTAGGAATAGAAGGGAATTTCTCAATATGTTAAGGACAACTATAAAAACCATATAACTGACATGGTACTAATTAGCAAAAGGCTGAATGCTTTTCTCCTTAGATCAGGAATAAGAAATCGTACATTCCATGCTTTTAGCACTATCATTCAGCATTTTACTAGAATTTCTACCAAACAAATTAGACAAGAGAAAAAAAAAACAAATTCTAAGGAAAGAAAACTATTTCTATTCACAGATAACATGAGGCTAAATATTCAAAATGTCAACCTATAAGAAAAGTATTAGAGCTTATGAATTAATTCAGCAAAGTTCCAAGTTTCAAGACCAATACACATAAATCAGTTGTGTATATACACGATAAAAATATAACATATTATATATATATATGTATATGCACATGCACACCCATACAAAATGGAACATTGTTGAGGTATAAAAAGAAATGTTTTTATAATATTATAATATGGATAAACTGTGAAAATATATACTGAGTAAAATAAGCCAGATCGAAAAAGACAAATATATTTGTCACCTACATTAATCATCAAGTCACTTAGAATAGTCAAATGAATAGAGAAAAATGGTTAGAACGTACTAGGGATAATGCAGAAGGGGACATGCAAATGATTGTATAATAACAGTTTCTGCTTGGGGCTATGAAATAGTGAAATTGTTTTGGAACCAGAATGAACGTAATCAAGGCTACTGAATGAGACATTTAAATATGATTTAAAAGGACAAATTCCATGTTTCACTGTAATTTTTTTAAAAAACGTTATCTCCCATGAAAGAAACTGGCTTCCCTTTGTAATTTGTAGTTGTCCTGATAGCCATTTCCACAACAGGGAATGAACAAGGAATGCGCTGAAATAAGTGGTACGTATACACGTTTGTGTGTTGTCTCCTGAGGAGGAAGATGTTGAAGGCTAACACCCTTTTAGCTACCCCGGCTTCCCTGAAAAATGATCACGTCTTGCGGCCTTACCTCTGTTTTTCATGGGAATAAAATGTGCAGCGCCTGGCTGGCAGCCTCTGACCCTCCAGCCGCCCTGCTGGAACGGCAAGTGTTATTTCCAGATTGGTTCTGCTGCAGGCCCCACGGCGGACACATTTCCAAGGGAATGCTACGCTTTGTGAATCACTCCACTGCGTTATCAAGGAGTAGCATGAAAGCTCACAAGAAATGTAAAGTTCTCTAAAATGAATTGACAACTTGTGGGTTTGAATTCCTTCAACTTCTCTTCACCCCTAAACCCTGGATTACCCCAAGACTCAGTCTGTGGTGATCTCACCTTTTCTGTCTGCACTTACAGTTGAGGCAACCTCATCCAGTCAGAGCCTGAGACGGCACGGTGACCCCAGATTTCTGCCTATAGCCCAGATCTCTGTCTTGAGCTCTAAACTTGTATAGCTCTTCATTTTATTTGACAAATTATTACCTTGTACTTGCTTTGTGCTATCTGTGGTCACAAGCCTTTTCTATGTATTAACTCATTTTATCTCATAGTAAATTGCTTTTTATCTCCTTTTTACAGATGAAAAAAACTAAGAACAGACAGGTAAAATAAGTATCCCAGAGTTATACAAGAAGGAAATGAGAAACCACATTGGAGCCTGACTGTAGGACTCCAGAACCAATGCTTGTAACCAGTATACTACGTTGTTCTCTGAAGAGATGGTTAATAGACATTACAATTTAATCTCTCCTAACCCTCCCCAAATCAGTAAATGGTATCTCCAATCTTCCTGTTCCAAAACATTGGATAATGCTTAGGCCTTCTCATTCTGTTGCAGCCATCCAATCTGCTAGCAGTTCCTTCTGGGAAAAACACATTTCTCACCGTCTTCACTGCTACTTGGGTGCAGCCATGCTCACCCACACACACACACATACACACACCTCCTACCTGGACTCCAAGCTTTGCCCTTGCTTCTTCAGCCTGTACCCCCCATAGCAGCCACACTGCTCCTTTAGAATATAACACAGATAATTTATTCCTCTGTTCTGGACCCACTATACCCCTTACTATAAACTACAAAGCCCCAGGCTGTCTTGTCCCTGCTGCCTTAGAGAAGAAACAACAGTCCATTCCGATTCTTCCCTTTGTTTACTCTGAGCTTGCTTCACTGACCTCCTTGCTATTCTGGAGCCATGGGAAGAGTGCTCCTGCCTTTTTCTGTAAATATCCTGGGACTAGATCACTTACTAGTTCACTTTAAGTCTTAACTCAAAGGTGTTATTATGTTACCTATAATGTTAGCTACTTTGGAGGCTAAGACAGGAAGACTTGCAAGTTTGAAGCCCCCCTGAGCAACTTAGTGAGACCCTGATTGGATATAAAAAATCCAAACAGCACTGGATTATGGCTCAGCTGTGGAGTCCTTGCATATCATCTACAAGGCCCTGGGTTCAGTCCTTAGTCCCACGCACATACATGCACACAAATGCTGTCGTCAGAGAGGATGTATTTAAATTAGTTCTGCAAGCTGTGATCTCTAGCCTCTCCATTCTATATCTTCTGTTTTGCACAATCCTGTCTTTTCCCGTGTATTTATTTCGTTGTTTCTTAATCCAAATTTTTGCCCCTGGAATGTGAACTGTCATTGAGGCAGAGACTTTGAATGGGCCTAAAGTACCCAAGGCCTTCCTGTCTTGCTCCGTGGAGTCCTAGAGCCCTTTGGAAAGGAAATAGGGATCGCAGGGCATGCCAAGCCCAGAGCACATCGGAAGAAGTGAGAGCGCTGGCTCCTATACATGCTTTCATCCATCTGACTCTCTGCTGCTTTAAGGATGGCATCGCCATAGGGTCACCTCTGTGGAACCATCAGTTTTTGAAAATTGCAGTAGGAAAGCAGTCTGCCAGACATACAAACTACCCACATATAGTTGTTTCCTGAACTCCTACATTATAGGTACAGAATAATGTTTCCTCATAACCCTACAAAGTGATATAATTATCCCTACGCTAAAATGAGCAGATAGACACTGTCAAAGTTGGAAGAACAGTCACAGGGCAGGGACAGGCAAATGTATTCATTCTATTGCCTTCGTTTGGGTTTCTCAACAGCAGGCCTCAGGCGTAAAATTTGGGTGTCAGTAGTTTGTGAGGAGGTGATCCCAGGAAGCACTGTGAAGTGGAGGAGACTGGGAAAGAAGGAATCCAAAGGAGACTCACTGATAAGCAGGAAGCTGGGGCTGAAACCCTGGGGAAGTGCTAAGAAAGTGGATGGATCACACTGCGGGGGTCACAGACGCCCTCTGACAGATGAGGAAGCAGGGTGTGCTCCCCCAATACTCCCTCCCGGGTTAAGGATTGTGCCTGGAGTGTTAACGTCCCCACACCTCCAGCTCGTCCCGCTTGTGGGCTAAGAAACTCATTTGTCCAGAAGAAGCAAAGAAGCAGAACAGAACAGGAAATAGTTCAGCCTGAAAGGGACCTGACCAAATGTAACCTCCTAGGTAAGCTGGCGGAATTCTGAGAAGATAGAGGGATACTGCAGAGCCCAGGGCTGCCCGCGTGTTATGACGTCAGGAGTCTCCACTTTGGACCACACGTTTGTGCAGGGTTCTTTGACCCACCGATGCCCCACAACCACTTAGTCTCCTTGATGGGTTTCATTGATCCAGCTCGATTTCACTCATTTCTTCAGCGAATAGTTGTAAAATCACTTCTTTACGTTAAGGGACAGGAACACAGCGATGAACAGGGAAATTTTGACCTTAAGAATTCTGCTCCCCAATTATTAGGAGACCTAAACAGGTCAACAATTTTGATGGAGTAGAAAACAGTGCAATGTGTCATTTATCTTCTTTAATAGCTGATTAATACTCTATTGTATAAAAATACCACATCTTTTTTATCCATTCCTCAGTGCATGGGCATCTGGGTTGTTTCCAAGATTTAGCTATGACAAATTGTGCTGCTATAAACATGGGTGCACATATTTCACTGTGGTACGATGTCTTTAATTCTTCTGGGAAAATACCCAGTATTGCTGGTGTCTGATGGTGTACTGAAATGAACAGTTAATGCTTACAATTTTTTACGTTCTGATCGATTTTGCATGCCTGTGTCTGGTGGTCTGAGCAACTAATTTGAAGGTAACAATATGCACTGGAATTACAATGGTGAACTCCTACCATCTTGTCCAGCAATACTCTGTATTATCTCTACTGTTTTATCAAAGAATTATTTTCTTATTCCCTTTGATGGTTTGTTTGACCTATCTTCCATTCTTACATCTGGTAATCCAAGCAATGTAGTTGAGGATAGCGATATGTAACGTAACAACCACTGTTGATTCATATTATTTTGTCTTTAGACCCCGTGTCATTTTGAATGTTCTAGCTCTGATTTGTTTATGCTCGTGATACTGGTATACTGCCAAAAAATAAAAGAAAAAGAAAGAAAACAGTGTAGTGGAAATAGGTAACACGGGAAGCGTCTATAAACATTTGTCAGAACCTTCTGCACATTAAAATTTTGAGTTTAATTGCATGTTTGGTGGATGGACAACTGGTGATCAACTTATAACCCCCAGCTGAACTGAGTAAGAGTGGTGCTGGGTGTGGGCCTGAGAACTGTTGCCAGCAGCATAAGAGACAGAACTGGAGAAGGAGAAGTGAGGCTGTTGGGAGCTGGTAGAATCTGTAAGGAGTTGTTGGTTGTTTTGGAGGAGCTTGTCATGCTGGCTTTCCTGATGAACTTGACTGTTTCCATCCTCCAAGGAGCTCGGGACCTCGTTGGCACTGAGAACAGCTTCAGTTCACTTTGGGGGAGCGCTGGTCCTCACTTTAAGCATCATTTCCTGGCTCCAGAGGGGAAGATGGTGCACTGCCAGTCTCTTAGAGAAGCTTGCTGTGTTGGCTTTCTTGATAGGAACTCGGCTTTCCTGATCACAGGAGGAGCTCAGGACCTCCCTCTCCTGAGGATGGCTGTGGTACCTTCTGGGGGAGCTCTGGTTCTTACTTTAAGTGTCACTTCTTGTCTCCATTGCAGATCACTTAACCTGCTAAAACAGCTCCTTCTTCTCGCTGTCACAGACTTTCTAGATTCCGCCACTGACCTTTGGGCCTTCCCAGCACAGATCCATGAAACAGGCCTCCATGAGACATTGTTGTGGGCTTTCAGCCTCTAGTTGGATTTGTGGGAGGCGTTGTCATGGGCTCTAGGTCTTCAGCTGGACTCATGCAGGACATTATTGCAGGATCCAGGCCCTCAGCTGAATTCTTCGGTCCTTAGTGTGTGGACAGATTTCCTGCACTCCCTTGTATATGATTCTTTGGGTGACTATTATAAATAATCTCATAAAATGTGTGTCCTGTGTTATATTGTTCCCCTTGCAACAAGCCCCAAACCAACAGAGCATGTAAATCATACCATGGTAAAGCTAGTAAGGAAAAAAAGAGACAAGCAATTAGATCTCATGAGCATTTTTTAATGTAATGTTTTATACCCCAGGGAACATAGAGCATGATTAAAATTTTGAAGCTAAAAGGTGGATACCACTGTAGATAAAATGGCTTCGATAGCTTTAGGTACAACCAAAGCACCAGAAGGCTTTATTAAAGTAATAGCTGAGCTCACACCTGGAATTCCTATTTCAGTAGATTAGAGATGAGGCCAAAGGATGTGCATTTCTGACAGATTCCCCAGTGATGCTGATACTGTTATTCACAGCACCACAAGTTGAGAGCCACTGCTAGAAAGAACACATTATTAAGAAAATTTATCCCAATTATAGTATGTGACAGGCTGTAGAATGCAGCATCTGCACAGAAAAAATAAGTAAACTGTAAATTCATGCTGCAGTGGTCTGCTTCTTAACATAAGCTCTGGCTACATGGATGTGCTTATTTTTTGAAATTTCACTAAAAAACACTATTTGTAAAAACTTCAATGTCATAATTTAGTAAAAAAAAAGAAAAACTTACTTTAGAAGAAAACTAAAGGTTATATTGCTCATTTCTATCCAAGCGCCCTCTTGTTGAAGAGCTTCTGCAGACGCTGATAAGTTTTCTTTAAGGATTCCTTAACCTACAAGAAGAAATTAACTTTCATAAACTTTGACTGAGACAGTCAGCCACATGTCCTTGCTTCAGCTCCCTTACTGTACCATCCTAGATGTGATACTGTTGATGCAACAGCAGACAGAGGAGAAACAGAAGATTAAACATATTTGTTTTGAGCTCTTGGAGAAGAGGAAGGAGGGAGACTGGAGCTTGCTAATGGAAAAATACAGCCTCAGGGAGCAGTCGCTTGCACCTTGATCATTAAAAAGCAAACACAAACAGTGCTCCGCTAGGTCACGGAGCAGTTTCTGGAGAACTGCACCGAATTTCTTCTTCTCATACTGCTTTCAAGGAGTGCGTTCCTGCCGGAGCATTTCCAAGAATTGTAGAGTCATAGTTGTCACAAACACCATTGGCCTGAAGGATTTGGGGCACTTGAGGAGCTACAGGGGTTTGTACATTAGAAGAGCGTGTGAGGCAGTGGGTAAGGCAGGGCAATCAGGAAAGAAAGATTGCGCCTCGGTACATCACCCCACAGTCCCGAGATGCAGGTAAGACAGTTCTCAGCCTTCTCTTTCTTGCGCGATTGTTTACAGATTATGAGATGCCATTTTCCCCCTTGGGACATTAAACAGCACCTCTGCTGAGGTTATACTAATCACAGCGAAGGGTGCGTAGTAGCAAGCCGTGAAGAAGGCTCTCTGCTTACGTGCTCTGAGCAGCAGAGGCCAGCACTTCCGTGAGCCCAGCCCCTCCTACGCCTGCTGCTCTGCATGCTCTGTGGAAGTTAGGACTGTTTTGACATCAGTGGTGACGAGTGTGGTGTGCTGCGATCACCCCCTGGTGTTAGGTTCGTGGAATAGCAGTAGCGTCTGACCTTGGTGTCACTTCAAAGCCAATCAGTGAGAGCTAAAGGCGGATTGATTCACCTGGAGGGTTGTGCCTGAGAGGGCCAAACAATTACGTCACCTCATCAAGACCTGTCAGGGACGGAGGAAGGCAGAGAAAGTGCTCGGGTGAACAAGGGCTTGCAGTGCTGTAGCCCTGTTTCCCATGAGTTAATTATCTAAAGATGAAAATACTTAAGATGCTCTGGGCTTGTTCTATCTTTGCATCACTGTCACAAGCACCTAAGGTAAAGCAGCTTATGAAGAGCACAGTTTTGTGTGGGCGCAGGGCTTGGCGTACTCAGTCCATGCCCAATTGGCCTGCTTGCGTTGGGCCTGTGGTGCGCTTCATGGTGGGGCCACCATCCCTAAAGCCATTCACTTCACGGCTGGGAACAGAGAGAAAGCAGAAAGAACGAGGGCCCCACATCCCCTCGCCAGCACGGCCCCGGTGACCAGAGCACTTCCTCCTAGGCCGCCTCTCCTAGTGCACACAGCTGGAACCGAGCCCTTGTCGCCTGAGCCTTGGAGGACACCCCAGATCCAAACACAGCAACCCCGGAGTACTGGGCTACTTGCGCTGATTAGGACAAGCGTAGGTGCATGATGTCGCTTCAAAGCCAGTCAGTGAAGAGTACAGCCAGGGTGCCCAGTGAGAGCCCTGGAAATGTTGGCGGCGGTCATACTGCTAGGGAGGAAAGAAACGCCCGGCCTGCTAGACATCCGGTATGGGTTCGTGTTCTCTAAAATCGAAGAATGAATTTTAGGAACAACGGAGGTTAAGAGCAGAATATATTTATTGGGGGAAAGAGAGCTTCTGTCTGAGAAAGAGACAGAAGGGGACATGAGTGACTTGCTGAGGAACCTGCCCTTTTTTAGGGATTTTTATAGAGCAAATCCATGACCTGAGGCAGGTCCAAGGTGGGGAAAAATGGGAAATCGCAAGGTGGGCATGAGGTGGGACAAAACTAGGGTCAGCCAATAAGATTACAAGTATAATTGCTCAGGTAAATTGATTAAGTCAGTATCAAATGGAGAAGCGGGTCACTTAGCAGGCAGACGTGAATACAGAACAGGGGCTCTTTCTGTAGGGGGTTGGATTGGTGGTTCTCCCTGAATTTCTCAAGGTGATAGATACCTATTTAGGATATCAATCCCTGATGTTTATCCTTAGGAAGTATTTGGGTGCATTTGCTTTTCCTTCTGTTTTGAGGTCTGGCCCTCAATGTAGGCGCTTGTCTCCCCCACATTGTAAGGTGTCTCGTCTTCTGCCTTGGCTCCTTCAAGGGCCTACCCTATCTGGCTGCCTATAATGTTTTATCTAACTAGCCACCTTTAACAATAATCTTCAGGTTTCAGACAGTTGAAAGGACTAGCTGAGAAGAATGGGACCTGGTCACTTTTAGTAAGCACCCTATAATTTACTTTATATACTAATAAAGTACAAACATACTCAAGTACCTTACATAAAATAGCATGGTATTTACACAAACCTCTGTACATGTGCCCAAATATCTGAAAATCATCTCTAGCTTATAATTCCTAATACAATGAAGATGCCATTTAACTAGTTACTACACTATATTGTGTAGGGAATAATAACAAAATGTTAGTACAGCTTTTGGTACAGGTGCAGGTTCTATAGGCCCAACAACATAGTAGAAATCAACAACAATGTAACACTGTTTTCGAATAATTTCAGTCCTCTGTTGGCTGAATCCTGGGATCTAGAAATTGGAGGATATGAAGAGCCTACTGCATTTATACTGAGATGCTTTTACCATGAGACAGTCATCTTCATCATAACATGAATTATTATTCTGTGTCCCATGCTAATCCCATAGAGGCATGATCCAACTTAATTTTTACAACAATATTAAAGCGTAGGTGCCATTAGTATGCCCACCTTGAAGATGGGCAGACTGCAGCTTGCAAAATTAAGTAACTTGCTCAGAGTTACACCAGTAAAACCCAATCTGTGTGACTCCAAAGCCCAAGTTCCTAACTATTCTGCTATTAGAAGTATTGTATGCATTAAAAATAACTCCCACAATTAACTTTGAGATTAGTAACTTATTCAAAATGATCTTACTGTTATTTTTTCTTATATTCAAATTAGCAATTATAAAAAAGAATAGGCTTTTGTCTTAATCACTTTTCCATTGCTGAGACAAAATTCGAACACCCATGTCTTGCTTACTTTTCTCTCATTGCTGAGACAAAATACCTGACGCCCAAAGTGAAGGGCGGAAAGGTTTATTTAGTTCACAGTTTGTGGAAGCTTCAATCCATACTGGGCTGGCTCCAAGGCAGAGTGGCACACGGCAGAGTGCAAGTGTTCATGGCGGTAGAACAGCAAAGCAACAAGAGCAAAAAGGAGGAATGGCGGCAAGCAGCCTCTTTCCCTCCCTTACACTGTAAACAGGCTACCCCCACCTAAGGGGCGTGTAGCTCTCACATAATCTCCATGCCCTCCTCTTGCACAGGCTCCGGATGAATACAAATTAAGCACCCTGGCTTCCTGCTGAGTCACTTAACCAAACCTCTAGACTCCCCAAGTTGACACAATGTATCAACCATAACTACCCACAACTTAAAGGAGCAGAGATTTGTTCTGCCTCACAGTTTATGCAGAATTCAGTCCACAGACAGCTGGCTCCGAGGCGGAAAGCGCTTGGATGAAGGGCAGCTGCTCATCCCACAGTGGCCAGGACCAGAGAAAGGAGGAGGCAGGAGGGAGAGGGAGCCTTCCAGGTCACACCCATGTGACCTGCCTCTTCCAGCCAAGCCCCCTTCCCTATCAGTACAATCAGCCCTGGACTTATCAGGGGATGAGCAGAGCACCCCATGATCCAATCACCCTCCAAGCCCTCAACCTCTGAACACATTAGGCTGTGGGGGGAACATTCTAGATCTAAAACAAGAACAAAATAGCTTCCACACAGTTATTATTGTCCTCTAAATCCGGCAGGTGGTTTTAGGAACTACAGTCAACCAATCATTGTTTCGAACAGAAAGATGCATCTTTATATCTAGATAGAGACATATCCTGAGGCTGTCCTGAGGCCGCTGTCGGATACATCCTCAGGCTCAGCATCGTCCCATTTTCTGTTCAGTGTCCTTTGAAAGAAGTCACCTCTGCAATCACCATCAGAGAACCTGTAAACACTGAAAAGAAAGATAAAACTCATTGTTTGAAACTTCTGTGGCATGGAGAGATGAATTACTGTGACACTCTGAATAAAAACTGTCACTATGATTTGAGGTAAATTAGATATAACACATGAAAAAGAAACATAATTTAGAAAACCAGTGCACAGGGACCAGCACATTATATTCCCTTCCCAGATCTAAGACTATGAGGGAAAGAATACCAAGGAACATGATGAATTTTGCGTGGACTAATGGGATATATAGTGAGGGTTCAATGATTTCATGGATATTTACATGGTCAAAAGTTAACAAATTGTATACTTTATGTTTCACTGTGTGTCAAATATACCTTGATAAAACCTTTTAAAAATCATATGTCATAGTTTGCAGATTTTTTTGAGACCATGGATTAAAGATATATAAGTATTCCAATTAAAATGACACATAAGTAACCCTATACTGGCACAGAAGTATCCAGATCACTGGTAATATTCCACACCAACTCTGTAAACAGAAACTCAGAGAGAATAAGTTACCCACTCAAGGTCTCAAACCAAGATTTCAAATCACCTACCTCCAAATTCAATGTTCTTTCTGCTACAGAAAAAAGACTTTTATGCTAGTACTTCCTTCTTTCTGGTAATAATGCTTTAAAAGCATAATTTCTTATCAATGTGAGTCTGGTCAGAGTAAGGACCGTAGCTTTACTATACTCTATTTGCAGCACTGTAATTTTCAAATGGAGTCATTTTCCTTGAAGTAAACAATAAAAAGAAGCATCAGAGTTCATTTTTCAATATTTTCTTTTCATACAGAGGGCACAATTGCCAATAAATGTCTGCAAAAGAAATTGTGGCTATTTTCAAATAATTGTGCAAGTTTGTCATTTCACATGAATGTAAAAGCAGCAGTCCGATATCAGGCAGCCATTTGATAAAGGAAGCACTCTACAGCACAATGCCAGGACTGAATCTTTGGCCCTAAGTAATCTCCAGTGCTCTGTTCCTTTCTTAGAAAAGAAAAAAAAAAGAAAAAAGAAAATGAAACTGAAGTGTGCAATATAAGATTCTGTGGCCATTTGAGCAGCGTCCCCATTAAAAGAATCTCAAGCCTAAGCACAAATAACCAAGAGCAGTTTTGCCTACAGTCTGACACATGTGGCTCAGTAGGACAGAAGGGCTGGGACAATCCCTTGGATTATCTTCAGGTTATCACCGATGGCACCTGAATTGCTGTAGCAGACTCAGATTTGCACAGTGAGTGGACCTCAATAAAACCAGATCTACAGAGTGCAGTACAGAGATAGAGAAATTCACCCAGACCTAGCATATCCACTCACAAGCGCCTTTCATGAAAGTCAGTCTCAGGACCTACTATCTGAGTCATGGAGACCACTCCAAACTTTACCGATGGCAGAAATTACTTTTGCCATTCCCCTCTGTCTCCCAAAAGCTCAATTCCAGGTCTCTTCCTTACCGTAGACGTTCATAAAATTATTTTTAACTGAATCTTGTCTGTCTTAACAAAAGCATATATCACTGGACTCCTCATCTGAGACCCATTTAGCATAAAGCAGATGGGTAAGCCTGTGGCTGCCTCATTTTGAGAGGCCTGGACTGTAGGGAACAAGCATTTTCCTTTAAGCAATACAATCTGTCCAGAATTGCAAATTACTCCACTGAGCGACATGGGTCAATAAATACCTGAATGGCTACATGCATTATCAGAATTCATAATTGCAAGTTTTAGAAATGGAATCTATTTCTTTTTCTGCAAAAAGTTTCCATATTAATAAGACCTGCTAAGAACCAGTAGATTATAAAACCCTGCATCACTGATACGAAGCCTGTTGCTTGCAAATTTAACACCCTGCTATTTTATAGTCCCTCTAATGAATACGTACTTATGATTTCTTTCAAATGTGTGCAGAGACCAGTTCAGGGATTCAAGTCACTCATGCCACAAAGCTGTTTTCTATTCACACTTACTTAAAACTGCACAAGAGAATAATTGGTGTATTTCTTTCCTCTTGTGGTTAAACATAACCCTGCTATAAGTTAATAAAAGTGCAGACACCTTATTCATATTTAGCAGGCAGTTTTCAGTAGAAAATCTCCAGCCGCTGTGACTGTGAGCCATAACAAGTTAATCTAACATCAAATATATAAGCATCTGTCCCCACACCTGAAATTTTAACTGAGCGGTACTCCATGAAAGGCAAAAAGGGGCCAACATTGACATCTCCAGACCAGCAAACAAACTAGGAAAAAGCAGGTAAAAATTTCCAAGGGTCTTTTGATGGAGAAACTCTTTAGTCTTTTGATTTAAGGCCTAAATATGTATTCTTCAGGGGACAATATATTCACTCAACCATATTTCTTAAGAAACTATAGTAAGCTAAGTATAGTGCCAGAGGCTCAGCTGCAGGGAAGTAAAGCAAGCTCTCTGCCTGCATGGCACTTATATATAATTTGAGATAATAAGCAAACACAGGAAATAAGAAACCCAATTCTTCAAATTCTCTTTTTATCTTTTTCCATTCTTTGAAGATTTTGTTGCCCTGATCTTGCTCAGAGGACATCTTGGCACCAGTCTGAGTCTGAATACAGGAGAAGTGGCTGGTGGGGTGGGAGTTAGAAAGTATCTTAACTTAGAGTCTAAGTTAGGAAGGCATTTCAAAGAGAGAGTGGTCAACTGGGCTGACAGCTGCTGAGAGAAGTGGAAAAAACCACTCACACTGGATGGGCAGTATGGTGGTCATGTGGGGAAAGGTAAAGAAAATGTTTTGAGAAGTTTTGGAATCAAAAAAAAACTATATGGCTACCATTTCAACATTCAGAGTCAAGGGCCAAAACGCAGACACCTGCATAGACATTTATACATATACACCTCATTAACCAGAAGACCTGGATTTGAGTCCTGGCTACATCAGTTGTCCCATCTGAAAAATGTTAGAGGTGTTACCAAAGCTCACACTGTCGAAGTTTCCTCACCTGTACAATAGGGCAAGAGTAAAGCCTTGTTCTGGAGAATAAAATAGAATATGAGAAAGGTTCATAAGACACTTGGCCCATGGTAAGCACTCAATTAATGTTTCCGTTATTATTATTAAGGTCTTTTTAGTACGTTACTCAGCCTGAGTTTCTGCTAATCCCACCTCTACATGTTCCCTAACTAGGATGGAGGAGAATTCCACCCTTTTCTAAATTAACATAAGGTCACTCGTGGTGGTTAAGATGATCACAGGCTGAGTGTGAGACCCCTACACAAGTTTCCATAACAGTATTAATATATGGCTTTGGGCCTTTCTCTCCACATCCCAGAAAAGGCTGGGCCTGGCAGTGCTACATTGTGGTATGTGAGGTTACTCCATGCCGCACGGCTTATACTTTCTGAACCCAAATACAGACGTTGCCTCCAGGTTGCCTTTCTCTCGTGCCACTGCAGCCAGACTGTTCTAGACGTAAATGAAATCAATGGGCACAGAAATCAGCATGTCCTCCCTTTCCCCATCTAGCAAACGCAGGGCCCCAGTAAACAGCGTGGGGCCTCCACACCCTTCTTTATGACCTAAGATCAGTAAACTGAAGCACTACCAAGAGTGTGTGCAGCAAATGGGAGCATGTTTGCAACAGCTCAAAGTACAGAGGGGGAAACTGCAAATCCCCTCTTGACTTGGACAGTGTCTGATTGCATAGTATTAACCCAGGTCCTCCAGAATACAGAGCCTCAGGCAGGATAAAGGCATAAACACTTCGAGAGATCAAAGCCCAAGGCAGTGAGAATGAGGGCAAGCTGGAAGCGAGGGAACCAAGCTACAAATCACTACCGTGTGACACAGTATGGCAAGCACTCCGTGTTTCCTTGGGACGTAGGATAAACAGAGAGGAAATACGTAAGTTCATGGGAGAAAGAAAAGAAATGTATCTGCCCGAACTTTTCTCTTCTCCTGTTTCCCAAGGGTTACAATTCTGCACAAGGGAAGCTAACTTCTCTGAGCTCTAGGTTGCATCATCTGAACCCCAGGAAACCAGAGCCACGTATGGTGAACTCACTACGGCATGTTATTCAAGTCCGGAAGTTACCTGGTGTTGCCAGAATACTACCAAAAGCAGGGAGGGGTCAAAGGCTGACAGTGCATCTCTTTATGTGCTTTCGCCTGCCTTGGAAACCAGCTGGAAATACCTTTCAAAGTGCTTATGTTTCTTACAGAACTATGATGAATAAGAAGGAACTATATAAGCTCATATAGACCAAACTTCCTATTAATCATACATCACGTCTTCCTCAGAGTACATCCGCTACAGCACGCGCAAGCACACTCTTTACTCTAAGGCATCCCCCTTCGATAAATTGAGACCACAGTACTTCTTTTGCACAGCTACAATTAATTAACCCATTGATTTCCTGTGTGCTTCTCCGTGCCGGTTGCTCAGGGGGTTATAACCAAGTCCATTTTATTCAGGTCAAATAAAAATGGTCAGTAGCCATTGTTTTCATCGAAGCTCCTGTTCTGGGCCAGAAGAGACCAAATTCACTCATGAAAGTGATGCCACAAAGCAAAACCAAACTGTCTGGCTTTCTGCGAAATGAGCGACAAAAGCCAAGTTGCCCAAACGGGCCAGTTTCAGTCAGCATGATAAAAAGTTCCTTCTGCCATAATTCTGACCAAAAAAGTAAAATCACTGCTAGGTGTGGTGGCACACCCCTGTAATCCCAGCAGACCAGAGGCTGAGGCAGGAGGATTACTGTAAATTTCAGGCCAGCCTGGGTTGCATACATGAGTTCAAGGCTAGCCTACGATGCATAGCAAGACCCTGCCTCACAAAATAAGAAGGAAAGAAAGGAA
>NW_004955412.1:6628356-6656808 GCF_000276665.1 Chinchilla lanigera | reverse complement strand
CTGGCTGGTACTGGCCTAGATTCACACCCGGACTTTTATCACTGAAAAGTCTTGTGTCTGACAAGTTCTGGGAAGTTTTACCTTTTCTTACCTCTATTTCCAAGTCTATGAACTTGAGCAAAGAACAGTACATATGTAATAGGTTGGAAGGGTTAAATCAGTTAGCACATAAATGTTCAGAATGTCTGGCACGTGCTAAGCTGTAAGTATTAACTATTATTAATATTAATGGTATGCTTTATATACCTTAGATCCCCTCCCCTTATCCACAGTAGATAAATCCCCAAATCCCATATGGATGCATAAAGCTACAGATAGTACTGAAACCTGTATATACTTCTTTATATATATATATATATACACACACACACACCTATGATAAAGCTTAATTTATGAATTAAGTATAATCAGAGATTAACAAAACAACTAATAATAGAATAGTCATAATGATATAATAAAAGTTACATGAACGTGGTCATTTTCTCTTATGATTTCTTATTGTCCTACAAATCTCAGCAACTTCATTTTACTATTTCTTTCTTTCCTCATTAAGTTGAGAATCCTCACCTTTTCACATAAATGATGCACTTTATAGCTTCTCTCCAAATTACCAGCATCACTGCCCATGTGCTTTGGGACCATTGTTAAGTAAAATAAGGGTGGAAAAGAAGCCCTGCAATGCCATGATTCAGTCAGACAGCTGGGACAGCTAAGTGACTATTAGCAGAGGGGTAGCGCATACAGGCAGGGTGGAGCAGGAAAGCTGGGCTCCTCAGAACATCATGCATTTTAAAACTAAGAGTCTTTTATTTCTGGAATTTTCCATTTAATATTGTTGGATCGCAGTTGCGTGCGAGTAAGCGAAATTGCAGAAGGCAAAATCATGGATAAGGGGGAAACTGCTCTACGTTGTACATAAAATCTTAATACTAATTTTACTGCTTCAATTACATTCCACTGAGAGTAGAGCTACAGAGATTCAGAACGCATATCAATATGAAGAGTGCTGTGCTTAAAGTTTTATTTGGGTAAGGATTTCCAAAGGAAAATTATAGCTGTCAGTTAGATTAATGACCTCGGAAACTTGGATTTTTATTTTCTAGCAAAGCCAGTGTCCTGCCGACATTGTAGTGATTCCTGTGCTGCTGCTGCTGCTGTTTGTCTATAGCTTTTATTATATTTCACGGAAGACCCTTGCTTGGTCTGAGCTATTAAAATTGTAAAGCAGACAGGACGCTTTATTTCATCCAATTCTCAACAAATAATTCAGGGCTTTTTGTCTCTGTGTGAAAAATGTCTATTTCATTATAAAATATTGTGCACCTAATCATTACCTGCATATTTTCCCAAGAAGGAAAATCTGCAAGGTTAAAAAAAAGCAACATAAGGATAGAAATATAGATGTCCTCCTCCACAGTCACCCACTTCATGAGGCGCTGTCTTCTCTGGATATGACCGTCTTCCTAGAAACTGCCTCAGCCACTTTTCAAAGCAATTCTCTCAGTTAAGACAGCATTGTTATTATAGGCTTTCTAAAAACATCCTGGAAAACCACAAGGTGTCCTTTGTGTTAATTTTGATTATTAACTGGAGTGGTTGGCTTGAGAGATGGCTGGAAGATGTAAAGCGTAGTTTGGGTGTGTTTGGGTGTTCGTGGAGTCAGGACCCTGAGCCCTCTACCTGGTCCCTGGCCCTTTCCTCCCCTGATGCCTGCTTCCTGGCTGCAGCTTCTCACCAGCCTGCCCTCCCACCATGTCCACTCTGCCTTGAAGGCAACCAGCCATGGAAACCTCTGAAATGCTGAGCTAAAATAAACCTTTTCTCTCTGAAAGTACGCATGTCAGGCACTTTGTCCCAGTAGTAGAAAGGTGACTAAAATACCCTTTCTTGGCCACAGAAAAATTGGAATTCAAATACTGTAACAAACCCAAATTTTCAAATATGATTGATACAATCAGAGAGCCTATCAATGGGTGGGTAACACAGTTAACTAAGCGTACTATTAAGCCACTGAGGGATACTTAGTCTAGCCAGCAGCTTAATGTAAACGATGTGTGGGAACGCAGGGAAGGAGGGCTGCAGAACAGAGCGTGTCCTAGGCCACGTGGGCTTGGAGCAAGTCTCCTAACTGCTGTGAGATGCGGATGCAGCACGTGTGGAAGGTAAGGAGCGGACCAGCTCACGTGTGGAAGGTAAGGAGCAGACCGACGGCTCTCTAAACTGAGAGACTCCAGCGATCTTTCATAGGGAGTAGAAAGTACTGCAAATTGAGGCCACTAGTTTTCTTCTTGTTCTTGAATTCCTAACTCATAAAAAATATAGTGCTACAAATCTCATCTTGGAGATTCAGTTACCACCAACCTCTTCCTCATCCTCTACTCCCGAAGTCTAGGGAAATTGATTTTGAGAGAGTGAGAAACACACACACAAGGTTTACATTTTAATTTTTATGGTGGTACCAAGGGAAAATGAGGGTGAATTTGAGCAAAGACTAACACCTTATTCATGTGAATCCCACACTATGAGTAACCAAGTGAAAATAATTCAGGCTCCCATTGGGATTTCCATGACACCCCAACTGTTATGTCTGATTTTCACCTCATCACCAGTAACTGATTAGAAATCCTTTATGGAGCTGTAGCTACAACTGGATGTGTTGATGGGTGGTAAGAACTGGGTGTGGCCTATACGGTACTCTGAAGTACATCTGAAAAGTTTGATCTCCACCTCACACCCACCACCTATTCCTTATAAATGACATTCTACAATAGTCTTTGAACTAAGACACATGTTCTCCAGAAGCAAAACATTCAACTTTAGTGATGTTCACTGGCACTGATTAAATTGGGACTCTTAATTGAGACAGGAAACAAGTCAGTGTCAATGACAGGGTACTGGAGAGACTTTCAGGGATAGACTTCTTAGGCCTTCCACTTGGCTTTGAGTTCAATGCACAAAATTTTATACTTTACAAGAGACCTTAGAACAATCATCAGTTTTCATAACCAAAAGCCAAAACTTGGCATTGACCCATGCTTTAGCAGCAGAATGGAATTCTTGTGATACAATATTAAAAGTTATTGTTTTAATATGAAGAAATAATGAGGAAAACCAACATGGCTAATCATCATTCCAGCTAGGTTGAAGTTTTTTTTCTCAAATGGACAAAATGTGAACCCTAAAAATTGTTGAAACATAAAAGCAAAAGCCTTCTCCACTTCACTGCTGTTACAGAATTTTTTTGAATTTTAAGAAGATAAAATGCAAAAGTGGAGCTGTGCAGAACGATCCGTGAGGCACAGACAGAATTCCCAAGTTTAGCACTAGGCAGCACTATGCAACAGTGAGCAAAACACAGCCCCCGCCCCAAGGAATTTCCCGTTTCAGGTTTATA
Source organism: Chinchilla lanigera (assembly GCF_000276665.1). Lineage (NCBI taxonomy): Eukaryota > Metazoa > Chordata > Mammalia > Rodentia > Chinchillidae > Chinchilla > Chinchilla lanigera. The sequence continues at coordinate 6,653,414 of NW_004955412.1, read as the reverse complement.
ACTTTCACTCGAAAAATAAACTGAGCAGAATAACATTCCCATACATCGAGTTGAGCTTTAACCCTGTTACCACCTACTGTAAAGGTGATGAAGTTTCACCTGGCAGATCTTCAGCCTGGTGCCACTGCCTGTCCCCACCCCTTACCACCCCTCATGCACACAGACTCATCTCCCAGTTGGCACAGAAGGAAGCTCGATGTCCTGCTCCCCATGTACTACCTTTACTGTTGCCATTTTCACTCCCCCTGGTGATACCAGGGTAACTGGTACAGTTGAAGCAACTCCTCATTACCATCGGGTTTTCTAAGTTTATGGCTCACAAATGTTACCTGCCCTACAGATGACACTCCTGAGGCCCTGGCAGGCCACACGACTATCTCCTTACAGTCACTCAGCTACTTCCTGTCAGAATCTGGCCTTGAGCTGACTGAAGTCCAGGGCTCTTTCTTTTTGACTATATGGAAACAAAATCTGCCTTGGTTTTGCCATTGCAGCAAGTCCATGCTTCCTGGAAACCACACAGATAGATAGCTTTATTACTTTCCTAACAGCTAATGCAGTTCCTCATGAAAGCATCCCTCTCTCTAAAAGTAAATTAAATGGCATAATCTTTCCATAAACTGGATTTAGTAACATTCTCTATGATAAACAACATTCAAATCAGAATCACCTCCTCTGCAATGTGAAATTGAAGTTTACTTCTGATGTGCTATCTGTTGATGACGATTGACTATAAATGGAGGATCATTTAGAAAGCAAATAAACCGCTAAGGAGGTAACATAATACGCAGCAGTTTTAGAAATCTCTTTTCATCTTGCCTTTCTGCTGGTTGGGAAGAATTAAAGAGGCCATTGAAAATGCATTAGGTAAATTGTGATATTAACAATCCCATTTGAATTGTTGCCAGGATTTGTGAAAATACACAGAATAAAAACACCACCTTGGGACTGCAAAATACAAATCTGTGAGGGCAGTTTTTCAACGGAACTTTCTGGAATGTAAAGGAATACCTAAAGAATAAGTTGGAGGATAGCCAAAACGGGGCAAGAGAGGTCTGCTGGGCCGCCCACTACCAACCAGAAGAGCTTCATTTGTAATGTCGATATTTTGTGTTTGAATTCTGTGGAAGGTTTCATTTGAATTAAGGATTCCAAAGCAGGCAGGTAAGGCAGGGGGAAAGGAAAAAAGAAAAAGTTCACAAAGTCGGGTTTTTGTCTTTGCCTGGTTCAGGTAGGAACGTTTATTATTGGTCAAACCTCAGCTCACACCTCACCTTTATTGTAGTGACATAGTTTTCAAACTTTGTTTGGAGCTGATTTGGACAAGTTTCAAACTGATTTCCACAAGCACCACTTGATATTAAACATCTATCAAATGATCATAATTAAAATAATGTGCTACTGATAAAGATTAGACAGAGATTAATGGAACACAACATGAACCTAGAAATTAGGTCAAACTACACGTGAAAGTTTAGCCAATATTAAAAGAGGATTTTCAAAACGTTGAGACAATTTATTAAGTCATGGGGACAGCAAGCCCAGTTAGCTCTCTACTAGTTATTGTATTTATTATGGTTGTCCAGAGATAGAGAATTAAAAATAGACAAGATGACAGATGCATACATACATACATAGAGACACAGATACATAGGGAAGAGGGGGAGAGAGCAAGAGAGATTGGCTGTAAGTGGTTGGCTCACACAATCACAGAAGCTAACAAGTCCCAGAATCTACAGAGAGCAAGTTGGAGACTCAGGAGAGTCCATGGTGCAATTTCAAGGTGAAGGCCAGTGAACCTGAAACCAAGAAGAAGATGATGTTTCCTGTGAAGTCCAGAGGCAGAGAAATGTCCCAACTCAAAAGTAGTCAGACAAGCGGAAATTCCTCCTGATTCAGAGGAGATTTAGCCTTTTATCTATGGAAACCTTTGTCTGACTGGATGAGGGCCATGCACATTAGGGAGGGCAATCTGCCCTACGTAGTTTCCAGATTCTAACATTAATCTCATCCAAGCTCCACACAGACCCGGAGAGTATAATCCTTGACCAAATACTTAAGTAGCTGTGGGCAAGCCAAGTTGACATATAAAATTATCACGTGTCAGCATTAAACACAAAGTAATTAAAGATTTTTTTAAAACACACAAAAATTAATGTAGATGAATATTACTTGTTTTCATGATATGTTCAAGGCCTTTTAAGTGTGGATAAATACAAAAATCTCATAAAGAACAATATTAAGAGATTTGGTTACATAAGCATTGGACTAGGGCATGATTTATAACTTTAAATGTACTTTATTGGTATAGAAATGTTTTAAAGTGAAAGAATACTGGAGAGGAAATGATTAGGAAGGAATTATTTGGGAATTATTTTCTCAACTGTCAAGCATGGGCCAATCAATTGCAATCTTTTGTTTTTCTTCTTTTTTTCTGTCTCTGTCTTTTTTATTAGTATGTGGTTTTGGTACATAATGAATACATTTATCCTGGAAAGTTGTTCCTCTTTTCTTACAATGATTTGACTAGAAAGGATATTCCTAGAGTGTCATGAAGCACTTCCTGTTATAAGGTGTATAATCACTTCCTTAACTAAGCTTGTTTAAACAAAAAAAAATACAGTACTAACTTTGTACAACCTAAGCTTCTCATTTTTTTTTGTTTTCACATTCTTTGAAATATGTGGCATTTATTCTTTCCTAATTAGCATGTAAATTTTAAGTTCATCCTGAAGTCTACAAATTCTTGTTAGGAAGGTAATCCATAAATAAATTATTACCCTGAATCCAAAGTGAGTTATAAACCAGGCATGGTGGCACACACCTGTAATCCCAGCACTTGGGAGGCTGAGGCAGGAGGATCCTTCAGAGTTCAAGACCAGCCTGGGCTACAAAGTGAGCTCAAGGCCAGCCTGATCTGCATAGAGAGGCCTTGTCTCAAAAAGACCCCAAAAAAGTGAGTTATAAAGTTTTATACAGGTTTTATGATAGATTTTCTCTGGCTGTTTGCTACTAATGCCTGAACATAATTTGTATCTCAAACAGAGTGATTATTTTTGTAAGCCAGTGACTTGGGTTTTGGGTGTGATCCATATACATTTATTTTTACTGAACTTTTACATACAGCAATATAATTTGCAGCCTATTATACTGGTCATTCTAGCAGCTGTATAAATTAAAGTGCCATCAAACTTTGCAACAAATGGCACCTACATTTGGATTTCAAAACTCTTCATTTTAGATGTTACTACTTCACAAGAACAGACTTTTTCCTCTTTTGTTGTTCTTTTAATATTTTAACCGGAAGCATTATTCCACAGCAGGACTGACACAGACAGCTGTGCAGATCGAGGCATGAGTCAGACAGATGTGACAGAAATGACACCTGAGTTTAGACTTACACGGAGCTCTCTGCCTTCATAACTGATTGTTACAACTCTTTATAGCGAGCAAAATATGGAATGTCAGAGCTGTAATTCAAATCTCTCTTCCCCCATGCCCACCTGCAGAATGGAAGGGCTATTTGATGGTGTACTGCACCAGCTCACGCTGGCTTGAGATAGTGAATGTGTACATCTGTTCCCAATTCCACTTTCCATAATGTCCATTTGGGATCTTAAAATAAGCAATAGGGGGAAATATATATATGACAGAAATCTTCAAATGGTATACTAAACTTTTAAACTTTTTCTCCAACAGTGTTGATTATTAAACATACACAGTATACCACTGGACTCAACAATGAACAGACTTTCTAGGTCATATTGAGAAATGTCAGCTAAACGTGTAGTTGTATGCCCTTTGCCTGGAAAGGATTTGAATGCTGCTCCAAGTTTATCTACCTAATAATCAGATTGACTCAGCAAAAGAAAAACATAAGAAAAAAATCTAGGAATCCACATAATCTCAATCAAGAGCCCAAAAACAAGAGAAGACAAAACATGTGAATAATTTTTTAAAACCTTTATAGGGAAGACATCTGACAACCTCAGAGCAAAAGGAAACAATCAAAGAGCATAATCTTCTCGATCTATGGTACGGACACATATTAACTCTGCTACTAAAAAACCTATGCTTGTAATTGCATCAATGACATTTCAGATTTTTTACCTGGATAATAATAATCCATATTAACTTCACCTGTCCTGTTTTTCCAGGGTCATACCCCAGTGTCCTGTTTTAAAGTTTCAAAGGATCCCACTTGCCAGAGGTACTGATAGATCATGAAATTAGAAAAGAATAGCTATCAAATATAAAGAAAGGTTCAGAAGTCACAAAAGGTCAAAATGTCAAAAATAAAACATTATGGGGCCTGGGGATTTAGCTCAGCGGCAAAAGCGCCTGCCTGGCAAGTGCAAGGTCGTGAATTTGGTTCCCGGTACCGGAGAAAAACAAAAAATAAATAAATAAATAAATAAAATAAAACATTATGAAATACACAGTAAAAATAATTATGAACATTTATTATATTGTCTGTAACGTACTCTTAGAGCCTCACGTAAATTATGTGATAGATATGATTGGTGTGCTTGCGTCAGTCTTTCTCCTCACCTAAGAATGACTAGATAATATCTGAAAGAACCTAACCAGAAGTCCACACCTGAGCCATGCTTAGCTAGCATGGAAGAATCCCAACCCATATGTTAGAAGAACTTATTTCACATCCTTCCAATACTATCTAGCCAATGCCACAAGAGATATTATAAGTAATTTTTCACCACAGACAAAAGTAGTATTCAAGATCTACAACTAGAAAAATCATTTCAGCTATTCCCACTTTGTATGAAAGGGCGGACTTCAGCAAGCCAAGCAACCTAATGCTTTTATATTAGCCCCACGTCTTTAGAACTCCGCGTTACCTGGTGTCCCCTCACTCAGAGAAGGCTCTGTACCCTAATCCAAACACATGGCTGGCAAAGCCTGCCATAAGAATCTTTTATCTGATTTGCAATTGCAAGGGAAACCCTGTTCCCTTTTCTCCGGGTCACTTAAGACAGCCTACATTTACTGGGATAGAACCATTTTATCCTGCCAAAGTAGTGCGGGGAGGACCCCTCGGGGGAAGAACTGTCACTCTAAATGACCACACGGAGCACAGCCTCTGCCCTCTCAAGGGCCTGCACTGGCCCTGAGCTGAGTGAGATATTAGCCATCACATTTAACCCCCAACGCTTGGAGATCTCACTACAGCAATTAGCGTACTTGGGCTACACCAATCTGTTAGCAACTTTGGAGGAATTCTGGAGGAAAAACCTAAAGTGACTCATACCTATAACTGAAAATATCCTTCTACTGCAACAAGTGTCTACATTCAGTGCCTCTAGGGCAAAAAGAGATTTTAAACCTGAATATGGCCAGATTAAAAGTGTAAACCTGGGTGACCCCTGCCTAATTTTCTTGATGACTCTTAGAATGTCATTAAATAGAATTTCTAGGCATTACAGGGAAGTAGTAATTTCTTACTCCACAGCTAACTCTTTTTTTTACCTTTTTAAAAGAAAAACACACATCAGGAATTTAGCATAAATTTATAATAGATGAGTAATATTCAAATGAAATGCAAATCAAGATGAAAATTAACACCTCTATTGTTTTATTTTTATTATTTTTTATCCTTTTTAATGGTTCGATCAATCTTGCATTCTTACATCTGGTAATCTGAGCAACTTCATTGAAGATAACAATATGCAACATAAAAACCACTGCTAATTCCTACCATTTTGTTATGAAACCCTGTATCATTTTTAATGTTCTTGCTTTGTTTTGTCCTTGTCTATGTTGTTATTATTTCATTATTGTTTTTTATTCTCTTTAAAATAAAAAAGAATGTTCTACAAGCAAAGTAAAAAAAAAAAAAAAAAAACCACCTGACATTTTGAATTAAAAATCCCAAGTACTTTTTGAAATGACATATCATGTTTTCTTGTCAGATTTTCCTTTTCTCTCAAAGAAGATTCTGAAAAATATCACTAATAAAGTGACTTGTTTAATTAATTTTGTTAAAATACTGACATTAATGGAGCAAGCAACTTTACCCACAAAATGTTGCTATTGTATAAAATATTAAATGCAGAGTCTTTAAATACTATACTCCGTAAATTTCTAAGGGCAATTAGATCTGAAAGAACTGCTCCCTATGAGCTCAAAGAGAAAAGGGGCAACTCAGATGTAGTCAACCATTACTTTCTGACAGTTTCAAAGGTACATTCTTTTATTTACATTCAGTACATTTTTCTCTAACAGTATTTCTTTTGAGGAAAGATTTTATTTCAGAACAGTTTTGTATTTACAGAACAGTTGCAAAGTTAATATACAGAATTTCTACCTAACTCTACCCAATTTCCCCTCCATTCTAGACCATCATGACAATTTGTCACAGTGGGAAACCAGCAGTGGTATTAACTGGACTCAACTGTTAATTCATATTTCAGTACTTTTTTCCCTCCATGTCCATTCCCTGATCCATCCTAGGTACTGTGTTAGCTTAGTCACTATATCTACCTTGCCCCCGCTGGTCTGTGACACTTTTTCAGAGACAGGTTTCTTATCATTGATTGCCTGACCATTTTGAGGATCGCTGGTCATATTTTTGAAAAGCATCGCTCAGCTGGGGTTTGTTTAACATCTCCCGGCTGTAGTGGTCTCGTGGTTACTAGGTAGGAAAACCACAGAAGCAAAGTGTCATCTTATACTATGTGAAGAATGCACGCTACCAGTGTAACTTACCACTGATGATACTAAATTTGCTCCTCTTGATGAGGCAGCATTTGTCAGCTTTCTTCTTAAAGTTACCAGTTCCGGGCCCCCTTGCTCCATTCTTTGGAGGTAAGTTACTAAGTGCAGTTCAACAGAGGCTGAAATGAAGGGTCAGGAGAGGTGAAGAAAACCTGAATTCTACCTCCTGAGCTGGGCATGCCTACATAAATTATGTGACATTCTTTTGGGAGGAAGTCATCTCTTCTCTTCTATATGCACTTATTCCATAATTTATTTATATCAATATAGACTCATGAGGATTTTATTTTATGACTTAAATCATAGTCCAATATACTTTATTTGATTTTTTGCTAAAATTATTCCAGCTTTGGCTGCTAGGAGTATTCATTTTACTTTTCAAATGTATATTTCTATAAAAAAATTTTGAAGTTTCATTTTTAGAAGTAATGAGATTTTTTTATTGGAAATAATCTTTATAGATTCAGTATGTCCAACTGATAAAAATGAGATAATTTATTTTTAACTTTATGTATCCATATTTAATAAGGAGCAAATGAGAGAGAGAGAGAGAGAGAGAGAGAGAGACAGAGAGACAGAGAGACAGAGAGACAGAGAGAGACAGAGAGACAGATAGATACTTTAAGGAATAGCTAGTCCAAAATCTGCAATGTAGGCTATAGGCTAGTATCTTAGGGAAGAGGTGAGGTTGCCATCTACTGGTAGAATTCCTTTTTGCCTGGGCAAGGTCGGCATTTTTTTCTATCAGTGCCTTCAACTGATTAGATGAGACCCACTCACAGTATGAAGAGTTATCTATTTTACTCACAACCTACTGATTTAAATGTTAATTTCGGGCTGGGGATTTAGCTCAGCAGCAAAAGCGCCCACCTGGCAAGCGCAAGGTCGTGAGTTCGGTTCCCGGTACCGGAGAAAAACTAAAAAAATAAATAAATAAATAAATGCTAATTTCATCTAAAAATGCCTTTACAAAATCATCTAGAGTAATGTTTGGCAAACATCTGGGTACCATGGCCTCCCAAATTGAGACATAAAATTAACATCACAGTATGTATCATGGGGTAAAAGGAAGAAGTATGTACTTCCAGGAGACTTACTTTCCTGGGCCATGCATAGGCATTAATCAGCACCTAGCATGGTGCCTCAGACAGGAAAGGCACCCACTGAATATTTGCTAGATGAATGACACTCTCAAGTTCCATTCATAGACAAGAATAAGAATGGCTGTTATTTTCTGAGTGATGCTATTATGGCATTTCAGGTGCATTTTCTTCATACCCTCATAACAACTCTACAGAGTGGGAGTAACCATTTAATAACTCAGAAACTACTACTCAGAGAACTTTGGGATCGTGCCCATGGTTGTCCAGCTGGTAAACTACAGAAATTTAAACCTGACTGTGTGCCTTCAAAGCCCACATGTTCTCTACGTCAAGAATAGCACCTAGGGTCCAACTCCTCTGCCTATTCCCGGCAATTCTGCTGAGAAGTGAGAGTTCCACGTGGGCTCAGCCAAGGAAAAAGCCTGATGATGAAGCGGGATGAGGTGTGCACATCTGGTGTCTTGGCTCTGTTGCTAGAATGTGTTTCAAAAATGACACGCAAGATGGAGTGAGCAATTTACCCAAGGTCATTGTTCAATATGATAAGGACAGAATTTAAAATTCACCAATTTTCAGCACTGCATATGAAATTGCACTGTTTGTTTCTTTCAGGATCTCATTAGTACTTCATGCAAGTAGTCTAGCTTGGTGAGGGCAGACAAAAATTGAGAAATATAACCTTGTCTGGAAAAAGACAAGAGAGGCAGCATAATTTTATGTGTGTTTTCTCTCTAAAGCTATCCCACTGTCTTTTGTACAACTCCATCTTTATATGTAAGAGCTTAAGCCACTTGCTGTCTTTGGACTCTGTGCTTCAAGACCACCTTATAAGAAGATTATTTTAGTAGTGCAGCCAAAAAAATCATCCTTGTGCAGGGGATCTGAGATATATTCACCTTATCTCAAATTCAATTCACAGTAAATTTCTGGGATATTTCTTTCAAGCCCTATGGAAATTTTTTCCTATTTGTTAGACTGTAAGAATTGATATCTAGTTCATCCTGTGTATCTCTTCCTAAGCGGTGGCTTATTATTGTAAGAGAACCATTGCAGTTTCCCAGAAAAAGGTTATCTGCAGCCACATTCGTATATCCTTTCCTTTCTCACTGGTATTCTGTGCTGTGAAAGATTTTGTTGTTTTCTGTTATGTAATGTGAGAAATTACATGTGTATAATGTGGGGTTGGCTTTAGATGCATATGTCAAAGTGCAGCATGTTCTCCTTAGTGACCGTAGAACTTTGTAGGCAAATTAATTTACCCCTTCAGTCTATGAAGGTAATTTTCAAAACACAAAATTGCCATCCAGGTAACACATTATGATTATCCATATGATATGGATGATACTGACAATATTGATTGGATTCACTAAAGATCCCAAAGTTTTCAAATACAGGACATGGTGGCAGCTATTCCCACCTTTGTATGTTTGCCCAATGAGCACCCCTAGCTTAACAATTATAATGTCTCAAGCGAATGATATAGATGGTACTTTTATGTAAAAACATTACTTCTACATCAGGATTTCTTTATGCCATGAAATATGAAAATATTAAAACTAGTGTAACTTCACTTGGAAATCTTCACTATTTTCCATTTCATTCTCTTAGGAAACCTTACAGAAGGAATGGGTCACAGAGTAACCAAGAAAGAGTTGTGAGCCAAGTAAGTAAGTAATACTGCTCTTCAACATCAGAGAACAGGCAATGTTTCCCCACACATGTTTGCTCACAAAAGTCCTGACTCAGCCATCTTCTCAGAGGACTACAAAGTGGTGATTCATTTTGGAAACTCACCCCTGTACCTCCAAAACAGGTGATTCACCTGTATATCCTTCTTTATAAACGTGTAAATGAAAAGGGGAGAATTTTCACACTTCACTGGATTTATTCATTTAAAAAATACATGATTAAAAAATACATGAATAAATGCAGTGTCCTCCCCTCTGCAGTTAATATACTCCTGAGATGATCTATACACTCAAGTGATGAAAAAATTATCTCTAAGATATTTTAAACAAGGTTCACAGAACTGAAATGAGGGAAAAGAGGAAAGAAGGAAGGGAAAAGGAAAAATAGATCAGTAAATACATATATATGTACATATATATACACACAAGATAGTGAAGATAGTTGTACCACTAATTCCTATTAGTTCATTGAAAGGAAAGGTTTATGTCTATATTGTTTGACCCATTTTTCATGCCTGTACCTTGTAATACGAGCAACTACTGTGAAGATAACAATACACAATGTGCTAACCATTGTTATTCTCCTACAACTTTGTTTTAAAATTTTATACCATTGTTTTTAGTGTTTATTTTTCTTTTCTTTAAAATAAAAGATTCCACAGAGAACTTGTAAAGTAATTTATAATAAAGGAAGGCCAGCTAGGTAGTGAGGAATGTGCAGAATGCTCTGTTCCTTTGTTCACTTGAGGCTAGTGCCTACTTCATAATTCCGGTTCATCCTTCCGAAATCAAGATTGGAAAGGGATAGCTCTTTAAAGTTTTTTTAATATAAAATTTAAGCTAACAAGTAATTTATATATTTCTCATGTGAAAACTCACAGCTGTATTCTGATGAGGTTACCACTTTCGTACCCATTTTGTGAAGTCCCCAGTTAAATGGCCACAAAGCTGGTTCTCATAGTAGAATTAGCATGGGCATTTAACTCTGCCTTCTTCCAATCATGTGCACTACTGTACCTCAAGGCCACTCAGAGCCCTTGTGCAGAACCTTAGCTTCCAAAACATCTTGGCACTTGTGTTATCGGATGAGCCTCCATCACTTTAACTTCCTGCAGGCTTTCCTAGACTATAATAAGAATGCAAAAAGAACATAACCAACTGAAGCTGAAGAACGACCCTCGGAGCTAAGCCTCCAAGTACATGTGGGAGTTAGTGAAGGGAAGAGTGAGGGATGAAGAGGAGACCAAGAGGAAAACAGGACCTGTGGGGAGGTGGTGACATACATAGATGCACATGCACAGAAGAGGCAATAGTGACTGGGAACCAAAATTGTGGACAAGAAAAAAAAAGGAAACAAGAAAAGAGGAAAAGCAAAGAATAATTGTACTTTCAGTGACACCTACCCATCTATCAGACAGGGCTTATGCTGTGTGTGCCTCATCTCTTGCCATTAGATCACAAGCTCCCTGGAGACAGAGGTTCTTTCTGCCTCTTTTATCTTCAGAGCCCACAGAGCTTCCAAGGTTCACGTACTCAATAAATTTGATGACTAGACCTGTTGAGTAGTGTGATTGAAACGTTACTAATTCAATAAGCCTGTTTCTTTTGCATTCAATAAGGGTTCTAAAGTAAACATAATCCCAAACTAATAAAAAAAATAAGCCTTAGTCAATCTAAACAGTATAAATTTCTGAGCTTCTATATCTACTCACTGTTTCTCTGGAACATATTGTATAGAGATATTTGATTTATTAATTGCTTAGATTTATGGAATTTTTATTATATCTTTATCTGACTTGATCCTCATAATGATTCTACAAAACAGATACTATTAATTCCATTTACTGATAAGGAGACCTGGGCTCAAGAGATTAATTTCCTCAAGATCACTCAGCTAGAGTGGCAGGCTGGAACTTAAGTGCCCCTCTGCATCATGCTAAACCAAATATTTTCAATTGCTATATTCTACTACCAGAACTACCAGTGAATGAATAAACACATGAAAACACGAATGAATGAATGAATAATTATGGCACAGTTGATGTTTTTAATTGGTAAGGTTCTTCTGAAATTCTAAATTTGTAAATAAGATTCATTGTCCTGTTCCCAAGTTAAATGCCGAAGCCTACTACAGTAGAACTGCAAATGTAGAAGGTTGAACTGTATCACGTTGACACCTGATAACACGTTCAACAGAACTTCAAAAACCGACTTCAGATAATCTATCTCGGTACAGACCACTGGTTTTCACAGACCTTCAAGATTTGAGATCAAAGGCCCTTTCTATTTTTGTGCAAAAATAAGTCAGAAAATTCTTCTTGACAAGAGTATGATCGACCCAACATCACAGGCTCCGGATATTAATCATCTGTCCTTCAATTCTGTGCCCTTTGTATACTCACTTAGAATTTCTGTGCCATTTTCAGTTATGAATACCCAACCAAGCTCTCTGTATTTTGGAGTGGCCTGTGGTATTCTAGAAGTTCACCTTGCAAGTGAGACCAACACTTTCTTGGGGGAAAGAAACCAAATTAAGCCAGGAGTTCGGACACATCTTCCAGGTACTCTCTGGTACAGAAAAGAAAAGGTCGGAGATTTTTGTCACGAATGGGTCTGACACAATTAGGTTCATATATATCTTTATGCATTGATATGCAAGTAACTTCTAGGATAAATGAGGTTTGGATTTAGAATATTGTATTTTCTCTTCTATATTAAGCATGCCAAGAATTTCTCTATGCAAAGGAGTTGATTTCCACCTCCCATCTACCTCCACTTCAAATAAATTTAAATTGAGCCTGGCCCCAGCAGCAAGAGAAAGAAGTAAAAGGATTTGGGGAGGGGGTGAATGTCTCTCTCCTTTTGCCTTGGCCAAGGCCATAGCAGTGAATAATATATGTATCATCTACACTGCACTCTTTATAGGTGCAGATAATCCCCTTAGAGATGTGCAAGGTGGCTGTCTTGCCATTGCCTGTCTCTCACCAAATTGTGAAAGGCATGAGGTTTGTCATCTTCCCTCTTAATCTTCTGTCACTTGGTGATGGTCACTTTCTGTCTCCTCTTTGCCCCCCCCCCCACGGGTGAGCTCCTCAGATGACAGGAGTCTGCATGTGGGTGGTATGTACAATCAGCTGCGCAGTGGGTCCACCCCTGACTGCATGCTTTGTGTGTTGTGAGACCTTGGCAAGTTACTTCCTTTTACATCAGATTCCCGACTGTACAATGAAGACAACAATACGTTTCACCTCATGCGGTTATAAGTACATGAGGCAAGGCGTGTGGAGTGTGTAGCCATCACAACAGCCAGTGAATGTTAGCTATTTTTACTGCTATCATCATTACCACAGCTTCCAACTGGTTGCCCAACTACCCAATACCCCAATCACAGGACTGTCTTGCTCATCCTCTTATAGAGATAAGTGGAGACGCCGGTCAGCTCAAATGAGTCTGAAAGATTGCACAATCCCACCCCTTCAGTTTCAGAGGACTACACTAGAGGCACAGAACAGAAAGCTTATAGTTCATTACACAAAAGCTGGAGGCAAAATCTAGAGCCCTCTGCTTTGCAGGCCAGTACATTTTTCACTGCACCAAATATTTGATTAACTTTCCAAGAGACCAGCAGTTTTCTGCTATCCAATCTTCAATCACGAACAATTTCAATCAGGTGTATGTATCTGGATGATTGTAATCAACTGCTAGGAAACAAAGTCCTGATTGACCAATCCATTTTCATCCTCTTCTCCCTAACATGGAATTAATGAGACAAACATTTTTGACTCATGGATTCACAGCAGTAAAATACAAAAAGGGGCTTCTTGCTGAGGAAGGGAGGTTAGTGCAGGCCATCTCTCCTATTTCCCTGAAAGACAAGCTTTCTAAACTCTGTCTCCTCTTTACTAAAGCCAGAAACAGGGAAATAAATCTCTCAACCTAAGAATGATCTCCTTCAGGGTTCTATAGTAAAGATATTTTGTCTAGATTAATCTCATTTCCCCTGGAAAGCTGTTTAAATCTCAGTTCTGTGGTGAGATCTTTTCCCCAGCTTCTAGACTGACCTAATCTTGCCCCGGCACTTCATGATCCCACAGCTTTCTGAATGAATAAGCCACCATTTCTTTCTGAGAGATGTTTATGGACAGAGTTATAGTAACTTCAGATTATATTTCAGTTTTTCTCGAATGCTATTTTACTGAAGAATTATATGCATCATCTGATCACTGACATTAAGGGAAAGAAAAAAAAAACTAACATTTTTATTCTACTGCTCTTTTTCTAACTCCTGAAATTTCTAACAGTCAGCCTTTGTTTCTAATAGAAAAGTTTTTAACTATAAATTTCCCTCAAAGTGTAGTATAAATATCCTATATATCCTTTTCAAGTTTACACAGGGCTGTTATGAAAATTGACTTTGTGCTAAGCCATAATGGAATTCGATCAATTTCAAAGGATTAATTATTTTTAACCATAATGCAGTTAAGCTAGGAATCAATAGTAGGTAACTAAAACAACCCTAAATATTTCAAAATTTCTAAAATACTCATATGCATTCTTCAGTTGTTGAACACAATGACCTGTATGAGCAGATCATGAGATCAAAGCTATTCTTAAACTGACCAAATTGTCAGTGTTTGTTCTGACTAATATCTTTTTGAGTCATCAAGCATTGTGCCCAGAATTAGTAAGACAAAAGTTTGGATTCCGTTAAGCAGTAAAGACAGCAGCCCCAAAATAGAATGGGGGAGCCCCAAATGGAGCCTGCTAAGTCGTAACTCTCTGTGGATGTTACAAAAATATCTACCAGGTGTCCTTCGGCTGTCCGGGACCCGCCCAGAGCATGACAAGGCAGGCCATTAGCTCAAGGCCCCTTACGGACACTGTGTGAACACTGCATAGATTGGACCCGGAAAAGGAGGTCGTCTCCTATAGGGTAGGGATTATATTGTAATGGCCCAAGCTTCCTTCTAAACTTATATAAAACCGCTACGCAAACAGCCCAATGAGTATTCCACTCAGAACCTCTTCCCGGTTAGTGGGAGCTTTACTTCCTCGCCTTTCTATCTTCAACTTTCTTTATAACTTTTACTTTGTTGCCTTTATATCTTTTAAATACATTTTCTTGCACCCTATCTCTTCCACTCATGGTTTTATTCTTCATCACCATGGGAGACCACCCCAGCATTCTGGTAATAGTACCAAGAGAGAAGTATTGAAATCTCCCACTATGACAGTAGATAGGTCATTACCTCCTTTTCTGTCAATAGTGTTTTATTTATAGATTTTGAAGCTCTGTTTTATATACCTAAGTTTAAAATTGATTCACTGGCCTTAAAAAATTACTTATTTCTCATATGCAGTGTCCCCCTTTATTTCTAATGTTTTCTGCTTCCAATTTTATGAGATCTGGTGTGTTTTGACAGCAACAACTGGAATTTGCTTCCTTGATGTATAATTTTCCATTCTCTTACTTTCAACTATTTTGAGTCTTTTAGTTTTCATTGTGCCTCTTGTACACAATGTGAGCTAGATTTTTTAAAGTAAATTTAATTGGTAGTACTCTTTTTTCAGATTTATAGAAAAGTTGCAAATACTGTAAAATTACTATATACCTTTTACCCAGATTCCTCTCATGTTAATATACTTCATAAAAATAATATATTTGCCAACACTGAGAGATCAGCATTAATACAGAACTAATAACTGAACTACAAATTTAAGGTTTTACCAGTTTTTTCACTAACATTCTTTTACTGTTCCAGAATCTAATTCAAATACCATGTTGCATTTGATACCTTTGTCTTTTAACTAAGAGGCTTACCTCTTTTCACTTATAATTTGCAATGTTCTTAAAATTATTTTCACCATCTTGTTTTCTGTGTGTTTTTCCCAATTTATTCTTTTTACCTCTGTTAAATTTTGTTTGTTTGTTTGAATTGTTCCCATTTGTGGATGTTATACAAGTGCTTTTATGATCTCTTAGTTGTTATCCCAAAAATTTTAGTAGGCATAAATAATAAAGTCTGACATTACTGTTAACTTTAATTGCATTGTTCTCAAAATATACCCAAATATTCCTGTATTTTGACTTTATTCTCTTTTTAGTCCACAGGTACCATTATTGTGCTTATATAGCACTTGTTTAGATGTAGCAACAAATTCAACTTTCTTTCCACTTCACCCTCCCTTAAGAACTTCTTTCTGGGAATTTTTCTCCCCTTCTACTTGAAATAAATCCTTTGGTAAGGACTGATTATTGGCAAAATGTATCTGTTTTTACCTTTGGGATAGTCTTGCATTTAGTCTTTCTTATATTTATTTATTTATTTATTTATTTTTTGTACCGAGAGTCAAACTCAGGACCTTACCCTTGCCAGGCAGGCACTTGTGCCCCTGAGCTATATCCCCAGCCCTCACATTTACTTTTGAAACAGAAGTTTATTTGAGTACAAATTTTAAATTAGCAGATATTTGCTCTCAGCTTTTTAAGATATGTTTCCTTGGCCTCTTTCCTTCCTTCACTGTTGGAGAGAAGTTTGCTGTTACTGACTTGTTGTTTTACAAATAACTGTCTTTTCACTCTGAGTGTATTTATAACCATCTTTTTCCCCCCTTTGGTGTTTCCCAGTTTTAGAGATATTTTTATCTTTATTTATCCTGCTTGGAATATTTTAAGACTTCTGCTGTTACAGCAGTCTTGGATTTTACCAAATGTTGCAGCAGTTTTGGTTTTACCGCGCAGGACACTAAGAGAGCTGGAGGAAGATTTGGAGGGAGTGCTTCGTTATGCCGGCAGGCCCTGAGGAGTTCGGCACCCCAAAGTCTGAGCCACGGGTCTGGGTTAGGGGAGCTGCTATATAGAGCTGCTATATAGAGTGCGTGGCTGGAAAGGGCGAGCTGAGCAAAGGCAGCTACCCAAAGGTGACAGGTTTACAGCTTTGAAGATCTGGTAGGCCTGGACCGGCCAGCCAGTCAGGAAGCAAGGGGCAGCCTGGCTTGCAGGGGAAAAGGGGGAGCGAAGCAAAGTCCCGGAAGGGAGACAGGGGGCTGCGAAGCAGCTGGTACGGAAAAGGAGGGGCGCTGCGCAGCAAGGAACGGAGACTGCTGCGATCTTTTGATTAAAAGATAGAACAAGTAAGAACATATCACTTCCTCTGACGGGCCGGCTCGGATTGAGTCCTTGGAGAAGGGCACCCCAGGGTGCTTTATACTTTGGTCTCACTATAACTAAGGATGCATTAAATGTTTAATTTCTTCATATTTGTGAACTTCTCATTTTATTTTAAAATATTTAAATTCTTTCACCTTCCCAGGTATCATTGCTTCTTTTGCCTCTCGTATATTCTACTACTTTGTTTTGGAATTCTGCATAATTCCTAACAAACCAGTTAGAGTCATATTAGTACACCTGGCCATTCCGTTCTCCACGGAATGGCCTCTCTCTGTTACATTTTCAGTATCTGTACAGCTTCTGCGCAATTTTTCATGTCTATTTTCCAGTCCATTGATTTTTTTGTTCCAGGTGTATCATTTGCTCTTCAACTATTCCTTAAATTTTTAAATTTCAAATTATTTATTTATAACCAGGAGTCCTGTTTGGTTCGTTTTCAGGCATTTTTGTTGTTTCATGGTCTCCCAGAATTTTACTCCTTTCAATCCTATTTTTTATTGAACCAAGTTAGGTATACAAATTGTATCATCCCCAACTGGTGATTCTAGTATATATTTGTAGAACTGCTACTGATTGTGTGTGTGCATGTATGTGTGTGTGTGTGTGTGTGTGTGTGTGTGTGTGTGTGTGCGCATGCCATGCTGTGAGTTAGTATTCCCATGCCTATAAACCTTATCAGTTCTGATCTGCAAGGCCTGGTTGAAAATGCATTCATTCAGAGAGGGTTTCACGGTTTGTGAACTGCCACAAACAATATGAACTGAGGCCACGAACTGGACAGAAAGTCAGCCAATAGCTAAGGGATCAGTTAATTGAATGACTTTTTCTTTTCTTAAAAACCAAGAGCGATAAATTATTCTGGAAATAACTTTTTTTTTCATCCTTGCACTGTAGTTGTAGTCCTTTGGAGTCCTTTGGAGTCCTTTGGAGTCCTTAGACTTCAGTTTTAGACAGGATGTATATGCTGTTTCCTGCTCCCTACTTCGTCTGCACAGTAAAGTGAAGGTCACAAAAGCCAAAAACAGACTCGAGAAGGAGCTTACCTTTCCGCAGCTCGTGTCTACTTTATTGGTATTGGTGTCTGATGATTTCTTCCCACTCAGTAGCTCACCACTACACACTGCAGTTATGTTATCCATCACGTCCAGTTTCAGTGGATGTGTTAAGATACTAGGTTGTGATACATACTAGAAACAGACATCAACAAAACTGAAAACTTACAGGCTGAGGCTAGAACCCTTTTCCAATCCTTACCACCTTCTGAAATCAGAG
The DNA here is from genome assembly GCF_000276665.1 of Chinchilla lanigera. Classification (NCBI taxonomy): domain Eukaryota; kingdom Metazoa; phylum Chordata; class Mammalia; order Rodentia; family Chinchillidae; genus Chinchilla; species Chinchilla lanigera. Next base: position 6,635,445 of record NW_004955412.1, on the reverse strand, counting down.
TTTGGAAACTGAATTATATTTCAACTTTTATGATAAAATCCCATACAGAACTGATTAAACACCAAATCTTCTACATTACTAATTATTAAACTTTTCAATTTATTAAAATTTACATCACTGCTTTTGTTCTCCAGGAGTTCCTTAACATATCGCAAGAGGTGAACCCAAAAAAAGTGATGATAAATTTTAGTATTGTTTATAGTAAAAGACACGTTATCATTAATCACCCTCAAAATATTCCCCCTTGCTTACTTACCCATATTTCTTGCTACTTTCTGAAAATGCTTGCCTCTCCAGTGATCTCCTACTGTTCCTTCAAGAAATGAATCAGGGGCTGGGGATTTAGCTCAGCGGCAAAGCACCTGCCTGGCAAGCGCAAGGTCGTGAGTTCGGTTCCCGGTACCGGAGAAAAACCAAAAAAAAAAAAAAAAAAAAAAGAAATGAATCAATCGTTTGCTTCATGAGGCTTCTCAGAGCCACCCCCTCAGATCATCCTTTAGCTAACATCCCTTCTAGCTGCACCAGTTGCAATGCTCTGATATCTCACTTGTTCACTGCACATAATTTTTTATTTCATCTGTAATGTTTTCCATTATTGAAATGTTTTTTTTTTTAATATCCTTAGTCTAACACAGAGGCTGGCGCATGGTTGGCACTCAATAACTATCACATGGACTCAACAAATTAGTTCTTGTCTACTAACGTAGATATCTATTTTAGTGAAAATAAAAGGACACTTTAAACCTGATTCTGACTTTCTGGGCATTTGTATCGTCTTTATTGATTGACCGCCCCCTAGAGGTCACTAGGTTGCTCAACAACAATTCTGATTTAGGGAGATATGACTGATTAAACTGTCATCCCTTCAAACTTATAAGCAAAACTTTTTAAATCATCATTCACAATTATTTCTAGACAAATGCTTGATCCTCTCTGCAAAATCAGATACTTCATTAGTGTGCTATTCTCAGCCGCCAGACTCACGCATCTGTCTTTCACTTAATGCTTGTCAGGTCACTGCCACCTCATTTGGATTTCACACTGTAAAACTTCTGAGAAGAACACTCTTTTCTAGACTTAGGACTATCGTGCAAGTGATTGAATATAAAAACTTTTGGGCCATCTGGAAAAGCACTAAGTCTTGATTCGTAAGTGGAGAAAAAGCCTTTCCTTCTCCTCTAGCTCACCAATCCCTTTTTGAAAGTGCTCTCAGACCATTCTACCTGCCCTGTATTTCTTTCTGCACTTTTCTGGTCAGGGCTTCATCACATTTTTAACCAGCTATTCAAGTTGGTGAACCTGTATCAAGAACATCTCATGCTGCTATCAATATATATCTTCACAAGGGTCTGAGAATGCAATAATTTCTCCTACTCCAAAGCTGTAATTCTCTTAATGCCTGCACTTCCAAATTCAATGTTCTAATTGTGAATTCTATTACCTTCTTTCTCTCTTTTAACTACAAAGGAAAATTCTAGAAAATGTTGTTTTCTCTTGGACAGATTCTTCAGTGCAAAGTTCCCTCAATGTAGAAAGATAAATTGTAAATTCTTTGAAAGACTGCAGGTATAAATCGGTGTCTGGTTCAACATAAAAGCAATCTCGCAGTAGTCTTCAAAGAGTGATCTGAGGGTTTTTGTGAACATTCTAGGCTCCTATTCTGAATTCAGTTCCATTGTGCCATGCACTGGTCTCATAATAATTTAAATGATTCAATTGTACTATTTTCATTTTTCCCTAAAGAAAAATTAAATAAAGCTTTACCTAACAGAGTAATTCATTCTTTCTTATCTAAATCTCCTCCTTATTTAAGTATGAGATTGTATGTCTTTGTGGCACACATACGAGTGGAAGGTAGTACTTGAGGTCTTTTATATAAAAGATAATGGGAATGGATCTGGATGGTTTTCCTGTATGACTTTGAGATATTCCATTAGCCTTTATATTCCTCGCTAAATGAACTGGGTGACCTCTAAGTCCTTCCTGGTTCTGATATTCTAAAACAGGATTTATTACGTTAAGACCTGAATTTTGACTTCTACACACAAAGAATATGAACATAAGTTTTCTAGGGAAATATTAGGAGTGTCTAAGAGAGTCAAGAAATGGTGTCATCCTTCCCCTAGAAAGACTTTATTTTGCTCTTCTCACCTAGCAAGCTATTTTTTAGTATTTAGTTCATGCAAAGGCCAAACACCTGCTACCATTTTTCTTATGCATCCTTCTGGTAGAGCCCTAAGTGATGAAATCCGCCCATCTGATGATGTCTGTTGGCCCTCGCAGGATGTGAACACCTGTTTCTTCCATCTCTGTATTTCCTAGGTCTCAGGTAGTGTGACGCACATATCATTGCTGAAGTACTGTTTCCTAAACTATTACAAAACTGAGAAGAAATGGACTCCCTCGAGAAGCACAAACTGAGAAAGACACTGACTGGTATTTTCAACCTAAGCCTTGAACTAGCTTGCCGGTCATGTGATTCCCCAGCATAAGAATAGTGATGCTCAAAATAAAAAGCTAGCTTTGACAGAAGGCCAGGATAAATCTGCATACCTTTATTACCTGATACATTTAGGGACATTGCTACCTGAATCCCTCCTTTATAAACAGCAAGGCAATTCTATTAGAAACCCTTCTGAAAGGTGTACATATAGTAGAAAAAATTTTATAAATCATTTATCTTTACAATGTGACCAGAACTCCTTTTAAAGATAATAACCATGTTTAGGGAAATAATTTATAAATCTTTTAGGTGGGCATGTCTTATTGTGGATTCTCCCAGAGGCAAACACTGAAACAGATTTGGGAACAAGTGGCTTATTTGGGGAATAAACTCAAAATACTGTCAGGAAGAAGGAGCTGAGAAGAAATGATGGAACCAAATCAAGTACGTATTATGAGAACTTGAACATGCCAGAGAATTACAAGACCCCTTGTAGAACACATGTCAGAGTCACTTCACCCAAGAGGTGAGGGACCTGGGGGACTGATTTATACATGGCTGTTGTGTTAGTCAGGTTTCTCACCGTGATAAAGTACTTATGATAAACAACTTAAAATGAGGAAATGTTTCTTTGCGCTCACAGATTCAGAGATTTAAGGTCATGGTCTATGAGCGCCATTATTTTGAGCCTGCGGCAAGGCAGAACATCATGGCAGGGAACACTTGCTACAGAAAAGCTACTTAGCTCATGGGTGGTCGGGAAGCAAAGAGGAGGAACCAGGATCCCAATATCTTCCCCAAGAGAAGTCCCCAGTGATCACTTCTTTACACCAGGCCACTCCTCTTCAAGATTCTACCACCTCTCAATAGAGCTGTAGGCTAGGGACCAAATCTTTAGCATATAGGTCTTTGGGGAACATTTAACATGTAAACTATTACAGCTCTCAAGTAACATGAAATACACATAGAGTTTTTACTTCTTTTTCTGCTGCACTGGTGATAAAACCCCCGGACCTTACACATGCTAAGCAATCACTTTATCACTGAGTCATAAGCACAGCCTTGCCTTTTATATTTTGAAGGTCCATTTTCCATCAAGTACCCGCCCTAATTTACACATGAAAGCCCCTAATTTGCATATGAAAGAATTGTAACAGTCCAAAAGTAATGGTGAGAAATGAGTCACTTTCCTCCAGGACAATGCTAGGTCTGAAAGGACTTGGAGCTAGGTGCTCAACCAGATTGCTGACCTTGTTTTTGCAAATGTGAGATCTTGAACACTTACTGCACTTCTCTGATCCTGTGTTCTACCCTGCTCAGAGATCTTTAGTGACTTCTGGTGAGGTAGGATAGAGGAAATAAATGGAAATAGAAAGGAGACAAGAAAAATCATAACTTCTAAATTGTATTTTTAGGGCTGGGGATTTAGCTCAGCAGCACACAGAGCCTGCCTGGCAAGCTCAAGGTTCTGAGTTTGATTCCTGGTACCGGAAAAAATAAATAAATAAATAAATTGTATTTTTAAAAACGTGGTTTCAAGATACAGTCAGAGGTAGGCAAGTGACAATGCCTTTTTACCTTTTAGGAAACTCACTTCAAATATTCCCAAGTCTTAAAGATAGAGAAATTTGAATATTGGGCCTCATACTTTTCACCTGTAAATTGAGTGTGTGCTTTTCCTCTGATACTATTGATTCACAAATTCTGCAGACTTCCACCCCCAAGGAAACAGCACGATTAATTGTGTGCCAGCCATATGTCTAAACTTCAAACACATGTAAGTGGTTTGCAGTATAGACTAGGCCACTAATAGGTAAAGTGACAGACATTGGGAATATGCAGTCCAGCTCCTTCCGCCTTGAGGACAACCACAAAACACATAAATATTCCCAACCCTAGATTATAATGCGTCTTTGTGAGTTCTCACACTCAAATCCTAAAGTTCTATTTCTATGGTGTAACCTGGTGAACCCATAGCTACTCCATGGATGAGGTGCTCTGAGGTCCTCATCTCTTTTTTGTAGTATCTCCTTGGGCCCTGTCCTGTGACATGGGCTTTAATAGCTTTTTAAGATTCTTAATGTGATTTTTAACCATTTATAAGCATAAGGCATTCAACTACATGGATGTTTGTTGAGGGCTAGGTTGGAATTTTATTGATAATATTCTGATAAGAGTACTCCTCCTTTTACTTCTAACAACTTCATCAAAACTTTCCTGTGCTCCAATGTTGATTTCTGTTGACTGCCGCATACTGTTCATCTATTCACAGCTCTGTCAAGCGCTCATCACGTATAATGCTTACATTCCTCCAGAGAAGGAGCTCCTTAAAACAGAGCATTAAACTTTCATCTTAGAAACCCACACTTAGCCTGATGCCTGAATGCATAATTAGTCTGTAAATACTGGTTGAATAAATCAATAACTAAACGAATGAAGGGCTTATTTCCTTCATAGAGCCTCACGTACTTTGGTGATATAAAGTTTCAAAATGCAAGTTAATTATGTTTGTACTGGATTGCAGTATTTTGTTCAAGACCTTCTAGAATTGTTTAAAGCTCTTGGAGATGTAGTCAGAGTAAAGGTAGAAAAAGGACTCACTCGGGTGTGGAGAAAGGGAATCTCTACAAAAAACTCTGTTTTGAAAATCTTTAAATAGCTGTGCTTGGTGTTTGAGTGGTATACTGTGGTGGATTAACAACTGGAAGTCAACTTGTAACACCCAGTTGAACAGAGTCAACATGGTGCTGGGTGTGGGAGGCCCACCCGAAGATCGTTGCCAGCAGCGTAACAGGCAGAACTGGAGAAGGAAAAGGCTGTTGGGAGCTGGGAGAAGCTGTTGGGAGCCTGGTAGAAGTGGAAAGAAGCTGTAAGGAGCTGTTGATTCTCTTACAGGAGCTTGTCATATGGGCTTTCCTGATGAACTTGTCTGTTTTCGTCCTCCAAGGAGCTCAGGACCTTGTTGTCACTGAGAAAATGGCTTTGGTTCACTGCAGGGGACCTCTGGTCCTCACTCTGAGCATCACTTCCTGGCTCCAGAGGGGCAGATGATGCACTGCTCAGTCTCCTGGAGAAGCTTGTCACATTGGCTTTCCTGATGGGAATTTGGTTTTCCTCATCATCAGAGGAGCTCAGACTTCACTATTGCTGAGGATGGCTGTGGTACCTTTCGTGGGAGCTCTGGTTCTTATTTTGAGCATCACTTCCTGGCTCCAGTGCAGATCCCTCAGCCTGCTAGCACAGCTCCTTCATCCCACTGGCACTGACTTCCTAGATTCCACCACTGACCTTTGCGCCTTTAAGCACAGATCCTTGAAATGGGTCTGCATGAGATATTGTTATGGGTAGTAGGCCTCCACTTGGACTCGTGGGAGGCACTGTTATGAGCTCTAGGTCTTCAGCTGGACTCATGCAGGAAATTATTGTGGGATCCAGGCCCTCAGCTGGTCAAGATTCTTTGTTTTTTAGTGTGTGGACAGATTTCCTGCACTCTCTTGTATATGACTCTTTGGGTGACTACTATAAATAATCTTATAAAATCTGTGTCCTGTATTATATTGTTTCTCCTTGCAACAAACTCCTAACCATGATATATACCAAACTAAAATTCCTAATTTATAGATAAATTAAAGTTATTTTAGCCTGAAGTTTCCTCTCTGGTTCAAGATACACTAGAGGAAAGCAACAACTCTACTTGAGTCTCTCAGGATTATTACTACTGTCAAATACTTTCTGAGAACCTAGTGTAAGACAAACATTTGGTAGGGGTTACAGAGAATACAGGCTGAAAATGTGACATCACAGGGATTTTATTAAGTAGAGAAACAAAATCACAAAATGAATATAGATATACCTGTACAAAGCAGTATGTAATTTAGGCCCCCTAAAATTGATGATTTTAGGGGACTGAAGAGAACTGGCCAGAGCTGGTTGAAATTGGCTGGAGCATCAGTGATAAGATAGGAGGTATTTCATGAACTAGATATCAGATGAGTACTTCAGAAAGTGAACTTCCAAAATGGAAGATGAATTAATACTTACATACCTTAGCTGACTCATCTCATAGAATAGGACTCAAGTCCAGGTGCAGGAAGAAAATGTGAAGATTGTTCTTATCTCCTCTGATATGTTCTTTGGCTGCTCTAAACATTAGATCAACATATGATACAGTAACAGAAAAAAAAACAATTTTAATCACACATATGCACAGAAGTCCTAAAAAAATACAAGATTCAAAGAAACAGCCAGATGACTGAGGTTTATTTTTAATGATTTAATTGTATAAATTTATTAAGTAGAGCAACAATTTGATATACCATTTTGAGCTACAGAAAAAGAATAGGGTTCATGAATTCTAATGGGTGATTGAGACAAATTATGGGAAGGTGATGGAAAGAAATATACAGTGAATAACTGTTGCCTGGTAATGCAGGTAAAAAACCTCTCAGGTCATAAAAATTTTGTTAGACCAGTTCTCTTCTAGGTATAAAAACATTTAGTTATAAAAATTACTTCTGTAGATGTAAATTTACTTTATAAAACAGTAATTTTTTGAAGATTTTATTTTGGCAGTTCCTCAAACACCCAGCTCAAAATAATAAATTTCCTAAAGAGGTATATTTTTTAGGGTAGGATATTCTAGTCTC
>NW_004955412.1:6618020-6626902 GCF_000276665.1 Chinchilla lanigera | reverse complement strand
TATGCCCACCCTGAAACTCATCATCCACATGTTGATTATTATGTAAAATTACATTAGTATCTACACTGGATTAAATCACTAGTAAAATTCTAGGTAGTAAATTTTCCTTGGGAATTATTCTGTAGTGAAGTCAATTCATACATATCAGCCAACAAATATTTATGAGGTTCACTCAAGGACTCTGTACACCTAGAACTACTCCCTAGCCCAGTATGAGTCATCACTAATCATTCTGACATCTAACACAGCGTGGAGACAAGGAACAGAAAATAAAAAGTATGATCATAGAGAATACCAAAGGCCAAGAACTCTGACATTACAAACAGTCAGACCTGAGTTTGAATTCAAACTCTGATATTTACTAGCCTTGTATTCTGTTGCAAATTACTTAAAAGTGCTCAAAATCTTCAGTTTAAGTAAATAAAAGAATTTTCTTTAATAAAATCCTTTATAAGATGCAGGTGATTACAGTGCTTATTTTATAGAATTGCTGTAAAGATTCAATGTGCAAAACTCTGCAAAGCTTTTAGCACAATATTTGACATATAGTTATACTCAGTAGGGTTTATAGTTTGCATTAGTATTATAATACAGATGGCTCAGCAATTTACAGTGGAAAAGAAAATACATAATTAAGCTTGAAAACATTCCTGATGCTTATTTTAATTCTGGCCCCATTTTCTCCTCTGTTTCATTATGAAAGCTGTGATATGGTTAGAAAATTTATAGAAAAATCCCTGTTGTTTCCTTACTACACTTCCACCTTTAAAATCTATACAAATTAACCTGTCATTTAAGATATAAGAACATCGTGTTAGTCAGCTTTCCATTACTGTAACAAATACCTGAGGTAACTTACCAAAGCAAAAGATTTATTTTGGTGCACAGTTTGGAAAGTTTCAGTCTATGACCAAAGAATTGATTCTGTTGCTTGTGCTTGTGGCAGGACATGGGGGGAGACAGAGCAAGCCATTCACCTCATGACCAGGAACAAAAAGAGAGAGGAAGAGACTGGGGTGGTATAACCTCCTGCAGGTAGCCTAACATCTCCCACTAAGCCCCACATTTTAAAGGTCCCCCTACTCCACAAAAGTGCCACACTGGGGACCAGGCCTTTACCACATGGACCTTTGGGGGCTATCTTAGTCACTTCCTCATCACTGGGACACAATACCCAGTGCCCATAACTTGAAGGAGGAGAGATTTGTTTTGGCTCTTGGAGTTTAGAGGTTTCAGTCCACGGTTAGCTAGCTCCAAGGCAGAAATTCCATAGAAGAGGAGCGTGCTGGAGGGAAGCCGCTCACATGATGGTGGTCAAGCTGAAAAATAAGGGAGGACGCGGAGAGGGAGATATCCCCTTTCCAGATCTTGTCCCAGGGATCTGTCTCTTCTGCCCAGGTCCCATCCCCTAATAGGACACTGAACTGCAAAACTCATTAGTGGATGATCCCATCACATTCCAGAAGCCTTGCCTGTGAGTATAAGAGGGTTGGGGGGGATATTCCAGATTCAAACTATAACATTCTACTCCTGGCTCCTGAAAGACACATGATACCCTTATGGCAAAATGCATTTAATCCATCTCTAGGAATCATCAAAATTTTAACAGTTCTAACATTGCTGAAAAGTCTAAGTCTAAAGTCTTCTCTAAGACTCAAGGCAAATTCTTAGCTGTGAGCCCCTGTAAAAATCAAAAAAAGTTAAGCACTTCCAGTATACAATAACACAGGGTAAACATCTCCATTGCAAATGAGAGGGATAGAGGTAGATAAGGGAATTGGACCAAAGCAAGATCAAAATCAGAAATGCAAACATTAAATCCTGCAGTTACCTGTCCAGTAACTGGCACAAGTTGTGGCAAGATGCAAACTCCAAAAGACTTGGGTAGCCCCTTCCCTATGACACTGCTGGTCACAGCCTTCTTGGCCTCCCTCTTGGGATGGCTGTGTCCACTCTCTGTGGCCTTCCTCAGCAAATGTTCCATGTTCCTGGCATCCCCAACTTCCTAAAAGCTCAGCTGAAATTTTGGTGTCACTCTCACAGCTTCACACATTGCCTCCTCAGAGATACCCTCCTTAGCCTCTCAGATCTTACTCTGAAATCTGAGTAGAAGCCTGCCCGACCCTGAAATTCTTGTATTCTGCATGCCTGAAACTCCAGTACCATGTGGATAATGCCAAAGTCTGCCACCAGCTCAAACAGTAGCCATGACCCTTGAGATCTTGGCTGTAGAAGACTCTGAGTACTTGGATGGCTGACCAATGTGAAACAAATCCCAGGAAATCAATGGCCTAGGTAGCACTCATCAAGCAGTGTGGCCTGGAGCTCTCTTCTCAAATGAAAGCTTTATAGTTTTCCACCTTTGAGCCTGTGAAGGGTAAGATATTGCTGATTGCAGAAATGCCCTCATTTTGTCTTTCATATTGTCCTGATGAAAATACTTGGGTTCTTCTTAATACTAACCTGCTGTACAACATTCTTTCCTTTGCCTTAACTTTGCAGGTGCTTCCTTTTGGGTGAAAATGAAAACTTTCAAATGGAACTTTTACTCCTGTTTCTCATTGAAAATTTGTTAGTAACAGCCAGAAGTACTCATGCTACAGCCTGATCTTTTGGCTGCCTTGAATCTTTCTCTCCTAGATTAATTTGTCCACTGCTTTTAATCTCAGTGTCTTGCAAAGTCTGATGACACTGGAAAAATGTAAACAAATTTTCAGGCAGAATGTAACACGCATGGTCTTGAGTCCAATTGCCAAGGGAGTCCTTGTTCACAGCAGAAACCTCCTGAGACTGGCATTTACCATCTACCTTCCTCTTAGTATTCTGGTTTCCTGAGCACTGACCAGAATTTCTCATTAAGTTTAGCTTAAAGCATTCTAGGGTTTCTCTGTCCCATATCTCTAAATCTTTCTAAACTCCTCCCATTAAGGATTCTAGACTACATTGTCAAGTACAGTCACAGCAGCGATCCCACTTTTCTCATACCAAAATTCGTCTTACTCACTTTCTCATTACTGGGACATAATACTGGCATGCACCAGTTAAAGGAGGAGAGGTTCATTCTGGCTCACAGTTATTAAAGGTTTAACCAAATGGCATGGAAAAAAGGCACACAGGATGAAAAGATGTTCACATGGCAGGAAGCAGGGAGATAATGGAAGAGCCAAGGGGGAGGATACACGTCTAGTGACCCACCCCTGATTAGGCCTTGTTTCCCAGCAGAACACTGAACTGCTGACCTCATTAGTGGATGAATCCACTGAGTATGGTGCCCCCATGGTTCAATCATTTTCCAGAAGCCTGCCTCAGCCTGCATGAGTTTTGGGGGACATTCAAGATCAAATCCATAAAAGGGGACATTCTAGGTCTAAGGCATTACAAACAAAATCTTTCAGACTGAAAATTTGGAGTTCTGATGGTGCTCCCTTTATCTATCACCTGATAGCCTCTAACACTATTATAGATAGCTAAGTTAAGTAGAAATATTATAGGCAGTCAGACCGGGCCAGGTGCCCAAGGGAGTCAGCAGAGAAGATGGAAACACATAACTATGGCCGGAAATGCATTTGTTGAAGGCCAGGCCTCAAGATAAAGGTGAAATCACCAAGCATGAATTCCTCCCTAGGGATAAGCAATATACTATAATTGGTATTATCTAGTCCAATAAAGTCTACACAGAGTCAATATTACCTAAGCAACTATTACCACAGTGCTTCCTCACTGGGTCAGTATTACCTAAGCAACTGCACTTGTAATCACATTGGTTGATCATAATTTTGACCCATGTTATACCACCTTGTGATTATACCTTGTGATTTTGCTCTACAAAACTTCCTCTGTAAAGTGGGATCCATAGCAATCCACTTTTGGGTCCCCACATGTCTTTAAGAAGGTATCTCTCTCAAAAAATATTTCCTACTCTTCTTATGTTTTTCCTTAGAATTCCTTCTTCAGTTTTAGGGAACACAAATTTGGCATATCTGACAACCAATAGGTTGAGAGTTATGTATTATTTATTTCCCATATATCAACACCATAGTCCAGTTCTTCCTACTGTAGTATTTTTATTTATCTTTATCATTACATCATGTTTTTTCTATATATTTGAAATTTCCTCTTTGTTTTACAATACAAGGGACGGAATCCAGGTCTTCAGAGCAAGCTATATCCCCAGTCCATTTTTTTTTTATTTTGTGGCAGGATCTCACAGCTCACTAAGTTGCCCAGGCAAGCTCAATCTTCCTACCTCCACTTTGTTTTTATTTTTAGACAAACAATCTCATTATATAACCCAGAGTGGTTTCAAACTCTCGATCTTCCTGGCTCCAACTCCTGTGTGTTGGGATTATAGTCCTATGCAACCATGGAGGTCAACATTTAAGTATTTAAGCAGTAAATAAAACTTATTAAGACAGTTTTATTCTAATAGCACCGACCTTTAATTTTCATAAAGTTTTTCTGGTGATTAAGGTAGAGCATCAACTTGATTGTTCTTGGGCTCTTCCCAGGGGATTGGTAGAACTTTCTGGATGTGTCTGGGTAAGCCATAAAGGCACAAATTTTGGGTTTATGTTGGGTCCCTCTCCCCTTCCTCTTCAGCACTGTTTCTCTGCTCTGCTTTCTGACCGTCGTGAACTAAGCAGCTTTGCTCTACCATGCCCTTCCTCCATAATGTCTCTGTCTTGTACTCTGCTGACCATGGACTGATCCCCTGACATTGGGAGCCAAATTAAACCCCTCCTCCTTTAGGTTGTGGCTGTCATATATTGTGTGCTAGGAATAGCAAAGCTGACTAATACAGGGGTACCACAACCAGAATGAATACAAACGTCATCTAATCTAATTCTTTTATTTTATGCAGAAAGAACTGAAGTCCACAGAAATTAGATCTCTTGACCAGTATCACAAAGATTTATAAAACATGTCATTGAAATAAAAACAGAAGAATGTATGCCAAAATTAGAGACCTTAGCTGTGATCTGGCCACCTTCTCAGGAGACCAACTGAACTGTGCTCTGCTCCAGTATGTCAAGGACTATCTTCTCACTTTGACAACTGATGAGGGGCCACTACACCACGACTGTGAAGAGGTCATCTCCAGTCACCCTGACCTCAGTGAAATCCCAGAGCCCAGGTCAGAAGTCAGTTTGTTTACTGATGGCAGTAGTTTCATTCAGGAGACAGAACGTCTGGCCAGATATGAAGTCACCACTGATAACAGGTCATTGAGACTAGCCCACTCCCCAAGGGATGGTCTGCCCTAAGGCCAGAACTCTGGGCCCTCCTTCAAGGCCTCCAAAAGGCAAGAGGAAAAACTGTCAACATACACTGATTCTAAATATGCCTTTGCCATGGTCCATATTCACAGAGCCATACATAAAGAAAGGGGGCTGTTGATGGCAGCGTGAAAAGAGATCCAAAAATAAAAAAGAAATTCTCCACCTTCTAAAGGCCATCTGTGAACCCAAAAAGGTAGCCACCATGCATAGCTGAGGACACCAAAAGGGACAAGACCCCATTACTAAAGGAAATCAACTAGAAGATCAAACAGTAAGAAACATCACACAAATGTCCATCCCAAACATATTGCCAAACCCAGAGGCCTCCAGTGACCTCCCTGTCCTGATCCCCAAAGAGGGTGACACCTTCAAATGCTCCTTTATGGATTACCAATGCCTGTCCAAGTCCCATAAACAAACTGGAGCACCAGGTACTCCAGTGGACAATCCATGGGGATTCTTTCCTGAGGAAAACCACTAAGCTTTCAGATATGGGTGGAGGATGGTGCATGTTCCAGGACCAAAGATCTTTTATACCCCAGCAGATTACTTACTTCTTTGTCCAAGAAGGCCACAAGGTAACTCATTTGGAAAAACAGCATTAGAGCATCTGTTGAGCCAATACTCCTATGTCCCTCAACTGTCATCCCTCTGTGCCACTGTATGCCAAAGGAACCAAAACTGGCTCTGCAAAACCCAAAAGCTCTACAACAACCCTCCAACAATCCTCTACAAAAGCAAAAGCTGCTCCAGGAATACAATACACTGAGACTTCCTCTTTTAAAAACTTAGAGGTAGACTTTACAGAGGTAAACCTCTGCCTCGGCTATAAACACCTGCCTGTTGTCATCTGTACATACTCGGGCTGGGTAGAGACCATACCCACATGGACAGAAAAAGCCCAAGAGGTGACCAAGGTCTTGCTGCAAGAAATCACCCCCTCGTATGGGCTGCCCCCCACTATCACTATTGGGAGTGACGATGGACTGGCCTTCTCGGCAGAAAGAACACAGACTCTTGCTGATCTGCTAAAAATCGGACAGAATCGTCACATGGCCTATAGACATCAGAGTTCAGGGAAAGTAGAGTACATGAATCACACGGTAAAAGCCACTCGAGCCAAATTCTGTCAGGAAAGTCATCTACTCTGGGTTGATATGCTGTCCCGGGCCCTACTATGGGCCCAATGTATGCCAGGACCAGATGGCTACTCCCACTACTAAATCCTGCCTGGATTGCCAGGTACTCTGAATCCAATTTTGAGGAACAAGTTTTCTGCACCGCCACCATTGTGGAACATGGTGCTCTATGGCTTTCTTCTCAGAGCAAACTCTTTCACTCTTGCCGTCTTGAGGCTGAGAAGCTTGGAGACTTGCTGCTTCTTGTGATGTCCTCAGGCCATCTTTTCTATTCTCCTGTTCCTTCTCAGCAATCGAGATCTCCTCTGCTCTATCCTTTCAGTCCACAGCTTTACTGGAGCTTTTTTCCTGGCCAAACTCACAACATTTTAAATCATTTTTGCTGGGCTCTTTGCTCTTGATTCTCAATATAAATCTGCCTAAAAGCTTCTAAACTTCTCAAGTTGGCACAGTGTACCAACCATTACAATGTCCAACTCCTGGACTAATGTCTGGGGATGGGCTTCTTGGCTCTATCCCTTGTCAGGACTTTTGATCTGTATAGTTCTTTCTTTTGTTTGGGCCCTGCCTTCTCAGACTGCGTCACAGTTTTTAGAAGACCACATTCAAACAATTACCAGTCAACAGCTATTGCTCTTCTCCTCCCCCTGATAGAGGAGGGCCATTCCCTAAAATCTTCCTTCCCACTCCATTAAATAGATTACCCACTCAGTCGCCAAGAGGCCCGCTACCCAGACCCTAGCCACACACAGATACAGGCTCCTCAACATGATGATGCTCTGTAGAAAAATATAGGGGCATCAAAATGGGCAGTGTTGGAGAAAGTAAAACTTTTCAGTTCTGATGTCACCTGTGCACACCCCTCTCCTTTTCCTGTATGGACTGCACCCTGGTCTGAGAAGCAACCCACTTCACTGTATCCTGTTGCCTCACTCCCAAGCTGGCCAAGGCCACCCAGATATGCAGAGGTGTAAACCTGTCACTTTGAGTAACTGCCTTTGTTCTGCTTCTGTAACTTAGCTTCCCTGCATTTTCCCACCACAGGCCATATATAAGGCTTTCATACCCCAGGCTCAGGGCTGAGACTTTGCAGTATCAAACTCCTCTGGGCCCCCAGTGTAATTAAACTTCCGCTTCTCCGAGGGCCACTCAGTTTCTTTTTCTCCAGTAAACCTAAAATTGCTGTAATATTCTTACATATTTGTGACCTTCTTTTAATTTTATTCCAAAGACTCATAAAAGTATTTGAAGCTTCCTGGCTTTCATCTTAAATTAACCATGAACTGATCCCCTGAAGTTGTGAGTCAAATTAAGCCTTTCCTCCTTTAGGTTGTGGTTGTTTTATGTCTTACTAAGAAAAGCTGACTACCACAGGAGTATCACAACCAGAACGAAAACAAACATCCTCTAACCTAACTCCTTTATTTTATGCAGAAAGAACTGAGGTCCACAGAAGTCAGATCGCTTGCCAGTATCACAGAGATTTGTAAAACATGCCTAAGAACATGTCTACATGGTTTACACATAGACAAGTGGACAAAACTTTCCGCCTGTGCTGGCGTGTTAACTGCCACCTCATGATAAAGCAGGCCTGCCAGTTTCGCCTCTAACTTCTCAGCACGTTTCTTCCATCCTCTTCTAGCCTTGAGAAGCTTTGTGTCCTCAGTCCCGAGTGGAAGATTTTTCTGATCATGCAGCCTCATCGCCCCTAACACTTGACGGATTTTGTGAAATTCTAAGAATTTTGTTATTAGCACTCAAATACAGGAGAGGAAATGACCATTTTAATCAGCCATTGAAATTAGTTCCCAGACCTTGAGCAGGAAGAAGAAAGAGGTCTGCAGACAATTAGGCCTCCTGCGGTTGTTCGGGTAAGGGCTGGTTTAGAATTTCTGCATCCTTTTACAATTCACAGTGCAAATTTATGGCCATTGTATTCCGCCTAGGATCAGAAAATTCCCTGCTGGGGTTTATAAGGAGAGTTGTTAACTGTGGTGGTGCCTGATTAGTTTCATTGAATTAATAAAATGAATCAGTCTCAGTGCTCTAGCAACTTTAATACTCAGACACTTCATACGATTCTGCAGAAGGTCATGGCAAGGACAGATGCTGTAATCTACTGACCTGCAGCTTTGGTCTTTATCCTGCCTTGGCCCCCAGCCTCTATGGCTGTCCTCAGCCGAGACACCTGTTTCTAACCGTCTCCTGAGGTCAGTGTGTTCTTGTGAGGACTACATCCCTATTTTTAATTTAAAAATACAGAGTACCCTCTCATTTCCGTCCTTCAGGTTAATAACAATGTATGCGAAATTAAACTCATTCTTAAAATCTGCTACATCTTCTGCACTCTGAATCTTAGTGAGCAGTACAGGGACAGAAAGCTGCAGCCTCTTTCTATGCCCATCCCAGGAGTCACAGCTGAGCTACTATATACGTAAAAAAGATTAACAAGAGAAAGCACGGC
>NW_004955412.1:6575886-6616692 GCF_000276665.1 Chinchilla lanigera | reverse complement strand
GAGACTTTATCTTGAGGCCTGGCCTCCTTCAGATGTGCCTCAAGGCACAGTTCTGATGTCTTTAGTTTTCACTGGCTTCCTTGATTCTACTCCTTCTCTGACTCTATGTTAATTTCTACCTAACTTAGCTGCCTATCATACTTAAGAATCAAAGAAGAATGTACAGCCATTTAGCATGTAAAAAATATGATTGGACAAAAACTTTATCCAGATGCTTCTTGACCACTTCATGCAGCATTCCCTTCTCCATAAAGGGCAAGACCTCTTCTAGGAGGAGAGTGTTATAATGTAACATCAGTCAAGGTAGTGAGGTAAGGTCCAAGAAACAAACACAAGTAGAATGAGACAAGGAGGGACTGGGGATATAGCGTAGCAGCACAAGTGCCTGCCTGGCAAGCACAAGGTCCTGAGTTCAATTCCTGGTACCAAAAAAAAAAAAAAAAAAAAAAAGAATGAGACATGGAAACTATAGCTCTAAGCCTCAATCAAAGTTACGCAAGGTTATCCATATCTTTACTTTGTATCTTCATTCTTTAGGCTTACTTATACTTCCAAAGCCTGTTTGTTTTTTCCTTCCAGACCCCTCACACCCAGATCTCTTCTGTTATTGGTACATGTTTGCAGTACATAGCATCTACAGTCTGTGTGTGGAGTTGGTGCGCAACGCATCTTAACTCCTTTCTTCATTCCCTTTCTCTCCCTTTCCTCTGCACTCCCTCCATCTCTTGATCCCCCTCTGATTTGAGGACGATCTGCCTTCCTACGTCATATCATCTACCCTTTATTGTGCTTTTTATTTATAATTTGTGCTTCTCTTATAGGAGAAACCATGTGATATTTAAGCCTGTGTGTCTGATTTATTTCACTTAATGTTATGGCCTCAAGATACATCCATTTCCTGTGAATGACTTTCCTGTGAAAGATGACATTCATCTTTCTTTATTACACAATAGTGCTCTGTTTCTGTAAGTACCACTGTTTCTTTATCCATTCATCTGTTGATGGACATATAGGCTGCTTACAAGATTCAGCTATTATGAACTGCGCTGCTATAAAATGGGTATGCATCTTTTGGGAAGATACCCAGAAGGGGCCAGATCTTTTAAAGATACTATATAAGTCCACAAATTAACCTACTTGATAGGGTAAAGGATAGAAACCTTACCTTAAGGTGAAGAAACAGATCCAAGCATTTCCAAAAATGTCTTCAGACAAAATATCTTAGGTCATTTTTTTAAAGGATACTTTCCAGACCATTGATATATACCCAATACTTTGTCTTTCTCTCTCCAGTATTCACAGTCTGTTTTCTCTCTCCGTGTGTGCTTCGGCTAAATATGCCTCTGCCTTTTACTGACATGTAAAAAAAAAAAAAATTGTTTCCCTGTGACATGAAAAAGAAACCTACCCCACAGCGTAGGGATGAGAATTGAGGTTCCCAGGTCCTCTTTGGGGGTCCCCCTCAGACTCCCTCCAGTGAGAGTAGATTGGAAAGTTTCCTTGTAGCCAGGAAAAGAAAGACAGGAAAAGTTTAATTTTTCTAGGTTTTATGGTTTGCTTTGGGGAAAGTAGTTTAATTGCTGTAACTTGCCTTGGGAAGAAGGAGTTCTAGTTTCTGTGGCCTAACTTGGAGGAGGAAGGTGACAGGAGAAAGTTAGAAAGAGGCTTCTGGCGCTGTTCAAATGCTCTTCAGAACAAAGTGCTCAGGCGCTGTACTTAACGGCCTTTCTGAATCCCAGCACCCACTGTGCAGAATGTCCATCAAATGACTGGTCTCAAGACAGAACTACGTAAAACCAAAAGTAGAGAGGTGATAACAAAACATTTATTTTCAAGACTGCAGGTCCAGATAGAATGCACACCAGGACTCTAAAAGTAGTTGGAGACCTGCTTCTTCTACTATCAAGAGAATCACTGTTTGAAAATCCTGAAACAAAAAGAAATTCCAGTATAACCAGGTGTGTGTGTGTGTGTGTGTGTGTGAGAGAGAGAGAGAGAGAGAGAGAAAGAGAGAGAGAGAGAGAGAGAGAGAGAGAATGGGGATTGAACCCAGGGTCTTTGAACTGATCTACATAACCAGCCTTTTAAAAACATTTCTTTTTTATTCTGTGACAAGTTTTCACTGAATCACTAAGTTACCCAGGCTACCTGGCACAGGAGATCTTCCTACCTCAACTTCTTAGATATCTGGCATGTGCCCCTGTGCCTGGCTGCACAGACAAACTTTTATGCTCACGTTCAGGAAGAGGGAAAGCAGACATTGCAGAAAAGAAGTGGGCGTGCTCTTTTCTTTGGGGGGGGGTGTGCTCTTGTGATCAGAAACTTTATTTTTTTTTTTATTTTAAAGATAAAAGGAGGGAAACATTAACAGACATACAACATTTTACAACATATCGCAAGCACAATACAGACAACACAGAGTTACAAACAAAGTGGTAGGGAATTAACAATGGTGGTTGTATTACATATTGATATCTTCAAAGTGGCTTCTCGTGAAAACAGATATAAACATGCAATACTGGTCAACCAAAGACTCATTGACAGTTTCTTGTGATCAGAAACTTTAAAGGCCACTACACCTGAGGAGTGACTACATAGGCTACAATAGATCAATTCTGTGTCATGTTCCAAAGTATCTGCTTGGAGAGAAGAGAGTTTGATGTTAAATTATAAGATGATTTCTAGGCATAGATCACCTTGTCAGTTCGGTTAAGTATCTTAATTATTGATGCAGGAGAAGTTATGAGAAGCATATGCATCAAGTTTGCAGATGACAGTTGACATCTGTTAGCATTTCAGAAGACAGAATCAAGACTCAAACTGACATAGCCCCTAATCAACAAGTCACACACACACACAAAATGTCATTAAAATCACCCATTGCCTACCACCACTCTTGAAATGATACCCACCTTGTGGTAGTCAGGGTTTGCAAGGGAAACAATTTAATATGACACACAATTTATAGGATTATTTTATAATATTCACTCAGTGAGTCAAATGCAAGGGTGCGGGATATGCATCCACACACTAGAGACCCAAAGAACACAGCTGAGGGCCTGGAGCCCAGGACTCAGCAATGTTCTGCATGAGTCCAGCTGAAGACCTGGAGCCCATGTCAATGTCCTGCACAAGTCCAACTGGGGGCCTACAGCCCATGACAATGGCCCGTGCAAGTCAGTATTAAGGATCTGCGTTGGGAAGGCCCAAAGGTCCATGGTAGAAGCTACAAAGTCTGTGCCAGCAGAATGAAGGATCTGTGTCAGCAGGCTGAGGGGTCTGCACTGGAGCCAGGAAGTGATGCTCAAAGTAAGAACCGGAGCTCCCCCAAAGTGAATCGCAGCCATCCTCACCTACAGTGGGGTCCCGAGCTCCTCTGATGGTAAGAGCCGAGTTCATACCAGGAAAGCCAGCACAAGTTTCTCCAGGAGAACCAACAGCACACACTCTCTTCCCCACCCAGTTCTCCTTTTATGCTGTTGGCAACAATCCCCAGGTGGGCCTTCCCTGCCCTGCACCACGCTGATGCAGTTCAGCTGGGGTGACCATTCGTTAATCTACCACACACCTCATCCCTCCTTTGGGTCACTGCAAACCCTCTGATCACTCCACACCTCCCCATGTTCTACATCACAATGCCTTGTTAGCCTTGGTGCCAGAAAGTTTTTTTTTTTAACTTTTTGAGAAAGCATCTGTCTAGGTAGTGTAGGACGGGCTTAAACTTGTTACATAGTCTAGGCTGGCCTCCAGCGTACATTCTGCCTCAGGTTTCCCAGCGTGGCGATTAGAAGCATGCTCAGCCATGCCATATTCTGGGCTGCTGTGTCCCAAATCATGTCAGTGCACAAAACAGTTGAAAGGATAAAGAAGTGGAGAGACCCACAGAAAATACAGTGTGAAGACTTTGATACGCAGTCTCGCTGTGGATGCATAAATCAATTAATTAAACAACTATCGAGTAGGTAGCTGCATGGAAGAAAGAGCAATATGAAAAACTCTAAGTCTGATGGTTGTAAAAGACGTGAGTCTCACTATAAATAACAATGGAATGTCTACGCATCAATTCAAATTCATAACAGTCGCTATCATCTGGAGTCAGTCATTTTACTTTATGATTATAAAATTGAAGCCTCATGCTTATTGGGTATATATTGTACATAGTGTCATTCCTAGTGCTCTGTATTTATTAGCACATTAAATCTGCACAACTCTTTCACATGCAGAAACGGGAATAAGAAATTAATTATTCAAGGTCATACAACTGGTAAGAAGCAGGACCGAGCCTCTTATCTACCGCTTAGAATTCAAGTCTATGTGACTCGTGTATTCATTCAGAAATCTCAAGTGTTTGAGAAAATGCACAGATATTAATGATGAGGGATCAGCCCCAAATATGCATTCTCAGGCTCTGACATTTAATGTGACCCCCAAGTAAAGCAAGCTAGTTCCAAAATTCTAAGGACAAATCACTTGCAATGTCAGCACTCAGATGTGCCTGGGATTTTCCGAGAGTCGTTATGTATAGTAGAGAAGGGAAAAGGGCAGGTAGACAGGAAGAAAATGAAGGGATGAGGCTTAGCAATTCTGAATAAATGGCTTCTTTCTGTTTCATGGCTGGGATGGGAAACACTTCCCAGAGCTCATTGTGTCGAAGGCTTCCTTGCCCGTGGGCCTTTGGGAGTGACTGGACCACGAAGGCTCTAACTTGCTCCAGGGCATCAGAGGACGGCTGCCTTCCTTTGTTGAATGAGCCAACTAGAAAGCCTATTAGTGGGGCCGGATAGGATGAAGCAGATTACTGGGGCCCCGGCTTTGAAGGATATTGTTGGCCCTGGCCCCTTTTGAATCTCCGGGAGGTCAACATCTTTTCTCCACACCTTCTGTTGCCTCCTCACTGTCCTGAAAGCAATGGAGTCAGCTGACCAAGCTCTGAAACCATGAACCACAATATCTTCCCTCTAATTTTTATGTGATCTCAGCGATGAAAAGTTGACTAATGCACTGTGAGAGGCATAATTCTAGTAAGTCTCAAGCATGGCAGCGACCAGTTCTCCTCAGCACACACTTACTGGATATTTAAGACCTCAGCTCAGCCCACCAAGTTCGTTCTTGACTCTCATCACAAAGAAAGACCTTCAGGATGTGTCAGTTAGAGGCAGACAGATTTTATTAGGCAGGGCTAAACAAAAACACACGCAGAGAAAATAGCGTCCAACCCCTTGAGAGAGGCGCACCTCTAGTCTAGGGTTAACGATATCTATGTTCTTGGAGGTATCCTTTAAGATGGGGCATCTAAAACAGTTTCTTAAACACATTCTTTGAACCTTTGAATCTGTTTCTCAATCTTAAGGCCAGGTTGCTGTCCTCTACTTTATGGACTAGTTTAAGTTAGAAACCTATAGCACCTTTAAGGGATGCTAGGAAAAACCTAGGAAGCATAAAAAAGCCCAGGGAGTAAAAATATTCAGTGTAGATATGGATGATATTCCTAAAGTAACAGTTTTCTTTAAAGTACTGGGTTTTTTTGGTTTTTTTTTCTTCCAGTACCGGGAATCAAACTCACGACCTTGTGCTTGCCAGGCAGGTGCTGCGCCACTGAGCTAAATCCCCTACCCTTAAAGTACCATTTTTAAAATCATGATTTTCCTTGTTTCCTTTCTACCTGTCTTTATTTTTTCTACCATACCTCATAACCGTGTGGACCTGTCTTCAGCAAGAACATCATTAGGTTGATGGAGCCAGAATGCCCGTTGTCCCTGAGATCTTCCCTTAGGAATTTTCTATTCACTGTCCCCACCCCGATCCTTGGCTGCGAATTCCCACTTGCCCATGCTGAACTTGTACTTCTCACTCCCAAACTTTAAGACCCTGCTAGCAGCAGCTGTTCGTGCACCTATGTTGACTATAACATCTTCCTTACTCTGCTTTTAAAAAACTCACTGAATAATTTTTTCTTTAATACAGCTTCCAAGCTTTTTATACGGTAGAGCTGAAACTGTAAGTCTGTGCTTCCTTTCTAGTCAGTGATATTTTGGGGTCAAAAAAAATCAGTTGGTACTTTACATGTGTGATGGTTCCCAGCACTAAGACTCATGCTAAGTTACCACAGGTTGAGATGATCAAAGATCTGGTAAAGTGAAAATGATGACGGAGAAGCTGCACTAGGTCACAGAGAAAATTTTATTGACCAGAAACAATAGCTGCTGTTTAATCAGGTGGACATTCTGTTCTGAGGCCTCTTTTAATCTTCTATTTGGTAACAACAACAAACTCGAAGAGGCAGAGCACAGATGTGAGATTCGTCACGGTGTCCTATTTATTTCATGAACAAGAGTAAGATTCTTTTTTTCTCTTTTCAGCTTTGTTAAGATTAATCGACAAATAAGAATTGTATGTATTTAAGGTATATAACTTGATACTTAGTCTATGTACACATTGTAAAATGATCTCCACCATGAAGCTAATTGATGTCTATCATTTCACAGAATTATCCTCTCTTTTTCTTGCTTTCTTTCTCTTTCTTCCTTTTTCTTCCTTCCTTCCTTCCTTTCTACCTTCCTTCCTTCCTTTTTTCCTTCTTTTTGTGAAGTCTTTTGCCAAAAGCCTTCAGTGATGCCCACTTGGCAAACTTTATGTATAAAATACACTATTATTTGCTGTAGTCACCATGCTATTTCTCAAATCTGTAGAATTTATTCATCTTACATAAATGAAACTTTGCAAGAAATAACAAGATTCTTTTTATTAGTTTTTATTTTTAGTTGCAAACTGACAAATTATAGTTGTATATTTATGGGATAAAAAGTGATTTTATGGTTCATAAATATAATGTGGTATTATCAAATTTATTTAATTAACATACCCATATAACATCAGATAACTTTTTATGAGAACATTTGACAGTTACTCTTAGTGATTTGTTTTGTTTTGTTGTTTTTTTCCAGTACTGGGAATCAAACTCACGACCTTGAAGTTGTCAGGCAGGCGCTGTGCTGCTGAGCTAAATCCCCAGCCTTACTCTTAGCGATTTTAAAATGTATGATACATTATTACTTTCTATATGCATTATAGACCTCAAAGGGATAGAAAAACCCTTATTCTTCCTAAGGCTTCGCACCCTTTGACTCTCACAGTCCCCTCCCCTTGATTCTTACTTCCAATAACCACCATTCAATTTTCTGCTTCTTTTCATTTAACTGTGTAGATCCCACATATAATAAATTAGAACGGTATTCATGTATTTCTCACTGGCTTTTTAAAAATGACCATGATGTTCTCCAATACCATCTATGTTATTCCAAATGACAAATATTCTTCCTTATTAAAGGCTGAATAGTATTCCACTGTGTGTACACTTGACCTTAGCCAAAAGGCTGAGAAGCAATTCCATTGTGTATACATACCACAGTTTGTTTGCCTGTTCATTCACTGATGGACCTATAGGTTTTGTCCATTTCTTGACGATTGTGAATAGTGCTGTAATGAACATGAGACGCTACCTATCTCTGTGACATATTGGCTTTAAATCTTAAACATATCTTGGCTACTTGAGCTATTTTCATTAGTTTTTACCCCAAGAAGTTAAAATGTAGATTATAGCATAGGTAGGCCTGATTATGTCAATTGGATTTTTAAAAAATACCATAAACAATGGTATGTACACATTCTTACCATGGCAAATTTCTCCGGAGTGGGCATATAGTTTACTATAGTAAATCAAAGTTGTGCAACCTTTAGTAACTTATTTTAAAGCATTGCCTGAGGTGGAACATGTCTCTTAGGCTATGTTTGACTATGCACAAAGACTTGCTGTAGCCACAGAATGACTAGAGAATGGTGTGTTTAGAACAGCATTTGCCATGGAACCAAGTAATTGCTAATACAAATGTGTTCTTACTTTGCATGCTTCTCAGATGTCGGGGATCTCTGCCACTTCCCCTGTTAGGGGCTCCAGTGCACACCACGATGTCCTCTACCAGACCCAGTAATGACAGATCATCATAGGCTTGACCGCCTTTCAGGACCGCTAGAGTGCATTTGGGATCTAATCTTCTTGGAGTACAAAATAATCAATATTTTCATTAACTTTGTGTCCTTGAATATGGGTCAATTTTCTAAATATCTACATATCAAACAGACAGGTTCTAACCTACTCACCTCTGTGGTTCAAGATATGCTTGATTCTGAAGGTGATAGCGGAGCCAGACAATGCGGACATTTCCTGTTTACTCCCAAAGCAGAGGTGTAGGAAAGTCCCTTGAAATTCCTTGCTTTATCTTTGATTCGAAAAGCACAGATTTGAAAGATGACTGGCTAGAGAAAGGGTTATTTTTTCTGGCTGGAGAACAAATAATTTGTTGTAAAAACAGCTGTCCCTTAGTATCCATGGGGGTTGGTTCTAAGCCCTTCCTTAGGTACCAAAATCCTCAGATGCTCCTGTCCTACACCTTTCCTTATACTTTAACTCATCTCTAAATGATTGTAAGATTTAATAAAATATAAATGCTATGTAAGTAGTTGTTATATTGCATTTTTGAGGAAATAATGACCAAAATGTTCTATACATGTTCTGTACAGGTGCAGTTTTTAAAAACTATTTTCCATTTGTGACTGGTTGAGCCTTTGGATCCAGAAACTGCAGACATGGAGGATGGATCGTACCTATATTCATGTTACACTGAAGGACAAGGACAGTCTTGCAAGCAGAGACAGATTTGTGTTCATAAAACATAAACCCAGATCCTACAATAGTGCCTAGCACAGAGAAAATACTCATAAATACAAGGGGTAATCAAAAGATATAGTGAATGTTCAAATTTAGAAGAAAAACTTCTTACACACTGCCAAGAACAAAGGGATAAAAACGTAAAGCCAAAGGGAGTATTTTGAGGATTAATGGTAATGTGTCGATTCCCGGTACTGGAAAATAAATAAATAAATGGTAATGTGTCTTTTACTATAGTAAAATTTTTAATTTAAACATCAGCCATAGTTTATGATTGTCCCCCACTGATAAGCCATTTAAGGCAATTGCTCTCCAGTAAGAACACTACTGTGTGTCCTCACTTGCCTAGTCACTGGATCTGGTACCATATGACTCAGCTCTTCCGTAAAATCAAAATGACCATCAAAAGGGGCTGGGGATTTAGCTCAGCGGCAAAGCGCCTGCCTGGCAAGCGCAAAGTCGTGAGTTTGGTTCCTGGTACCGGAGGGGGAAAAAAAAAAAAAAAATGACCATCAAAAGTAAATGTTTTGAATGAATCCAGGACACTGAGGCAGTCATGACAGCACAGCTAATGACACTCACAAAAGAGGACTTCAGGAACTACGCAGGAAAGAAGCAAGAATGATAGAGTAAGTATGCGCAAATTAAGTGTGAGTATTCTGAGGTGGATTAATGTCAGTATGTCTTTTGCTGTAATAAAATTTTTTAAAAATCTAAACAGTCACCATATTTCCTAATCATGCTTCATATTTGTCAAGCCAAGGACTAAAACCAATGTTCCACTTAATACTCAGTCCAAAAAAACACAAATCTTCAACCCAGGAAGAAGACGTCAGGAGGACTGCATGGTTATCAAAGACAGCATGTGCCGAACTCTCACACTAGGATCTGGGTGAGGCTAGGATTCCGTGGCTGGGAGATGTGCAGAGGAAGCTGACCATTAAAAAAGGTAGAGAAGGGGCTGGGGATTTAGCTCTGCGGCAAAGCGCCTGCCTGGCAAGCGCAAGGTCGTGAGTTCGGTTCCCGGTACCGGAGAAAAACCAAAAACAAAACAAAACAAAAAAAAAAAAGGTAGAGAGAAGGCTCCACACTGGCTCCCCTCAAAACAAACAAAGAAAAACACGTGATGTCAGTCGTGACTGGCCCAGGAGGATGATGGATTGCTGAGAATCCACTTCAGCATTATCTTCTTGGTGACCTTTAGTTACCTCACACACCCTCTGTTCCCTCTCAGATCCTCAACCCACCATCTCCTGTCTCCCAAGACTGCCTACCTTCATTCCCAACCAGCTGAAGCAGCTTCCTACTTATAGTTCGGCCATTTATTGCCACTGTTGTTTACTGTCTTTTACTCAGCTCTCTTCCAAGACAATTTAAATTAGTTTTGCAAATAAGATTTTACAAGACACTGCATAATATGCTTCAATAGGATCAAAACATATTACATTTCCTGTATATCAAATTAAGCACATTAGCTTTTGTACAGATTGTAAGTTATTGTTTTACTTATGCATTTCATTACTTCTCTCTCTCTTTACTAAACAAAGCAACCTGAATTATAATAAGTGGCTGCTGAATAATACATCTTCTCATGTTACAATTCAGTAGAAATTTTTGAGACACGAGTCACATGAGTAACACTGAACCATGCAATTGAATGGGGAGTTCATTAAAGGCAAACATTCAAAAGCAAGTCAGAAAGGACCATCATGTTTTATGAAATATACATGCAGAGTTCTGGGCTCAAAAATCTAGGAGGAAAAAATCTCAGGCTTGTAAAAGAATTTTCCAAGGATCTTTAATTCACGTTGACATTTATGACAGACTCATGCCTAAGAGAAAATTGCCCTATTCTGGTTCAAATTAGAATGACATTAATATCTGAAGCTAGAATGAGAGCTACAAAAACACATATCCTTACACAAAAGAGCTGATGATACCATTAGGCCTGTCAAGTTATCCTTTCCACAGAAGATTCAAAAATTAGTTTCAGAGGAGAGTCTGCCTCCATTCCTGTCATGTTCACATTGATTCTGTTCTAGGTAAACATTTGTGGAACCTGTCAGCATCGTAAATAAGGCCAGCATGTTGATCTCGGTTTGCTGTGTTTCTGCGATCATGTGCAGCCCTAGTTAACTGTCTCTCTAGGTGAGATCTGCGGTCTCCAGGCAAGGGTAGAAAGACTTCTGAGCTTCAGCCTTGGAAAACTGACTTGTAACCTAGAAAATAAAAGGTGAGTTAGGAAAGGCAGATGGAATGTGAAATTTTGTTTGTCCAAGTTATTTTTTTTATACAGATGTCTGTTAACATGACAAACAGCAGCCACATAGCTGCTCCTGTTGGTGCCCTCGATTGCTCTGAGCCTAGTGCTGATAGGCAAGAAGAGAACAGCTATGTACGAACTCTGCAGCTTTTGAAAGGTGCTGTCTTCCACTGACATAAGGTGCCTCAAAATAACGTAACTGATAACAGAACAGGAAGGTCTAGACTCCTTAGAAAAAATTTCACAGGATCTGCCCTGCTCCCCGTCTGGAGAAAGTGTGCTTGGGAGAGGGAAATTCTCACCCTCCTCGCCTCCTTCTTCCCCCTCCTTCTCCCTTTTTTTTCAAGTCTTAGATTTAATGCTTCCTTATAAGACCCTGAACAAGTTATTTAAACTTTGTGAGCCTCAGTTTCCCAACTGAAGAGCGGAAGTAAGCTTCTTTGCCTTTTCAGATTGCTGTGATGCTCAGCAGGAAATCGTGGCTTCCTCCCTCACTAGGCATTGTCAGCACTCTGAGGACTTTCAGTGGCCTATCTGGGAAACAGGCCACTGCTGATTGTTCTAGTAATTGCTTCTGTGGCAGGCAGGTTAACTGCTTCCTGTGTTGCCTCAAGACATAACAGTGGCTTTTATTCCGAGCAAAAATATCCCTGAGGAGTGTTAAAGGTTACCCAAGTAGACGTTACGCACAAATGTGTCATGAGTCCTGGGAAATCTTTGTACCTCACTCTTGGTACCTCTACTTGAAGCAGTGTGGAGTAATCTTTAGATAAGATGGTTTGGGGTGGATTTCTTAGGAACTGTCATCCTCCAGGTCCTAAATGTTCTAAGGCAGCGATGGTGAGCCTTTTAGAACTTTCAGTGATACAAATCATCCACCACAAGTGCCATAATTTTGTCACCACCATGGGATATTTAACGACAACCCTTCTTATCTCACCCCAACGATCTATAATTAATAATAATTGAGAATGAGAATTTATCTCTTTTCAATGGGCAATATGGAAAGACAGTCAATAATTATTATCTCTTTATTCTGTCTTCTTTAATGTTCACATTCTGCAGTGAAGTTTCCAGAAATGATCAGACCGGGTACCAGCCAAGTGAAAGTGTGCTTGGGAGAGGGAAATTCTCACTGACTGTAGGTACAGCCTACTGGTGCTTTCCTCTAGAATTTTCTGCCGTGCTGGAACATTCTAGTACCAGTGCTACTGGATATGGTAATGACTACCTGTCTGCAGCTATTGATCACATGAAATATTGCTAGTGAAACTCAAATACTGGACTTTTTACTTTGTTTAAATTAAACAGCTACATGTGACTGGTGTCTATTGTACTAGGCAGTTCAGGTCAGGGCTGTGGGTTGGGTTTCCCTTGATGACTGATAACCTAAAGCAAAGACAGATTATAGACACAGACAGAATCCACCTATAGCTTCTATGTTTATCTATCAAATTGGTCTGGCCCCCAAAGTTTTACAAAGAAAATAAGGTTACTATTCAGTATAATTGCCATGTTTCTAAACAGGATCACATCATTATGCCATTTTTTCTATATTAACATCAATATTTCAAAACTAAAGTTCATGGAATTAAGTTTCATTATTGTCACTTTCACAAAAGTGTTCACTAGTAGAAGTAAGTCATAATAAATCACTAGACCCAAGGAACTGAATTGGAAAAACAGTTACATATTAGTACCCATCTACCCTTCCCTGACATATTGCAACTGCCATTATCTTTCTGTAAGTCATAACGCACAATCTCAACATATTTTTCAATAATTTATGTGGCAGAGTATGATAATTTGACATAAGTATACGAAGTGTGATTGACAAATCAAGGTAACTAGCCTTTCCATCTCCTTAAATATTTATCATTTCTTTGTGTTGAGAACTTTAGTACTCCTTCCATCTCAATATATTTTAAGCTAACACATGTAGTATTTAGAAGATCAGACACTATTCTTGGACAAATGAGTTTGCACCATGTAAACATGCTAGAGTACCATGTAAGTTTTGTTCTATAGAAATGTAATTTTACTTGACTGAGGAAACTAGCTATTATGGAGTTACCTGTCAGCTGGGAAATCATACTGAGTGTTTCGTATGGTTCAGATAGAGCAAAGCACAACCTAATATGAGGAGGACACTAGAGGTGTAGTATGACTAGGATATTAAGAGTATCAAGCAAGATGGTGCCCAGAAAACATGGAGAGTTACCTGAAGAGTATAAGAAAATATAAAGGAGCTCAGGTGATAAATAATTTTCCACAGTTGCAGAGTGATGAAGGACCCATTAGTATAAAACTTGTAAATTTACTATCTTTTTTTTTTTTTTTTTTGCTTCTGCAGTTTTAGACTGTTTTACTATTAGGTATTTTGGTTATTGATGCTATCTTTCTTTCTCTTTTTTTTTGGTACCAGAAATTGAACTCAGGACCTTGTGCTTGCCAAGCAGGCGCTTGTGCCGTTGAGCTATATCCCTGGCCCTGATGCTTTTTTTGTGTTATTGGAATACTTTACTATTTTGATATCTTGAGCATACCCACCAAAATTTTAATTTTTTTTTTTTTTTTGTCTTTTTTTCTGGTACCAGGAATTGAACTCATGACCTTGCGCTTGCCAGGCAGGGGCTTTGCCACTGAGCTTAATCCTTAACCCCCCCAAAATATTAATTTTTAAAAATATGTTTTTAAAAAAACCTACAGTCACTGCTCTATTTTGTCTGTATTCTCTCCCAAAGAGTTATTCTATGTCATGTTCTGAGCTCAAGAGACAAACAAGTGCTCAGACACTCCCTCCCCAGGGCCTCCTTCCCAACAGAAAAGGGGGAAATTTCACCACAGAACTACAAAGGCCAAGGAATATCTCTGGGGAACTCTGAGAATCTCTGCAATTAGTGAATTTCAGGACAGCAAGATCCAGGGGCCATTCTATTGGCTTTCTATTTGTCGTAGTGTTAAGTCATCACCTTTTGGTTTTAAATTCATTCTTGAATACTCTGCTCTGTGATGCTGTAACTGGGATTCAGAAAACCACTTCTTGGTCAGCTGGTCATATTAGACTCTACCAGGAGGGAGCCGAAGAGAAGATCGCAAGGCTGCGAAAGGGTGGGGACCTGATCCTTTCTGTTTGGTCCTAGCAGGTTTTGATGGCCTTCCTGTTACTGTTAAGACACCGCAGGAATATTCTCCCATTCCTAGAAGCAGCTGAATCTGTTTGGTTTTCCTGCTGGGAATGGACTCCACTTTGTTACAACCCCTCT
Source organism: Chinchilla lanigera (assembly GCF_000276665.1). NCBI lineage: Eukaryota > Metazoa > Chordata > Mammalia > Rodentia > Chinchillidae > Chinchilla > Chinchilla lanigera. The sequence goes on along the minus strand of NW_004955412.1, from coordinate 6,602,438 downwards.
GTCCAGACACAACAGCATGGGCTAAGCTGTTCCTGCCCTCAGAAGCCTGGGACTTCCGAGTGCCCTTCCTCCATTGCTACATGTGAATAATTCCAGTCTTACCTTTGTTCCTTCAGCCCCATGGATGGCAGCTACTTCCTGGGTTTTATTTTTGCTTTTTTCTAGTTATGTACTCATTCATAATTTTATACTTTTGGGAGGTGCTAGGAATTGAATGCAAAGCCTCTTGTATGCTAGACTGCCACTGAGCTACATCCCTAGCACCACCATCCCCCAACACACAATTTTTTTAACACAGATCTTTCTAAGTTTCCCCAGGCTGGCCTTGAACTTGTGATCCTCTTGTCTCAGCCTCCTGAGTCTTAGGTTCCCACATTGGACACTGCCCAACTTGAAGAGAAAAAAAGTCTGACAGACCCACTACTGTGTTCAAACAGGAATCCCTCCACCTAACCCAAGAGAGCAAAATAATCCTGTTTATCAGGTTGGTTCTCAGACTTACCGGAAACCTGGAGCTGTCACCCTGCACTTCCTGCCAGGTGCTTCCTGCCAGATGCACCAAACCCACCAACAGGTTCTGACAAAGTTAAAATTTTCCTTCTTCCTCGGTGGTACCCTCTCTCTTGCTTAAACTCCCCTCTAAAAGCATACCCTCTTCCCTTGTTCAGTGCCAACAGTCTTTTTGCCTTTGGTCAGGCTGCACTTGGTCTGAAATAAAGATATCACTGTTTGCTTCAACCCTGCCTATTCTAGTGGTCTTGATCTAGCCTTGGGGTTTAGACTGACACTGAGTCTCTGGGATTACAGTCATGCAGCACCACACCCAGAAAAACCATTCTTTATATTAAAATTTCTCTGTTCAAATATAAAATACAGTTTCTGTCTCCTGATTGAGCCCTGACTAATGTAAGAGTGAAATGGCCATCCCAGTGAAAAAATAAAGATATGGGATGTAACAAGTGTCTATAGCTCATGTCTGGGAGCCATATGTGGGTTTCTAAGCTGTGGGGTAGCTGTGAGTCACCTGTAGTGGTAGTGGGTAAGCAGGTAATGATGAAGTGTAGCCATGCTCTGCTCTGAGAGCCTAGGAAGCCATACAGTATTTGGATTGTCTGTGTAACTGCCTGTACTCTGGCCTGCAAATTCAGGGAGGGAGTGATGGTATCTGTCCTATTGATAATTTCATCTCTAGTCAAGTGTGTATTTGTTGAAGAAATGAAAGAACAATAAAATGACATAGCTTTAGATGATAGCACATTTACCAACATGTCCAAAGATCACCTTCTAGATTATATATTATAATCTAGTATATCATTATATTTTTATTATATAAAAATTATATTATATATAATTATATATATAATATTATTATATTAGATTAGATTAGATTAGATTAGATTATAATTTTTCAAATCAAGCTCAAATGGAAAAGAATTGCCCTAGAAATTTAAAGGTGGGCCTTCCACATTCTTCTTTATTGTCTCCAAAATTTCTGCCTTTCTTTAGTTTCCAGGTATGGTTGTGTGCTCTTTAGGGCCTTGGTTCTCATAGCATTATTAATTACCATAAAGCATCATTCAAGTGCAGCAGTTGTGGCAATCTTATTATCTTGGAGGAACAAGAAGGAAAGATTAGTTGGTTTATCATTTAAATAATGAGAATTTTACACTTCTCCAGAGAGATTTATGGGAGTAATTAGTCTAAGCAGGAGTCTGCAGCATGAGTGTTATTAAGGGTCATAATTAAACCTAGCAGGTTGAATTACTGCCCAGTAACTTAACAATCATTGAGGATGCATGAAATTTCAGTTTCAGGCATGTAGAAATACATGCAAAAATGTTCCAGTAGTAACTGTTTAATAAAAACTAAGTTTAATTATAAGATTACCAATATAAAACATGAAATACTGGCAAGTATCCTTTATCTAATCATTAGCTGTTTTTCCTATTCTTAACATACAAAGACATTAAAAGGCAGTATCATGGTCTAATAGAGCCCTGATCTTGAAGTTAGTCTCAGCTTTGCCATTCATTAGCTCTGTAACTCTGGGTAAATCTTTGACTTTACAATACTCAGTTTTTTCAGCTATAAAACAAGAGATATAAAAAGCCTTCTAAGGCCCTTTCCAGCCATCCTTAACTGTAACTATGCAAGTTGCAAACATTAGTTGAGTGAGACAATAGTTAGTACCTAGGCCACCCAGGCTATGACAGAGTCCTTTACCCTTAAAGAGAGAGCAGTTATCATTAGTTGAATGCCTACTGTGTTCTGATCCAATTTTTTATATACATCATTTCATTTATACTCCCTCAAGTAAGAAGGAGCTACCTATTGCATTGATAAGAACACTCAGCAAACTACAGGAGTTTTCATTATAGGTAAGAACTGGCATTAAATCAAATGTATTTGCATTCCAACACTTACTGTAAAGTGGGAAAATCACAGTTTCTGATTTAAGATTGCTTGGAAAAAATGAAAGCATACATACAAAGTTCCTAGCAAAATATCTGGTCTAGAGTAGAATTATTAATGTTAACCATTTCAGTTATTACTATCATATATGATTATTTTAGTGTCATAACTGTAAAATGCCAGATATTAAACCTAGATTGCTCCATTATAGATACCGTATAGATTTAATTATACCATCCTGATAAGCTATGGAAACTTGGAAAAGTTTTTACTTTTGATAACTATGTACCACTTCCCCCTATATTGTCTCTCAACTAATACTTTACTCCTTAATACATTGACAAATGTTAAATTGACCATTAGTTATAAAGCACAAGCTAACCTCCCCATTCCTGCTTCATATTCCATTAGGTCAGATTCTATAATTAATGAATTATTTTTAAATAAATTAATGTAAGTGTAAAACAGAATTGAAATTTAATTTCAGTTCTTTGGTCTAACAAAGCCCTTGATAACGTCATAGAAACGATAGGATTTTCTTATTTGGTAATTTTCCACTGAGTGCTAGGCATTGTGTAATCACTTTGAACCAATCTTTTAGCCACTTTGCTTAGCCATTCTCATTATGAACTCCTTGTCTGAGCCAAAAAAATAATAGGAAATTATGCAAGTGATTATTTTTTCCATCTTCTCAAAAGCGGCATACAGTTAGTACTATAGCTAGTTATATTTTCCAAAGACTGAGCTGCCTATATGTCGCCACCCTCATGCTTTTCTTACAATATGACAATGACATTTCTGCCTTGAGAAATGGAATTTATATTCTTTTCTCTTGAGTCTAGGTGGGACTGTGTCTATAGCAGAAGTGACACTGTGTGACTTTCCAAGCTAAGTCATAAAAACTCCTTCAACCTTCTCTAGCTCTTTTTCAGGTGGTCATAGGACCTTGCACTTGGAACTCAACTACCATGCTGGGAGAAAGCCAACCAGCCTTATGGAAAGATCATATGTAGGTGTCCTGGCCACAGCCACAGCTGAGATTCCAAGCCAACAGCGAGGACCAAACAGCAGAATTATGAGGCTTTAAGATGATTCTTACTGCCAGTCTGTGAGCTACCCCAGCTAACTCCAACAGGGACACACTGCTTCTCCTGACCACTGGCCAAAGGCAGATTCATGAGTGTAATACATGCCCCTGTTTCAAGTCACTAAGTTTTCAAGTAGTTATTATACAGTAAAGATAACCAGAGAACATCTCTTAAAATACATTACGATGCATACTTCAAGGCACTGCAGTTTATTTTTCATTCTGTCCAGTTGAGTCATCTTTATACAATGATTATGACTGAACACATCCTTCTCTTCTGTAGCAGTCTTAAACTTCATATAAATATTCATCCAGATATACATATAAAAAGCATAAATTAAAGCTTAAAAACTTTACAAAATGGAATTTGAAAAAATATTTGAGACTCCCAGCATTTTGTCAGCTACTGAAGCAAAACCAGAACAGATGTGATGTATGCAAATCATCAAAAATTGAACAAGCGACCCCCGAGCTGTAGATGATCCTTACTGTGGACAAGTCCGGTGAGAAACGTACTTTGCTTCTAACCCAATGTGATCACCTTCCCAGCATGGTGCATGGGTTTTTCAACAAATCAGCCTTCTTTCAATTATTTTCACTTATTTTGTATTTCTGTTGTTGTAGAAAACACAACTTTAACATAGATGTTTTTCTTTAATTTTTCCCCTTTTCTAATTTTTATCAGCATCAACCTTAGGGTAACGTGTTTCCCACACTCCATTTTTGTGTACCCTGCCCCCTTTGGTGTACCTGCTCCACTGAGCACGTCTCCCGGAGCCTTCAGTTGAGCTACTTCCCCGGAATTACATCCCATAGACTTTCAACCTGCGTCTGCTTTCTAAGACTTATCATCAGTGCCCCAGAATTTTCTCTTTGCTGTACCTAGAATGTTAATAAAGCTTCTGGAAGACTTAGGACCCTTAAGAGATGCACTTTCTTCCCTCTGAAGGGGCTAAAACTATGAATTATGAAGCTGACTGAATGGCAAACAATTAAATGAAAGATAGCTTTCTCTCCTTTTCTGATGCCAATCACAAATATCACTAATCATTTTGACCAGCTTTCTGTTGATGGGACAAAATATCTGACATATGCAGTTTAAGGGAGGAAGGCTTCATTTTAGCTGGTGCTTTTGAAGTTTTAGTCCATGACTGGCTGGTTCCAAGGTAGAAACATCATGGCAGAAGCTCATGAGAGTGAGCACCTCACTTCATGGCAGCCAAGAGTCAGAGAAAATGGGAAGAACAAGACAGGAAGGGGCCAGCAGCAGATGAAGTCCCGAGATCATGCCCCCATGACCTACCCAGACATACTCAGAAATACGCCTATCCTCTCCTAAAAATCCCTCAAGCCAATCAACTGGACTGTCTTGATTAGCCACTATGCGAACCAAATATGCTACCATTTTCTACTAAGCCCTGGCCTCCCAAACATCCTTCTAAAACTGCACATAGATAGCTATGACCAACTTCCTGGAAAGAGCAGAGAAGGTGAGACCTACTTGTAATCCCAAATATATAATATCTAATAAGTCATCATTCATTTCTCCTGGGATAATGCCACTGTGAAGATATTTCGATTCAAAGTCTTTTTTTGTTTTTGCTTGGTATTTAAGTGATGATAGGTTTCCCAGGAGATTCCCAGTGTCACTCAAAAAACTCAATTTTTTTTGCAGATTAAAAATGTGTTCCTTCTACCATATGCAACCATGGATTGGGCTATGCCAAATTAAAGACAACAAGAAGCCAATCACACAACTCTGGGATTTTCTTTGGTGTCCTTTAATGCTAGGTGATGATATTGCAATCAGAAGCATAAAAAGAGGGAAGACAGTAAGTTGGATAATACAATGAAAAGGAAAAACAAAAGAATACAGTACATTACCAATTTTCTGAGCATTAGGCTACCTCCTCGATGGCTAGATGAAACAGAACCTTCCACCATCATGCATTAGTCCTTCTCCATTAAGAACTTTTTGATTTTGGAATGACTTAGCCACTCAGTAAAAATACGAAACAGTTGATGTTTCTTTTCAAATAATTTTATTCTGCCTTATTCATCTATTTATTTTTTTGCCTCTCATACAAGAGGTCAGAGTCCTGCTACAAATATAATCCATTAAGTCTCCATGGTAGGATTTGATCAAAGAAATGGAGAGAAGAGGAAAAGGGAAAAAAAATCGAGTTTAATCTACAACTAAGTTCTGACCCAACTGAAATGACACTTTCGTACACATTTTAAGAGCTAGCCATAGTAACTTAAGATGTCATGGTTTGAATCCCATGCTATTGTAGTAAAGGCCTGGGTGATACTCCAGTGCTGTGATGGTTATGGAGTTTTTGGACTTTAAGGATAAAAATGCTCTGTGAATACTGATTCCATTTTTTAAATTAAGGATATCACTTCAACATAACTGAAGGAAAAATGTTACTGTAGACTTTTATTTCAGCATGCCTTTGATTTTCATTAAACGTAATATTCTCACAAGGACTGCTGTTCAGAATACAATTTGCAGTCCCTTTCAAGAGAGCTGGCTGTCCTTAGCGACCTTCAGCAGACAAGTCTGCCATTCCGTTCAGTAGGTGTGTGTGTAACTGGTTTGGTGTGGATGTTTCAAACCAGGCAGAAATGCTTGGCATTCGTCATCCTCAGTGTCTGATTAAAGCTACTCCACAGAGGGAAAGAGAATTTATGATGGGAACAAGATCACGAGTTTACCTATCATTCTCCAGAAACAACTGGCTATTCATAATTGATCCCTAGCAGAGGTGGGAAACACAGTTATGCGGCTGAGTTAGACAGGTGGCTCTGAGTGCTCAGGGATACGCTTTCTGTAAGGCACCGCCTCCTGCATACTCTCCACCTCCATCACTTGTGGAGTAACCGGTTTTATTTGCCCTCAATAATTTGGGAACAAAAGCTAGATGGTAGTAATAATCTGAACAAACTCAGCAGCGGCTGTTGTTTGCAGGCTGTGTGTACATAGTCCAATGGAAAGATTTTTAAAAGTGATAAACGGCAATCCACACAGCTGTGAGGTGGATTAACGTACCAGTTAAAGTTTATTAAAATGAAGTATCACCTTTAGCCAGAACTTGTCGATGGTGGAAGAGTACAGGATCAATTTACAAAAATGAGGTTTACCAGAGGAAGTTTAAATTCCTAAGAGGTTATAGAGGACATTGTGAATGTGAATAGCAGCAGTGCATACAGATGAGGCCTGAGAAGAGTGAAGGACTTAGAGCAAGAAGAGTTAAATATTCCTTATCTGGAGAACAACTTTCCTTTAGAAAACAGATGCCAAGTTTTCTGCTGATGAAAGAATCTCTAGGAGGCCCATGTTGTGTTCTTATGTGAGAAAGAAACACACATTGCTTCTCATCTGAAATGTGAAAACCAAAAGGACATAGTAATGGGACAGGGGAAAGAGATGATGTTCATATCATTTTATAAATGTAAAAGGAGGTAATGGGAAATGTGAAGGAAGGCTTGGAGCTAAGTTAATAAAGCTCATTCTTAGAGGAGATATGATATTAGCAGTTCTTAGTCCTACTACCCATATAATTCCTAAAACAAAGTATAGCAAGTCTCTGAATTTTCTTCTGTTATTCATTAGTTTGTATTTCAGAAGTGAGAGTAAGGTATCCCAGAGAGGATGCTATATTAATTTCCCAGGCTGTACTAATTACAGTTTATCAGAATTTCATGACGGACTTTTCCTCCTTGCTAGAGGTTATTTGTGTTGTATCTGGTTTTTCATTAGTGGTTTAGAAACATGAAGCTGATTTGTTTTTCACTAATCACTGTCCCCACCAGATCAGTGCAAATGCTGGATGCTTCCTGACGGACTGGGAGCTCATCTTATGTTATTAACATCTTATGTTATCGTAAGAAAATCTCTATACCTGGGCACCTTTCTGGTCTCACACAAAATTTTAAAAGAGAAGAAGAGTATATGTTCACTATTTGAAGAGGCGCTGAATATGGTCCTTTATGTTAATTTAGTTTTTGTAATGCTATTAACTGGTGACAGAGTACAGAACACTTGACTGCAAAATATGGCATCTTGACATTTGCAGGAATAGGGGCAGGAAGTTCACGCTGACCTTTCTAGCATTCTCCCCTGATGCAGAGCATAAAAGAATTCTGACTTTTCTCTGAAGTAAGTCATTGGACTCTCATTCCAGAGGAATCCTCCCTATTCCCAGAGGAAAGGAATAAAGATAGAGGTGCAAAAAAAAAGAGAGAACAGAATAAAAAAAACAGACTTTGTCAAGCCTCCCTCTCCCCATTTGTTACCATTAAATCATCCCCTTCTGTCTTCCAAGCATATTTCTACATGCTTACCCATAAAAAACACAGGTTTCCATGGTTTGGGGGAGTCTTCATTTCTGAAGACTCTTATATCACATAAAACCTATATTAGATATTTGCGATGCTTTTACTCTTGTTAATCTCGTTTGTGATGGGGGCCACTGCCATGAGCCAAGCAATGAGTGAGGAAACGAAACTTTTCATCCCTTTTCTGAGTGGTAGCTTATCCTACAGTTGGCAGGCAGTCAGTGGCACGGCTGGGGAAAGGGTAGACAGGAGAGAGTCTTTTAGCCAACCTTGGCGTTATACAGAGACAAGTAGATTGGGCACCAATTTGCCTGTTTTAAACCTCCTTAGTACCTTCTCGTCATATGTCTGGAGTGCAGATGTTATTCAGTCTTTGGCTGCTATAGCCTTCTCGCCCCCAGGGCCAACTCTCTTGGGGTTAACAGCAAAATGGTGAGTAGATGAGCAGAGAGCCGCCGGCTGCCCCTCCTCCCTGCTCTGACAGATCTCCACAGGACTCCCGTTTGCTCCAGTAGGAATAGGATATATCCGCATAGCCTCTTCAGAAGCCATTGATAAGATGGCATACTTTGCATTTTGGGGCTGCCCCAATCTTTACAATTGATGTGGTCAGTGCCATTTTCAACTGACCAGAAATGAACCGAAGAACTTCTTCCATTCTCATTCTAGATTCTAACGTATTTCCACTAAGCATGAAAGGGAGTTAAAAAAAAAAAAAAAAGAAATTCTAGATTCTAACGTATTTCCACTAAGCATGAAAGGGAGTTAAAAAAAAAAAAAAAAGAAAAGAAAAGAAAAGAAAATGAGAGCACAGAGCACAAAAAAGAGACAGTGAAAGTGCTGAGGGGGTAAGTACACTCCAGCAGTCAGCTCCAGCCACAGCCTTGCCGTGGCGCAGTCTGAGTTGGGTATTTCTCTTCCATTTGCCTGGAGCAGTTCCATTCTCTTGCACTGAATGGGAGCAATGCTCCCCAAACATAGAAACAATCATTCATTTAGCTACACCACAAAAGTACAAACAAAAATAAGCTGCCTGCATAGTTAGAAAACACAGCAAAAAGTAAGAAAGTGCATAATTCCTTTGCAGACATGCACATAGTATCATGGGCATGTATTGGGGGGTTAGTATGTATGATACTTTTTACAAGTTTCACGAAGCTATTCATCAAGTAAAATGTCCCAGTGACAGGTCCACCCAAATATATTTCCAAAAAGAAAAAAATCTCTATAAGTTGATTGTGATGAAGCTTCATCTACACTGGTGGAATATTTAGCAGTGTAGCTCGGCAGTGGTTTAAAAAATATATGTTGTGGTTTAGATCTAGAGCAGCCCCAAAAGTCTCCTGTGCTCATACTTGGGGCTTTGGGAGGTGACTGGGTCGGGGGGTGCTGACCACCTGTGGGTTTCTCCACTGATGGGTTCACGGTAAGTACGCTGTTGCGAAGCGGAGTGGGGCTCCCCCCCACCCCCCGCCATCGACTCCTCCCTCTGCACTCTGCCTTCTGACTCCTGAGCTGAGCAGGTCCTTCTACCATGCTGTTTTGGCCCCGGAGTCAACCAGTCACTAACTGGGTCCTCTGAAAACCAGGAACTAAAGTTAACCTCTCCTCCTTCAAGTTGCGGGTGTCCGGTGTTTCCTCCTCGAAGGAGTAAAGTAACAAATACATTGTCCTAAGTACAGACTTTGGAACAACTTCTGATCAACATCTCCTCAGGGAAACTGCAATGCTTTTCACTTACACCGCCACCTCCAAGACCTAGCTGGGAGGCTTTCTGTGAGATTTCCATGAGAAAGGGACGATTTCAGTGCGGGGATGGTACAGCTATAGGAAATCACAAATTTAAATTGAAGAAGTGGATATCAACATTACAGGTACAATGTCATGAATTTATTCAGAAGGGTGCAAAAGCACTCCTGCTCCCAGTAATGGCAAGCATAAATATTGAGAACACTGCTGTCACCAAGACGGTGGAAGGTAGGGAACAAACAACTGGAAGGCAGGGGAAAAACATTACAAAATTTGTAGAATATTCGGAATAACAAAGCACACAAAAATGGCCATGACAAGATTCAAATGGAAAAGGAAACACAGAGAAGACAGTCATATAACTGGGCTCCTTTTCTGACACGCGGGCTTGTCAATTCTGAAGGAAGTAGCTAAGAGGTAGAAGAACTCAGTTACACGAGGGATAGTCAAACCAAAGCTGGGGTGAACTTAGAGCCCAAGTCTAGCAGGCGGGAACAAGCCCTGTAAACTCCTCGGGCCTTAGTTAGGGACAGAAGGGCTCTACCAAAGAAAAAAGGAAATAAATCCCTGTTGTGAGTAAAGCCTGGAGTTGAGTCCTATCAAGACTGAAATTTTACTGAGTAACTCAAGAGTTGGGAGTTTGTGAGTACCACTTTTAAAACTACTACTCTCAATGTATCCAAGGAAATTAAACAGGAAAAAAATTGAAAATTCAGATTTAAAAATTAAAGAAAAATTTTAAACTAAATGTGCAGTAACTGAAACTAAGAATATGGTAGATGGGTTTAGAAGCATATTGAAATAGCGGAATAGACATTTAATAAACTGAAACATGGGACGGCTGAAAACACCCCCAGTAAAGCACAGCCAGACCAGAGTCAAAACACAGATACGAAAGGCAGAGAGACAGCAGAGGGTGGTCTCATGTGAAGAGTTCAAAACAGCAGGGAGACAGTTGCATAGCAAGTTTGAGTGTGTTACTGAAAATGTTCCTAACCAAGAAAAGCCATCAAGTCACAAATCCAGGAAGCCTTTCTAACTCCAGACAGCATAAACATAACAAGATGAGCGCACCAGTGTATGTTGTAATGTTACTGACACCCAAAAATAGAAAGAAAAAATTTTAAGTAGCAATAGAGAAAAATGTAAATTAACACCAAAGAAACAACAATACCATTCTTAAGAAAATATATTAAAGATACACTTCATGAGTTCGGTTCCCGGTACCAGAGAAAAACCAAAAAAATAAAATAAAATAAAGATACACTGTAGGACAAATATACCATACATGCAAATTTATTCATTTTGGTATTTGTGACAATGAACAATTAGGAGAAATCACAAATGCCTATCTGTTGGAGACCACTACAAAATGGCTCTGAGCAGGATTTAATATTAACCAACTGCTTTTCCGTGTTTACTTGTGAGCTGTCTGAAGCTTAGGCATCTTGTCTGAAGAGAGGCAGTGGACTCATAGTAAGTGAACCTCTATGAGTCACTGGTCACCGCTGAGGCTTGTGAAGCTGTGACACCTCAAAGGTCAAGATAAGACCACAGCTGAAGACGTCTGGCTCCAACCCCAATTAACTACAAGGAGATGGTAGCTGCAGGCATCTCACTCCTGCTGTGAAGGCCTTCCTGGAGATAACATAGTTCTCCTAAATTAGCACAATGTATTACTTGGAAAAGTCCTGACCAGATTCCTGAGTTTTCTTGAGTGTCCCCCTCCTTTGTTTGTAAACCAAATAAATACGGGCCTCCCAGAGAAGTCTTTGGCTAAACTCAGAGAATTCAAAACTGTAAAAGAGTTAGTTCCTCCTGGAGCCCTGAAATCATTTCAACTGTCTCATTTATTTAAGCCTTCACCGTCCACTCACTTGGGAGATTGCGGGCCTGATCCACCTACAGTAACTAAGGGTTATTTAATCCAATACCTATCAACAGAAAACTAATTAAAAAAAAAAAAGAAAGAAAGAAAAAGAAAACTAGTGGAGTAAGGCATGATACCTGCATAAAGGTAGCTATGGGTTATTGAGAAGCTGTGTGCTTCTTGATGCTAGACCATGAAGTACCTAGAGCCACCTGTGAAGTTTTCTTGCCAAAAAGAGTTGACCCTTAACCTTAATGAGTTTTTGAGCAAACTTTCAATTTGTAGGACATGCAAAGCTAGATGAACAAGTTACATGTGACGCACCAAGAAAACACACAAATCCAGAGTATGAGAATTTCTCTGGGACATTAAGTCCAATTCTTCAGTAAGACAATTGCATGAAAGTAAAGAAGTGATGAAAGGGAATTAAAATTATAACAACCCAATGATATGTAGAACTTTTTTCCCACTTGCAAAAAATAATTTGTAAAAAGCTCCATTGGAGGCACCAGAGAAACCTGAATATTGGTTAATCAAAAGATGACACAGACATTGTTATTGATTTTGTTTAGCAAGATGCAATAAGCGTGTTATGGTTAAGTAAAAAAGCCCCTATTTTTAGAGGTGGACCCTAAAATGTTCAGGGGTAAAATGATATGAGAGTCAGGGATTTGTGACAAAAACTACAAAAGAAAGAAAAATGAAGCAACTTGGGCACAGTCTTGATCTGATCTTGATAGCGGTTGAATCTGGATGATGGCTATCTGAGGTTTGATTCTAGTCTTTTGTGGCATATATTTAAAATGTTTCACAATAAATTTTTTGTAAGTTCTTGAGGAAGACAATCCCAGAGCACTAGGCCAACTGGCCAGTCGATCGGGCGCGCATGCTTGCTGTGGATTCTCGCACACCTAGGTCGGTCTCTGTTCTACACTCCTGTGGATGACGAGGCAGCCCTAGACCATTTACCCCACAAAATTAGTCTTGCGTGCAGTGAGGATAAGCAGAGAGGCAATACAAAAAGCACACAAAGAGGGCCGTGAGCAAGCAGAGAGAACCTAGTAGAGATGCCCACCCCAGAACTGGATAGGCGTGGGACTGGGAGAGTCTCTTACAGTGTCAACTTTACTGGCATATACAAGCTGACTTGCAGATGGCTGGGAAGGTCGGTGGACCCTAACTTATCACCAGCATGTTTGACAACCCTACTTCCCTTTTTAGAGATGAAGAAACAGAAGTCCAAATAAGGGATGGAAAAGTTCATTTCCTAAAGTTCATTTTCTTTACGCAGTGTGGAGTATAATGCCAATCCTGTGGTAAATACATACCCTGACATTCCTATTCTACAGACGGGGAGAGAACAGTTCGAGAAGATTAAGCAACTTGGACAAAGCAATGCTAAGTGAATTTTATGGATGAAATAACTTATCTACTCCTATCCTGTCGCTCAAATGCGTCTCCTTAGTTTAGAGTCGCATTTGAAATGGTAGCTGAGGCGGAAATCAGGTTGGCAGTTTCCAGTATTAGACATACAGCTATGCTAAAAATCTGGTAATTCTATTAGTTGGAGACTGATGGCAGCAACACGTCTGCAAGGGCCGTTTGAAATAAAACATCACCATGCTCGGGTCAAGACAGCTCCAGAGAACTGCGTGAAACAAATGAGCACCGTCCACTGAATTCCTGTTAGTCTTCCTCATAAAAATATGCTCCGTGGTTTCACAATATAATTTTTGTTGTCTTTTAGACACAGGGGCTTGCTCTGCAGCTCAGGCTGAACTTGACGTCACTTTGTAGCCAAGGCTGGCCTTGAACTCGCAGAAATCCTCCTGCATCAGCCTCCCCTGAGTGCTGGGATTACAGGTGTGCACTGCCATGCCCAGCGCATGATGTAATTTTAACCACTTGTATAACATGTCATGTTACACCTCTCCTTCTATCTAGGGTCGGGCTCTCCTTTATGTCCATCTTATCACTTGAGTGCATTTAAATCTGCAGTGTGGGCTATAGTTATTTGAAATACCACCCTGGATACACAGATGCCTCCAATTCCCAGAAGCAGAAAGAGTGGCAACAATGATTACGTGGTGTAAATAATTATAGTAACAGCGCCAACACAATCTATTCCCACGGTGAAAGTAATTCGGCATTCCTGTTCAGACATCTCTTGTTCGCCATCAATTACCAGATCCGCAAAAATCACACGTTCCCACTGAGCCACCTGGATAATTGTAGAAGGCACTGATGCTTGTTCAAACAGCAGACCTGGGTGTGGGGGGGGGACACTGTTGAAAAGGTGCCATTGCAGTAAAACAAACTCGCTCCTGTTTTTTTATGGCCTAATTCTGATGCAGTGAAGCCAGGAATAAATGACATTTTTGTTTTCCTTAAAATGCAAGGGGAAGCTTTTTAAATATGAGTGCTAATGTACTACACTAATATTACCTTCCACTTCAGGTTGAAGCTAGGCTATTCCTTATCAATAAAGTAATAGTGCAGAGGGGCTGGGAATTTAGCTCAGTGGCACAGCACCTGCCTGGCATGTGCAATGTCGTGAGTTCGATTCCCAGTACCAGAAAAAAAAAAAAAAAAAAGTAATAGTGCAGAGCAGTCAGCATTTACTGAATGCTTATTGCGTATAAACAATCTTATGCAACCTTATCAAGTAGGTTTCTGTTACTGATATTGTTACAGACCAAGAACCTGAGGCATAAGATTTTATTTGATTTTATTTTATTTTTCATAAGAAGATTTTAAGCAACTTGTTTAAGCTTCTAGGTGACAGAGACTGGCTTCAATTCAGCAGTTTACTTCACTCAAGAAACTGGATTTTAAACAAATACATAATAACAGGCCCTATAGGAAGTATGCAAGGAAGACCGTGTCTCTATGACTCACTTAGTGTGCTTACTGGTCCCAGTAACAGGAAACTCGGTGAACAGTTAAACACCAGGCGTTCATCATCTAACTTCGCAAGAGTCCGGTGCTGGGCAGAGCCAGGCGCATTCAGAAGTGGCACGATGTCAACCGGGACCCGGGTTCCATCCATCTTTGTGCTCTGAGGCTCTGAAGTTCCAGGAGAGTTGCCCGGCCCTGCTGCGGCTGAGGCTCTCTTCCCATTTCAACTTCCGGAAGCCAGGAGAGATGGAAGGAGGCTTCTGCGCACGTTTCTTTTTCACAGGGGGTGAAGTCTGTTCCAGAAGTCTCTCACAGAGTTCCTTTGCTGTGTAATTGGCCAGGGTGCAGGCAGAGCCCATAGTTAAACTAATGACTGTCACTGATTGTGACTTTGCTTTCACTGGCTTAGTCTTATCAAGATATAAGCCCCTGGGGGTGAGAAGAGACCTCATGAAATGCACATTCCTAACCAGAAAAAAGTTAAATTTTAAAATTTGGCAGTCCATAGTGACGGGAAGCAGAAGGAGATGCTGGATGCTCAAACACAGCTTAACACTTCCCACTCCTTTGCACGCCAAATGCCATAAATGCCGTTCAGTGTGCTTGAGAGTGTGTGTGTGTGCACGCGCGCGGGCTGCCCTAAAGAAAGATAAACTTGAGTCATTTGCAGGAAAATGGTGCACCTTGAGATCATAATGTTAAGTGAAATAATTCAGACACACAAGTTTAAATAGTGCACAGTTTCTCTCCGATGGAAAACCTAAAATATAAATAAAGAGCAAAACCAAAATATAGATAATAGGAAATAGGGAGATCGATTTCTCAAATGGGAAAAGGAGCAAGAGTTAGAGAGAGGGGAAGACAGCTGATGGAAAAGGAATGGGGAAAAAATAATTAGGGTGAGTTTTATAAGTGTACCAACTCCCCACAAGAAATGTAAACATCGGGTACTGCAAGCATTTATTAATAAAACAATTATATTGGTTCCTTTCCTCACCGTAGACCCTGCCCCTTGCTTACTTTCAGACTCAGTCACTTTCCTGGTAGCTGCAACAAAATACCTGACACCTTCCCCTATCAAAAAAACAAAAACAAAAACAAAAAACCAACCTCACATTTGTGTAGCGTTCATTCTTCTCTTTCCTAAAAGGAGCGTTTGGCTCCAGGTTCCGGACAGCTACAGGTAATGATAGCATTTTCTTCCTGGTACCATACGTCAAACTCTGTGGATAAAAGAAAAATTCTCTACTCGTAACCTACAAACATACACTAGAAGAACTGACAGAAGATATCTGCCAAAAACTCCCTTTTGGATGGGACAGAATGAGAGGTGAGGCAGAGACGCTCACTCCCACCTCCCCGGATGGACAGGAATGTGCGAACTCTGTGCTCAAGCCCCGCAGCCAGCTCTCAGGGCAGCCAGTCTGGAAGTCTGAGCTCCGGCCCGTGGAGGACGGCTGTCGTCCACCGTCCTCAGCAGACCTGATACTGCCCTCTGGTGGCTTTCCACACCCAACCACACCTGAGATGAGCAATGTAGATCCGGTTTTCCGGAAAGATGCGCAGACGTGGTTACCCACTTCCTGTTGGTTTATGTGTAGAGGCCTGCAGTTTGTCTCTGGCTATTTGAGCCCGAATCGGTATTTCTGTCACAACACAGTCATCACACAAACTTGGAAGACATCCAGTCTACTTACTTCTACTCAATTTCATGGGTTAGTAACCACAGCTAAAATGTTTGATTTGACATGCTTGCTAATTTTGAAATTCTTATTTCCTACCCACCATCTATCCCTAGACCTCTGTATCTCAGTGACCCTCTCCTTCGGTGTAAATGACCGCTACCTTAAATCTTGCCTTGATGACCTTGATTGGGAAGCCCCTATCTTTCTTCATTCTTTGCTGACAGAGCTGCCTTTCTTTCATTTAGAAGTAATTAATAGTGGGTTTATTTGCAAGAGGCCTGAGGCCAAACTTATTAATTTTATCTTCTGATAATTCTCCTGTTTACCTGCCGCTTCATAAGCTAGCTTTGAGGTAAAGGGAGCAGAAACCAAGTTTTTCTGCACTGCAAGAGTTGAAATTAAAAGATTGTCAGTCATCTCAGTTCTCACCCTGCAGGTATAAAATGCCTTTTGGCAAAGCCTGTTTTCTGCCTCTTTGTTCTCACTTGGGTCACATTCACAAGATTTGTCTCTTTCTTGAAGAATCTTACTTAAGGAGTCTGTAAACAGCAGCAAATCCTTGTGCACTGAAAATTTTTCTCCCATTTCCTCTACACTAGAGCCAAAATCAGAATGTAATCTGTCTCACAAAAAACAAATGACAATTGGATCAAATATTTCACAACTGCAAATATAATGCATATCTTCAACTTCCAGGCCTCAAGTGGTCCGATTGCCACCATCTTCCAATTTACTTTGTTCAACAAATTCTGTATTTTATGTTCTGTTTTTTACACCATTCTCGAACAAAATTTATGTCATAAAAATGATAGAAGCTTTCACAAGGTGTCTAATTAAAAGTAGTCTGTAGCTTTCCTCTGCTACAGACTTTCACCATGATGTGTCTGCCTGAGGCCCGCTAACCATGGATGGATCCCCTGAAGCCATGAGGCAAAATGAACCCCTCCTCCTTTCTTTGAACTGTGGGTGCCAGGTATTTTGTACCAGCAACAGAAATCGGTTAATGCACCTTGCTTCACCATACAGCTTAATCTAGGAGCAATGATACAAAGAAAAAGTTGTAATGGATTGGGATATTGTTCTTTAGCAGAGCAAAAATAATTCCCTGAAATATTTGACATTGTGTCTAATTGACCAGGCTACTGCACATAACAATGCCTATTGAGAGAAAGGAATTAAAATTTCAGATTTGATCAAATCAATATTCATCCCTTTGCACAAGGAAAAGCTCATAATGATTTTTCAGTTGAGAAGACAGTGAGGGGGAGGGGATAGCTGGATAAGCAACACACATTTTCTAATCCCCTAAACTCTTACATTTGAGCAATGTTTCATGCAGCCATGGTTCTAAGATTATGAACATAAAGATGGGCCTCTAATGGCTCTAATGAAGACTGTCCTAGTTCCTTTTCTCATTGCTGAGACCCAAAAAACCCAATACCCAGAGTCAAAGGGGGAAAGGTTTATTTTGGTTTACGGTTTGTAGAGGTTTCAATCCACAGTTGGATGGTTCCAAGGCCTGGTGGCATAGCAGAGGGGCATCACAGAGGAGAAACCGTCTACGATAGAGCAGGCAGGACATAGCAAAGCAGCAGCAGTAGCAAGCCTGCCTCTTCCTTTTATCCTATCCAGAGTACCAGCCCTTTGGGTGGTGCCAACCACACTCAGGGTGGGTCCTCCTATTAACCCCACCCAGAACCATGATAAAACAGTAAGTGGACTAATTTGATAATCACGCACCCTTAATCCCAGTATCACATGCCCTAGATCCAGCCACCTCGGAAAAGCCCCACCTATGATCACATGAGGCTTTGGGGGGCATCTAGATGCAAGCCATAATGAAGACAAACGTTGCCCTGGGGCCTGTTCAAACATAAATTAGAACTTTCCCAGATAAGGTCCAGGATCTCATATTTAAGGCATTTCTTGGGCCTTATATGATTCATATTCACACACTCATGTCATCTCCATGAAATACTGTTCCTGGAAAATGCTTAACAGAATTGTTGAATTACTGTCATATTTTAAAACTGATCAATTTTTTCTCTTCCTGTCTTTTTATCTTTCCAGCACAAGTAATCTAATTTTTTTATTTCAAATACTTCTGTATAATTTGGAATCTAATAAATGTTATTTTAAGGGCTTGTATTTTTATTCACAGAACAAGATTAACAGGAAAAAGTAAAAACAGCAACAAATTAGAAGGAAAAATAAAAGTAAGAAATCAGTATTCTTTTTCTCCTTCTTCTTTTTTTTGAGGGGTTGACACAGGGTCTCACTATGTAGTGTAGGCTGGCCTTGAACTCACAATGTTGTGCAGGTGGTCTCACACTTGCAGCAATCCTCCTGCCTCAGCCTCCTGAGTGCTGGGATTACAGGTGTGCACCACCACACTCAACCCAACTTACATTTTATTTAATTTTTATTTAGAAATAATTTTCTCTGGGTTCCACTTGCAAATTCAGGTATAATCCAGTTATGATATGAAATGGAGAATGATCATCATAAAATCAGTTTTTCAATGTCTTTTATTTCATTTACTTATTATTATTTTGTTTGTTTGTTTGCTTGAGACAAGGTCTCACTATGTAATTCAGGCTGGCCTTGAACTCACTATATAGCCCAGACTGGCCTTGATCTCATGGCAATCCTCCTGCCTCAGCCTCCCACATGCTGGGATTATAAATGTGTGTTACCGTACCCAGCCAGTGCTAGTCATTTGATGATATATTAGTAAGTTTTCCCACTGCTGAAAGAGATATTTAATTTGGCCCATGGTTTCAGAGGGTTTGGTCCATAGCTGGCTGACTCCAAAACAGGAGCATCATGATAGAAAGGCATGATAGAACAGAACAGGACAGGGCAATCAAGAAGCGGTGAGGGACCAGGTATATATCCCAAGGTCATTCCCTCATGACCCACATAGAAATGTGCTTTCCTAATCCTCTGGATGACCTCCAAGCCAATCAAGTTGATTATTAAGTTTAACCATCACAGATGTCTATGTAGTACATCCTTTTCCAAGAAAATCTTTGTCACCAGAGCTATGCAAGTTCCACATTCACTATGAGTGATTGATTTTATTTCATAGGACAGAATAATAAGATATTGTCTTAGTTACTTTTCTCATTCCTGAGATAAAATACCCAATAGCCAAAGTTAAAGGAGGAAATGTTTATTTGGCTTATAGTTCACACACATTTCAACCCATAATCGGCTAGCTCAAAGGCAGGGTGGCACATGGCAGAGGGGCAAAAGTTCATGGTGGGAAGAAGGTAGCAAAAGCGACAAGTGACTTTAACCGTATCTTTCTGCCCCTTTTATCTCATCCAGACTACTTAGGGTGGGTAGCACTCACAACCTTCCTGAATCCTAGTGCACGCAATCCTAGCATGGCACCGTGAATCCGTTCCAGCACCACACACTATGGATTCAGCCACCTCTGAAAAAGTTCCACCTATGACTGTACAAGGCTTTGTAGGGGGGCATCTAAACACAAGCCATAGCAGATATAAAAAAGGAAGTTCTAATATAGTATGTACTGTGTGCTGCACACTGTTAAGATGTTTAGATTCATTCATTTTATCCTTATAGTAATTTGAAGGCTGTATCCTCACTTATGTCATGAGCCCTACTTTATAGACAAGAGAACTGAAGTAAGAGATTAATGATGTAATCAGAAGTAATGAAGTAGGTATTTGAATTTGAAGTCTAGCTTCAGAAACTATTCTTCCAACCACAACATTATTACTATCTCTCAGTTAACATCACACACTGTTGTCCTGTAAACCACTGATGCCTTGTATTAAATCCATAAAAAATTAGTCTGAAGCAAATTACCTGGCAAAAGTTCTGGTTTCTGACTTTCACTGAAAAATCAGATTTGTTTGGCAGAAGTAGGCCAGGAACACCCATGCCGACTAGTAGTGAGCTGAGAATCAAAGCTGTCCGCTTCAGATGGGGCACGTATTTTCTTACTAGCAATGGTTGCCCCCTCTCCTTGTTTCCCAACACTGAAGCTTGGATCTCAGGTTATTGTTGTAATTATAGAAAAGGAAAGAACCTATAGGTCAACCTACGAGATGCAATGTAATATAGTAGCTAAGTAATCAACGCAAAAGAGTTCAAACTTCAGATACTACACTTGTTGATTGTATCGCCGTGGGAAATTGCTCATCCTCTCCGTGCCTCACTCTGGTTATCTGTAAAGTTGGGTCTGTCAGTCACCTTTCTTTCACTGTGAGAAACCGATTTAAAGGGCGAAATGTTCATTTTAGCTCACAGTTTTAAAGGTTTCAGCTCATGGGCAGCTGACCCAAAGGCAGAAATATGATGGAAGGACATGGCAAAGAAAGTTATTCACTTCCTAGTAATAGAAAGCCTAAAAAAGATAAAAGGAAGAAGTGGTCAAAGACCAGATATAACCCCAAGGCCATGCTCCCATGATCCTCTCCTTTCAACTAAACCTCACTTCCTGTTTCCATCACCTCCCAGTAATGCCATCGAATTATGATTTCATAGCGGATTGATCCACTGATGAAGTTAGAGCTCTCCCGATCCAACCACTTCCCCCAAAGCCAGCATCTTGCAAACCTTTGTCACTAGTGTGGGGGACATTTCAAATCCATATCTTACATGAAAGTAGAAATATTCATTCAGACAAATTTATAATAAATATTAAATTAATTAAAATATGTAAACTTTTTAAATACTATCTGGCATGCAGTAAGTACCATAAAGTTTTGATGGGAAACATGCAAAATGGACCAAAATAAACCTGTGCTACATGGGAAATAGAAGGAAGAAAAACACTTTGGAAAATCTTCTATGTGATTCTCACTGAGCAAATAAGGTTGCTGATCCTGGCATAGGTGCATTGTGTCCATGAACACTGCATGATCCAAGTTTAAATTCTAAAAGCACAAAACAGAGGGAAAATCTCTTCTGTCAGTCTCTAGGAAGATCCATGTTCAAGAGATAGTATTCCAATCCTTTTTTTGTGTCTGCAGCTGAGGCTTGCAGAGACTGACTGTGGTTGACATCAAACAGGCCTTTGATTTGCAGAAAGGTTATTCACTCAAACACAAACATTCCTTCTACTAAGTCTGACGATCTCCAAGTCTTACCACATCCTTGGTAATTAGTGTAAAAATGGATTTGTTTTATTGAAAGTCATAATTGATACTTTCTGTACAGGTAAATCTCTAGTTCACCAGTGAAAGAACCTGGTATTTTGAGCTACCTGACTCCTGGATCCATCTAATCAATAATTATGGTGAAATGATTTGTATTTAATACATATTCTTCCTCTCATGTGTCATCCATCTGGCCAGATAAGTCCTGGCAAAGAAAGAAATTTAGGACTGATCAAATCAAAATCTTTGTTGTGTTAACAAATATCTTCCACCTGTTTTAGAAGTTATTTGAAATTGCATACTGTGTATTTGCGACCTTGAAAAAGTCTAATAACCCAGCCTCTCACCACCCCTTACCACATCTTCCGTCTTCCTGAAAAACTATTTGAAGTGACAAGAAGACAAGCTGAGGGCCTCTGGCTTGCTGACAGTGCGTTCAGTCGTAAGTGTGTTACTAAAATCCAGCTTTATCAAGGTGTAAGTAACACACAGCACATCACCTGCAGAGCCATTGTGCAAATTTGCATGCAGCTCAGCTGCACAGTTTAGACAAATATTTATCATCGTCCTAAAACCTGCATTGCAAAGAGAAAACAGGCCAAATGGTATTTTATCATTGCACAGCCCCTGTTTTTAAAACTAGAAATGAACTAAGCTATGCTTATTCCTGACACTAAAATTCTCTGGAGGAAGTATTCTCTTAGTATATTTTGGCACATGAAAGTTTTAAAGAACCTTTGGTTAACCTTAAGAAAAGACAGTTCAGAAAATATAAGAAAGCTGTCTTCAAAAATGTGAAGAGCTGTCATGTACTAGACAGAGCAAACTTGATCTCTTTTGTTTTGAAAGGCCATGTTGGAAAACGTGGCTGCAATTTTAGAATTAGAATGAAAGAACTCAGCCCAATCCAAAGTGGATAATTTTTTTTAAACCAAGAAGGCTACTTTTTGGAGAGCTGGACTTTATTATTGTCTGTGAATATGAGTTTCATATATATGAACTACATTGTATACATTAAATTTATAGCTTTTCTTTTAAAGAAAAGGAGTCAGACATCCAAATCAGTACGTTGCTTTGAAAATGTGTTATAAACTTATTTCAGAGAGGCTCTTCTTGACTCAAAGAGTTTCAGAGCATTATTTTGAGAAAACCTTTCTCAAAATGGACTCTTTTCTCCTGAATTGCCTCTACACTGGCAAATCCACAATGCTTGATTCTCAAATGGATCTGAAGGTATCCAAACCTGGATCTCTCTCATGAATAATGTAATTAATAGAAGTGGGTGGTAATTCTAAGGACCAGAACACTAAAATCAAAGTGAAACTGTTACTATAAAATTTTGAGATGGAGCCAATTAGGAGGTTTCTAAAAGTCATTCTTACTGAAAGGCCCCCAACCTCTCTTTAACTCTGCCAACTGGCTTAGGGAATGGGGCATTCAGTGCAAGCCAGGAGCATTCTTGATGTTTTCTTTATTTATGACTCAAACCAAAAATACAACAAAAGAACATGACATCAAAGGCCGGGATGCTCTATGAGCTCCTAAAATTATAAAAGGATGTAACGTGACAACTGGCCCTGGGCCCACACCCATGGTTAGACAACCACTAACTGGTCACAGGGACACCAAATGTAACCTCACTATAAAGTTAGAATGGTGATAAAGGCCTTAAAGGGCTGCTGTGAGAATTTAGATGGAATAGAAATAAATATTAATATCGTACTAGACACGTATGGCACTCAACACAGCTGCCATTAGTAGCCGCTGTCAATTTTTTATTGTTTATATTCTGAATTAACTTTTTCTTTTTGCACTTTCTTACTTTATCCTTTCTACTTTCCATAATTTTAAAGTCAGGTTAGATAGAACGCATTTTAATTATCTTACTGATTTTCAAGCCCGTATAGTCCTCCTTAAGGGACTTTGTCAAGTTGTGTGTGATACCTTTTTTATGTACAACATAACATTTTATGTACAACATGCTAATGTATAAACATTAGAATCCAAAGCTGTTTTTAAATTAAGTTCAATCATCAAATTATATGAAGACTATATTGAGCTTTCAGGGATATCATTATGTGAAACTCGTAAAAGTTTATACAGGAATTTTAAAAAGGTTTGGGTCAATACTGCTGCATTTGAACTTGCTGTGACTGAAAGACAGAGAGTCTGCTTCCTGGGACGAAATCCTCTAAAGAAATCTCTACTACTGAGCAAGTTGTTTAAACTATGTGTGCCTCTATGTTCTGATCCTTAATTTGCATATAATAAAAATTTGACGTGTAAAAAGATTTTAGTCATGAGTAAAATGTACTTAGAACAGTGCTTGACATATGGTAAGAATTTAATGAATGGTAGCTATGATTATTATTCTCAGTGCTTTATTGCGACACAGACTTTAAAATTATAAAACAGAAAGACAGAATCGTCAGAACAGCAGATGGCAGATATGATTTCATAAAAAAGAAGTCTTGCCGCGGTATCCAAATTAACTCTAAAGCTCTCTGCTCTACCTTAACTATAGAATAAATCCAAACAGACTGGAAGGTATGCTAGGGAGGGTTGCTACAGACAGGAAGGGCATCCAGGTGACATAGATCCTCAAACTTTACAGCCAAATCCAACTGGCACTTCCTTTAAGATCACTTTATAGTATTAATTAGATAGTTTATGTTTTCTCCAAATAATACTTTTATATTATATACACAATTTAATAATACAGAAAATTGCTGATTGGTGACTATAGCAAGGAGCAGATTACACATTTATGAAAATAGAAAAAAATTATAAATGGACAGAGTCTCATTCTTAGTAGAACCGGGTTTAAGCCCCAGTTCTACCAGCAATTCACCGTATAGCTGGCACTGGCCTCAAGCTTCAGTTTTCCTGGTTATTGGAAGAAAAGAACCAGATGAGTCACAGTTTTCCAACCTTTACTCATCCACATGAACTTGCTGGTTGTTGTGATATTAGCATACATATATGCTCTACAGAGTAATATTCTTGAAATGCTGGTTTTCTTGCACTATTTAAAATTTTGCAATACATATTAAAATATTTACTTATTAAAATTAAAAAATAACATACAATCTAGAAGCACACTGTGTAGTCTTTGGGAGACATTAGAATAGGTGATCGCTGAGATCCCTTACAATTTACACAGTTATGTTCTATCTGAAAAAGAGAAAAAGAAAGGACAGAATGGAGATCAATATCCTTAGCTTTGTGATGTCCTTCTGATTTTTTCATTCTTAGAGAAGTGAGAACAGAGAGATTATTGTCCTCCAATATAAAAAATTCCATCTCATCTCCAAGTCCAACCTTTGACGAGCCTACAATAGAGATTTTTAGATACAGGAAGTAAACTGCAAACACATCCACAAAGACAAGGTCATGCTCATCTGTCCAAATGAAGGACCAGAATGCATGGTTCAAATTCAGTGTCAGAGAAAAAGATTTCAACGGGAAAGAGCAAATAAGATGTGATGTGAGGACAAAGGAAAAACAAAATGTTTACTCCTTTGCATTCTCCCACTTACTTTTTCTCCATTGTCATTTTTTGTCATATAAAATTTACTGTCTCAACTGAATCAGAACATCCTAGTAGGTTGTTAATGACCTTCATAAATCAGGTAAATTAGTTATTTTTTCTTCTCATTTTTCTCCTTCAGTGACTTTATGATCAATTTATGTTGCCTCTCATCTAGTTAGAAAATAGCGGCCTGGTCTTGTCTGCACAAAAAGAAGCCTAATGCGGGCCAGGGGCTTGCCTCTCCCAGCCCCCACTCTGTGCTCTCTGAGCCCCGAGACCCCCTCTGTCTGGGCTGAGAACTGTCCCCAGACAAAGGAACCAGAGACAGGACTGAGACTTCCCTCCTTGTCATAGAAAATTCAGGGAAAAGCTAAACCCACAGTGGAACCCCAGAAAGATTTCATAGCTTTACTCTCTCTATTCAGCTTCCTCTTCTTCCCCTGCAGTGATAAATTGTCCCTACCTTTGGGAGAACTGCTCTTCTGCTTAAATATGAAATTTGCCTATTTTTACTCTCAGATTATCAGTTTGTAAGATGGTATGACGATGTGTGTGCATATCTTCCCCATGGTTTTCTAAAAAAAAATCACTCTAAATCTTCTGAGAGCATATTGTGAGGGTTTTATAAGCATATCCTACACTTTCAAAGGGTTCTAGGCATTTTTCACATGTAGAGGTTCCCCACATTTTGGGGGAATTATGCTTTACTTCCCCCATGGTCCTGAGGCATCCATGTGAATGTCCACTCCAAAGAGTATATCGGGGGTGTTACGGGGGCCTCAGTGATTTACTCCCAGTCACTCCTAGCTCCAGGAAGGAGAATTTATCTACTGACCAGAGATCATTGTCACGTTTCACTTATCTATCACCTTTACATAGAGGGCAATTGATGCCTTTGCTTTATAAATTGGGAAACTGAGTCACAAGGCAAGAGAAACCTATGCTAAACTCAAAGCCCTGCCCAGAATTAGCTTTATAACATTACTCAAACTATGACAAGTACCAGGAAATTATCATTCAGATTTAGGGGGACACATGGAATCCCACATAATTCTAAAACAGAAAGGCTCCAATATTATACAACAGTAACATTATAAAGATAGTTTAATTGCTGTAACCACCATTTCCCAAGTAGAACTGCTGTGCCAAGATTTTCCATATGCCATTCATGCCCTCTTCCCCCTTTCAGTCTCCTACATACATTGATGCTTGCTTGGACCCAGTGTATCCCTGTTACCTGGTTGTAGCTCTCACCTGGGGACTACTCTGCTCTCAGGGAAATCACCTTCTCTTACCGGTTCATCTATTAGCAGCATCAGTTGTTCTTCATATGTGCTCTAGTGCAGGCAGAAATTGTGGAACACTTTCCAGGCCACATAGGAAAGAGTCACATTGGGAAGAGTCTAATTATATCATCCTTCTCTTTCATTGTACTTTGGCTCCTTACAAAGTTTGAGCCCAAACTTCTTTTGTTGAAATTCTCTATTTACTTCCTATGTGATCTAATTCAGTAACATGGCTTTCCATACCTATCAGCTAATGACTTCTAAATCTCTTTCTATAAGCCAAATCTTTCCCCTGGACTCTAGATTTGAACACCAATTGCCTACTCAACATCCCCAGTAGGGTATCTGACACTCCTCTCAAATGACTAAAATGGAACTCTCAATCTTTCCCCAAATCTACTTTCTTTCTCAGGTGTTCTCAACTCAGTAATGGCACATGCACTCTTTCAGATACTTATTCCTACTGCCTTAGCATTCCATGACTTTCTCCCCACTGTATCCAGTCCATTAGAAAATCCCTTATGGCTCTTCAAAATATATCTAAACAGTCTCTCTCT
>NW_004955412.1:6548760-6575786 GCF_000276665.1 Chinchilla lanigera | reverse complement strand
ATAATTTTTTTCATTTCTTTGTTTGCTTTTTAGACAGGATCTCACTTGGCCTAGAACTCACTATTTTAGAACAGGCTGGCCCAGAACTCACTGAGATCCTCCTACCTCAGTCTCCAGAGGGCTGGGATTACAGGTGTGTACCACTGTGCTGGACTAAACTGTATATTTCTTCCACCTTTCCCACTACCCAACCGGGCATGGAATCATCCTTGATTTTGGGTCAGCTTTCTAGATGGTCCCTGTGTCTCTGACCTTGATATAAAATCTAGGATTTTGAAAAAATGCATACATGTCACAACATTCTTCTGTTCAAACATTTTCAAAGGTATTGACTACTTCCTTTGTATGACACTCTCTTTGCCCAGGATTCAGATGGCCTGTTCCTTACTTCCTTTAGGTCTGCGCTCAAATAGCCATCTTTTTCTAACCATTTTAATGATCAGTTTAATATAGCACCTCCCCTCCAAATGAAACTCCCTGCCCCATTCGCTGCTGTACTTTCTATAGCACTTATCTTCACATAGTTTTGAGTTTTTGTATTCATCGTGTCTTTTCTTCAGCTAGAAGTTAGGATCTGTAAGAACAGGAACTTGATCTGTGAATTCCCTTATCCCCAGTGCCTGGAACAGTGCCTGGCATGTAAGGAGTGCTCTACACAGTTCAAGTGATATAATATCTCATTATCATGCCTCCAATAAGTTCATGAACTTTTCCAGCAGAGCTTTCGCTCCAGCTCCCTACTCTGTCTCTCATGTAGTCTTAGCAAAACTTATTGATGACTTCAGTGGTCTGTTGGGAGAACCTTTCTCCCTCTTACTTTACGGTCTATGGGTTTATAATTTTAATATCTAACTGGTGAAGAAAATAGGATGTTATCTTAATACTGAAAACTCCAGGATTATGAAATTTGTATCATTATAAAGATTTGAGTAAAGGCTAAGGTTGGTACAATTCTCAGAGCTGCCCTTATATGTACACTCAGTATTACTAAGGTGTAAAAGGACGTGATTTGTTAGATCTATGTACAAATTTTGGGAAAGAGGTGGGAGGTAATAATACTACTAAAAACGTTAAATAATGTATCCTGACTTGCTGCCAAAAACTTCATGTATTCTCCTTCACAGCAGCCCTGTACTGTAGACAGCAGCAGAACGTCTGTTTTACAGTTGGGGAGCCCAGGGTCTAAGTCGTTAGTTATTTGGTCAGAGTCATAGGGTACCTAGAGGCTGTGATGTAGACTCTCAGTCTACATTTTTCCACTGTAACCACAATACTCCTAGTTATCTCCAAAAGGATATTGTCGGCCTACTTGTTTTTGAAAACTGTTTGCTAACATGTTTTTAAATGATCTTAAAAGCCTTTCAAAGAAGCATAGCAGGGCAGCTTCTTATAGAAAGAAGTAACAGAGCCCACAGTCGTGACTGTGCATGTCCTCAAGCTTATTTGTGCGGGATTATGCACCGGCTAATGATCGCATTACTTTCCCAATTACAGCGATGCTAGGGAGGTCTTTCATCTGGAACCGCGAGGCGACCTTCGGCAGCGCACAAAGGTGGAGTGGACAACACAGTACATCACAGTGGGAAGCCTGTGACCTGCCTGCACCCTGAGCTTCGCAGAAGCAGCAGGACGGTGGAAGGAGAGGAAAGGTAATTACCTATGTATGAGTGATGACCGCTGAAAACCGTGCCTCCCACAGCGGCTAGAACTGGGGTTTTATGGCCTCAGTATTAGCACAGCAGGACCTAATGCTGGTAGCCTGAGCGGGAAAGCTATGTCTTTTACTTTGGTGCTCTGCTTCTGTGGCGTTTCTCATTGTCCTGCTGTGTTTCCTAAAGGCCTTACGGGGTAGTCATCCATCACGGGTCGTGTGCATCACGCCCACTCATAACTTAGGCCTGTTACCGCAAGTCATACTGAATCGTTTCTCTGAAGGTGCGTAAATTCTTTATCCCCTTTTCTGGGGATCTTGTCACCTCCTTAAGTGATTCCACACCAGCAACACTTCGGTAAAGGTAGCCTGCTCTCTCCTAAGGCTATAAGCTCATGCCTGCCCGACCACAGGCTAAGAAAAAATTATACCCCACAAATCACTTCCTGCAGTGATCTGAAAATAATGTGACTCATTAGTATTCACAGGCGGGAGACAGAACTTGTTGCTCGTGTTCAGGTTTCAAAGCAGCGTAGAGGTCTCGCTGTAAGAGAGAAGGAAGCAGCCCTCGGAATCACTCTCGGGTGTTAAAAGCCCTGTATACTACAGCTTTCCCTAATTAATATCAATTGTGCATTCCGCAGCACATTCCCTCAGCAGTTCTGGGCTGTGGGTGTATTTATTATCGTCTTGTTTGAGGCAGAGGACAGTGATTGACAGTGATTGTCTTTACGAATCCCAAATGGTGTATAATTTGGTTTTCCCATTGTGAATGTTTGCACAATCTGCTTCCTCCTTTGGTTGGATTACTATGAGTTGACGTGCTTGTCAGTGTGGAATTACACTTCTCAGTAAAGTCTGAGTCTGCTGCGTGCCTCTAGTGAGGACACAATTTTAACATTCTCAGTGTTGTAGAGTTCTCACATGTGTCAGCAGGCGACTATAATCCACAATCAGAAGTGCAACAGAAGATATACGAACAGGGCTGGGGCTCCTAATACCTCAGTGAGATAGAATAATGTAATCAGTCTACTATTCCTAGCTTTTCTAACCTCTGCCACTGTCACACATTATCCTATTAAAAACCCACCATGAGCCTTTAGTAATTCCATCCCACCCATGGTGTGGTTGGGACTCGGTCTCTTGCTGGTTATATCCACCTTAGGCTTTAGGTTACATTTGTATGTTCACATCCAGTTTTCAGGGAACCAGAGCACCAGGGTCACTGTGATACAGGGGAAAGAAACTCCCAAACTGCTAGGTGTCTGGTACTAGTTTGTGTTCTCTAAAATTGAAGACAGAATTTTAGGAACAATGGTGGTTAAGAGCAGAACATATTTATTGAGAGAAAGAAAGCTTCTGTCCGACAGAGAGACAGAAGGGGTCCCGAGTGGGTTGCCAAGGACCCTGCATTTTCTGGGGATTTTTATAGAGCAAATCCACAAGGTGAGGCTTGTCTAAGGTGGAGAAAAATGAGAAATTACAAAGTGGGCATGAGGTGGGACAAAACTAGGGTCAACCAATAAGATTACTAGTATAATTGCTCAGGTAAAATTAATTAAATTGGGATCAAATGGGGAAGTGAGTCACATAGCAAGCAGACCTGAATACAGAAGAGGGGCTTCTTCCGTAGGGGGTTGGGCTAGTGACTCTTCCTGGCTTTTTCAAGGTGATATCAGTCCCTGATGTCTATCCCTAGGGAGGTATGTGGGTGCATCAGTTCTATCTTTTGTCTTGAGGTCTGGCCTATAGTGGAGGTTCCTGTCTGTCCCACAGTTGCAAGGTATCTCTCTTCTGTACTGGCTCCTTTGAGGGCTTAGCACTATCTGACTGCCTGCAATATTTCTATCTAACTCAGCTTCCTGGGCCAGGGATTTAGCTTTTTAAAAAAACTTTAACTCTGCCACTGGAATTACCGGGTTTTGAGGTAGAGTCACCCCCTGCCAAAACGAAACCTCTCCTGCTCACAGTCTCAGGGAAGACACTAAGGCGAAGACTCCCCCAGGGGAAGGTTTTTCCTTAGGGTTCCTCTGAACTTCATCAAGACCATCTTCTAACTTTAGAGTTAAAATATCTTGAAAGGAAATGATTTGGAGGTCTTAAATGCATCTCTCACAGGAAGTTACAAGGACCTGTGGCAGTTTGTGCATCCCCGATCCAACAATTTAGAGAGCCCATTAGGGGGAGAACAGCCGAGTAGCCTCTCTCCTCCTACTTGTGTGAGGAAGAGACCCCCGCCCATGCCTCTGCAAATGGCACCCGGAAGACGAGGCAACCGGCAACTTGTGAATGGGAATTGCTTTATTTCAGAATAAGTATAAAGTCCACCAAATCAAGCAGCCCATACCGTTGTGAAAAACTGAACCCTGGCTAGTAAGAAAAGCTCTAAATGTTAAATAAAAAATCCATTACCTAATTTGCTGCTTCTGTTTAATTTCATTTTTTAATTTGTTTAAATTATGCTTTAAGCCTTCCTGGGGAGTTTCCAGAAGCAAATGTAGGCTGCACTTTTCCTCTGGTGAAAAATTAAAGATTTACAGAACACAAACACCATTTAACTGAGTAGTAGACACTAATGGGCTAGAATAAACTCATAATCTCTCCTCCTAACAAACAATTACTGTGTTTGTTTAATGTGTAAACAGCAGTTAGTTCATGAATGTGTTTATTAGTGCTCTTCACAGTGGGTATTCACCTCTCTTTGGACTTTGCTTGACTTTCCCATTTTTAAATCTCTAAATAAAAACATGGAGAAGAATAAAGACAGAGGTAGGGTAGGAAGGGAGTGTGGGAAGATTGCTTTTGTTGCAGTTTCCCTTTTGAAGCAAGAGACTGAACTCCATCACCCACTGCATGCGCACAAATTGGAACTTCTTGCTTCTCCATCTTGAACAAATAGCGTCATTTATCCAAAGCAAGAGACCTAGCTATTACTGCAGCCATGTCTCCTACACAGCAAATCTCCCACCAGCTTCTGTTTATGCCGCATCCTACAGACATCCTCATATGTTTTCCTCTCAGTCCTGTTTGTCTCCTTCAGGCCTCCTCCTTCCACAGCCTCTTAGATTCTTGCGGTTGTTTCAAAATTGGCCTCCCTGCTTTTAATCTAGTCCACCCCCCTAACTTTCCTCTATGTTGCATTAAACAGATATTTCTGAAATGCAAATTGGAGCAAATCACTTTTTCCCTTCCCTGTGCGTGCTCTTTCATTGGCTTCACACTCACTAGAAGAATATCTGAAATCTTCACTCTTCATTTTCTTCACCTGAGACTTCCTTGCCTTCCCGGTCTCGTTTCTTGAACACTTCCATGTCATGTTCTGGTATCAGCGGAGTGTTCACAGCTCTCTGCACACTCTGCCTTCTCCCCTCACCTGTGCCCTTCACTCCTGAACCCCTGCTTGAATGTTCCTTCACGGTTAGATAACTGAGGACTCAATTTAAGTGCTCTCTTCTTTAAAATACTCCCCCAACTCCAACCATGCAGGGCAAGTACTTTCCTTTAGTATTTCACCGAGGGATTACATGTGGTGCTTTTTCACATTGTGCTACACAGCAGTTAACTGGCTGCATTGTCTGTCATGGATTCTGATGTCCTTACTAATAGGAGCAAAATTTTTGTTCTCTGTTCCTATTGCTTAGAGAGAGCCTCATGTTTACTAATTGCTCTGTAAAAAAATTCTAGAGTAAATAAATGGATGAAAGAATGATGCAGGAGTATGAGGTGCCCAGGATATATGATGAATGTTTAAATTTAAGAGTTTATTACAGCATAAGAGACATTGCCATTAATCCTCCTCAGATGCTCTTCAACTCAAACACACTTGCTCTTTTCTGAAGCAGTTCTATGTTTTTAATAGCTGTGATGTTAAAATGTGACGAATGCTGCCTCTGAGCGCCATCCAACAGAAAGGCAGACTTGTAAAAACACGAGGGCGTTCCTCACCCACCTCCCTCACCAGATCTGGCACCGTGCAGCTGCTGGCTCTGCCCCAAAGTCAGAATGACCGTGAAAGGTAAGGCTCTGAATCAGTTCAGAACATGGACACACTCATAACAGTGGACCTCAGGACCCAAAAGAGGACTTCCAGAACTGCTTCAGAAAGTGACAGGAATAACAGGATAAGTATGTTTGAAGCAAGGTGGAGCATTTTGAAGGAAATTAATAGCAGTGTGTCTTTAACTGTAATAATTTTAAATTTAAACATTCACCATGTTTTTGATCATACCTGAAACAATGAGAAAACTGTCTAGGTTTACATTAGTCATTATCACCTGACGTACTGTCATTTTGATACAGGAAAATAAAAACTCCCAACCTGAACAATAGCTGGGCTGAGTTCATGTCCTTTAAAATCAAAAATGAATTTTAGGAACAATGGAGATTAACAGCAGAATATATTTATTGAGGGAAAGAAAGCTTCTGCCCAAGAGAGGGACAGAGGGGGCCCAAGTGGCCTGCCAAGGACCTTGTCCTTCCCAGGGACTTTATACAGCAAAACCCTGAGGTGAGACGGGTCCAAGACAGGGGGAAAATGGGAAATTACAAGGTGGGCATGAGGTGGGACAAAACTATGGTCAGCCAATAAGATTACAAGTATAATTGTTCAGGTAAAATTGAGTAAAGTGGGATCAAATGGGGAAGGGAGTCACATAGCAAGCGGGCATGAATACAGAACAGGGGCTTTTCCTGTAGGGGGGTGGGCTATTGACTCTTTCTGGCTTTTTGAAGGTGGTTGTTACTTATTTAGAATATCAATCCCTGATGTTCACTCTTAGGGGGGTATGTGGGGGCATTTGTTTAGTCCTTTTGTCTTGAGGTCTGGCCCACCGGTATCTTGTCTTTCATGTTGGCTTCTTTGAGGGTCTGGCCCTGCCTATAATATTTCTAACTTAGTGCCTATAACAATTTCATTCAGCACAGAAGTAGGCACTTGTCTTAGCTACCTTTCTCTTGTTTCTGAGATAAAATACCGACACCAAAATTAAGAAAGGAAAAACTTTATTGAGCTCACAGTTTGTGGAGGTTTCAGTCCATAATCAGCTGAATCCAAGGCAGGGTGGCATGGCAGAGGGGCAACAGTTCAAGGTGGGAGAAGACAGCAAAAGCAGCAAGAGCAAAAGGGAGAAAGCAAGCCTCTTTCCTCCCTTATATTATATGCAGGCTGCCACCCCCTAGGGCGGGTATAGCACTCACACTATCTCTGTGCCTTCCTCTTGCATACAATGAGGATTTGCAAAGTTACAAATTGAGGAGCCTGAGGACTTTACAAAGTGAGGACCCTGGCCCCCTGCTGAGTTGCTTCATTAAATTTCTAAACTTCTCAAGTTGACACAATGTATCAGCCATTACAACTCTACAGTGTGAAAGACATTGCTATAAAACTCTTCACTGACATGTACCTATATACATTTTTGCAAGTGTGTGCCCCCCTCAAACGCCCCTACAAATGCACTCTCAACTGGGAAAATAGACTATCAGTGTATGACAGGAGCACGCCAGCATGAACATTAATTTGACTGCTAGTTACAAGTACTTCCATAGCATAAATAAGTAAAGGTTTGTTCTCCTAAATGAACTTTGAAGCAGACTTCCAGATCTAGTGTAGCAGTTCCACAAAATCACCTGCATCTTTTGCTTTTCTGCTCCACATGCACGGTACCCATCCTCACTTCATCTTATGATGAAAGGAAACAATGGCCAGAGCATCATCCACTGCATACATATTCTGAGCAGTAGGAAAATAAAGGAAAGAGGAGAGTTGGCCTCTTCTTTTTGCAGGGATCTTCACAAAAATACCACTTAGCATTTCAGTGTGTCTTTCCTGAGCCTGAACATATTTAGCCACAAAGACAAACAGAAAATATAGTTCGTCATTTCAGCACATTGCACCAGATACCTATTTTGTATCACTTTTAGTAAAAAAAAAAATGTGTTTTCTTTTAAATGTAAAGAGAGTAGTAAATGAGAAACAAACAAACAAAAAAATAGAACAGTAGCAGAGACATATGTGTTATTATGCCTGAATATATTATTTATTTTACTCAGTTAATGTTCACTATTACCTTATGAGATAGTTGTAGGATTAGCCTCATTTTTATAAATGAAAAAATTTAGGCATCAGACACAAAAAGATGAAATAATGTCACTTAGGTCACACAGCTGACAGATGATGTTAAAAGTCTGAACATGGGAACATACCCAGGAAAGAAATTTTTAAATTTTGGTTAGTTCCTTAACTGAAGGGAATTTTATTTAAAGATTGTATGTATTTATTGAATGAATATAACTGGACATTAATTATTATTCAGATTACACAATAGATTCTGCAGAATGTATCAGTAAGTAAGGTTTCTGCCCATATGAAGTTTACATTTCAGGAGTGGACAGTGAAAAATAAACAAATACATACATGAAGAGATTATGGGTATGAACAGTGCTATAAGTGAGTAATAGAGATAATCTAATTTGAAGTGTAGAGTCAGGATAGGCCAGGAGGTCATGTTACAGTGACAAACAATGCCTCCCCTTGTCCTTCCAACAAAAAGGCTTATTTCTTACCCATTTTGGACACTTGGTTATCAGGGAGCTCTGCTTATGAGGTTACCCAGTGACAAGCTCAGAGATACACTATCTCCAGATCCCACAGTTACCTCTGCAAGGGTGTCACAGGTCTCACACTGGCAATTAAAACTTCCTCCTGGAAGCAACACATCAGCACATTGCACTTCCTTGGACACTTCAAGTCTGACAGATGCTTAGGGGACCGTGCTTCAGGGAGAGCAATACGGTTTAGGTCTGAAATACGTGTCTAGAGGTGGGGCTCTGGAAAGCGGCTGGATCATGGGGTGCTATACTTATCAGGGCATTAATCCACTCATGTGTTCATAGCAGAACGTGCTGTTAGTCAGTGGGGCCTGATTGGAGGTGGGTCACTCAGGTGGAGTGTGTTCTTAGGAGAGGTGTATTCTTGTCCTCAGCTTTGTCTTTCTCTCTCTCCCACCCTCTGCACTCCTTCCCTCCTTCCCTTCCCTTCCCTCTTCCTACCCACCATGAGTTGAGCAGCCTTCCACCTCGCCATATCTGCCATGCAGCCAACTGACCATCATGGACTGAACTCTCTGAAGCCATGGGCCAAAATCAACCTCTCCTCCTTTGAATTGCAAGTGTAGGGCATTTTGTCCAGTGACAGGAAAGTGATTAATACAATTAGGGAGCAAAAGTAGGAGAATACCTTGGTCTGGTGGAGAAATAGAAGTGCATTGTCTGATCTGCACCTAGAGTCTGGCTCCTTCCCCTTCCTAGCCACTCCTCCAAGTTCACTAATGATATTCCTCAGCCTGAGATTGGATCTGGCGATTACTGTTTTGTTTGGAATTTTTTTCTGCAAATACAAAGAAGCAATCATGATTAGAATTCTATACAATCTGTATTTCCTCTTTACCATGAGGTCTTGTGATTGTAGGCTATAAATTTGCCCAGTGATACCTCTAGAATCTTTGCAGTGGTATCCATTTCCTCTTCTTAAAACTATCTATGAAAATCTGAAAGAAGCAGTTCGTTACTCAGTTTTTTTGTGAAATGTAGCACACAGACTCTCCATAGTCATAGTGACTACAGCTGCCATCAATCAAGATTTGCTCTGTGGGGTATAACATTCACTGGACTCATTATTCCATTTGGGGGGATATTTTATAATCACCCATTCAAAGTTTTCACTGGCAGGATATCTCTATGGTCCTACTATTTTCTTTGGGTTTAGTAAGAGAGAAATGATTCTCTCATTTCTTACAAGATATAATTGGTCTATACCAATAATTCACTAACTGGTTTCATTATCTGATAGACTATTGCATTTTGGGGGGGAACTGTGATAAAATTTGTGAAGCCATTCGTCTTCCCTTTGTGCCTTTCCGCTCTTTGATTCTCTAATGGTTTCCATTATTTCTTCCCTTGTGATATACTTCTCTAATTTTTCTTTATTGCTTTGTGGTTACTGGTGCATTGCTGTTTTTGTAAAGAAATTTTGAAACCTTCTATACCCTGCAGGTTTTTGTTCTGATTTATATTCATTTTTATGAAATGTTACAAAAGCAGAATGAATTTAAAATTGGACAATTTGAAGCATTCCAGAGCCCACATTCAAAAATTGAAATTGATTCAAGCACTTAAACAAACAGAAGAGGACAATAATTTCCGTGTTCCATTAATGAAATGCCAATGGATTCATTTTGTCCTAAAAATAATCATTTGGCTTTCAGTATTTGGAGTATGACTCATTTTAGCAAATTCCTGGCTAAGTAACATGGTTCAACCTAAATGAAATACATGTTGTATGAGACCCCACTCTTTGCCCACCCAGTAGCTATTCTTTACTTGCTTTACAGAACCAAATTATACTCTAGTGGCCAATATGTTCATCAGGGAACTACCTTTCCCGGATGCCTTTGCTGTTATAATAGCCATGTGACCTAGATTTGTCCAATGAGCAATAAGTGGTAGTCACCAGAGATTTCTGGGGAACTTAATTTAAATGCAGGCTGATTTAGGCTGCTTATATATTTGCTCTTGGTCTTTTGCTCTTTATTGCTTCATGTAATGTAAACATGATGGTAATTATAGTGCAACTATACTAAGATTGCTTAAAAGCACAGTCAGAATGAGGAGTTCCTGGTGGCATGGAGCTGCCATTCTAAAGGTAGACAACTCACTTCTGGAGATAACTGGTTTATTATGTCTACCATTTGTCAGGTTTATGTTGCTCAGAATCTAAAGATCAGTTTGAGAGAATTCCCTAACAATACTGAGTCCTCAAATCTGCAAACGTAGAAGGTTTCTTCATTTACTCAGATCTTTTCAAATTTCTATAAGCAATATTATAAGGATTACATGTCTTACACTTATCATTGTCAAATTTATTCCTAAGTATTTCTGTTTTTATAACATATGGTCTCACTGTATTGTTCCAGTTGGTCTTAAGATGGGCTTAAGTGATCCTCTAGCCTCTCAAGTATCTGGAACTACAAACATGTGTCACTGTCGCCAGCTTTGAATTGTTTTCTTAACTTCAACTCTGCTGCTTATCATAGGCTATGGAAACTTAACTGATTTGGGTATATTGATCTATTAATATAAAGTATTATATTAATTGAGTTTTAGATGTTAAGTCAACTTTAATAGTCAGAATCTTAATGTGACCCCATGATCCCCATATCCTGGTGGTCATCACAATTTCATCCTAGTGTGACCCTTGAATGTAGTTGAAACATTTGACTTGCTCCTAATAAATAGTACACAGCAAATATGGTTCAATGTATGAAAGCACATGCTCACGTTACATAATATTGTACCATCTGTCTTTCTGGAGTCTCTCTATCCCTTAAGGGCTTTGAAAAAAGCAAATGGTCATGCTGAGGAACTCCATGTGGCAGGGAAATGCAGTTTCCAAAAAGAAATTGAAGCCCTTAGTCTTACAACTACAAGGAACTTCCTAAAACCTGAGTATGTTTACAGGAAAATCCACCCTTTCTTGAGCCTCAGTGTAGATGGTAACCCCAGATGACATCAGATTGTCCCTTTGTAGGGTACTGAGCTAATGACTCAAGTAAGCTATTCCTTGACTCCTGACCTCCAGAATCTGTGAGATAATAAATGTGTGTTGGGGGCTGGGAATATAGGTCAGCAGCACAGTGCTAGCCCGGCAAGCATGAGGTCATGAGTTTGATTCCTGGTACCAAAAAAAAAATGTATGTTGTTTAAACTGCTAAATTTGTGGTAATACTATTACATGGCATTAGATAGCTAGTATGCCAATCTTGAATTCCTAAGACAAATTTCACTTTCTCATGGAGTATGGTGTTTCTGCATTCAATTTATTAGCATTTGTTTGAAAATTTTTGTGTTTATAGTTGTCAGTGATACTGTCTTGTAATTTTCTTATGATATCTTGTTTGTTTTCATTATCCGAGTAATGCAGCCTTGGAGAATGAGTTGGAAGGGTTTTTTCCTTCTATTTTCTGGAAGCATCTGTGAATCATTTGAATTATTTATTCTTTAAGAGTTTGATATAATTTATTAGTAAAACATCATCTTGATCTGATGTGATCTTTGTGGAAAGATTTGTAATCACAAATTCATTTTTGTAGATTTATCTATTTTTTCTTAAGACAATTTCAGTAGGTTGTTCTTTCTAGTAGTTTATGTCATCTGACTTGTCAAACTTATTGGCATAAAGTTATTCCTAGTATTTCTTTATAATGTTTTCACTTTATGTGACATCAATAATGATAACCTCACTTTCATTTCTGATTTTGATAATTTATGTTCTGTATTTGGTTCATCATGGTTTATGAACTTTGTTAATACTTTCAGAGAACAAAGCTTTACTTTCGTTAGTTTTCCTCATTTTTTGTTTTTTATTTCATTGATTTTTTTGTTTGTTTGTTTTGTTTTTTCCAGCACCAGGAATCGAAGTCACAACCTTGAGCTTGCCAGGCAGGTGCTGTGCCACTGAGCTAAATCCCCAGCCCCTATTTCATTGATTTCTATTCAAATTTATATTTTTCCTTCCTTCTTTATACTGTAGTTTTGTTTGCTCTATTTTTTGTTTGTTTAGTTTCCTAAAGTAAAAAGTTTAGGCTGTTCATTAGAGATCTTTCTTTCTCTAGTATGGTTGTATAAATCTATACAATCATTTAATCATTTCTGTAGTTATATCTCATAAAATTTGTCAGGTTTTCCTTTTAACTCCATTTAAAATATATTTTATTTCTCTTACAATTTCTTCTTTGATATATTATTCAGAAGTACATTGTTTAATGAAATATTTTTGGATTTCATTTAGCAGTGAAGAAAAGATGGGTTAGCCTTGTGAGTAAGTATCTTTTATCTAAAGCTAGCAAATCTTCTAGAGAGACTCCAGAAAGACAGATGGTACAATATTATGTAACATGAGCATGTACTTCCAATCCACAGGTGGATCTCTGTTCAATTTGAAGGACAAATTAGTAGTTTGGGGAGTTTAAAAAAAATTTTTTGGCTTGTATTCACCTGACATTGAACATATTGCATTCAAGGCACTGTAGGGTACTGTAGGCCTCTCCAGTGTCTTCTGAGTACACTTTCCACCTTGAGTGTGTTCTCAGATTTCAAGACCACCAAGTTACATTAGATCTAAAATATCCTCTCAAAATTCATGTGTCCAGAAGTTGGACCTATAGAAGGATCATGGATCATGAGGGCTGTACCTTCTTCAGTGGATTAATCCATTGATGACAATGACAATTTGATGGCCTTACTGAGAGATGATAGAAGCAAGAGGTGGGCCCTAGTTGAAGGGAATTGATCATGATGACGTGACCTGACCCCCAAGCCCCGTTCTCTCTGGCTCTTTCCTTTGCTGTCTGCTTCCAGGTTGCCATGAATTGAACAGCTTCCCCCTGACATTCCCTTCCGCTATTATGTTTCTGTCTCATCACAGGCCTAAAAGCAATGAACCACCCAGCCATGGACTGGACCCTCTGAAACCCGGAGCCAAAGTCAAGCTTTCCTCCTCTAAGTCATTTTTCTCAGGTACTTCACTGTGACAACAAAACTTGATCAACATAAAATATATAAGGGAACTTGTCAAGACCCAACTTTCCATGTTAAATTTTTGAATGGCCTTTTAGTCTGCTGCTGGGTGTGAACAATATCATAACCTCAGGTTAATTTTTATACTAAATGGTCCTGGTTATTATCAAAATTGCTATTATTTTTAGCAATACTCATGAGCATGGTTTTTCTCCAAATAAAGTCAGCCATGTTCAGCAATAAAGCTCCCAGTCCTTGTGGCTGGCCCTGTTCTGTATTTTGTTTTTTGTTTTTTTTTTTTTTTTTTTTTTTTGGTTTTTCTCCGG
This sequence comes from Chinchilla lanigera, assembly GCF_000276665.1. Lineage (NCBI taxonomy): Eukaryota > Metazoa > Chordata > Mammalia > Rodentia > Chinchillidae > Chinchilla > Chinchilla lanigera. Next base: position 6,562,238 of record NW_004955412.1, on the reverse strand, counting down.
TACCGGGAACCGAACTCACGACCTTGCGCTTGCCAGGCAGGCGCTTTTGCCGCTGAGCTAAATCCCCAGCCCCAGGCCCTGTTCTGTAAAAACTACTAAGCCACAGAGCTGGGACAGGGAGGGTAGATATATCGCCAACCGCAGGCTAACAAGACACAGATTCCTGTTGTTCTTAGCAAGGGTTAGTAATTTTTCTTAAATAAAAGCTTCTGTTTGTTGTGTATCTTTGGTCAACATTCTGGCTTGAACTGACTGTGCCAATTTTATTTTATTATTCTTTTTTGGTATGAGAATTTACAGAGTTCTTCCTTCAACCATTGCAAAAATTATCTTTTAATGTTTCTCCTGTGTTTTTGAAAGCCAGTTTTTGTCTTTGTGCTATTCCTGGGGAAAATTCTCTAGTTTTATTTTTCAATCTCTAGCCAGCTTCAGTCTTCTTTTCTTCGAATGGGTTGCTCTGCATGGGAAAGTATGAGAGGGGTGATAACTGTGTGTATTAAATTTCCAAGATTTTCTCTTGTGCTTCTATTTTTTATGAGTCCTATTCTAACTTTATGTTGAAATAGCCACTTAAAAGTCTCCAAGTACAATTTTAAACTTCTTTTCTGTATCCTGCATTATGTTCCCTTGAGGTTTGGTCTTCTACTTAATCCACTTGTGGACTGTATTCATTCTGAACATATCTGTCTCTTCCAGTGGCCATAACACTAGAGTCGCACGATAGCCTCATGAAAAGGATTTTGCTCTTCACACTCTGCAAATTGCAGCACAGACCCTCAAACGATACCATAAGAGCTATTCTGAAAGCTGACAATACAAGAATTGATTTCACACTTTATTGCTAAGAAGCTCCCTGTGTAGGTCTATCTTTATGTAGCAAACACCAGTTATCTAACAACTTCCTGGGATCTCAGCATTTCCATTTTTCCTGAAGAAGTACAATTCAGTTCACAGCTAGAATATTTTTTCTTGCACAATTAAATGGCAGCATGGGTGTTAAGAGTCTATCACTGGAAGCACAAATTCTTGTGACTTTTTAAAAAACTTTCTATTATCTTCAAAAAAATTTTTCAGTCTGTTCTGGGCATGGTATCATCAAAGTTTGTGATGTTTTTTTAAATGGGATGTTTTTGGAGACATTTTTAGGAAACTGGTGTTTTGGAGATATATTTTGGAAAAAGCTAATATATGAAATATATCAATATTAAATTTGTGGTGTAAAGATTAGTTTTAACACTCCAATTTAGATCAAAGGTAGTACATTATACTCCTGTCCCCTACCCTCCCCAGAAGGACTGTGATTTGAAAACAATAATATCCAGAATGACCCCACAGAAACTTATTTGCAGTAACAAGTCAGTGCAATGGATTATAAATTCCAACATAATCTTTACCAATGGCGATGGGGCAGTCTTGCATCTTAATTTCTCACGGCTTGCATGACAAAGATACACCCTGATGCTCGGCAAAATTACCCAACAACTGCAAAGCTTCATAGTCTAGAAGTTCAATTATTTCTTCATGCTTGCTTTAGGATTCCAGAATTCCAGGGAGACATAAAACTCAATTTCAAAAATAAACTTTGCACTTTAAAATGAGAACAGGCAAGCTTTCCCCTTGTGTAGAAAAAGCTATGCCTAAGCAACAGTGAGAGTCATCAGCTTGTCAAAATGAATCATTAACAGTCAATGCAGGACATTTGTTGTATAAATATCTAAGGATCCCTCCTCTCTATAAGCCTCCTGACCTTAAGCATCTCTCTATCTTATCAGAAAGTTGAACAAGTAAAGTTAAAAAGGAATGGTATGTGCCTTATGATGCGGTTTTCAGGAAGAAGAACAAGAACATCTAAGTGGCACGAGTAGAAAAAGCTTTTTAGTAGAGCATTTGAACTGAACATAAAGTCATGGCATCAAAGAATCAAAGAATCTTTGATTTGGGCAGAGATAACAAACTCATATTCCAGAGAGTTATCATAGTTAATAGACGTGAGCTAAAGCTAGACAGGAGTATTGGGGATGTGGTGACCTGTGGGCTACGTGCTTCACCCAAAGGAAGAAATCTCTTCTAAGCACCACCAGTGGTGCCCAAAGGGAACGCAGGCACATGCTGTCTTATCTTTTCCCCAAGAAGAGCAATACTTCAGGTTTTTATGCTAACCTACTGATTCATAAATATTGACTATATCTATCTGTTTTACAGCATTTCAGGCCATGAGCTACTTGCTTGCTGCTTTCATTTTAAGATTGTTTTGCTCAAAACTTATGCACTTCAGAATGCTTCGGTCTCCTTTGTCACTTTTCCACCAAGTGGTCATCCACATTCCAATTTAACTCCTCCTCTGGTGAGACTCGAAATGCCAGATAGGGCAGGATGACTGATGGAACTGTCTTCCTTGAATTTGTCCTTAATATTACCTGAGTTTTCGGATGTACCACAGAGGCTGTCTACATACGGGACCTAAGCATTCAAAAACAGTCATGTTCCTCACAAATGTCTTGTGTCTGGTTTTTGTTCAGCTATCACGGTTTCAAGTTTCTCACCAGTTGGTGACTGTCATCTGGGTGGATTCAGTGTTTTGGTTGCAGTTTAAAATGAGAGCAAGGGGCTGGGGATTTAGCTCAGCGGCAAAAGCGCTTGCCTGGCAAGCGCAAGGTCGTGAGTTCGGTTCCCGGTACCGGAGAAAAACCAAAAAAAAAAATAAATAAATAAAATGAGAGCAGCCAAGCTTTTCCCTTCATGTTTGACACCCAGTGCCAAATGAAACTGTCTAAGTCAGTGATGCTGACTCTTTAGAGCTTTCAGTGACCACAAATTGCCCACTGCGGTGTGTGCACCTCAGGTTCACCACCGCTGGTCCAAATGAAGAATGAATACGACTACCCTTGTTCTCGTTATTACGGATCATGGAGCTCAGGTATCAGTGCTTGAAACTGCACACACGTTGGATGTTGTATGTCGAAAAGGGTTCATCCAAGACAAAATCATCAGAACAGCTGAAAGAAAAAGAGACAGAGGGCCACACCAGCCTCCAAATTTGAGGGACTAAGAAAGTGTTTCCCAAAGCAGCTGCCTCTTAGTACCTCCCCGTGAACAATGTCTGAGGGTGCCAACTTCTCCGAGCCCTGAGAATGACTTAGCCCATGCTTTGTTATAAAGGCCTTTTTACAAAACAATTAAGCATGTTTCATGCAGATTCTACCGTGGAAAGATACATGGATGCTACTCTTTATTAATATTCTTGTAGGAATTACTGTATTGATTATTTCATTGTCATTACAAAAATAAAACATTAGCTCATTCTCTTTCAGCCATTAGGAACTGCCTCATCAAATGCTTTGCCCCACTCAAGGGGCATCTCATGGCCCCAGACTGGCTTAAACAGAGCTCCAAAGCTTTGTCCCCTAATTTGGGGCGATTCTGCCACCTCTCCAAAAACAGTGCTCCCTATAGGACTGAGTGAGGCCTTCGCTGTAACAGCATTGATTAGCCTCCCCCTTGGCCCAACCTAGATGACCTACTTTTTTTTTTAGATTTATTTCCTCCGAGCGCTCTGTAATAACACTTCTGCCTTGAACTTTACATTTCAGTTTGTTTGCAATAACTCAATTTATTCAGCCTTTCTAGATCTTTGATCTAGAAACATTTATTGTCCATTACAATGAGAACAATAAAGGTTTTTTTCAAAAATACTATCACAGGTACGTTATTCCTCTGAAATCCTTTAGAGATTGAAGAAATTGGTAGAGAATAGAAAGTGTCTCCCTAAACAGGAACTAAGTCTACTAGATAGCTACTGTCGTAACCACACTGGAAGGGAGGATGGAGTCAAACACTGTCAGCTGTCTAACATCTCACCATTCGGTAGCAGCCAACAGGCAAAATTCCTTAGAACAAAAATGACGGTAATAGAAATTAACAGTGGTGTACAAAAATCCAGAATCGAGTTTGAGGAATTAGCTATGACTCATTACATCATTGTATGTACTGAGTACTGTTCTACAGAATGCAGATTTGAACCCTAATTCTCCAGTCCACTAAGTGTCTCTCTGGTCTACCCAAAGAGCTGACTTTCCTTTCAATCACCTTCTGTTGAGTCCATCAGAATTGGGAGCTGTTGTTTGTGTCTGAATACCAGGTTGATACACTGAGGATTAAGTAATGTTATTCGTGGAGAACATGTTACATAATATGTAAGGTAAGTACAGAGCAAGAGTTCAATACTCTGCAAGGATGAGGTATGGCCTTTCTGGTGGTGGTGTGTAATTTTCAAATCATAGCTTTGATCACCATGAAAAGTAATTGAATTAGTAAATGGAGAATACTAGAACAGTGGCTTGCACGTAATAATTATACAGTACATGTTACTTATCAAAAGTATTGCCCTTTAATAATAGTATCTCCCCTATACACTGAATTGTTGGCTCAGGATAACTACGCGAGCATGGGGCTTGAACTAAACCAAGATGGTTACACTGACCCCGTGTCAGAAATGGGATATGAACCCAGCTTTCCTACAGAGCTCTGTCTGAAAAAGCAGTGTTCTCTGTTCACTTGGCATTCTGGTGCCAGCTCCTTCCATCCATCCTTGTCTCATGCTTCTGAGATTGGAAGCATTATAAGAAAGAGTATGGATCTCAGTTAACTTTCATGCCACAAGCTATGATGTCATCAGGTGCCATGTCATCAGGTGCCTTTATGTCAGGGAATTTATATGCTTACTGTGTTCTCAGTGTTGCCGGAGAGAACTTGGAATGTTTAGCACTTTTTACTTACCACAGAGAAAATGTATTTAAAATTCTTTGTAAAGTATGTAAACCCAGCATTTTGAAGTTATACCCTTGATGGCAACTGTCCTAGACTTCTTACAATGAACACTTTTCTGTTTTCTAGAAAATGCTTCACATTTAATTTTGCTTTACTGAGATTTGAATTTACAAACTTTCCCAAGGTCAAGGTATCAACGTACAATATGGGTCTTGATCAGAAGGCATGATTCATCAGCCTTCATTTCAATTATGTGAGTAGGAAAAAAATTTCAATTAAAATAGAAGAAGAGAGCCTCTCCAAATTTAATCTGCTTGTCTCTAGCTCTCAAGCTGACAAAATGCAGAAAGAAGTGACTTAAAGTGTTTACTCTGCTTAGAAGTGATTTTAATAATTCAATGTTTTTCAGAAGTATTAAAAGTGAAGTACAATGTAACTAAATGTTTCAAATATATTTTACCTATAAAATGCTGCATATGCTTTGAATATGGTGTGATCACTTTTCCAATCAAGTTAATTTTTGACATTACAAAGTAATGGAACATTCTATACTGTTTACTTACAGACTTTTAAATATCCTGTTACCTTTTTATCCATTTTTAATAGGATATTTGAAAGGCATAATGCTTCTCAGAGGATACCACATTCAAGAGAACTTACTGTTCACACAAAGCTGGGTTAGTTCTAGGACAGATTAAGAAACAATGGGGAGGGTGCAACATGGGTGGTTTAAATGGTCCTTGCACTCACTTCATTGGCCTACAGTAAGGAGGTGATACAGTAGAAGCTGTTGGGCTCCTGGAAATAAAGATTCTGAGAAGACTCTGCCAACCTACTGGATGAAGAACTTCAACATGGTCAGTAACGTTTCCCTCCTCTTCAATTTAAGTGGCCATTGTAACACACACCCTTATAGTCCATGCATATTGTCTGCTATATATTCACTTTTTTTGTTTTGTTTTGTTTTGTTTTTTGGTTTTTCTCCAGTACCGGGAACCAAACTCACAACCTTGAGCTTGCCAGGCAGGCGCTTTTGCCGCTGAGCTAAATCCCCAGCCCCTATATTCACTTTTCCTTCTGCGGTCTACCTTGCTTCAGGCTGTGCTGCCTCTTCTGTTCATTCCACAGTTGGCTGCCTGCTTTTGCTGTCTCCTCTAATGCATCCACTGTACTCTTTCCAGAACATCATTTTCAAAATCATTACAGGGTTATGTCCATTCTGTAGTTTAACCCTTCAGTGGTTCCACCTGTGACCCATATGATGCTGGTGGTGCAGTGGTGGAGGATCAGCAAGTACTCACGGAAGTAAGTGTGGACAGGAAGCAGAAGGAAAGATCCTGGATTATGCCAAACTTCCTTAGCGTGGCCCATGAGAGTTCTGTCTCATCTTTCTTGCCCCTGTCCTGTCCTATCTGGCTTCTTCCTCCACAAGTCTTGATCATAATAAATTATTGTTTTACCCTAAATTAGTCATGCTGGCACAAAATAAATGTTGGTTGAAAGAAGGTTTTTAAATAAATAGCTGCCTGGGTCCCAAAGCCCCAGGCCACAGCTATGAAAGAGTTTCTGTATTCAAAAGATCTACCACAGCGTCTTCCTGTGAGCTGATCATGCTCACCACATCAGAGTGGTGGGTTCTGCCCTGCAGTTCTGTGGGGAGGGGTTAGCCTCCCTGTTAGCACAATACAATTAAGTTTTCCCTGTGGTAGGGAGTAGCAAAGTACTATTTCTGTTTCTAGATGGAGAATGATTATAATCACAGGTACGTAACTCTGATGGGGGTTTTATACAGAGATGTTCGGTGAAGGCTGTAATATTTTGTATTGAACAGTTGGAAACAAAAGCTCTTATCTGTCTCCTTCCGTCTCTGTCTCTCTCGCTCTGTCTCTCACTGTCTCTCTCTGTTTCTTTCTCTCCCTCGCCCTCTTCCTCCTTCCAAGTTCCTGTTTTCGAACTGACAGGCTAGGAAAACATTTATTGTTATTTTTGAATTCCCAGATATTTCTGGAAAGCACTGCACAGACACCCCACTGCTTTATTCTTTTTGTACCTCCTCAGTTACTTGTATGCCATACATAATTTTCTAATGTCATTTACTATCCTTGGCCATGGTCAACCCTCTTCCTTCCTCTGTTGGAGTGTGGAATGCACAGAGGGAGAGATTTAATTATGTACTCCTTTGAAACTTTAATTTGGGGAGTGATATTTACATTATCCCATAACAGGACTATAAAACAAACTAGAAAGTAACGGCCTTGGATGGAGCCCATCCCCTCCGTCCCCAGGTGGGCAGGGGACTGCAGCAAGGATGCGGATGGCTGACTGTATCTTTCCTAAGGCAGAAGCACAGGGCAGCACCATCAACAGAGTATCAAACAGCCTCTCCAAGTTATGACGAATCAGACAAAGGGTTTGTACCTTGAGAACGAACCTGTTTGCTTCCTTTCTAATCCGTGTTTCTCTTCCAGGAAGACATGACCATCGGAGTAACCTTGTTTCTCTGTCTGACTGACCAGCTTCTGCATCCTAGATCACTCAGAGCAGAGATGGTGGGATGGATCTGCCATCAGACCTTGCTGCCGGTGGGACGCAGTCCCCAACTCACCTTCCCTTTCACCCTCACCGGTTAAGTCCTTGGTGAGAAGAATGCACAGATTCACCAACAGTGACCAGGGGTAGGAAATGTCTTTTTGTCTCAGGGCTGATTCTACACGCATATGGTGGCCTTATTTGTAACTGTCGTGCAATCACCAGCACCACCCTCCCGAAACGTCCTCTGCAGGTGTGGTTTTTGCTCCTCCTGACATCTTTCTTCCAATTTATTCCATAGCAAAACAGAAAAGAATACTGTATCTAATATGCATTGTCTTGTATTTTGCAGTTAAAACCTTCCTCTTACATTGAGGAAATAAAGGAACAAAGATGGGAAAAAATGGCTTTTAAACATTTCCTGAACAACCAGAAAAAGCCAATATTTAGGGGTTTTTTGGTTTTTGTTTCTGTTTTTGATTTCTAAGTTAGCGTTTCACTATGTAGTTCAGCCTGGCCTTGAACTCACTATGCAGCCCAGACTGGCCTCCAACTCATGACAATCCTCCTGCCTCAGCCTCCCAAGTGCTGGGATTACAGCCGTGCACCCCCATGTCCAGCCTGCCAATATTCAGTTTAAGTAGAGATGCAGAATGTAAGGTCCTACCAAGGGGACTTTAAAGAACTGGAGACACATGCTTCCTAGTATAGCTTGGTTATACAGGAAAGATTTGTTTAGGGAAACAACTGTTACTTAACAGCTTCTCAGAAGGAGCTTCTCCGGAACTGAGGATTCACGGAGCAGTTGATAATGCTGGTGTAATCAATGAGGAACAGTCAAAGCCTGTTGAAAGCAGAGGCAGAAGAAAGCTGATGTGATTGCTTTTTGAAGCAAAATTGCCTAAATGAAAACCTCTATCTTTATTCACAGTAATGCTTCCCCTCCAGACTCCAAGGTCATGGCCAGATTCTAGGTTGAAATGACATGTGCAAGTACTCTCCACCATCACGGGAAACACTCTGGCCCCCGTGACTCCAAGCTCTTGGAAACCTGACATTGCAGCTCCTGGCCTACAGTTTCCAAGCTGTTCTTTTCTCTGGGAGTGAATCGTGTTCTGAAGGCACCCTGGTCCCCTTCGCAGAAGCACTGTGCTTAAAGGTCATTTTCTTCCTTCTAGGAAAGGAGGGGAGAAGCTCCTACAGCCTGAGGCCCCGGGAGAAGATGCAGCTGAGACGTACATGAGGTGCTTCAAGGACATTCAGAAAGAGAAACGGCAGTTCACCAGGTTGCCCTCCATGGCCGCTCTAGCTCCGGGCAGCAGCCCGTTGGTTTGGATCTGTGGTAGCACGGGGTGGTGGGAACACCTCATAGAGCAAAACTGCTGTTGTCACAGGGTAGAGAGCAAAGATAGGAAGCAGGAGCCAGGACTCCATGATCCCCTTTGAGCACACGCCTTCGTGACTGAGGACCTCCCCAGAAGACCCCATCTTTTAAATTCTATCACTGGTGCCATCATGGGGAACTAGCCTTTAGTACTCGGCCTTCAGGGGACAGTCAAGATCCACACTCTGGCAATATGTGAACGTGTACAGTGGTGGAATATCCTCCCCATGCTCCCCTCCACAAACTCTGTTTGATCTCCCTATTTTAAGCATTGATCAGTTGAAATGTTTTATGTTAATGACAGACATGAATTATTAGACAGTGCTCCACTGAAACATAAGGTCTCTGTCTCTTCCCCTTTACAATTGCTTAATATAGACTATGGTGGAAGTGATGATACGCCAGCTCCTATTCCCAAGCCCTAAGAGGATGGCAGGTTCTACTTCCTGGCTCTTGGCAACGCTTACTAGTAACTCCACCTGTCGGGCTGTGAGGAGCTTAAGCAGCCACGTGGGTGAGTTCATGTGAGAGAAACCAGCCCCTGCCCAGCTGACACCCTCTACTGACTAAAGTCCCACTCACTAACCAACACCTACTTGCGAGCAAGTGAGTGAGCCCTTTTGGGAGCAGATTCCCCAGCCCCAGTTGAATGTCCCAGGGATGCCACATGAGGTAGAGACAAGCTACACCCCATACTTCATGCCCAGGGTACAGACTTTCAAAGTGAATGAGTGTGGTCCTTTTTAACCGCCAAATGTTGGTATGCTGGCTGACCTACGGTGTCCCATCACCATGATCCGAATCCTGACAATCTGTGTCTCAGCGCCTCCCTCCCGCCTCCGCCCTCTCTCCCGTCGCTACCCCACTGCAATGAACACCCGCAGTGGGATCCTTGCAGGGCGTACCTCTTGCCCATCCTACTATCTTCCCTTTCTGACTCTGGCTGACTTTAACCTTGGGGAGCTACCGCAAGTGCCACGTTTCCTCCTCCCCCACCCTCCTCCACACACACTGGGTCAGTCCCTTTCTTCTCTATCGGGCCAGATGAGTTTTGGAATTTATAATTTCCTGTATTTTAGAAAGGTAATGTGGCACCTGTAACTGGATAGTATAGCAAATCTGCAGTGGGATCTGCAGCAACACCTTATAATCAAATATTGTAATAGTTCAGAAGTGCAATACAGAAACATTCACATAAAGCGCTATAAATAAAAACTGTAAGTAGCGTTATGTCAGTTTAGGCCAGGTTTTCTTGCCAAGTGAATTTTTAAAAGAGTCTATACTTTCCCAGAACTGTTTGGATTTAAAAGTTTACAGATAAGGCATTGCGACCTTCACCAACTATTCTTCATTGCCAAGTTTGTTTGCCTTTTGCACTGGGCACTGAATTCTCTAAGCACACAGCGCTCTGCCCATGACGTATCCCCTCTGCCTGGAAGATCATTGATTCTCAGAAACAGAACACTGAACTCATCAGACATACACACCACCACCAAAACTGGGATTATGGAGAGAACTTAAAGTTCTTCATCCATGTTTGTTGTAAATCTTATACTGCCTGCCTTGAACTATGAGGTGTGATCAAAATATAGGGTGAACATTTAAATTCTTAAAAATTTATTACACTAAAAGACACGTTGCCATTAATTCCCTTCAGTGTATACCCCTCATGTCAAACACACTTATCTAATCATTCTTGCCACTTTCTGAAGCAGTTCTACAAATTCACTTTTGTGAGTGTTTTCACAAGTGAAATCAAAATTCAATTAGTGCTACCACTGAGCGCTGTCCACTGGAAAAGCCAGGTTTGTAAAAACATCATGTGTCCGTGCCTACTTTATTCTCCAGATCTGGCCCTGTACAACTTCTGGCTGCTCCCCAAAGTCAAAACAACTGTGAAACTCAGATGTTTTAAATCAGTTCAGCACATTGAGGCAGCCAGGACAGTACATTTGAAATATCACAAAAGAATAGCTCCAGAACTGCTTCAGAAGAAGGCAAGAGCCCTGGACAGTGCTTGAAGTGGGGACAAGTATTTTGAGGGCAATTAATGGCAATGTCTTTTATTGTAAAACATTGTTTTTAAATTTAAACATTCACCTGTTTTTCAATCACATCTCATAATTTGGATCAATTATCCAAACTAACAATTCCATTGTTAATTTTAAGTAGATTTGATGGAGTTTGAGTTAAGGGAAATGAGATTATCATATAATATTAGGCAGGGGCTGGGGATTTAGCTCAGCGGCAAAGCGCCTGCATGGCAAGTGCAAGGTCATGAGTTCGGTTCCTGGTACCGGAGAAAAACCAAAAACAAAACAAAACATATAATATTAGGCAAAAAAGAAATCAAAACTACTAGAAAATATAATCAACAATATGCAGCTAGGATTTTTGTTTCACATTCTATATTCTATTTACACTCCATTTAGTAAGGATGGTTTAGATAATAATTTCAAATTAATAACTGTGTTCCATTTCACTCTATGCCTCCATATAGACAAAAATATCATTTGTAATATATTGAATAATTTCTTCATCTAAAAAGTATTTAGATACATAAAGAAATTATTTTATCACTTAGATCAAGCTCTTCTGTCTCACTTAAAATACATTATCTTAGAACTTAATTGGCAGGGCTGGGGATATAGCTCAGTGGGACAGCACCTGCCTGGCAAGCATGAGGTCATGAGCTCAATTTCTGGTACAAAAAAAAAGAATTTAATTGGTAATGTTGAATTTTTACCTGTTTAGAATGGATCATTGTAAAACCCAAGTTCTAAAATTTCAAGGTCATCAAATGCTTAAATATTAGTTTTGGATATTCAGTGCAGAGAATTCCATTTCCACATGACTGACATTTGAATTGTTTAATGATGACCAAAGATGTGTTGTACTTTTAATTAAATTCACTGTCTGAATTATCTGAAGTACAAACAAGAAGAGAAAGAATAAGAATACAGAATTTATGGATCCTGAATGCCTCTAAATTCCATTTATGTCTGAGTAAGCTTGAAGAACTAAACGACAGGAGAAAGCACACACTGCCGAATTAGAACAGCTTCCATTTGGGTCTCCTGACAGAGGGCAGATCAGAGAGCTGGGTTTCCTTTGGCAACCTTCCTGTCAATCGTCAGAGAACATGACACATGGTCCATATCTGGCTTACAAAATCAAGTCACTTAATCAGCATCTCTGCTGCATTATCAGTTTTGGATATTAATAAATTAATTTTGGGTGCTTGATAGTGTTGGACTTCACTGCAATCATATAAAGCTCAAGTGGCTTTTTTATGATTTAGGAGTCACTTTTTCATTTACACCAAAGTGCTATTTTGAACAGTCTCATTTATTCTGTATCAACTTAATATTTGCTCTTAGTTTAGTTCAATTTTTTATAAAGGACTCCATCCTGGAAATGGTTTCTATACAATCATGAACTCCAAGTCTCAGACCCGCACCATGTAAAATGAGAACAGTGTACGTGAAACTTGAGGAAGAGCGTCTGTCATGAGTCATAGGCCTGCCGAGCTCTTGCTCCAGGCTGTCCTGGACAGGCAGGCGAACAAACCCCACAAGCCGTGATTTCTAGCCTGAGAAAGCTTTGTGTTTGAGTAAGACTATGCATTTTCCTGTTTGGCTTTATTTTTATATTTCTGTGCCTAGCACTTTGAAAACCCTTTGAGATCAGTGTCGCCTCAGTCCTGAGCTATCATCTGAAGTGGTTAGTGACCTGTTCACACCATTAGAATGAGGAACTGCCTGTGAGACCCGAGGGGACCATCTGCTAGCAAGCCACACTCTTCTTCCTCCCAAGTTCTGCACTGCAGGGTTTCGGAAAGAAGTAGAGCGTAGAGCGCAGGTGTGCTTTCCACTCTGGTCCGTCCTCCCCACCCTCCACTCCTGCCCCTAGTCTGACCCACTTCAAGGGGCCTAGAGATCTTTATGCTGTTCCTCAATTTTACTTTCAGTGACCAGAAGAGAAACAGTGGACTTCGTCCTCATTCTGCCATGTGCACACAAGCGCACATGCACGCACGCACGCACGCACACACGCCCAGGCTCACACTGGCCCACACATACCCTGCAGGGCTCTGGAGGCCTGGGCTTCTTGATCCGCTTTGAGTGTTCCACTCCATGTGACCTCAGGAGAGTGAGCTAACCACCTAGAAGTTCATGTCATTAATCTGTAACACACTCTCTACTCTATTGCGCCTTTGCAAGGCTTGAGGAGATCCGTGTAGGAATTAGATACTGTAGGATTAGTTTATGATGCGGTCAGCACACAATAAGTAGCAAGTGTGAGTAGCAGCTTTCTGATCACACTTGAGCCTCAGGTAGGCTTATTGCTGCCCCTCAGCAGTGTGCTTCCATGCTGAAACTTGGTTCATGATTCCATTCTGAAAGTTACTTTCCTCTTCTAGTATGTGGCACGTTTCCCACCTCCTCAGTAGACACCTCTGTGTGAGGCGCTTTGTGGATACACTCCGCGGGTTATCTGCCTGATTTAACAGTCAACGTTACCCGCTGCCTCTACTGCCAACAAGTAGCAGTGAACCAACTACCCCAGTCCTTGCCGTCCTCGTACAAGAGGGTGATGACCCGGGCCTGGCTTCACCTTTCTGGGACCAGCCACAAGCCACCACATCCTGTGACGTGGTACCCGCTCTCAGTTTGTAGTGAAAACAGGGCCTGTCATTCTTAAACTATGTTTGTTTTTTTTAATTTTAAAAATAAAAGGAGGGAAACATTAACAGACAGACAACATTTTACAAAATAGCAAAAGAACAGTACAGACA
>NW_004955412.1:6530361-6548251 GCF_000276665.1 Chinchilla lanigera | reverse complement strand
TAAGAAAATTGTGGTACTTTTATATAATGGAATATTACTCAGCCATAAATAAAGTTAAACTATGTTTTTATTAATAATAAATTATAGGATTGGGATAAGCAAAACTCTTATCACAATCTCCATTTTGTCCAGAGTGTTTTAAGAATCACACATACAGGAGCATTCTCCTTTTGGAAAGATAACTATAGGTTTCTCTCTATGCTAACTATAGGTTTCAAATTTTACAAAAATTATAAAGCCTTAAATAGGAAATTAAATATAATACTATCAAATACAGCTATGTCAGTTTAGTGATTTAAGACAGCCATGGCAAACCTATGGTATGCGTCCCATAGTGGGTTGTTTGTATCACTGAAAGCTCTGAACGGTTCACCATACTGACTTAAGAGGTATTTTTTGATCCATAAGGACCATTGAAAATCTTTATCCTATAGATTAAAAATACTTAATGGGGCCTAGTCTATACAAACTAGAGAATATAATTGAGGTTTCTGAATGTGGCTATAGGTTGCCTGCCTCAGAATCAGGCGAGACTCATTAATCTATAGATGGTTTTATTAAACCTCTAAAATAAATTTTAAAGTATTTATTGTGTAATTACATATCAGTATGGCATGATAAATACCAAAGAAACACCACCCCCCCCACACACACACACACCACTTATGGTCTTTGGCATCACTGTTTTAACCTGAAGATCTACTCACAGAGCTTTTTTTTTGGTATTGGGATTTGAACTCAGGACCTTGCACTTGCCAGGCAGGGGTTTGTGCTACTGAGCTATATCCCCAGGCCCTATTCACAGATCTTGAAAAGTCTTATGTGTTCAAGGTTTCCCTTGAAAATTCCAGCTGTCTACCTTTGTTTACTCCCATGTGGTTCCAGCTGCCTTTCCTGTTAAAAATGGAGCAATGGGTTCATGCCATGACCGTACCCTGAGCAATACTAGGTGCAGGGAGAGAAATCAGCAGGAGGGAGAGTTCATGGTCCTTGGAAGGTGGCATCAGGACAAGGAACATGCTTTCTCACCTACAGATGAGCGTGGCTGAACTCACTCACCCTTCTAACATTGCACTGCCCTCTGTGAATCATAATAAAGCAAGCATGGAATAACTTCCCCATGCGTTGTAGACTCATGGTTTTCTTGTGGCATAAAACAGTGTGAAGTGTAGCCCAGCACAGTGGCTGCAGCATCCGGGGGGACTGCTATGCCTTTTAGAGAGGACTTCGAATGTAAGTGAAACTACTGCCCTTATCTTCAAGCTGTCCAGCCTGCGGATTTGTACACAGCTTCTGAACAAGGAAACGTTTGCACTTGTCAGTGTTAGTGTACCAGTCAGGCTTCTCTAAAGAAACCAAACCAACAGAGAAGAGAGAGAGAAATTACAAACTGGCTCATGCAATCACAGAGGCTGACAAGTATTGAGATCTGTCATGGGTGAGCTGGGACAGCCAACATTTCAATTCCAGTCTAGCAGAAAATGCTTAATACCCAGCTCAGGGCAGCCAGTCAGGAGGAAATAGTCCTTCTCACTCAGGGGAGGATCAACATTTTTGTTCTGTTCAGGCCTTCAGTTGATCAGACGAAGCCCGTACACTTTAGAGAGGACAATTTGCTTTACTCGGTCTATGCACGTAGTTAAATGTTGAATTTATCCAAAACACTCTCCCAGAAACACCTAGGACGATGTTTGTCAGATTATCGCTATACTCCACGACCCGCTCAAATTGACGCACACTAACCACCGTAGTATTCTCATTTGACAAGTGACTTTGCCTAGCCAAACTCTTTAGCCTACGCTATGTCATGGCCTCAACATTTCCACTGTTAAGCCTTCTGGAAATCTGAGCCAGTGAAGTCACTGTCAGCAGCAGTATCATGAATATGACGAATAATGTGATAAGAAGGAATCAAGAACCCAGGATTTAGAGAATACACAAGAGGCTACAGCAGTGGAAAGAGGGGCAGGCAGGCGAGGGGATGCGATCCTTGGGATGCGTCAGTTTAACCAGAGGAAGAAGCAGGCAGATCAGTAATGCTCTGGGTGCAGTGCTCTCCGTGGGTGGTTGACATCAGGCTGCAAAGTGAGGAGGGAACACCCCACTCCCCGTGTGGGTGGCACTAACCAAGAGCTCACAGGCTACACAGAGCAAAAAGAGGGAGAAGGAAGTCTCTCTTTTCCTTCAGAGGAGCTCTAGTCCTTGCCATCACCTTCGGACCCTGGTGTCCAGTTCCCTCAGGCTTCTGGTGCAGGTTCTCAGCCTTCCCACACAGACCCTTCCACTCCCGGACAAACCACAAACTCACACAGTGAGCTTCCCGGCCGTCAAGCTGTGGGACCCTCTGGCTCACCAGCACACAGAGACATTTCAGATTCTTCCACCTCTGTTTTAGTTACTTTTCTCTCATTGCTGAGACAAAATACTCGAGACCCAAAGGTAAAGTGGGAAACACTCTCCCAGAAACACCTAGGATGTTATTTAGCTCACAGTTTGTAGCTGTTTCAGTCTATACTCAACTGGCGCTAAGGCAGGAAGGTGTGGCAGAGGCCAACCTTTCACTGCGGCAGAAGACAGAAAATGCAACAAGAGCAAAAGAAGGTAAACAAGCCTCCTTCTGTCCCCTTATTTTATCCAGACTGCTGGGATTAGGGGATGCCAACACAAGCAGTGGACTGATCCAGCAATCACCCACCCTTAATTCCAGCATTGCGCTACGGATCAATCGCAAACTCTAGCTTCAGCTACCTTCAAAAAAGCCTGCCCTTCAAGATCTCATGAGATTTTGGGGGGGACATCCAGACACAAACCACAGCAGCCTCTTATTTCTCAAATGGCCTTTTAGCGCTTCCTCTTCTGACCCTGTGGGCCTCCATAATCCTGCTGATAACTATACACATATCTTATTGATTCTGTTCCTCTAGTGAACCCCAACTAATATAAGTAGAGTCAGTGACCCCAGGAAAAAAAGAGTCAATGCAAAGACCCTAGGTTCAATCTTCAGTATTGAGAAAAAAGTTAAGAAAGATGTTTTTACTTTAAAGAGACTTTCAAGATACCATAGTTTTTATTTCTCAAGTGTTTATTTTCTATAAAGCAATAGGACCAAGAGTCCTGATATGTCTATAGCAGTTCTTAAATATAAGGAATATCACTTACAGTAACATTATTTATGTTCTGTATCACCAAGATACATGGATCTATGGTTCTGGATCACTGAGAGTTCAAGGCCAGCCCGGAAAACAAAGTGAGTTCAAGGCCAATCTGAAATGCATAGTGAAACCCTATTTAAAGATACATAGGGAATATCACCTACGGTAACATTATTTATGTTCTGTATCACCGAGATACATGACACATTATTTGTAATGTGTCATGCCGGTGTTGCCCTACAGCCACCACACAAATGAGGGGGTGACTCTTAGACTCCCTCAGAAAGGGGAAGACATACAAGCTGTCCCCATCACTGTTACGGGTTCCGAAGAAGGACACAAAGTGACGATTTGAAAATCAAAGAGAAGAACTCTGTGCACATCAGAACAGTGTGTTAAAAGGAGATATCTAGTCCCATGAAACTATAAAATCTCTGTAGCATCTTGCCCTTGGAAATAACTCTTATTTCTAACATCTGACAAACGTCTAAATTTTAGGGTCTTTTCATACTCAATATCATCAGCCAGTATAGTTCACTAGGCATCTGGTTGATGCTAAGAAATCTCTGCTTCAGCTCGTCTAAGGACAAGCTCAGGTTGAGTTTATAAGAATTGTGCTATCTAGTGCTGATGTCAGCAATTTAATTCCTCCCATTATAAACTTATCTTTATAAAATGATGAAAGCAAAAGCCACTAAATATCCAGATAATTGCACAAACATGGCTAGCCATGTAGTAGTTCGAAACACTCACCAACTGAGAGCCAGAGTTTGGGTTTTGTAAAGGTAGAGTGGGGTGGCGGTGTGCACTGCATGAAAGGGCTGGTGTGCAGAAGTCCTTTCAGGGAGGACTCGGGATCCCTCCGCAACCACACCGCACGTCCAGGAAGTCAGTTGTTTAGCTGCATACTCAGGAGGCTTGGAGTAATTTTACTTCAGTAGGGTAAACTTCTTCCCCTCATATTTTTTCTGAGTGACAAGCATATATTTTAATCTCATAAGAGTTGTACAGAAGCAGAATATAATGATCGAAATAATGTACCTATGAAACACCAAAGAATAAATATAGTCTTAACTTAGTAGTAAATCCTAGAAAGATGAATTGCTTAAAGCAGAGGTGCTATTGGCTGCCTTCCTTCTGAATCTGTTGATTCTCAAGTCAGGGGCTTTGGGATAGCTGGGGGTAACACTGGGTACCCCCTTAGAGCAGCATGTCCAAAACACAGCGTGTGATTGGAGAATGCACATTCTAAAGCTGTGACAGCTTGACTATGTTATTAGTCACATTCTCTGATTTATAAACTAACATTATGGAACGTGTATTTTATGTTTATCAAAAGGGGTTGGACACTAAGAGCTGCTGAGGATACTGCACTACTCCTACATAACTTATCAAACAGTGGCCATTTGGTGGTGCCTTGGATGGAGTTCCATAAAATTTGGTATAGGCAAACTTCATGCAATATATTGTCTCAAGGCAAGTGTAGCATATTTGAGAAAGAATGTACTTTACAGATGGTCTTCTTTGGAGCTTAAGTAGAAACGTTATCAAAATGTATCACAAATCATATTCAGGCTTTGGTAGAGGGCAACATTAGGCATAAGGATAAGATGGAATCATCAAATTGATAAGTGCTTTGATTACTTTAGACTAATGGTACACCATCCTAGTGTACTACACATAAAACCATCCACAGGAGATGGGAGTGGGATGGGGGCAGGGAAGACCCCTTTCCTAAGTGCTGAATTATCACCCCAGAGTCAGAGACATTTACATCTCTGTCCTTCTGGTTTTCTTCTTATTTTTAAAGTTCTTCTTGTTATACCATCCTCTTTTTTTGTATTCTTTAAACAGGGTTTCACTATGCATTTCAGGTTGGCCTTGAACTCACTTTGTTTTCCAGGCTGGCCTTGAACTCTCGGTGATCCTCTTGCCTCAGCCTCCCAAGTGCTGGAGTTACAGGCGTGCACCACCATGCCCAGCCATGTCCATTTTTAAGAACTCAATCTTCCATCCCTCGCCCTTTCCCTCTGCCCACAATGCTAGCTCTGCGTTCCTCCGTTCTTAAAATCCCATTAGAGACACAAAGGAAGCCTGTTATGTTTTTCCTGGGAGTGTTCAGCGGAGAAGCTCTGTTCGCCTTCATGGTCCTGGCATGCCTGCCGCTGTTCACTTAGCTGGAGGTGGCACCCGTAAACCACGGACGAGAACGGAACAATCCTGACCCCAACCTCATTATGCGCTGCACTTGAGGCTGCATCCGTAAAAGCAGATGGTCGGGCTGCAAAGCCACAGACGCCAATCAGGGGCACGGCTGGCAAACACGTTCTCTAATCAGACCCCTTTCGGATGGCATCTGCTTCTCTCTCCCTCCAGGTACAGGTAATGATTCAAAAACCTTCTGTGCGTCTCCTATTGCATTTGGGGTCTAGCAATCTGCTCACAGAACACAGTTCCCGTGTGAGACGGGGAGGCACACACAGCTGAAGCAGAGAGACAAGCAGCAGGGCTTTTAGCCTGCAGTCCCAGGAAGTGGCCAGAGCTATCTGGCCTTCCGTATCAGGGGCTGGAGTCTGCGAGGACAGAGGAAAGCTCAAAGCGGCAGTGCCATCAATTTGTACAATCTAGTTGCTGCCTCAGTATTACCTTTTAGCCTTGACAGAAGTTATTTGAAAGTGTGTTGTTCAATGTCACCTTCACTGTCGTTTCCTTCCCTACCCATGAATCGCTGCAGTACAGCTGACTCGGTCCTTATTTTTCTGACCCAGCACACCCCACAGCTGCTGACATGATACACCTAACGGGCAACGTCAGAGCCGCGTAGGTAAGCAACAGCGACGCCCGACCCCCAGCATTCCCCACTCCTCCGCGTGCGTTTTCCTTAAACCAACCCGTCCACAACCTCTGCGGGGAAGCCTAAGGAATGAGGCTTGTGCGCCTTAACAAAGGCAAGCACCGCAGCGCCTGGCTGGCTCCCCACCCGGTGTTGGAGATACCAGAGGCCTCAGCCTCCTGTCAGCACCCCTCACCGCCCCCAGAAATGTAAGTAGCACATTCCTTCTTTTCGGTGTGATCTGGTTTTCCCTCCTCACTGCGTCTCCCCTGAATGTGCGCTCAAACCGAACTTTCCGCTTGATCTTGGTCCTGACTCAGCTAGGCGGTGTCTGGCCTCCAGACCAAATTAGCAAAAACGTATCAGTAAAAATCACAACGGATAGAAGAGGGGCGAGGACTCTGGTGACCAGGAGGATGGCCCGCCAGCCTAAGGGACAGCTACTCACTTAAGGGAAAGAAGGCAAACTGCTGACTGCAAGGTAAGGAAGAAAGGTCATACCCATTCACACGCTGTGCACGCACAGGTAGAGCTGATCTGTGACTATGAAAGTCGGGACAGGCGTCTCTCACATGGAATAAGGGTGACAGGAAGGGGCGGGAAGAGATCTGCAGGGTGACAGCAGCGATCTGTACCCTGACCGGGCTGTGCTTGTATGGAGTGTATAAAGCTATCTGAACTCAAAACTGGACAGCTAAGACCTGTGCTTCTCCACGTGTGCAAATGTTACCTTTGAGAAAAAAAGGACAGGCAGTGTGTCAAGCTTATTATGAGAATCTCCTCCCTTTCCATGAAAAATGTGGAAAAGGTGATTTTTCTCAGAGCTTTTCCTGTCCACCCTATACAACACCACATACTCTTACGGGTTGTCTATTTACTTTGTTAGTTTTTTATTTGCATAGTTTTATCAAATATAAAATGCAAATTGCTGATGTTTTTGTTTCCCTCAGTAAATTGTAAGCTTTATGAGAGCTAAGATCACCCTTACCATTGTTTATATCTAGCACAGTGTCTGACGCATAATAGATACATGATAAATAGTAATTGAAAGGATGAAAGGAGAAGGAGGGAAAGAAGGAATGAGAAGGTCTTAATGTCTGTTCTGCCTGTGTCGCTCATATGGAAGGCATGCCTTCCGTCCCCAGCTTCCAGCTTTACTTCACTGTAGTGGTATCGAGATTTTCACCCTGTCTGGGACAAACACGACCAGACAGTAAGCATATGAAAAGGCTATTAAAACAGTATCTCATATATAGACACCAGGATGATAACAGTGTAGAAAAGCACCATGTTTTTTGAATCCTGTCAGAAATAATACCTTGGCTCTAGTTGATAAAGTTTTGTAGGCCCTGGGTTCAGGCCGAGCACGTTCACTAGATCCAAAGGACCAAGCCGATACAGTTTAATCCTAGTGACTGAGTTTGGCTGGTTGCAGGAGAGGCTGTAGCCAGTTAAACAACAAGGTTATAGACAACTAGTTAAAAATATAACCAGCTGACTGGTTAACTGGGTTGCAGCCAGTAGAATTGCTTCCCATTCCTCATTTCTGTTTTTCTGTAAGTGCTGTCAGGTAACAGTGTCAGTTGGGGTTTAATTATAAATGCTTATGGGTCAGAGGTATGTTTATAATGTAGGGTGATTATATCAGGCTAATTTAAAAAGCTATCTTTTTTTAATATTTGTTGTCCTTTTGTCATGAAACCATTTAAAATCTACTCTTTAACAATTTTGAACTACATAGTCATATTTCACTAGCCAGAGCAAATCATGTGGATGAGATACTAAGGATGTCGCCGTGACTAATACATCATACGGCAGTAGGAATCTGTAAATGTTTATAAAGAATTTATACTGACACTAGAAGTGTCTTACAGACATTTTCACGTTAAAGAAAAATGGACAAAAATGTACTAAAATATGAATCATATAAATGCAAATTAATTTCTTTAAAAAACTTGGAAACTATACACAGGTCAAAATCTTCATCATGCATCATTGTGACACCTCAGATATAGTGAATTTAAGGTTAAAGCTTTAACCTGCATGAAACATAAGCTTCGTGTTTGTCTTTGTTCAATGCCATGCTGGAGGTCAAATCCAGCACCAAGTGCATACGTGGTAAGAACCTATCAGCGAGCTACATCTCCAGCTCAAACTTCGTATATTTCAAGTGTGTAATCTATAAGTTTTGCAAGGTATACGTGATCATGAAACCGCCAACACAATGAAGATAATGAACATATGCATTAACCTCCATAGTTTTCTCTTGCCCCTGAAAATCTGTTTCTCTAAGACTTTCTCACCCCACCATAATCCTCAGGCAACCACAGTTGTATGCTTTCTGTGATGATAAATTTCTCAGCATCTTCTACAATTTAAAAGGAGCCGTACAAGCAAAACATGTCTTTCTTGGTCTATCTTTTTACAATTAGTGTGATTATTTTACAACTCATCCATGCTGTTGCATATACAAATAATTCATTCTGGTTTATTTCTGGCATTCCTTTCTATGGGTGTGCTACAGTTCATTTATCCATTAATTGTTAATTGTAAATTGAAACATTTGTAATTGTGCATATTTATGCAGCTCAAAGTGGTACTGTGATTGATGAGTATGGCAGAACTAATCAACCTAATTAACATATTCATTACCTCAAATATTTATTCTGGAGAGAACATTTGAAATTTATCTTAGTAATTTTAAATGTATAGCAAATTATTGACTATGTTTGCCACACTGTGTGGTATTTCTCAAGAAAACCTTATTCCTCTTGTTTCAGAGGTTTTTGACCCTTGATTTTCATCTTTCCATTCTCCTGGAGCCACGGTGACTACATTCTGTTCTGTTTTTTGAGGTCAGTTGTTTTAGATTCTACATGTGAAAACTTTGGTATTTTTTTCTGTGCCTGGTTTATTTTACCTGGCATAATGTTTTCTAGTCCAGTCGTGATGTCACATGTATGAAATTTTCCTTTCTAAGGCTTAATATTCCACTGTGTGTATATCATGTTTCCTTTGCCCGTTCATTCTGGGTGGAGCCTTAAATTGATTCCATACCTTGGCTATTGTGAATAATGCTACATGAACATAGGAAGGGAGATAGCGCTTCCAGATATATATTTTAAATTTGGGAGGTAAATACCTAGCAGTGGGATTTCTGGATCATAGGATAATTCTATTTTTAAGTTTTTAAGGACCTTCAATACAGTTTCCATAGTGATTGTAGTAGTTTACAATTTTACCAAAGCATACAAGTTCCCTTTCTTCCCCATCCTCACCAATACTCATTATTTTTTTTATAATAGCCACTCTGAAAGGATGAAATAATATTCCATTGTGATTTTAATATGTATCTTTCTAATGATTAGCAAAGTTGAACTTGTTTATGTATTGACAGTTGAGCTAAACTATTAACTTAATTGACATGAAAGCCACCTGCAGGACAATAAATCACACCTCTGGGTGTATCTGAATGGGTCTTAGAAGCATAACCTCATGGTCTATATCTGCTCCCTTGCTCTGGTTCTGAAGTGGGAAATTTTGTTTCATCATGCCTTTCTGCCATGGTGCTCCTGCCTTGAAGCCAGATGACCAGGGACTAAACCCCTGAAATTGTAAGCTACAATAAACCTTTCCTCTCTTAACCTATGGGTGTTGGGAGAAATGTTTCTGTATCTTTTTAAATTTTTAATAATATTATTTTCTTTCTATGCAATTGTTTTGAGTTCCTTATATACTTTGAATATTAATAATATTTGAATATTAATCCTTTATCAGATTATGTTGTTTTTTTTTTTTGGTTTTTCTCCGGTACCGTGAACCGAACTCACAACCTTGCACTTGCCAGGCAGGCGCTTTTGCCACTGAGCTAAATCCCCAGCCCCCCTTTATCAGATTATGGCTTGCAAATATTTTTTCTTCCTTCTGTCAGTTATTTCCTTTGTTGAGTAGCAGCTTTTTATTTTGCTCTGATCCTATTTGTCAGTTTCTATTTTTGTTGACTGTGCCTTTGGGATAAAATTTTAAAAACTCATCGCCCAGAACAATGTCATCTAGTTTTTCTGCATTTTCTAATGGCTTAACAATTTTGAGTCTTTGATTGTGATCTATTTTGAATTTATTTTTATATATGGAATGAGATTAGATCTAATTTTATTCTTCTGAATATGGCTATCCAGTTTCTCCAACATTTATTGAAGTGATTTTTCTTTTCCCCTGCGTTTATCCTTTGTTCTTTGGTCAAAAATCAACTTGGCATGCATTTTGTGGGCTCATTTTTAGCCTCTTTTGTTCCATGTTTGTGTGCATTTGTTTTTATCCCAGTACTGTGCTGTTTTAATTACCTTTGCTTTGTTGTATAGTTTGAAGTGAGGTAGTGTGATGTCTGTTTTATTCTTTTTGTTCATGAATGCCTTGGCTCTGTGGAGGGGTTCCTCAAGCTTTAGGAGTTTGTAAATATTTCTATAAAAAGTGACATTGGAATTTTGATTGTATGGAGTCTATAGACCACTTCTGGTAGTATAAGCATTTCAACAATATTAATTATTCCAATCCAGGGACCCGGGTTGTCTTTCCATTTGTATCTTCAGTTTCTTTCATTAAAGCTTTATAGTTACAGTAAACGAGTCTTTCACTCCCTTGATTGAATGGACTCCCAAGTATCTTCTGTTCACTACTTCAGACACTGTCATTATTTCAATTTTCTGCTTATAGAAGGAAAACTACCATGACAATTTGAATACAAGTCTTTGTGTGGACATGGACATTCATCTTTTTTATAAGTAAGTAGGAAGAGAATGATTAGAACATATTATAAGCTTATATTGAACTTAGTAAGAAAAAAGTCATTTTTCCAAAGTGGTTGCACTGTTTCATATTATAAATATCATATGTTATATAATAGTTGTATTTTACATAGTAGTTTATAAGAACTATAAGTACTCTCCATCCTCAAAAATTTTGGTCAGCTTAAATTGAGACATTTTAGCATGTGATTATTTTGTTTTGACCTTTTTAAATAACTAAGATACTGAGTATCTTTCCAAATGTAGTTTGCTATCTGTATATGTTAGTGAGTGGAACACTTTCATTATTTAAACACAAAATGGCTGAAAGAAGATCTATAGTACATTTTGTGTGATGAATTTCTAACAATATACCCATAACTTAGATAAATTACTTAACATCTGCTATAGTAAATACAGCTCACTCAGAGAAGTCTATTTAACATTCCTAATGTCATTCCATGAAAAAGCACTTCTCTTCTTTCCTGTGATAGACTGGCCTCCTGCAGATTCCAGGGTCGCGTCCCACGGTGGTTTGTAAGCATCCTTCAAAGGTCTGACTCAAATGCACGTTTTCCCTCTAAAACATTTTTTGTCATCTTTTTAAGTTCTTTGTCTTGATGATTTCAAAAGGCAACATTCCTGGAAGATGATAAAATCTTGTATTTAGTGATTACTAACGCGACGTTTGCTTTAGCTATTCTGCAAGGCAAAGTCATTTCCCTTTCTCAAAATGCTCTTAGCTTTCTTAAGGTAGCACTGCCAGTTTTTAGGCTGCTTGAAAGGCACTGTGGTGGGGGAAAAAAGGGACCTTTAGCAGTCTCTACAAAGCCCCCCTTAAAAACTTGAAAAGGTCCCAAAAGACATAAGGCCTAAGAAGAAGGCTCTGCAGCGTGCCCTAGTGATAGGTCAGCAGAGGGCTGCATCAGAAATTGCCCTTCTCTGGAATATCCACAGCTTGGGTTTTGCTTTTGATCGTCCATTGCTAACAGGCAAAGCAAGGTGTGGAAAGTAGGTAGATCTGCCACAGAATTCTTGGTCCCATGCCAAAATATATCGCTAAAAATCAGCCAAGGTAAATAATAAACTCTATAGTCTCTTACCCCTTTCTCCCACCCCTCCTGCAGATTGCTAGCACTCTTACCCCACCCAAACATGACCTTACTGTTGTTCACTGTGATTTGCCTTGCCAGGTATTAGAGGTTTAGAAACAAGTCAGTATTACGTACATGGGCATTCATATCCCCACTGTAGAACCAGCCTGTGACCAAAAAACTCAGGCTTTGAAATAAAACAGTCAGGCTTCAAATTTTTGTTCTACTCATTAGCCAAAGTGAAAATCCTAAGAGGAGATTGTTTTATTGTTTATTATTTATCTCCGTCCACTGGTACACCCTAAGCCTTAGTTTCCCTGCCTGTCACACAGAAATGACAAAATCACTTGCTCCAAGACCTTGCAGTAAGGATTAAAGGAAATAACGTAGAGAAGCTGAACACACAGTGTTGCTACTATTAGCTGGATGACAGAGGGTAGCGGCTCAAGACAAGTGCATGCCCTCTAAAAGGGCAGCGTCGCCCCGTGCCAGCAGAGACATAAAGTGAGCACCTCGCCAGGAGCAGAGGGTCTAGATTCTGGACTGCATCCTGACCCAGAGGCCTGCAAATTGGCTTCAAACCATTAATTCACCACCTTCAAACCTCAGCTTCCTCATCCTAAGGGGGCAATGATTCAAATTTGCCTCATAGATTGTATGTAATAACAAATAATATTAATAACCAACATGTATATAGAATTTTCTGTTTTAAGTGACTGACATATAAATCATTTGGGACACAGCACAGGTCCCCCTGAGAGAAGACAGTTTGTCTCCATTTTGATTCACTTTTGCCTTTCTTCCGTGTACTGATACGCACAGAGCTGGCCAGGGAAAGGCGCTACCCGCTCCACTGGCTTTAAGCAATGGAAATGGGTCCAGCACAGGCGCCAGTGTCTAGGCTTTGAAGCAAAGCGACAGGTCAGTGATGCTGCGTCTATTACTCTGTACTACTCAGCACGAGCTAGGCCGAGAGACTTCGCACTGTCGGCTGGGGTAGAGCTGCGAGAAAGAGGCAGTGATGTCCCCGAGCACGTAAGGCCAGACATCAGGGCTGAAGCAGCCGACCCAAAGCACAAGACACTTCCTCAAACGGTGTTATGTAGATTCCACCAATCTCAGAGCTACCTGTTACCAGAACCCATACTCTTTCTGCAGACCTCTCTGCATATTGCAGAGGTGCCATCGGGCCTCCTGCCTTGCCCGGCTCACAGCACTCACCTACTTCCCGCTATTCCCACAGTCACTCACCCTCGAGCCACGCCCCGCTTCCTGAGTGAATAGAACCTGGGTCTGGCCCTGAGCCGTGGCCTGTGTTCCAAATGGACCTAGGAGCCTTGGCCCCCACAACTGCAGATATGTCTTTATCTATTCTCACTGTGGGTTGTATTGGAAGTGATAGATTAGAACTTACTTGCTGAATTCCAATAATTTTTTTCTGGGATTACAATTTACAAACTCCTCTGGACTGCGAAGAGGTCCGGATGGGCTTTTATAAACTCTATTCTATTGGACTGACAATTGAGCATCCTTAGCATAAAAATCCAAAAGATAAAACTTTTTGAGCGTGGACTGCATGCCAGAAGTAGGAAATTTGCCATCTGAGCCCGTATGATAAGTTTTAATCAAAACACAAGTGCAAGCTGCACGTGGTGACGCACACCTCTAATCCCGACACTCTGGGAAGCAGAGGCCAGAAGACGGCAAGTTTGAGCCATCTCGGAACATAGAAACTTAGTGAGATCCTGCTTCAAAATAAAGGTGAGAGTCTGGGTGGTGCTGGGGACACAGCTCAGTGCCAGAGGTTCAATTTGCAGTACAAAAAGAAAAAATGCAGCTGCATTAAATGTATGAAATTACCTTCAGTCTATCTGTATGAAGTGTATACAAACATAAATAAATTTTGTGCTTTAGACATGGTCTTATTTCCATGATATTACATACAGGCAAGTATTCAAAAATCCAAAGGAAAAAATGTAAAGTGCTTCCAGTCTCAAGCCTTTTAAATCAGGGATGCTAACCTATTATTATTCCATTGTATAGCTAAACAGAGGCACAGCGTGGATTAGCACTACGTACTTAGGAACAAGCACAAAAGGGGCAGAAGTGGTATTTAGATCCAGACTGTCTTCTATGAGTCTAACCATTGAAAACCATTAACCACTATTCAAATGAGGAATCCCTCATCCTGCAGGAGGCAGGGAGCGGGTGGACATTAAAGCGCCGGGTGTGTTCCAGCCAGCACAAGCTCACAGGGAGCAGGAAGAGGTCCTCGCAGGCATGTTTGTGTGGGTTCCTGTCTTCTGGCACTGTATGAGGCAAGAGAACTGGAACGACTTGGGGAGCACTTTCCATACGTAAAGTTTGGTAAACTAGTTTCAAGTACTTCAGTATTTGCCACACAAGCTCTTTCACCAAAGTTTGCCTGCCCTGGAAAGTGCTTTAAAGCTATGATATTATATCTGTATCCAAGCAGAGAGAACACGAGCACTTCCACTTATGTGCTCTGCAGTAGTTTGTAAGCTCCTTGTCCACAGTAAGTGCTCGGAAAATCAATTTAGAGGGAGAAAAGGCACTTCCTTAAGTCCCTGAAAAGCATTAGCGGGACACATAATCTGAAATGAACAAGCAAAGCTCTGAGAAGTTTATTGTCAGTCCAGGCACACAAGACTTGTGCATAAGTGCTCTACAACCAAAACAAAACACAACAAAAATTCCGGGTAAAACTATATAGTGGAATCATTCACACCTCATTAAAGTCCTTTGCAGTCAAGTAAAACTTTACATTTTGACTGGGTAATTTCTAAACAAGTGAAAACACAGAACTGACAGCCCCACATGCGTATGAGATAATGCGTGTTTATGAGGAAGGAAATACTTTTGTGGGGATGAGACAACATTACAACGTCACAATTATCAATGTGTGCCTTTTTGTTTGTGAAGTTTTACTCAGAATAGGCTTTAAACTAAGAAAGAGATTTTTGTTTCCTCAAAAGAGACACACTCCCCTGCTACGGTGATACAAGAATCAGGAAAGGACTGAGTATTGGTGGACGGTGAAGGATGGACAGGTACCCAGTTCTAAGTGTCAGTGAGGCGTAGACATTTTCTCACCTCCTGTCACGCTGCTGGAAGCAAAGTATTTCCCTCCAAACTGTGTAACTCCAATCACCTTGGTGGTAGCCTTGCAGTTCTGATGGGACAAGAGGCCATGCACCGGTGCCACAGATTTGCTTGTCCTTTCCAGCATCGATTTGGGCTGGCCCAGTAACTGGGCCGCGGAAATTTGTCAGGCGCTAATCTGTTTGGAATGTCAGGGAAAGCAGAGCTGAATTTTTGACATATGAATTTTCTGTCTTGAAGGCTCTCTGCTGGGCTCTGATGAATGCAGGAAGAGCTGGCAGCTGAGCAGAGCTTTGATTAACTGTGCTGGTGTGTGCCTACTCAGACTTCAATGAGATTGCACATTGTCAGTCAGCTGTCTCCTGGGTGCTGAATTCTCATTTAAGCTTTTGTATTTAATGGGAAACAGAGTTCTCTCACACTCTGGAGTTTCAAATGAAGTCCAAATTAGATGTCATTTACAGTTTTATAAAGGCCGTATGATATTTTCTGTATCTGTATGTTGTTCAGAAAGGGAATCGCCTAATGATTTTAACTTCTCTTTCTCAAATTTGCATTAATGTGCACTCCCTAACAAGATAAAAGCATCCCTCCGCCAGGCACATCCATATGGAGGTGGTGCTCATGCATATTTGTGTTCCCAGGTATGGAGCTATTCCATTTTAGCTTCCGTGATTCAACCTCCATTGTTTTAGGGCAATTTGAATGCGTGTGATTCACTGGAAGCCAGATGCACTCTCTCGATCCTTCAGAACAATCAGCACTTAGATTACAACAGGCTGTGACTGACGTGCGGCTTGCACGAAATGCCAGCCAACGTGTGTCTAATTGTTTAGCAACAAACAGATATTGGAAGCCAAGCTGAAGTTGCAGCTCAGGGACGGGGTATTTGACTATCATCTGAAAGGCCCTGGGCTTTTATCTCCAACCACTATCTATCACTCGATCTGTCTATTTACAGAGAGAAGGAAGATAGAGTGAAATAGAGAGGTAGATTAAGTACTGTAAGAGGGCTCCATCATAGTACATCAAGGAAACAAATACCAGTTATTTTAATACAAATAATTAGGAGAGTTGGTTAAATACGTATTGGAAAATTGAACCAGTAAAACAGGGAAGGCCACGTTCTCCAGCTGGATCCAAGGAGGCCGACCTCCAGCTCCAACTTGCGGCGAACCTTGGCATCGTCTAGAGGGTGCTCCTTTCATGAGCACACAAAATGTAAAGAGACAGGGTCTTGAAGGTTTACCTGCAGAGTGAAGAAGGCCTGGTAGGCCAGGCAATGTGCCTCTGAGAAGGCAGTGCAGGAAGCTGTAAATGAAGCCAAAAGCTCAGCAGAGTCCTGGGAAGCTGGAAATGCCAGGAACGTGAACAGAGTCTGCGGAGGAGAGTTGAAGGTGGTGAAGACAGCCATCCCGAGAGAGGGGCCATGGGGGCTGCCCGGCCTCTGCGATCCGCATATCACCTCACCCTGCCCGCAATGCTGGACTTGCAGCTACAGGATTTAACGTCTGTCCCAGTGGCTTTTGATCTCGCTTTGCTCCAACTCCTTTCTATTTTTCTTTCTTGGAAAGGGAATATTTTCTTTGTGCCATTTTGTGCTGGCAATGTTTAAGTTTCTTTTTGACTTTTACAAGGGCTCACAGCTAGGAGTTTGTTTTGAGTCTCAGGAAATTTTGGATGTAGGCATTTCAACAGTGCTAGAACTGTGGAAAGATTTTGGTGACTCTTAGAGATGGACTAAATACATTTTTCATAATTAGATGCAAAATATATGAGTCTTTGGGGGGCCAGCAGCTGAATGTTACGGTTCAGATCTGGAAGGTCCCTTAAAGCCTGATGTGTGTTTGGAGGGTGACGGGATCGTAGTGTGCTGTGCTTTCACTGGATTCATCCGCCAATGAGTTCCGCAGCTCAGTGCGCCGTAGGAGGCGGGGCCTCGTTGGAAGGGGATGATGATCCCTGGGATGTGACCTAAAATAAAAGGTGTGTTCTTGTCCCCATCTTCTCCCTTCTTTCTCTGCTTCTTGGCTGCCAAGGATTGGCCATCTTTTCCTTTGCTATACCCATCTCCTTTCTGCTTCTGACTTGGAGCCTGTGGACCGTGTGCTGAGACTATGAGTCGAAATAACCCTCTCCTTTATGTCGTGAGTGTCTCAGCGACAGGAAGTGATCAAAACAGGAAGTGATCAGCAAGCACATGGAGACAGCACTCGCCCAAATGAGATTATAAAGACAATCTGAGAAGTTATTTGCCCCTTCCAACATGTTAGGACACAACGAGATGACAACCATTTATGAATGAGTGCGCCCTCACCAGACATACATCGAATTTATAAGCATTTTAACCTTTAGCTTTTTGGTTTTCAGTTCTGTGAAAAATGAATTCCTGCTTATACGCCTCCTGGTCCATGGTGTTTTGTTACAGTAACTTGAACACAGTGTGCTAGCCTAGAGACAGTAGCTTAATAAACATTAAAGACGCTGGGCCAATAAGCACAGATGATTTCTGTGAAAGTATAACTAAGACAGTAAGAATAAACATAACTACAGTTCAAGTGTAAAAAAAACCCTAAAGGATCCTTCAAGTGATGCAAATAGGGACTATAAGGGAGTTTCTGGCAAGTCCAAAAAATTTTGTAAATTTTAAAAGAAAGAGTTGATTACAAGAACAGATGTCTTGAACAGAGCAGAAGGAAGGAAATGCAGTCACATTTCAAGTTTGGAAATAGAGTAACTATGCAGTAAATCTTCTTGATGTAATGGGCTCTTTATCTAAAAAAATTTGATGTTGATACCTACTCTATCATACACAAATAATTTGGATTAAAGCTATAATTGTTAAATGAAAATATAGTCTAACTTTTTTTTTTTTTTTTTTTTTTTTTTTTTGAGACAGGGTTT
>NW_004955412.1:6489806-6530261 GCF_000276665.1 Chinchilla lanigera | reverse complement strand
TTTGGCTTTTTGAGACAGGGTTTCACTATGCAGTTTAGGCTGGCCTTGAACTCACTTTGTAGCCCAGGGTGGTCTTGAACTTGCAGAGATCCTCCTGCCTCAGCCTCCTGAGTGCTGGGATTACAGGCATGTGCTACCACACCCAGCCTATGGTCTAACTGTAATTAATGTAATTTTAGGGGTTGAGGTAAAGGAGAATAATTTTTAAGTAAGACAGGAAAACCGAGTCAAAGAAGAAAAGTTTGACAGATTTTTGCCCATAAAAACTGAAAATGTTCACATTCAAAACATATTAAGCAAAGCCAAAAACAGAAGAGAGAGGGAACAGAAAATGCGGCAGACTAACGTCATTAGTAGGGAAGGTGCAGTAGAAAATTGTATTGGTTAAAAACGATACAAAATATTAAAAAAGAAAATGTATAAAAGAAAAATCAAATACTTTGTGCAGGAAAATGTGTTAAATCTAACTAAAGGTTTTCAATACAATCTAAAACAGTAAATGAGCCATGCTAGCAACATATTTGCAACAGTTAAAAAGATTGATTACCTACAGTGCTGGTGAGGGTAAAAGAAAACTGCTTCTCATTTACTACTGGTATTCAGGTGAATTGCTATTTTCTTTTTGTAAATTAATCTGGCAGCATCTACTAAAATTAAATAGGTACATGTACTTTGGTTCAACAATACAGTTTTAGTTGAATAATTAAAAACACTTCTAGTAATATTTTATTGGAGCATGGATAATTAAAAAACTGAGGGTGAGAAAAATCTGAAAGCAATGAACACAAATATGATAAAAATGTACTAGATACAAACTACAGAACGTTGTTTTCCAAGTACATAGACGACTGCACCAGTTTTGTATGCAATGGTCTGTGAAATGTCCATGATACATTTTTAACAGCTTCACTGATATATAAAACCCACTCATTTACTACATTCAGTTCAATGGTTTTTAGTATATTCATAGACTTGTGCAACCATCACCACTGCTTTCAAAATACCGGACCCATTAGCAAATGCTCTCCGTTTCCCCACCCACCTACAACCAGCAAGCTCCATGTCTTGGTTACTTTTCTCTCATTGCTGAGACAAAATACTTGATGCCCAAATTAAGGAAGGAAATGTTTATTGAGCTCACAGTTTGTGGAGGTTGCAGTCCGCAGTCAGCTGGCTCCAAGGCAGATGGCACATGGTTCGTGGTGGTAGAAGACAGCAAAAGCAGCAAGAGCAAAAGTGGGAAAGCAAGCCTCTTTTCTTCCCTTTCATTGTAAGCAGGCTGCCCACTCCA
Organism: Chinchilla lanigera; assembly: GCF_000276665.1. NCBI lineage: Eukaryota > Metazoa > Chordata > Mammalia > Rodentia > Chinchillidae > Chinchilla > Chinchilla lanigera. The sequence goes on along the minus strand of NW_004955412.1, from coordinate 6,528,970 downwards.
GCAGATGTAGCATTCGCACCATCTCCCTGCCCTCCTCTTGCATAGGCTCAGGATGTTTACAAAGTGAGGACTCTGGCCCCTCCAGAGTCACTTAGTTAAACTTCTCAAGTTGACATAATGAATTATCAATCATTAAAATATCTTGGAACATAAACAACCACCCTAGGGCATGTCCTCTACACCCCAGGATGTAGAACTGCTGAGTTACTTAGGTAAACTTCTAAACTTTTCAACTTGACACAGTGTATCAACCATTACGCCCCAGGAAACCACTAATCTACTTTCTGTCTGCAATGGTGTCTTAATCTATTCTTCTAGCAAAATACCAGATACACAGTGGTTTATAAGCAGAAATTTACTTCCCAGTCCTGGAGGCAAAGAAATCCAAGATCAAGGCACTGGGAGATTCGGTGCCTGGTGAGAGCCGAGCTTCTGGTGCATAGTGTCTTTTTACTATATTTTCACGTGACAGAATAGCAAGGAAGATCTCTGGGGCCTCTTTCATTGGGACTTCAGCCCATTCTAATCACCTCCCCAAATACTACCTCACGCTGGGGGTTGTGTTTCCACACAGGAAGGTGAAGGATGGGGAGACACAAACATCGAATCTGTAGTGCACGGGTTTGCTGATTCTGGGTATTTAATCTGAGTGAGCTCACACATGGTCCTTTGTGACTGGCTTCTTTCACTTCACATCCTGTGTTCAAGGTTCATTAATATTGCAGCACGTTTCGATCTCAGTTCTTCTTCACTGCTGAACAATATTCCAGTGTGTAGATAAACCCCATTGTAAAGAATCCACTTATCAGCTGGTGAGTTTAAATGGAATTAAAATTAGGTTTTAATGTCTTTTCACTACTACGAACCATGCTATTATAAACATTTGTGTAAGGGTGTTCATGTGGACATCAGATTTTATTTCTCTTGAGTATATGCCTAGAAGTAGAGCTGCTGTCATATAACAACTCTATTTTAACATATTAGAAATTCTTGCACTGACTTCTAAAGTTGTTGTATCATGATTTGTTCTTTTTTTAATGAAATCAAGTAATTTCATAAGTAGTCAGATCTCAGTAAAATTTTTAAAAATACATATAATATGCACGCTTCTTTATGTATCTGTTGATCTATAAATGCACATAGAATGCTTGGGAAAACAATATTCTACGGCAATATCGATTTAAATTGCATTAGGAAAAAAGTACATCTCTGAATGCTTTGAACTACTGCCATGAGCAGACGTCACTGTTGGAACCTGTACTAGGCCTCAACAGACTAGACCAGTGGCAGCAAACCTACGGCACACACGCCACAGCTGCTGCTGGCCGTGACTGAAAGCTCTAAAAGGTTCACCGCTACCGGACTGGACCACTCATAAGAAGTGCTGAACAATCAAAATGAGCATTTAAATATGTATAAAAAAAAAGAGAGAGGGAGAGAGCTGGGTGTGGTGGCTCATGCCTGTAATCCCAGCACTCAGGAGGCTGGGGCAGGAGGATCACCACAAATCTGAAGCCAGCCTGGGCTACACAGTGCATTCGAAGTCAGCCTGAACTACACAGTGAGACCTTGTCTCAAACAAAACAAAGAAAAAAAGAAACAGATCTATTCAACCCAAGTCAGCACAATAAAGAAATTAACCTTGAAACAAAACCACTTTTGTTGTGTTTCTGCCTTTTGTCAGCCCTTTTCTGCCTGTGAGGCCAACGTCCTCTGCTCAGATTATCAGGCGTTACTCCGTGTTATAGTGGATAGAAGGAGATGCTGCCCAGTTCCAGTACTGCAATTGAAAGTCAATTGGGTCGTTAAACTTTTTGTTATTCTGTCAATTCACATTACTTTTATATTGAAATTGGAATTTTATAAAATCTTAGTAAGGATTAAAAACATCTTTATAAGTTACCTGAATACAGATGGACAAGTCATATTATAATCAGGTAAGAGGTTTTGAGTGTTGTGTGTACATGTGCATAATTTCATTATAACCTGCTACTGGAAATTAGACTTCTGATAGATAGAATGGATCATGGGTTCAATCAGCACGAATATACCAAGTACTCATCAAGTGCTATGTCGGTCACATGTGCCAGCACTAAGACAGCCTTGCCTGGTTCTGGGGCTCTGGCTTCTGGTCCCATTGTCTGAGATCCTGCTCTAGGGACCAACTCTGAATAGGCTCCCATTCACTTGAAATGGCAACTTAGTAATGAGATGTCTCTGTTGGACCCAAAGGTCATACTCCCCAAGGCCTGCTCAGCGCCTGCTCAGAACCCGGGAATGCGGAACAAATCACACACAGCACTGGAGAGGAAAAATTAGTGTACAGTTACCTGGTGAATGGAAGGTAGGAGGCAGAGGGTAAGTCCTTTTCCTTTATTCCTCCAAGGATGATTAACCTGAAATGGAGTGACTCAAATGTCTCCTTAGAAGATGGTCACCTCAGAACAGAACTTGTGATTAGTACCAAGTGATCTCCTCTTCAAAATACCCTGCACTCTCCCTCCTTCTCTGTCTCAGTCCTTGTCATATAATCCTTGCAGATGAGAATAAACTTTTATGTCTCAGGTTTTTCTTTCTGGTGAAAACTACATTCTTCAACAGTTTTCTGTGTTATCATTTTTTAAAATCCTTAAAGGTATTGCCTTAAAACAATGGTAGGCTGGGGGTGTCCAGGCTGACTTCATGCGTTGTATTAGCTGGACTCGACCATTTCATTGAAATAGCTGGAAGTATCACCATTAGCTCTCTCTCTTGCAATGTACACTTTCTCTCCTCAGCAGAGAAATGAAGGTACCAGGTTTATTCACAAATTGGCAGTTTCCTAAAAGAGTGGAAACGAGGCAGCAGGTTCTCTTAAGGTTTGGCCTTGGATGAGCTATTTCTTGTCTGCTGCATTCTGTTGGTGAAAGGCTGGAAGCAAGGGGAGAAGAAATAAACTCCAGAACTGGTAGAAGCAGCAGCGATCGCACTGCCAGAAGATTGGACAGTAGGAAGCATGGTTATTAACAGACGTTCCTAAATAATCCAACTCCAAATCACTATATTTCTTCCCTTAGGAATTTCTTTGTAGGGGAAAGTTGTCTCCCACAAGTTATCACACAGCTTCTACACAAACACATGAAGAGAATGAAGAGGAAGAATTACTTTCTCAGATGGTCAGATCTGTCAATTCAGTCTTGGTACTAGATGGGCCGGGAGCCTTCACAAGCACCTAGCTGCTCTCAGCTCCATCCCTACTGTCCATCCTCAAGGAGATTTAACAAAGTGGCTGATGTTATTTTGAAAATGCTCCTCTGATTCTTAAAATAAAGGACCACAGTGGAAAATCAGTGGATGCCTCCAAGTAGCTTGTGATTTAAAACCTGCCAGGAAGCCCTTGACTGACAGGGGACAGAGGAAGTGGTGGGGATGAACAGCCTCTGCTGCTATTTACAGTCATTCACCCATTATGGTGCTTGCAGGGGGGCGCAGCCTGGACTGTGTTAGTCCTTCACCCCTCACCCGCCAAAGAACAGATTAGGGCAATGGTATTTTAAAGCACTTTTCCATATGGAGCTTCTGGTAGCAATGTGAGAATTGGAATATTTGTAAGGCTCAGAGCTTGCCTGTTTTCCAAGGACTGCAGCTCCACCCCAGGTGCTCAGAGGGGTAAGCCCAGCAGCACTGGATTCTAGCCCAGCACCCCGCACCCAGCCGCAGGCAGCACGACCTGAGAATCAGACGCAGTGGTTTTAGGCAGGTCCCCAAGGGTTTTCAGAGTAAAGGCTGAGCAAAGAGAAAAACCAGATGCTTGTGAGCAAGTGCCCATGCAAAAGCAAAACAAGAGAGCAGAGGCAAGTCTCTGTCTGGAAGCGCTCTAGTCTGTCCGGTGGGTTCTCCTGGTGGAGAAATGAATGCAGTTTCTAATCTAACGAAATATTTGTAATCTATTCTCAGGAAGATAGAAGATAGCTGCGAAGTTATGAAATAAGAAGTATCAGGATGAATTCCATGATAAAACAGATACTCCCTGGAATCACAAGTAGTAGAAGCAATATTTCAAAAACATATCAAGAAAGGAAATAAACTTTTTAAAGATATAGAGACTGGAAGAATAACAAAAATGACAAAGAGGGTAACAAAGTTTAGAACGACTGCACATGAAGAAATGACACAAGATTAATTGAATTTCCTAGGGGAAAGTACTGAGTAAATGGAAGAAATTTATCAAGAGGATAACTGAAGAAAACTGCAAAAATTTAAAGCCTAAAAATTTAAAATTGGCATATAGCTGCAGAAGATTGAAGAGCAGATGCCAGCATTATAACCCATTCTAGTAACATTCTTAATCTTCAAATAAGAAATTCTTGTATGATAACTAAAAGCAAGAAAAAATCCTGCAAAATTCCTTTTTTAAAAAGGGGTCTGGGGGCTGGGGATATAGCTCAGTGGCCAGCACCTGCCTGGCAAGCACAAGGTCCTGAGTTCAAGTGCTGGTACCAAAAAAAAGAAAATAATATAAAAAAAGATGTCTAAATACAATATAAGAAACAGGTTTGGCATTACAGATCTCTCAGGGACAGGTATGAACCACGTCACAAATCATATGGAAAAAATGGCAGAAAGACATAGAGTTTTAGTTTCAAAAATGTTCATCAATATTTGTTTCTTTAGGAAAATCTGTCATTTAATTCCACTACTTTAAAAAGTCATTTATTTGACTTTTCTCTGGAATTTGACTGGACTACAGAAAACGAACGTTATTACCCTCTAATTCCCTAAAGAGGTGTCTTGGATTCTGCACTACCTCTACAATAGTGACAGCCATCAGAACAACTTTAGACCCTCATTAAAATTGGGATTCTCAGGTCTCACTCCCACACATCTGACCCTGAAGGTCTGGGCTGAAGCTGAGGAATCCTGTAAGCCTGTCAGCTCTCTATGAGCATGCACACACTTTTATTTGTGCTGTTTTTCATTCTCTGCCTTCCCCATAGCTGTGTTTCACTCTGTCATCCTTTGGGTCGTCTTTCCCCAGCCTCCTGCGACGAGGTCTTCTGCAGGCTTCACTGCCATAGCTGCTGAGTGTCACCGCTGCAGCCTGGTGCCCATCCACGGCGCGGCGTCCACTGTCACCTCTGCCGGTGACCTTCAAACTCCTTCCTGAGCCCCAAGTCCATTTTTTCTTTTTGTCTTTCGGACACAACTATCTCAGTGGCCCCTCCAAGCCAGTGCCCGAAGCCAGATTCGTTGACCCGGTGATGTGAACCTGTACATCCTCTTCTACGATCTCAGACAGAAACAATTCCCACCCAAGCGAGAAATCTCGGCTTCTACACGCTCCTCAGAGAGATCGCCAGTTTTTGGTAATTCTTCCTCTTAACTACCTCCCAACTCCGTTTATTCCCTGTTCATCATTAGTATTGCCCACACTCCAGGCACCTCTCCTCTCCCCGCTTTTGAAGCTTACCTATTGCAAGTCACTGGTAGTTCAGGGATGCTTGCCGCCCTGCATAACCAAGCGAAGGCCGACTCCACAACAGCCAATGGCCATTTCCATTCTCCAGAGGAGCACTTACGGATAGTATTTTAGCAAAGAAAGCACAACATAGGTGCCTGCACAAATCCTCAGAATGTGATGTAAGATAGAATGACTAACAAGTACGTTATGTTTCTGTTTCTTTTCCTTGTCATAAATTATATATTTCTTAGGGAAAACCTGGGTTGAATTTGCTTCACTTCGTTTTTGCTGGTTTTATAGAAATATAATTGATGTATAAAAATTCTGTATATTCAGTGTATACACATGAGAATTTGATACATGTGGTGTAACATGATCGTCACAATCAAGTTAATCACATTAATATATCACCACGTATAGTCCACATTTTCTTAGGGTGACAGTATGATGTGGGAGATGAGGAAACAAGATCTGTTCCCTTGCTCTTAGTGACTATCAAGAACCCATAGAAGGTTATCAATATACACGTACCAACTCCAAGATGCTAAGCATTATGTATTCAGTTTGTACAACAAGAACAAAAAGAAAAGAAAAAAGAAAAGAAAAGAAAAGAAAAGAAAGAAAGAAAGAAAGAAAGAAAGAAAGAAAGAAAGAAAGAAAGAAAGAAAGAAAGAAAGAAAAGAAAGAAAAAAGGGGTCAAGAGATGGATGGAGGGAGGTGGGAGGAAGGGAAAAGGGATTTAAAAAAGAAGTCATCCTGCTACACATTTTTTTTTAATTTTAAAAATTAAAAAACTGCAATACATTCCATTTTTTATGGCGCTATAGAGTTTTGGTGTATTGATGTTATGACTAAACAAACTGCTCACAAAGAATGTTTTAGCAATATAGCATTGTGAAAGCATGCCATTTCACTACAAATCTTACCAACAAAAACCCCTGTAAAATTTGTATACATTGTGTTCACCAGCACTGTTTTGGTAATAGAAGAAAATTATGAATACATTTGCTGGATATGTCAGTGCTATAAATGGCTTTGAATAATTTTTCTACCAGGAAAGATAAGAGTCCTTTTTTTACTACAGTGGATTAGTACATGTGGATAGTACATTGTTTACACCCCTTGTGGGAAGACGATACTTTATGTGACACATCCTAATTCCTTTTTTAACCCTCTTTCCCTTTCCTCTCTTCCTCTCTCCATCCATCTCCTGATCCCTTTCCTTTTCCTTTTTTTGTTACTACTGTACTCACATGCAGTACATGATGTTTACGTGTCTTGTGTGGAGTTGTTAGGTGTATGTAACACACCCCAACTCCTTTTGTTCATTCCATATCCCTTATCACCCCCCCTCTTAAAAATTATTCATCTCATGACTAAGAATTCATACTCTTTGACCAACACCACACCATTTCCCTTAACTATAGCCCCTGGCACTCATGTTACTCTGCTTCTCTGAATTTGACTTTTTTAGATTGCACATGTAAATAAGACAGCATAGTATTGATTAGTACAGTATTCGCCCAGACCATATAGCATTTGTTTTTCTGTATTTAGTGTATTTCAGTTAGTGTAATGTCATCTAGGGTAATCCATGATACCACAAATGCCAAGTGTTTATTTTATTGCTAAAGAACATACATGTGTGCTATATATGTGTATATCCATATATTAATGTAATATATTCCTCTATCCAGATACTTAGGTTGTAGACTATTGTGAACAGTGCAGCAATAAACACGATAATGTAGATGTACCTTTGGATATACACCTGGAACTAAGATTACTGGACCATATGGTCATTGTGTTTTCAATATTTTGAGGAGCCTCCATATTGTTTTGCTTAATGGCTGTACCCATGTGCAGCCTCACCAATGGCACACAGGAGTTTCCTTTTCTCTACTTTCTCACCAGCACTTGATATCTCGATGCTGTATTAATAGGTGTGGGGTGATACCTCCCTACTTTTGATTTGCATTTCCATAACGATTACTGTTATCAGTCAGGGTTTTACTGGAGAAACAGATATAACACAGGATGTACAAATTATAAGAAATGACAAGATTGGCTTACAACGGTCAGCCAGAGAGTTGTATGAGGAAGCGTGCAGAGGGTGTCTGCACACTGAAGACCGAAGGGATCAGTCCAGGGTCTGGAGTTCACTGCAGAGTTCCATGCAAGTCCATACCAGGAGGCCGATGAGTCTGCAACAGAAGGCTGAAGGATCAAGGTGGAAGCTGAAGAGTCTGCACCAAAAGCCAGGAGACGAAGTCCAAGCTGAAGGTGAAGACCGGAGCTCCTCCAAAAGGAATGGAAGTACCTCTGTTCTTCCTTATTTCCCTTTTACATTATCTAGGTGATGATCCACCTTAGGGTGGCTCTACATCCTAGGGTGTAGAATTGCTGAGCCAATTTCTGAGCCAAGTTTAGTTATGCTTCTAAACTTCTCAAGTTGACATAATCAATCAACCACTACAATTACTAACGCTGAGCACCCTTTTACATACCTGTTGGCTACTTGTGGGTCTTCTTTGGGAAATGTCTATTCAGATCTTTTGTCCATATGTTGAGTTATTTAAGTCTTTGCTATTGAGTTGTATCAGTTCTGTATACATTTTGAATATTAACTATTCACCAGATAAATGGTTTCCAAATATTTTCTCCCATCCTATAGGTTGCCTTTTCTTTTTGTTTGCTTTGTTGGACAAACATTTTAGTTTGATATACTACCACTAGTTCATTTTGCTTTTGCTGCCTGTGCTTATGGTGGCATATCTAAACAAGGCCAAGGACAATGGCAAGGAATTTTTTTTCCATGTTTTCTTCTAGGAAATTTGCAGTTTCAGGTTTTGCGTTTAAGTTTTTAATTTACTCCAAATTACATTTTGCACATAGAGTAAAATAACAATTCAATGTTATTCTTATGCATGTGAATATCCAGTTTTCACTGCTAAATTTTTTAAAGAGAACATTTTTTGCTCATTATGTATTCTTAGTGCCCTTGTCAGATTAGTTAACTATGTAAGTGTGGTTTTACTTTCTGTTGCATTGGTTTATGTGTCTTGTTTTTATGATAGTATATACTTTTTTATTACTACAACTTTGTAGTATAGTTTAAAATCAGGAAATATGATGTCTTCAGTTTGGTTCTTTCTCAAAATTTCTTTGGCAATTCATTTCTTTTATGCTTCTATAAGAATTTTAGGTGATTGTTTTTATTCCTGTGAAAAATGTTACTAGAATTTTGGTAGGGAGCACACTGAATCTATAGAACACTTTGGATAGAAATTAGCTGTAGCTGTATGATGAGGTAGCAATAAAATGTAAGTAGAAAAGATGTCTGACATGTCCAGACATGGTCCATCCAAACTTTCCAGTCAGCTGCAAAAGGAAAAAGAATTCAGGGAAACACACGGAACGTCACTACTAAGCCTTAAAAGCCATGCTAAGACGGGAGGGCTGAGGTCAGTCTGCTCCTGTGACTCCATGGAGGAGAGCCTACTCCTGACATCTGAACATGCACTCTGCACTGCTACATGAGCAGGAGACCACCCTCAGTCGCTAGGATGCTGAACTTCTGGGGGGTCTATTCCTGCTTTTTAAGATGAATTTAACCAGTAAAGAAATACAACTCACTTTTCCATGAAAATACTCCACAGATGTTATCTGAAGTTCCCATCAGACACATATAATGTCTGGTTGTCTGCCTTACATTCCCTTTCTTTCGCTTTCTTACACAAATGCACACACACAGATACTTTTCTGAGTCTTCAGGTCCTTGATAAAAGTCATGTAAGTTCCTCTGACAAATTATTCACTCCTAACATTTCTAAATCTTAACCTGAAGTACACACAATGAATTTCATTCTTTAGGCAGAATCATCTGCCTAACAGATACAAACATTATCCATCCTGATTCTCACCAACATAATAATGTTTAGATAATCTTGGGCAAGTCTTGTAATTTCCAGACCTTAGTCTTCATTTGTGAAGTGAAACTATCTACCAAGAGTTTAGAAAATTAAGAGAAGCTATATGAAGTATTTTATAAACCCTCGGGGATAAGGTAATCGTGATTGAAAGGGGGTAACTTAAATAAGACTTTCAATCTACATTAATACATAAATTAAAATTAGTAATTTAGGATTCTGCCACTCTTTAAATCTCGTGTTTTCTAATTGCTCACATAAAAGTTTAAACTCCTGTGTCGTATTCAGAGCGCTGATGAACCATTCAATTTCAGGCTAATTTTCTACCGCAGTCCACCCCTCTACATCCTTCCACTCCACTCGACTTCTTAAAATCCCCAAGGTGAAGCGTGGACCTCCCCTTCCCTGCGTCTGCTCGTGCTGCCCACAGCCGAAATCCCTCTCCTCCTCTGCCGGCTGAGGCTGCATCCCACCTCACAGCTCACGTCTCACACCACCTCTCCTGCTCCACCGATTTCTTAGGAAGAAGAATCTTGTCTCTATTATTAATTCCTGAGATAGGAAACACACGTTTTTATAACTTTGAAATACACATTCTTTTTTTTTTGTTTGTTTGTTTTTTTTTTTTGGTTTTTCTCCGGTACCAGGAATCGAACTCACGACCTTGCGCTTGCCAGGCAGGCGCTTTACCGCTGAGCTAAATCCCCAGCCCCGAAATACACATTCTTTAATGTTTCCAGAGTATGTATATATTTAAAACCTTGGAAAATTAAAAGATTATTAACCTCATATATTAAATAATTATGATACAAAAACAGAGCTAAAATATTCTTTAAATACAGTATTTTAACTGTCTTAGAAGAAATTTTGAACCACTGGAAAAGCAAACTCTCTCATAGAAATATTTAATGTTATTAGAAGTAAACTCCATTTTAACATTAACTCCATTAGGCTACAACTCTGCCAGGTGTGTGGCGATGTGATACATGGTAGAAACCCAAGGTGATCAACAACAGAGGAGCTACGTGCTGATATTCTGAACTAGCGTTGTAACTGTAGACTGGCTACGTATTTTCTTTAAAGCTTAAACAGTGATTTCACTTTGCTAAGACACAGTTTGTTGTCATGAGATTCTACTGATTTTTTAGGAACAGAGCTGCCCCGCACTGAATCCACTGGTCTTGGTTGCCGCCGCACGGAACATCGATATTGGTCACCACGCGATCCCGCTCAGCACTTGTGTAGACCGGCAAAGAGATGCACTCGTCAGCGGAGTAGGGGCCATATGCACCCTGTTAAAAAAAAAAAAGTTTTAAAGTATAGCAATACACTCTTTTTAAAGGAGATTAGTAGGTAACTAAAGAAACAAGATAAACCTCCAGATAATGCTTTAACATATTATGAAATAAATCTTTAAATAAATATAATAAACCCCTATCATACCACTGCAATACTTACTCATGGGTGGTCATACTTCCGTTACAACCAAATCCTAGAAATTATCATCTCTGAGCAAACATAATTCCCTTATATCATCAAATCTCTGTTATCCCTAAATTTTAAAGTTTTTGTTAGGATTGTAATTCAAATGAAATCTATACCCTACAGTGTACTGCTATTTCTTTAATCTCATTAATCTATAGGTTTCCTCATTTTTTCCTATCAGTTCTTCTCATGACAAAACTATACCATATTCTGGTTTTATGGTCACAGTCCCAAACTGTTATGTCCCCGTGTTCCTTGTATTTTTGTAAACTGGATCTAGAGGTGAACTGTAACTCACTTTTCCATGAAAATACTCCACAGATGTTATCTGACGTTCCCATCAGACACATATAATGTCTGGTTGTCTGCCTTACATTCCCTTTCTTTTGCTTTCTTACACAAATGCACACACACAGATACTTTTCTGAGTCTTCAGGTCCTTGATAAAAGTCATGTAAGTTCCTCTGACAAATTATTCACTCCTAACATTTCTAAATCTTAACCTGAAGTACACACAATGAATTTCATTCTTTAGGCAGAATCAGCCGCCAAATAGATACAAACATTATCCATCCTGATTCTCACCAACCGTCTTTGTTTGCACTGATGATTTCTCTTAGTGATTCAGCTACCCATTTAACAGCATTTAATATGCTAATATTTAGGCCTAAAATTGTAAAGCCTGAGCTTTTTGGTATACACAAATAGAACAAATAATATTCTTTGTAGTTTAAATTTCAGTTTGGGAAACAGTATACACACATATATTTAGAACATAATTTGGGGGAAAATGTATATTTGAGAAAATCAAAACAAAGAAAATACTACTCTAGAGTTTGTTAACTGAATGAAGACTCGCCAAGAGAATGCATCCTGACTGGGCTGCAGGAAAACGTAGGGACTGAAGTAAAGAGAAGTTTCAACCATTACCTGTCACTGACTGATCTCTTCCCTCTCTAATTCTGCTTAAATGGTGAAGCTTTACGATACGAACGTTTCTGTAACTGTCATAGCTCCTTGGCCAATCCTAAATAATAAAACGAATAATGGAGTACAGGCTTCCTTCTGCAGTTTTCTCTGGATTCTTTAGCCGGAACAGACAAGCATTACATATTTGTTGCACTGAAGTGATCTGAACTTGTGCATGGTGATTTTTAATACTACGGAAGGTATTAAATTACCATTCTCTGCCACCTGCTATCTCCTCTGCTTTCCATTACTTTGTCAAAGGTGAAACAGAAGCACTGGAACACTTTGCAGTGCTCCTCCTTTCTAGTGAGGAGATTGTGTTTAACTCTCTTCACTGTAATGCCACGGAAATTTCCCTTTTACCGAGGAACTCAATAATGCAAGTTCATTTTGCGCCTTGTGTCCAAATCCTTTCGCACCTGGTTATAGTTGTAGCTTTGCCTGTTACAGTGAAGTGTCACACCTTTCTCTCAAAGGCTAATATTTGAAAGGACAACACCACAGAGGCTTCCTGACACTTGAGACTTCTTGCCCGTCATGTTTTACAATCTCTGAAGTGGTAAATGTTCTTACTTTTGTAAAAAAGTTGAGTGGACCTGTTCTTAATTGACCAGTGAATGTTCTGAATAGAAGCAGAGCAGTTTTTTTTAATTCTTCACTGAATGTAATGCTTATGACTCAGTTCTCTCTTTCATACATTTATCTTAACAGGCAAAGCATAAGACCTTGCTGGGCCAAAATAATTAATAAAATAATAAAATTAAAATTTCATTAACTCTTAATGAATACATTGTTAATGCAAAAGACTTCAAATAATTTTTCTATTGATTTAAAAATAAAATAAAAAAGCTGTCCCTGAAAGAAAAAAATAGTACATATAAACAAAATTTTGTGTAATTAAAATTTAATCATTAAGAATCTATATATTGTGATTATAGCCGTTAATATGGTCAAATATCATAACTTTATTAAAATAGAAACTAGTCCAGTTGGATTATTTAACAAAGAAGCTAAAATTATGAAACTGTATATTCATTTGGGCCAATTAGCTTTTCATGGGCAAAGCTTGTTCTGTAGAGAAGTGTGCTGCATAATTTTTCTGCTTCCATAAATTTTCCAAGAAAAGTATGAATGTCTCAGAACAAAATTAACTGCTATGCTGCGGGCAAAGTAACTGAAAATTACAGGTGTTCTACAAATAATAAGCAATATACTAATAATTTGGAAGAAAAAATACATTTTATGAAGGAAAAACACATTAGATACAACTTAGTCAAACCAAAGAGGGCAACAAAAATAAAACCATGCAAAATAAAATTACGAAGGTTAACTGAATTCCTGTGGAATGCAAAACAGGATCTCCTGAGACTGGTCTATGTTATAAAGCTGTGCTCCCCCAGTCATACTGTGTAGAACACTATACCCTGATGGTGGGCAGAATGAAGTGTACTAGAAGTTGTATGGTTGGTAATTTGGAGCCTTCTCAGAGATTTTAATGCCAAAATTTTCAATAAGGAGCAAATATAGTATTTATTAAATTTGTTTACTAAACAACTTTTCACAGAGAACTAGTATGGAATGAAAACATTTTGGGAAGTGCCTTGGAAAAAGTGAATGCTTTTGGGGGCTAAGTCCCTTGGATATCTTAATATGACTTAATTTAACCAACAGCATTGAGCTGCAACAACATTAAGAATCCGCATCGTGGGGCTGGGGATTTAGCTCAGCGGCACAGCGCCTGCCTGGCAAGCGCAAGGTCGTGAGTTCGGTTCCCGGTACCGGAGAAAAAACAAAAAAAAAAAAACAAAAAAAAGAATCCGTGTCGTGAATGAGTGAAGGGGTAAGTACACAGAACGAGTACAAGTTATGTCTTAGTACACATCCATAATGGTGAACACAAACTCCAGGGAAACCACTCATCAGCACTCCCCTACTTTCAATTTTCCTTGAGGATTTACATTTCCAATTCGTATTATTTCACCTAAACTTACTTAAAAATTCTGCACGTTCTGCAACAAAGCAACTGCAAGAATGGAGGCAAAGCTAACTTTCTACTGCTTACAGAAAGTGATGTTTATTCTTTTGGTCTCATGCTGGTTCCTTCTCTCTGATAAAACTCATTGAAGTGTTAATCTTTCCACTCCAACTTTTATAGACCATATTAAAAAGAGTCACAGTTGCCTTATAAAGACACTTGCTTGAACAAAAAAATACGTAACTGAAACAGAGGTTGGAGAGTTTAATCGTTTGTACAGAGCTGGCAGACATTTTCATACAGGGCCAGAAGGCAAATGTTTTAGAATTTGTGCGCCACACGGTCTGTGAGATGGTTACCCAACTCTGTTGCCTTAAAGCAGCTCCCCACTACGCGCCCACACACTGCGCACAGCTGCCTTCCACGCCAGTTAGGGTAGAGATGTGAATTTCATGTACAGTACTTTTCACATGTCACAGAATTATTCCAAGCTTTTCAACCTCTTAAAAACGTAAAAGAGATGCGATGCTCCTGGGCTGTAAAAAACACAGATGCGGCTCTTGGGCCATAGTTTTTCCAGCCTTCGTTTATATTACTAGGATGGCTGAGTATTAGGTCAAATGTTTGAGAGACAGACCTGGATTTGAATCTGTTGCCTGCCTGCTAACTGTACGATAGTAGACAATTTATATAATCTTTTTCTCAGTCTTCTCAGTTTAAAATAATTCCTATGCCAAATATTTTGTGAGCGTTAGTATCTTGTACACACCTTGAATAGTGCTTTATACATAACAAGTACAAATAAATGGTAATTATCAGTCACAGATTAATACTACTATTGTTACTCATAATAAATAAATCATTTTAGTTAATGCTCAAGTCTCTTTATCTACAAGACAGGAAAACCTGCTCAACCAAAATCACAGAACTGCTACTATAGGCAAGTATGGTGGGAATTCACCACGCACCAGTCCACCTTCTTACGTCTAGACTGATTTTCCAAAAATACAAATCTGGTTTTTTTGGGTTTTTTTGTGTGTGTGTTTTTGGTTTTTTTTCCGGTACTGGGAATCGAACTCACGACCTTGTGCTTGCCAGGCAGGCGCTGTGCCGCTGAGCTAAATGCCCCGCCCCCCAAAACTACAAATCTGATCTTGTAGCAGAAACCGCCTTCCCACACAGCCAGTACACTTCAGTTTCTGTGAGTTTCCCAGGTACCAGTTCCTGTTACTTCTGTATCTGAGAAACACTTGGTCACTGTGACGCATACTGTAAGAACGAATCGAAGACAGCCAAGTACTCTGCCTCTTTGCTTCCCTTTGAGCCCCACAAAGACCTCCCTCGCTCGGCCTTCAAGGCCTGATGCTCTGGGAGCGATCCCCATCAGTGTCCACTGACGTAAATACACCTGCCTCCAAATCCTGGGTGCCGGTTCAGTGTTTCTGTTTGCCACTGCAGTCTTACCACGCTATTATTCTAAATTCTTAGTGGCTTCCTACCAGCTATAAAGTGACCTAAACTCCTTGGCACTGCAGTCAGCTTCTCGTACTTGGTCTCGGTCCTTTCTGAATTATTTCCTACAAGTGTTCCACGTGAACCATACACTACAGATATACTACACCAGCAGTTCCCAGGAGAACTTAATTTCTTTCCTCCTTCCACGTATTCACATCTGCAGCCCTGTCTATGTCTTACCTTCTACCTTTTTTGAATTTGTCCTTAAACTCCATTACTTCTATTTTACGTCACAGTTCAAGAGAGGTTGCTATCGCTCTGTGAGAGGCAGCTTTGACTTGCCCTCCTCTGTTCATACGTGGGAGAGTTGAGGCGTCTCTGATTTGTCAAAGCTCTACTACATAAACCTATATAACTGCAATTCTAATTCTGAACTATAATGGTGTCTTCTTTCAGTCAAGAAGACTTTCGGATGTGAGAAGTTTGTTTATCTTTGCAGTTTCAGTGTGCGGCATAGTATCTTGTATATAAACATTCAGCAAGTATTTAATGATGAATGAACGCACCAGTAAACTCTAAAGCACTATATGAAAAAAGGCAATTATACAGGATTAGACTTACTGTGTGTTAGACACTGTGCTTTTCATACAACCTAATAATGTGCTGGCTTTGTCCACAGCACTGCACTCCGGATGTGCATTAGTTTGTGGTCAGTTGGCTGGGTATTTCTCCAGGCCGTAGCCTTCATTTGCTCTAGTCACTTTCCATGTTCCATTTTTATTGGTAGGGTTTTTTTTAGCAAACCAGTTAATACCGGTACAACTATTTTATCTCCTCCAACAAGGTCATTCCATGAATTTCACTCCACAGAATTAATACCACACAATTTGGATTCATTACAATTCATCTACATCACATACAATTTCAAAAGATACAGCTAAAACCCTTGGCAAATTCTATCCTCAATTTTTGTATATAACTTTCAATTTAGTTCACAAACCTAAGATCAAGAAATGTATTATCTGTAATTTACCAGCTTTCGGTTGTAATTTCATACTATTAATAGAAAGACTGAAATAAAACAAATATTAACTTCTATTCATCCAGCTCACTCTAATACTAGGGAAATCTGATACAGGAGGAAAACAGGCCTCATAATAATGCGTATGCTCTTTTAGGTTAGACGGTACTCTGAGCAATGATTGGTAATTATTTAGGTTTTCTTTTTCATTCTTTAAAATATTCAGATGCTTTTGATTTTTAGAAAGAGAAACTATTACTGGAAAATTCAATGTTATTTTCCAGTGACAAAAATGTATTTTTGTAGCGAGCCGTACACGAAATAGCTTTTACTCATTAGATGCAGGATGAAATTGTATTCACTATATTCATACTTACATTCTTAAACTTAGTGGTTAAGAATAAGTTATATGTACAGCCATGTCCTGCCTTAAAGGTATGTACGGCTTGAAGTTCTACTGATGAAAGCTCGCTCGGTAACTGGAAGTTCTCTCTTCATTTGTCTATCAGCTGCACAACTGCCACGGTGTGTTACACCGTAACTGTGTGTTACACAGTTCAAAACACACATTTACCCTTTGGTTTCTTTACTCTCTGTGTGTCTGTGGGAAGTTTTCTAACCTGCACGGACACATGTTTACTTATTTGAAAGTGAGAATACCTGCTTTGAGAAGTACATATGGTACATGGAGCACCTAGTGCATTTCTGAAAATAAGGAACACAATACACGGCAGCTCTTCACATTAGACTTTTTCCTTATACGGTTATACGTTCTTTAGAAATTAAAACTGTTACTCTTTTTAAAACAAAATATTTTTAAAATACCCTTTACATGTAAAAAAATATAAGGATAAAATACTTTGACTGAAAATTTACTCAAATGCAGTAACATAAGAAAGGAAACAAAAAACTGACAGGCCAAGAATACATCTTACTGAAAAGAGGAAAATCTAACCGTGAATGGATAAGTTAAAAATTGTGCCTGTTACTGAAGTATTACCTGTGGAATCCAACCCATGAAACAAGGAAGAACTGATGACACACTCGGAGAATCATCGTGATTTTCAGAAAGCCGATTACCATCAAAACTGCATCCTTCCAGTAATAAGCCACTGACCTGCCACGGAAAACACATAAATCATTGAAAACACATTAAATTCTGAAAGATCAGGAGTTACCGTATTATATCTTGAGTACAAAGGCTACACTTTCCGCTGTGGTGGTAGATCCTCAATACTATGAAGAGGATTAAAGCATCTGCTTGGAATAGAAAGATCTGGATCAGTGCTTACTATGAGATTTCTTTAGACTAGATTCCCATTTTTAGTTAATATTTTAGTTCATATTTAGACATAAATATGAACTAAAATGTCTTCAATTATTTGCTTTGGCATTAAATTATGGAAATATAACAACAAAAACGTAATTCAAAAATATATCCTCTTTGCTTGGAATCTTAACATTTAAAAAAATAAATAAAACAAAACTCAGAATGTTTAAGGAGAAAAAAATTCACATGCCATGCAGAAATGAAAGAATAAAAAGGAGAAGGAACATCTTCCTAAGGTAAGTTTGGTGCAAATGGAAGAAACCCTGAAACTAAAACTGCAGTTCTTTGGTAATAGGAGCTTCGTATTTCTCAGTGTTTACTTTCTTAGTTTTCCAGTGCTACCTTCACCTACACAAAGGCAGTAAGTGAAACGTTTTTTGGGTCTGAGTTCTCAACCCTCAGCCTTCACAGCCACACCTGTGTTCTCACAGGTTGTACTTGGTACCATATACAATCTTGCAAATATCACTAAGTTTTAACATACTACAGATGATCGTAATGCTTCAACCTCCAAGTTTTCAACTTTACAGTAATGCAAACACAATGCACTCAGTAGAAATCACACTTTGAATCTCTCCTTGGGCTACAGTATGTGGTAGGATAATCTCTTGCAATGCTGGGCAGCTGCCGCTCCAGCACTACATGATCACAAAGCTAAAGAACCGATAACTATAGTGTACATCTGTGTTGCTAAGCTGTTATGTTCAGTAGGTTAGGGGTATAGTAAATGCATTAAATGCATTTGGCTTAATATTTCTAACTAAGTGAGTTAATTGGGACATAACCCAGTCATAAGTTGAGGAACATCTGTAAATGAAGTGTAGAATGTCAGATGAAAGAAGCACACCTTAAGTTGGAAAATCTATGACAATTTTCAGCTACATTATTCTTGGGAAATTAGGTACCAGGATGTAGTAGGAGACCATATTTTAATAGTTTCAAATATCTCATTAATTTTATACTACAGTTGTTATCTCATGGAAAATGTAATGGTTGATACACTGTATCAACTTGAGAATTGAGAAGTTTAGAAGCTTAACTAAGTGATTCAGCAGGGAGTCGGGGTCCTTACTTTGTAAATATCCTGAGCCTGTGCCAGAGGAGGGCACAGAGATGGTGTGGCTGGGTAGCAGCATACAATATAAGGGAAGAGAAGATGCTTACTCTTCCCTTTTTTGCTCTTGCTGCTTTTGCTGTCTTCTGCCACCTTGAAGTGTTGCCTTTGTTGGGCCCTGCCACCCTGCCTTGGAACCAGCTGATTATGGACTGAAACCTCCACAAACTGTGAGCTAAATAAATCTTTCCTTGCTTAATTTTGGATGTCGGGTATTTTGTCTCAGCAACATGAGAAAATCAAGACAGAAAATATAAGCAAGTTGGTTGTTAATGAAGGGGTTGGGGATATAGCTCAGCGGCACAAGTGCCTGCCTGGCAAGTGCAAGGTTCTGAGTTTGATTCCTGGTGCCAAAAAAAAATAGAATTACGTAATACTTAGGTTTAATATTCTTTCTACTATGCCACTGATGTAATATTCAAGCCAAGATAAAGTGTCCTAAATATTTCTACTTTAAAATGTAAGTTGAAATTAAAGAGTTCTAATTTAGTGCTAGAAACTCACCAAGCCAGATACTTCTTCTGAGGTCTCTTGAAATTTCATCAAATTTTACTTTAATACTATATAGAAATTTGTAAAGTAGACTCCACTGATAGTTCTCCAAAAGAACTAAGATACAAACTCATCATTTTCTTCATCTAGCTGGGGGGAAGTGGGAGGGTGCATGTGGGAAATACTATTCCCTAAGACTTTACTTCTGTAATTGTCACAATTGACCGTCTAGTTGCCTCATCAAAACCTAGGGAAACATCCTTTGCTCCTGGGGAATTCCCTACATCACAGATGGAAAACCGTTTTGAGTGCACCCGAAACCCACTTATCCACTGCAAAGTGCCAATACTTCAATTTAACCTGAACACTGAGGTTTTAGTTTAGAAGAAACCATCTGTACGCTTGGCTCTGGCACTGACAGACAGCTCTGCGCACCCCTGCAGCACACGTGGCATAGGCTCGCCTCCACCACCCCATGTGCTGCCGCCCACCAAGTCCCGCCCGTTTTCAATGGTACATTCTGAGTCTGTCCTTTTTCTTTTTCCCTACGCCCTCTGTAAGTGCCCTAGTTTGCAAACCATCAGTTTTGGAGACATTTTTATTTAGGTGCTTCGTCTATTTTTTAATTTGGTTGTCATTTGATTAAAGAGTTATTAAGAATTCTTCATTAGATTCTACATCTAAGTTGCTTACATACATGATTTGTGACTACAGTTTCTCATTGGGTGGGTCAAAATACACTATTTCTAAACAAGTTTAAGGGTGTTATAGCTTATGAAGAACACAAAAATTTTCTGGATTTAAAAATATATTTTAATACAAAGACAAGATAAGTATTAAAACATTTTATGCTTGCAAGATGCTGTCATAGTAGAGACTTGCTATTGGTTTTGCCTATTAAAAATTCAGTCTTACTTCTGGTGCTAGCTTCTGGCCCCTACTCTTTGTATGGATTTATTCCTCCTCCACTAGTGGACCAGAAATAGGACAGTCAGCCGAAAGGCCTTCTTCCCAGCAGCGGGTGAGGGGTGGGGTCCATGTCACGAATCCGCATCTTGCGTGCCGCAGAGAAGGGTTTGGGCCGGCCCTCTCCAATGGTGCGCTGTGAGGAACCCGCTGTGCAGTGCTGCACTGGAATCAGTGTTCCCAGAGATGTTCTGTTCATGTCCTTTTTGAACTTGCTCCTTCAGCTTTTCCTGTGAGCTTTGAGTCACTGAACATCGCCACAATAATTTATTCTCTCCTTAATACCTAGAGTTACTTTCTTCCAGAAAGCCTTTTTTGTTCTATAACATTTATATATATTTATGAAATTCAGTGTGATGTTTGTTTCCTGTGTACACTGAGTGGTTATCAACTCAACAAATTAGCGTGCCCATCCCCCCAAACTTCTGTCATCTCTTCACGGTGACAGCGCCGAACCCTAGACGTAGATCCCCACCGACACTCTTTAGGGTGAACACAATTCTTCTGCTTCGCAATATATCCTGCTCTACCGTTAATCACCTCCACCCTGCTGTGCTGTAGAGCCCCAGACCTTAACCCTTCTCCCGCGGCGAGGAGGAACTCTAACACACCCGCGGTGGGCACGTGAGTCAGCACGGCCCCTCTCAGTTTCGCATCCCAGCGGGAGTTACAGTAGCAGTAACAGTGGCTTTGTTTGATCCAAAAGAAATCAAAGCCGGTAATTTATTTTATACACAATGCTGTGTTTCTTGAATGCTTCCAGTTTTAATTTAAAGTTTGAGTTTTATTTTAATGTTATTACATAGCTTTACTTACCCGAAATCTTTAAAAACTGAAAACTATTTCAAACACACAGAACATGTTCGGGATAGTTTTAGAATCTACACCTCCCTATCCACTTGACTTGACTAGCGCACAGACATGTCCATGTCATGGCTTTAAGCAAATAAAGCCTAACACGGCTGGTGACTCATTCCTCACCTTCTCCGTTACTGTTCCTGGCTCACTCAGCCTTGTCCTTATCCAGGACGTGACAGATGACTGCGACTCTGTCCTTGTAGCAGTAAGCAGCACTTTCATCTTTCTAGATGCACTTGCATCTTAAGGGAAACGTGCTTTAGATACTATTTTGTACCCTATTCTTTTTATCACTGCTTTTAAGGTATAACCACTTTGTTCTTTCATTTCTAATAGTTGTACAACATTTCATTTTATTAACAGACAAGTTATTCATTTTCTGCTGATTATATTTAAGTTATTTCCAATGGTTATTACTGAAACACTGCAATAAAAATTACGTATGTGCTTCTTTGTGCACATTTGCCTGAGTTTCTGTGGGTGCAGAGATAAAACTGCTAAGTTGAAGGCTATACTCAGTTCAAATTTGCTTATATTGGCAAATTATTCCCCAAAGTAATTCTACCAGTCTATATTGCTGCTTGCCATGTGTAAGAATTTACATTGTGTCATAGCCTTGCAGCGCTTAGCCTACTGAGACATAAAATTGCCAATCAGAGGGGCTGGGGATTTAGCTCAGCGGCAAAGTGCCTGCCTGGCAAGTGCAAGGTCGTGAGTTCGGTTCCCGGTACCGGAGAAAAACCAAAAAAAAAAAAAAAAAAAATTTGCCTATCAGAGAAACATGAAAAGAAACCAAATTCTGGGCTTAATTTCATTTCTCCAATTGTAAGTGAGAACAAGTATTTTTCCTGGTGTTTATTAACCCACTAAGGTTTTCTCTTCTCATAAATTTCCTATTAAAATCCTTTGCCAACCTCTTTCTACTATGGGAATGGTTTCTAAAGACTGATTTGCAGAAATCCTTTGTTCTGTACACTGCTCTGTCCCTTCCTCCCTTGTCGAAGCCTGGGCTCCAGCTCACAACCCTCTCGCCTGTGCCTCCCCGAGTGCTGAATTCCAGACGTGCACCACGTCCAGCTCCTTTGTCAGTCACTTTAGAAGTACTTCCAAGTCTGTGACACTTTTTATGGGTGTGTTTTTAGTTTCAGCACAGCAGATTTATCAGCTTTTTCCTTTAAGGTTTTTACTTTGTGGAGCCTTAAAAAAATCTTGAATACAGACATTTTTCCCTATTTTTATTTCTAAAAATCTTTTTTCTTTTTTTTAATCTTAAAGGTAAGAAAAGCCTAACAAAACAACAATGAAAATAAAATCAAAGCAACACAAAAACAACAAAAATGATACAATGACCTCAAAACAAAATGATAGGTATTAACAATGGTTGCTGCATTACATACTGTTATCTTCAACGAAGTTGCTCTGTCCACCAGACATAAGAATGTAAGATTGATCAAACAATCAAAGACAGTAACAAATAACAACAACAACAACAACAAAATTGGAAATGATGCAGAGCTTCACCACACAAGATGGTAGGAGCTCAACAATGGTTCTTATACTGCCTATTGTTGGTTTCAGATCAGTCATTCTGATTACCAGATTCAAGTGTGCAAAATTGGTCAAGGAAAAAGGAAATTTTAAGCATTAACTGTTCCTTTCAATAAACTACAGACATCAGCAATGCACCTATCCCAGCTATCCTTGTATATACATGTGTAAACATCATATTTCCTCCCTACTATAAGAACCTGAAAGAGTACATAAATCTGAAAGGTACAATAGATATTGTGAAAGGGAAAAGAAACTGCTCAAATAGGAAGGAGCAACTGGGAGAGGGGAGAGGAAAAAGAAGGAAAAAAGAGAAAAGGAAAAAAGCCCAAAATAATAAAAATAAATACATAAACAAAATAGCATAGAGAACAATAAAAATGATACAGAATTTCAAAACAAGGGGATAGGATATTAACAATGGCTATTATATTACATAATGTCATCTTCAAAATAGTTGCACATATAACCAAATATAGGCATGCAAGATTGATCAAACAATTGCACATTAACAGTTCCTTTCAATAAACCAACCGATATTAGTAGTACAATGATCCTAGCTATCCTGTATATATATATATATGTTTTTTTTTTCTCTTCCTTCTTTTTCCTCTCCCCTCTCCCAGTTGCTCCTTCCTATTTGAGCAATTTCTTTTCCGTTTCACAATATCTATTGTACCTTTCAGATTTATGTACTCTTTCAGGTTCTTATAGTAGGGAGGAAATACGATGTTTACAAATGTGAATCTGAGTTATTTCACTTATGACTATGGTCTCTAGTTGTATCCATTTACCTATAAAGCCTCTAGTTTATCTTTCTTTATAGCTGAATAATACTCCATGGTATAAAAATACACCTATTTATCCATTCCTCAGTTGATGGGCATTTGGGTTGTTTCCAAGACTGAGCTATTACAGATTGTGCTGCTACAAACAGGAGTGCACATATACTGCTGTGGTATGATGTTTTTAGTTCTCCTGGAAAAATACCCAGGAGGGGAATAGCTAGGTTGAATGGGAGCTCTAATCCTAGTTAAAAATCTTTTTTCAAAAAGTTTTATTTCTGTTAACTTTGTTTTTTATGTCTTCAGAATCAATTTTTATTTATAATATAAAGAATAAACCAAATTTTTATCATTTTCTATTAGCAATTGTCTCAAGATAACCTATCAGAGAACCCACACATCCCCCCAATTTGCAGGGACTGCCGCATCTTTCACATGTCAAGTTTCCCTAGCAGGCACAAATCTGCTTCTGCACCGGTGTTCCCTTAGTCCCTCTGTCTTTCCCTATGTTAATATGACAGCTCAGTAACAGTGTAACACTGTGGTGAGTTATAAATCGTATGGCCAAAATTTCCTCCCATTTCAGTATGCAAACCTCTTTGTACGGAAGTTTTGCTATTGCTTCTGTTGGGAGGTGGAGTTGCTTTTCTGTCTCTTGAATTTAGGGTGGGATTGATAACTTCCTTTGAGCAACAGAATGTAGGTGAAAGACCCTAAGCAATTTCTAAAGCCAGGCTTTAAAGGCTTTGTCCTCTTCAAATGCTGCAGCGATATAAGGCGGCTCATCTCGTCTGCGGGAGCGCGTGAAGCCGTGTGGGGAAGGGCCAAGGTTCCTCAGTCCACAGCTAGCACCAGTTTCCAGACATGTGAGGGAGGCCCGCATGGCCTTCCAGTCTAGCTGTCCTAGCTGAATGTAGATGAAGACTGAGTTCCAGGTATTAAAATTCCGAATTTTGTTGAAATTGCCTTAAAGTTTTAAAATTGATTTTGGAAAGTTGTATTTTTAAAGTAGCACATCTTATATATGAACATTGTTAACCTTTTTACTATTCAGTACTTTCATGTAATTTTCCGTTTTTTTCCTCAAATTAGCTGTGTTGCCATAATTTAGGTCTGTACTTTTAAATAGCACATAATTAGATTTATTTTCCCCAAGGTGATAATATTTTAACTGGTGGGGTTAATATTTTCGCATCAGAAGACTGTGTTTTGTATTAAATCTTAAATTACTTGGAATATATTACGTATGTGGAAAATCATTCCCTGCCAATCTTACAACTGTAAAGATAGCTGAGGACTTTCAGAATCTCTTTTCTTGGTGTGATACATTTTTAAGCTCAGATAAACATCTAAAATTAGTACCTTAATTTGCAGCTTTGCTTCTTGAAGTCGACCTTTCCATGAGGCTACAAATTTAAGGCTGTCCACAGAATGACCCATTGCTCTGGAAAAGTAAAGCATCAAAAGTCACAAAAAATTCTCAGGTGTCTCAGGGTGTGCAGCTCTGTGGTAGAGCATGTGATTGTGCTTAGCATGTGTGAAGCCTCAGGCAAAATCTCAGAATCAAGAACTAAACCCTCAGTATTGATTATAATAACTGAAGACAGATGCAAGTATATTGTTATTTAAATTGAAATATTTGCAATGTACAGTAAGATATGTTATACCTATCTGATTTTACACTGTCTTTACAGTTAGCTGTTTACATGACAGTCCTTAAGTTTAGCATCTTCTTCATTTCCCTGTTCTACATTTTGACCATGACCCTCAAACACAGGCCTATTATAGGTGTTCAGTAAATATTTCTTAGCAAAACTGAAACCGATAATATTCTAAGACTATATCAACTAAAATTGCCAGAGTCATTAAGTAAATAAATTTTGTTCAGTATATATCTGATACTTTTATTACTCTTTAACTTGTTAAAAATTACAGTCTAAACATGATACAGCAATCAAAATCCGGTATAAAAAAGGAATTTGATCTTAAGCATGAGATCCTCTTTTCTACCAAGAAGCTTCCTCACCATTGTCCAATAGAATTTTCTAGATAAACATGCTGGTGTGCAGTCTAAAATGGCAGCCACATGTGTGTATTGAGCACCACAGGACATGGTTAGTGTGACTAAGAAACTGAATTTTTAATCATTAAATTTTAATTAAATTTAAATACTTTCATGTGAGTTCTGGCTACCATATCAGTTACCAGAGGTCTAGATAAATAAATGGCCAAATTTTAAAAGTTAAATTTCATCTTTATTCAGCTCTAACAAAACATAATAATTGAAAGCAATGTGCTTTTTAAAAAGTTAATGATAGTTAAAAGTAAGGTATTAGGGAATAACATAACTGTCTGGAGGTCAACAAAACATTTTTTTTCTTGACAAGCAAGATGGCATGACCAGAAGTGAAAAAAGCAAAATATTATCACCTTCGGGGACAGCCAAGTATTCCGTGTTTAATTACCTTGCAGTTTCCTGGCGAAGAGCATTAAGAAATGTGTCTGGATGGAAGAGTTCAGACAGATCAAGAGTATCAGAGAGAAGGGTCTGATTTTCGGCTCGCTCGACCCAGTTCTAGAGAGGGAAGGACATTTATATAAATATATACATACATTCTTAACAAACCAGAGAATTATTACGTATAAGTCATTTTCTACGAGAACTGCTTCCAAATCCCCTAAACGATGCCTAGGGAAAAACAGATTCCCACTTTGCTCGTGGCATGATGTCGGGGAAAATGGAACTTTTCACTCTGATGCCCGCTGCTGACGCCCTTCTCCCTTTCCGGTACCCACTACACCCGGGCCTGATAAGCACACTGCATCACTGCATCCATCCTGGTATCTTACTCCCTGGCCAGCGGAGGCCACCCAGATACGCAGAGAGGTAAACCTGCTGCCTTTGTTCTGCTCCCGTAGCTTAGCTTGCCTGCCTCTTCCCGTCCCAGGCCCTGTGTACCGCTCTCGTATCCCAGGCTCGGGGCTCAGGCTTCGGAGTGCGGAACTCCCCCGGGCCCACCCGCATAACGAAGCTTTGTGCCCTCCCTTTCTCTGAGTGCTGCTCGGTTTCCTCGCCGCTGGTAAACCTAAACTTGCTGTAGCAACAGTAACTTTAAATAATACCTGCGCTCCTCATAAAGAAGTTTCCTTGTACAACCCTTTTGTGATTAAAAAATGAGTCCCACATAAAAAGTCTGAACGTGGAAAGCAATTCTGTGCACAGAATTTCAGTTTGGGCCCCACTTCCAGCGACGACCTATCTCGCGGCGCCGCAGGAGAGACCGAGCATCCGGGTCCAGCTCCAGGACCCGCAGGCTGCCCCTGCGCTGGCACTGCACGCCGAGTCAGGCTCCGGGTCCACGTCTCGGGGTAACTCTGAACCAAGCCTAAGTGAAGCGTCATGTCCGAGAAGACGTAATTCTTTGTCAACAGCTGCTTTAAGGTGGTATCTTGTATTCATCTGCCATTTTATAAATCAACCTAAACCCCATTTGAAGTAATACCTAGCTGCATGAGGTATGTTTAACAGATATTTTAAAAACTGCCTCTTGGAACAAAAACATCTTTTTGCAGTACCTAAGTACTTCAGTGGTTTTCACGTATTACCTGACTTTGTGCTCACTACCACCCTGTAAGTTAGGATCTCCCTTTCAGAAGAGAAAATGGAGTACAGTGACATCAAAGGTCTTGCCCTAGGCCACACAGTAGATGCTGGAATCTGGGAATGAACTCTGGTAGCCTTAAGCGATTTGTTTCTCCTAATTCCTGCAGGTGCTAATTTTTTTTAAGGTGCTGTCTTAGTCACTGTCCTTGCCGAGACGCAGTACCTGGCACCCACAGCTTGGAGGAAGGCAGGTTTACTTCCGCTCACATTTTCAGGCTGTGGTCAGCTGGTTCCAGGGCAGAAAGGCCGCGGTGATGGCGCAGGAGCCTGGAGCTGCCGGCGCACCTCATGGCAGCCGGGGAGCAGAGAGCGAGGGGCGGAGGCAGGGAGGGAGCCGTTTCCTTCCCGCTCAAGCCCCCGGTGACCCACCTCCAGGCGGGCCCGCCTCCTCACAGAGCACTGAGCCCCCGAACCCATTGCGGGTGGAGCCCCATCCCCGCTTCCGAGCTCACAGAGCTTGGGGGGTACTTCTGATCTAAACCGCAACACATGCCTCGACAGACAACGGCACACTCATGATTTCTAAATCAGCTCGTTACTTCAGCTGGTGCAGATGGTAGCTACTACAGTAATGCCAGCCGTTAAAAACTTAGAAATTTTTCTTTTACTGAGTAATTTATTTCGCATGATTTATAAACAGTCAAGGAAAAATTATGCTTACTTATTACTTTTATAGAAAGGATGTGTTTTATGTACTGTAATCCACCTAAGTATTAACATTCCTCCACCAAGACCAGAACAGGAGCAATTAAAATCTTTTATAGCCCCTGTGTTTGCATTAATATCTAAATGCGTTTCATTAGTAATCAATTCCTTCAGCAAACCATTCTATATCCTTCTTACCAATGGATAACTGATTCATTTTCTGTGTGGAAAAGATTTTAAGAGATCTCCTTAATCACATACACTTTTTTTCTCAGACATTAACTTTTATAGTAACATTTCACAAAATATTCTCACTTAAATTACACACAGCTAATTTTTTCACTTCCTACCAAATAATTCTTTTCCTTAGTTGAATAGTAAAATAATTACTTACATCACATTTAAAGAGTAAATAAAATCCACAAAGTACAATAGATATAGTGAAAGGGAAAGAAACTGCTCAATAGGAAAGAACAAAATAACTGGGGTAACCTAAATATACCAGCTATACCCACAGGGGTATAAAACTCCTCTGTCATTCTCATGCATACTTATGAAATGTATATGTAGACACAAAGAAAAACTTGTACTTCATCCTCTTAGTCATAATAAAGTAAATTTAACATCTTAGGTAAAAATCTTCAATACATGGTACTCAGGGAAAATGGTTAACAGCTACAGAAAACAATTTCAACCTTCAACTCACATTCTGACAACAGAGCTACTTAAAATTCAGAATAGAGTATTATGCCATGGGTTAATGGGGGAAAAACACTTAGATGAGGAAAAGAAGATTGTGTAGGTGATTACAGTATGGTGAATTTTAAAAAAGAAAAGATTTAGGTTAGATTAAATAAAAGTAAAAAACACTATATTAAAATATACCTACCATAAATATGAAAATGAATTAGTAACACAATGGTATATTATTTATATGTTTATAAAGATATAATCATCTCCTGTAGTTATGTACAATTCAGACTTTTTGCTCATCAGAATAGTAGAAAGAGAAATAATATCAAATGCTAGTAAGTGTGCAATAGGCACAAAATTTGTGTAGACATACACTAGTTAAAATTTCTATAAAATGATTTTATAAATATCTCAAAATGTTTAAATATATTAAAAACCTTTTATTCAGTCGTTCCTTTTCTTAGAATGTAAATTAATAGGTTATTACCCATCATGTGCTCATTTAAAATTACTTCTAATACTAAGAAATTAGATGCATAAGTATAATAGAAATTGGTTGATTACATTATATTGCTACAATCAAGAAATTAAACAGCCAATAAAACACTTATTTGAAGAATATTTAATGACAACAGAAATAGTCATAATCTACTGTGTTTATAAGAACGTAAAATGTATATATAAATATTATAAACCTAATTGGGTAAAATGTTATTCTAATAACATAAAAAATATTGGAGGAAAATATCAAAATGTATCATTTCAATAGGTCTGGCCTATAGCCTGTTAATGATTATCTTCATTTACATGTAATAGTAATTATGTAGTTTAAAATGCAATGCATTAATAAACTGATACCATTCTATTTTGTTTTAATGTGCTGTGTTCCTTATAAAATGTTTAATGCCAAAAACAAGTAATTTAGACAATCATTCTTCATGTGTCATCTTTTTCTATGCCTTCATCTCTCTTTCCAGTTTATTAGGAGTCTGAGAATAAATTCATCAAGACTGAAATATAATTTATCCAGAATAAAAATAAGTACAGTCATTATTTTGACTGGAGTAAAAAATACAAATTATTAGCATGTTAACAGCCCTATGTGTAAGAAGTTTATCAAATCACTGGCTCAACAGATGGTAATAAACTGCAGTTCATCAACAAGACAGATTACGAAGAATTATACTAGAGTTAAAACCTCAGAATAGTTAAAAAAATTAAGACTTTCTTGCCAGAGTTTGTTGTACCAGCTTCAAGGAACAGATATACTACTAGATATTGCCATTCTTTGAGTATGAATTTATCCTAAGCCCAGGCCGGATTTATATGTATGCCATTATCATTACAATGATGTGCCCTTGGTTCACTAGTTACACTGCTAATCATAGCAAAAAAGCAAAGAAATTAAGTGTTCTCATTCAATTGTAGTCAGTAGGTTTTGAGAACAGAACGTAAAAATTGAAATTCAATATAATGAGATTGAGCTGGACTAGCTTTCTCCAGCTCTAACCATTTTTAAGTACAAGAACCTTAAACAATGTTTTCATGCCCCTTGTACTCCATATTAAGGTTATTTTGCCTACAAACTCTGGAGAACTTTAATAACTTGTACTGAGTTGACTTTAATTCTGTTCTGCATCTCTCAAATTTTAATATATTGTATTTTAACTTCTAGGTGGTTAATTTTCAAATTTTTTGACTATTTTGTTTCACCTACAGATTAAGTGAGCATTTAATTTCCAAATACTTGAAGAGTTTCCACAAATTTTTCTGGTCTTGATTTCCTACTTAATTTTATATTGTGGATGGAGAACATATTTTACATAGTTTGAATCCCATTAGAATATTTACAAAGATAGATTGCATTCTGCACTATAAAATAAGTATCAATAAATCTATGTGCAATTGAAAAAATGTATATGCTAATAATATTGGATAATGTTCTGAAGATATCAAGTTAACAGTGTTGTTGAGGTCATAGTCTTGCTGATTTTCTATTTTTTTTCAACTATTGAGAGGCAAGTGTTGAAATCTGTAACTTTAATTTTAGATTTATCTATTCCTTCTGTAAATCTCAGCTGCTCATATAAAGTGTTTTGAAGTTGTTAATTGTGTAAAAGTTTAGTAATGTTAAGTCCTTTTGATGACTTCATCCACTTATCATTATAAACAGTGGATGTTATCTCTGGTTGTCTGCCCGATAATGAAACATTCAGGACAGAATTCTTTGAGCTGCTACTAGTACGAAGTCTTACTTCCCATTGCTTTACTTTTAACAAATTTCTGTCTTTCTATTTAAAATGGAATGCCATGATGCCTTATACCCATTATAGTTGGTCTTGTTTTTTCAAATTGATAATATTTCACCTTTTAATTGGTGACTTTGAAAATACACATTAATTTGTAAAAATGCTACTTGATTATTTACTATTATTGAGTGGAAAATTAGGATATAAATTGCCGTATTTTATAGTGAAGCATTTCAGGGCTGAGCAAAATGAATTCCGTGAATAAAATTATAGTTTTAATTTGTTTATAGATTAGATTAGAATTTTTAAATGAAGATATAAAGATCAGAGTATTGATTTTCTACCCAAAATACACCTTCTTTATGTTCCCAGTAATATTTTTAATTAAACAATGTTCTAAACATACATGATAACACTGACCACAAATGATTTACAAAAGTTAAATAGGAAATTTTCTACACACTAATTTAAGGATAAATGGTAGGAAAATATATACATACATAAACAAACATTCATTCCAGTGGAAAGCACTACAGACATAATAAGTAAGCTTCCTCTTTTGCTTAAACGTAATATCCTAATTTTTCTACAAAAATATTATTATTTTATTTCAGATTTAAGCATTGACATAGCAAGCACAGATTTTTGCTCCTTAGGTGTGAAGAACATTTCTAAACCATTTTTAAATTCTGAAAGTGACTTGCTGCTTGTTAACTGTCCTTTATAATTGTTCCTCTGATAAGGGAAAAGACTAAGATTTCTTTCCGTATTTATTAGAGAACTTCAAATGTTCAAAGATCCAACTGTTTTGAATCCCATTTTATTGGGTATTATTTGGACAGCAATACTCAAACCTTGACTTAACAAAAACCTTTACCCAAATTAATGATATCTACCAGAAATAAAATATTAGCAATAAATCTAGGTGCTTCTGAAATTTAAAGAATTTCTCATTGCTTAAAAAAAATTCAGCTATAATAAATCTCTTAAGAACGAAGTCTGGCCATGTGGTCTGGAAATAAACACAGATTCTCTGGGACCAGGAAACTTACTATCCCTTATCCTACCCCTTTTCTACCTCACAGCCACGGCACCAATGCATAAAACCATCACAACCCCACTGCACTACTGCAGTAATCTAACTGGTCAGCCTGCTTCCACTCTTCTCCACAGTCCAGTGATGGTAAACCCACAGCATGAACGCCCCAGCAGGCTGTCTGCATCACTGAAAGCTCTAACAGGTGCGCCATCACTGGTCTAGTCAGTCACCCCCTGAGTAATCTTTTAATCTTCTGCTCTCAACTACCCACTCATTTCTGAACTCAGACTAAATATAAAGCCTTTAACAAGACTACATGAATCCATCTTCATAGTCCCTGGCTATCTATCCAACCTAATTTCCAGTAACGTTTCCTTGCTCTAGCCAAACCTGGCTTCCCTATTTCATTTCATTTTTAAATGTTATATATGTATTTGAATTTCCTTAATTCCGTATGTCTGCAATACATAA
The DNA here is from genome assembly GCF_000276665.1 of Chinchilla lanigera. Taxonomy (NCBI): domain Eukaryota; kingdom Metazoa; phylum Chordata; class Mammalia; order Rodentia; family Chinchillidae; genus Chinchilla; species Chinchilla lanigera. The sequence continues at coordinate 6,496,842 of NW_004955412.1, read as the reverse complement.
TAGTGATGTTTATTTGGGAGAATTGGTGCATTACTGGTGCACATATCTTGATCATTTTCTACCCTCTTCCCCCCCACACGCACCTGAAACCATGTGCTCTTTAACTTCATGTGTCTCACTTAGCATTACGGTGTCAAGTTCTATCCATTTTGTTGCAAATGACGTGATTTTGTTCTACTTTATGGCTGATTAATACTCTATTGTATTTGCATACCTCATTTTCTTTATCCATTTGTTTGTTGACAGGCATCTGGGCTGTTTCCAGAGCCTAGTTATTGTGACCTGTCCTTCTATAAACATGGGTGTATACATGTATAACTATAGTATGGTGGCTTTAATTTTGGGGAATAGACATAAGAAAGCTATAGCTAGGTCAATGGCATTTCTATTTTTAGTTTTTTGAGAATTTCTATATTGATTTGCATGGTGGTTATACTGGCTTTCTTTTAAATTCCTTGAAAGGGAAAACCTATTCTTATCTCGGGGATTTTGCATGTACTGGCCCCTCTGCCTAGATTGTAATAACTAGAACCATAGTAATTATTAGTTTATATGTCTAAAATTTTATGTATTAAAACATAAGTTCATTCTAGGATGATGCTAATCCAAAAGTTTGGCTGTATATCAATCTTAGATTTCAGGATTTCACCCAAAATTTATTTTTATGTAGTTCTAGTATTAATAGATCATCTATATCCTTCACTAAAATATGGTGATTCCTGTTAGCAGGAATGTCGTATTACTGCGCTACTAGGTATTTCCCGCACTTGGAACAATGGCTCGTACATATAGAAGGTAAATGAATGCTCACAGAATTAATAATATATGTACACATATATAGATACATAGATAAGACACCCATAAGGTTATTCTTATAGTTGAGTATAATGTAAAGATAAGAATGCCATATATTTTAGAGCCACACACAGACTTTAAAATTTGTTTTTGTAAGTCCTTCTTATAATCAATGCTCATAATTTCAATGAGCACTTAGTACTGCATGTATAAAGCACTACAAAGGGGAGTTAGGAAAATGAAGAATTTTCTTTTCCAGGAATTCAAAGACCTGTAAAACTTACCAAAGTGAAATAAAAAGGATAAAACACTGCTCTTAAGGAATCCAATATTATTAGAGATCAGGGGAAAATAATATCAGCAAAGTAGACAAATAAGAAGAAAGCAAAAGTGTAAGCTGACCTAGAAAATGTAAAAGTATAAAACAGTTTCAAGGTGGGAGGGAAGGAGGAAGGGAAGGAGGGAAGGAGAGAGAGAGGCGCTATTTTTTAGAACTGCTGCTGACAGGCTACCGTATGATTAAAGCATCGGACGTGTTATAAAAAGGGCACTGCGATGTGCCTTCTCTTTTTTACTATTTAAACTATTCTTTAGTTTTTGGGTTTATATTTACCATCTTTAAAGAATCAACAATAATGTCTAGCTCATAGGTTATGAATATTACTAAATTCCATGTAAATTACATAAATGTTTAAAGTGAGAGTTGGGCTCAGTTCTTATAAATATGTATCCTTTCTACCTTTGTTTAGATCTTTTAAAGTTTAATATGTATTTTAAATACTTGACTGAAGAAAAGTCATTTGAAGCTGAACTTTGGCAAACTAGTACAGTGTATACCTACGGATGAGGAGGAGCCGCTTAGAGGAAGGCAGGGGTAATAAGACACTTCCAGATCTAGCAAGTCCAGTCTGATTCCCGTGAACAGTCAGGGTTAGTTAAGGGGAGGAAGAAGGAACTAGTGAAGAATCAATTTTCTCGCAGTGGGCAACAGACATAAAATGCTATTTAAGAAGCTAAAGGAGCTGAAGTAGTTAAGGCAGCGAGAATGCTGCAGACATACTAGAGACCCACTCTGTGCCTGAATATCAATCTATAACAGAAGAAAGGAAGCAGCATCTAAGGATAAGAACCTCAGAAAACACAATGGAGGTACAGGCCCGCACCTATACTAGGGCAAACTCTGCTTCCCTACATGGGGAGGTGAGAGGGTGTGGAAATAAGCCAGCACAACATTAATATCTGCTCATAGATACGGTACTCTGGCAGCGCCATACACAATGCCCAACTTAGGCCTAATCCAGACTTAATGCAGTCCAATACAAGAGAACCAATTTGGGACTGGAGACAGGAAACAAACTCTGAGAGATTCTAGTTTGTGGTGTTTCTGTTATTTGCTTGTATAGTAGTGTACTTCTAATATGCATGTCCATAATACAATAGTCAGATAGTCATGCACCATAATTACTAAATTTTTTCTACTTACCTGTATAGCAAGGGCACGAGCAACCAGACCTCTAAGGTACTGCAGGGGATCTTCTGGGCCCTCCCACTTGTTCTGCCATGTGAGAGGACACTGAAATTTTAAAAGAGCCAGAACTGAGTTTATAGATATTACATCAAGACTTCTGATATTCACGTAACAGGAAAAAGTTTAGCATAATTCACATTATCCACATCATGATTTCATTAAGATATATCTGATTTTTCTTTAATTTCATTACAATTGAATGACAGAGACAGTGAATTAATGTTTCCTTGAAAGGATTTTTTTTAAGTAAAAATTCTTAAAATAACAAAAACTGATGAATTCAACCATACATAGAAAGTAGTCAACCATATTTTCTCAAAACAATATTTTGTGTATAATGAAATCAAATTTCACAAGTTTAAAGACGTTAAAGATAAAAAAATTATTGGTCTCACAAGAATTTCTTTGAATTATAAATAAAGCAGGATAACAGAAAATTTATCCTAAAACTGTACTGAGATACATGGTATGAAGGCAAAATAAAAAGCCAGGACACTGATCGAAAAATAGCTGCCTTGCAGGACTTATATAATACTGGCCAATTAGCTGGCATTCTGTAACAATGCGCACTTCCTTACTTCACAGGTGTTCTGCAAGTTCACAGTTATTCTGGTATGCCTTTTTTGGTGAGGGTTATCTGGATTTTCCAAATATTTAATAAATATCATAAATTTTTTAATGTCTTGACAGCCATACAGGGAGCTGTGTGGATGAAATAAGCTTTCACTGCTAACACCTACTCAGAGTTCAGATTTGGAAGACAAAAATGTTTAAAAGTTGGTATTTTCTGCTTTGTTATCCAAAAACAGACAACTGATACATAGTACTGGGTTTTCACATTCACTATTATATGCTTCTCCTGTTATAACTTCCTTTTATAGTGCTCGCTACATAATATGATAAATTACTATAAACAAGCAACTTCTAAGATGCCTCCAGTGGTCTGTGATGTAGTCCCGTTCTTGTGAAATCCACTCACCTTAAATGTGAGTTGGTCACGGTGATACTTTTGTAATGAAAGAATACGGCAAAAGTAATGGTGTGTCCCTTCTGAGATTAAGTCACAAGAACACCGTAACCTCCGTCCTGTTCTTTATTTCTTACTTCCTTTGATCACTTTAACATAACTTACGGGAAGGCACATGTGGCAAGGAGCTGCCACATTTATTCAAGAGTTAGCAGACGGGAGAACGGGCAATAACCATCTCATCAAAGATCTTGAACAATATTGCCACTGACATAGTTTATATTTCCATAATAATTTCATACAGTATCCCATTTGAAATTCAACAATTATGTTCTGGAAATTAAAATTACAATGATGTGGAAATTAAATCCCATACTAAATTAATTAATTTAATACAAGAATTAATCAAATTTAATACAAGAATCAACTGGCTGAAATGACACCTGCCTGAGTGACACTCAGGACGGTCAGTATGTAAACCAACGCTCTGCCTGAATAATGCTCGGGCTAAACTGTTAAGTGGTTAAAACCACTCTCCCTGGACTTCTTCACAGTAAAATGGCTTTATCAGTAGTAACAGACCTGTGGTGTTATTGTGGTGATTACATGAGCTAACACGAGGTTCTAGACAGTTATTGGAAGTATTTCTCACTGATTCTTTCACTGTACCAAGGATTTTTTCATGACTGAAAATATTTTTGTTTGAAATAAAAAACAAATTAGTTATAATTTATAGTTAGAACATAGTACTTACAGTATTTTGACAATGACAGTTGATTAAAAGATATACTAATCCATACGAAAGGGAAAAATTAAAATGCAGTAAACACAATGCAAAGCATTCTTTTACATAATAAAGAAAAAAGGAAGACAGGGATACTGGAGAAGTTTTTTCTGTACATGTGGAAAAGCCGCGGATATCTCTTACATATTAGTGAGATGTACAAAGTTCTAAAAAGCCTATCTTTTTTATGAAAATAGAACTTTCAGGTTGACTATCAGAGGTTTCTTCATATTAACTATAAATAGCAAAACTGAAACTCTTAATTCTTATATAGTGCTAGAGAAATCTTTCCCAAAGTCAAGTTGTATAACATTTATCTTATCCAAACAACTAAAAATCAATCTATGCAGGACATCCCATATTCTTATTTCTACCTAGTTGATCTGCACTATGTATGTTTTACTATCATTTGAAATGGTCCAATTATTTAGCAGAAGTGTTGATTTCTTCCTCTACCAAACATATCCTCATTTTTCACTGGGTAATCATGCTTCCCTTAATCTCACTATATGTGTTAAAGTTAGATCCATTTACAACTCCTGGAACAGTTATTTGGTTGAAGCCCTAGTCAGTAAGAGTTCTGTACACTGCTCACAGAATTAGTATAGGAACAGGAATAACACACAATCCAACTGGTTTGGATCAAAGCAAATCCCATGATTTTTACTTGAGTGCTTAGGAAATAAATGTTCTTTCTGTTAGATTTGGCATGCAGAGGATGTAAGATTTGAGCTGGTAGAGTACTACCATGGATAGAGGATCTGCCCCAAATGAAGTAACACCGAGTTAATTACTTATGCCAAGAAAAAATAGCTGGAGAATATAAACTGAGCTCCTAATGAGAACCGTAAGCTCCTGCATGATGTTGATTTCATGTTAGCTATCACCAGACTCTAGTTACCTTTGTTAGTTAATTCCTAGATGGCTTCTGCCACTTTGAGTTTAGTTTTCCATTACTATTAACTACAAGATTCCTGAAAAATATATGCACAAAAACAGCTCTTTTAACAATGAAAAAACCACATACACTTAGTATTGGCTTACCTTTTGGTTTAATAAAGCACTTGCCAACTTGTGCACTTCTGAACTCAGTAAGGTGGTTCCTCTGATGACTTTGCTGAGAGCAGCAAGAGACTGATGAACACTCTGTACTAAACGAATGGCATTGAATTGCTCTAGCATGATGAAGGAAAATATTGGAGATCCTTGTCGATCACTTGGAGGAAACACTTTCTGATGAATCAGGTTTGAATTCTAAAAAAAAGTTATGACACATTTATTAAAAAGTAACAAACCACTGTTATATTGAAATACTTCAAAAGTTATTAAAATCTTCTGTTCCAAAAGTTTATAAATGGCCAAACATATTACGTCTGCAAAAACACAGGAAGAGAATTCTGGAAATTCCCAACACTTAAAGTGGTATACAGGGTGGGAAGTGAGAACGGTAAAAGGAGAATCACATTGAAAAGCAATGCTCAATATATTAGAAAAAGGAAAAATGGCAACCTGTAAGCCAATGCAGAAAGAGAGACAGCCACATACCACTCTGACACTACAAAGACAGTTAGAAAAGATCAGGGAAAAGGAGAGGAGAGAAGAGGGGAGAGGAAGGAAGGAGGGGAGGGGAGGGGGGCAGAGAGGAGAGAAAAGGGGAGGGAAGGGGAGGAGTGAAGGGAGAGGAGGGAAGAGGAGGGGAGGGAAAAGAAAAAAGAGAAGAGAAGAGAAGAGAAGAGAAGAGAAGAGAAGAGAAGAGAAGAGAAGAGAAGAGAAGAAAAAAAAGGAAAGATCATGGCTAACAATAATAATGTGCATAGACATTTAATTTGAAATCTACCCTTAACATCTTGTACTCTAAATTTTTCATTAAAAACCTAAAATAACTAATTCTAAGAATAAATATATAGCTATTTTATATATTCTTAAAGGATGAGGCACACAGATTTATATAGTACCAACATGTTAAACAACTGTTACATAATTTTAAACAAAACTAACTCAAAGTAATATTTATCATTGAAATATTGACACAAGTAACAAATGAGTACAACACATAGAGCAGTTTTCGATGGAATTTTCGATGGAATTATTAATGGGTCACAGCCATGTCTTTTTAATCAACCATCTTAAAACAAGCTTTTCTAAAAATAGTATTGAGCTTCATTGTGCTCCTTTTTTTATTTTAAAAATTAAAAAAACTGACAAAACAACAATGAAGACAAAATCAAAGCAATACAAAAACATAAAAAATGATACATGACCTCAAGACAAAATGATAGAAATTCACAATGGTGGCTGTATTACATGCAGTTATCTTCAACAAAATTTCTCAGTCCATTAGACATAAGAACGTAAGATTGACCAAACAAGCAAAGACAGTAACAAATAAATAAATAAATAAATAGAAATAATTTTTAAAAAAATTGGAAATGATGCAGAGCTTCACCATACAAAATGGTAGGAGTTCAACAATGGTTCTTTTCCTGCATACTGTTTTCAGATCAGTCATTCTAATTATCAAATAAAGACACTCAGCCACCTTATCCTTGACAATGGGGCCAAACAAGTTCACTGGGAGAAAGATAACCTCTTTAATAAATGGTGCTGGAAAAACTGGCTTTCCACATGACGAAGACTAAAACTAGACCCAAGCCTATCACCATGCACCAAAATAAAGTCAAAATGGCTTAAAGATCTAAATATTAAAACAGAAACACTAGATCTAACGGAGGAGAAAGTACGTGGAAGTCTTGAAGACATAGGGGTAGGTAGAGAGTTCATGAACAAAAATCAAACTGCACGGGAAACACTTCAAAGAATCAACAACTGGGACTTTATCTTATTGAAAAGTTTTTGGACATCAAAAGAAATCACCAACAGGGTGCAAAGAAAATCCACGAATTGGGAAAAAATTTTAGTCAACTGTCCCTCAGACAAAGGACTCCTGTCTAGAACATATAAA
>NW_004955412.1:6467817-6489510 GCF_000276665.1 Chinchilla lanigera | reverse complement strand
CTTCGTATTTTTCCAGAAGAACTGAAATCATCATACCACAGCAATACATGTGCACCTATGTTTCTAGCAGTGCAATTTGTAATAGCAAAATTTTGAAAACAACCCAAATGTCCACCAACTGAGAAATGGATAAAAAAGATGGGATATTTTCATACAGTGGAGTATTACTTAGCTATAAAGAAAGATAAACTAGAGACTTTTATAGGTAAATGGATGCAACTAGAGACCATATTCATTAGTGAAATAAATCAGATTCACATGTGCAAATATCATATTTCCTCCCTACTATAAGAACCTGAAAGAGTAAATAAAATCTGAAAGGTACAATAGATATTGTGAAAGGGAAAAGAAACTGCTCAAATAGGAAGGAGTAACTGGGATGAAGGAAGAAGAGGAAAAAGAAAGAAGGAAGAGGGAAAAATTATGTATATATACACACAGGATAGCTGGGATAATTGTACTACTCATATCTATTGGTTTATTGACGGGAACTGTTAATGTGTAATGGTTTGATTAATCTTGCATGCCTATATCTGGTTATAAGTGTAACCATTTTGAAGATGACATTGTGTAGTATAACAACCATTGCTAATATCCTATCACCATGTTTTGAAATTCTGTATCATTTTTATTGCTCTCTATGCTCTTTTACGTATTTGTTTTTGTTATGTTGGTTTTTTTAAATGAAAAACAAAATTTATATGTATATATAAGGATAGCTGGGATAGGTGTATTGCTGATGTATGTGGTTTATTTAGAGGAACAGTCAATGCTTAAAATTTTCCTTTTTCTAAAACAAGCTTTTTAAAAAACTGAGAAAATATAAATGACTGCATTGTTTGCTTTTGAAGGATTGCTTGTGACATCTGAAAGTCCACCTTGTCTTTTAAAACCACACTGTATTCAGAGAAAATCATTATCTGATCGTGGAGGAGCCAAGGAGCACACACGACGGCACTTATAAACTGTCAGCTAAGGGGTCTTCAGCCTACTTCGGTTAGGGTTAGGTGTGCATCCAGGGGGGCTTCACTGAAATACTTCAAGTGGGTTATGATTTTACACTTGAGTAAAATTAACGATCCATGGAGGTAGTGTTCTTTTCATTTATTGGTAAGTAGAGCTTTTGGTAAATGGTTCTTTCTCTAAAAGAATTTTTGTCAACAAAGGATATTCAAACTGTGGCTGGATCAGACCTTCAGAGGTTTGTTTGCAAAGGTCTCGGCAAGTGTGTCAGCCTTTATAGGCCGTAAGGTCGCAGTTCTGCTGCCGGAGCATGAAACAGTCATAAAGAATATACAGACACGTGGTCATACAGGTATATGGTTTAATAAATCAGCCCTTTCAGAATACAGTAGATATAATTATCGTATAATAAATGTTTAAATAAAGATGTCTTTGTGACATCTTTCAAATTCCTTATAATCAGCAGCAACAGAAACCAGTTTAATACCTTTTGGTTATGGAAGCAATCATTTTCTTTTTTTGCTGCAGCCGATGTCTCAGGCACTTTATTTGACACAAGACATAATATCTGACATTTACAACTTAAAGGAGAGAAGACGCACTTGGGCTTATGGTTTTCAGAGGCTTTGGTCCATAGCTGACTGGCTCCAAGGCAAAACTGGCGTCGTGGAAGGGTCTGGCAGAGGAAAAGCGACTCACACCATGGTAGGAAGTAGAAAGACCAGGGAAGCAGGAAGGGAGATACGTCCTCCCGAACATTCCCTTAGGGACCCAACTACCAACAACACACGCAGCCCTGGCTTCACAGTGGGTGAATCCACAGATGAGTGTAACGTTTCCATGATCCAACTACCCTCTCTAAAAGCCCCACCTCTAACAGCGCGAGAGTTTTCAAGGACATTCCAGATGCAAAACTGTAACAACCAGCTTGAGCTGGGTTTCTGATCACTGCAACCCCGAGGGTCCTGAGTACCTAAAGCACATTCTGGACGGTACTTTCCCCAGCAGTCACTATCACAAGGGTCAAAATCTGACATGCGTGCATTAAATTACATGTATCCCAAGTGCACTTCTAACAAGCTTATGGAAAGCGGAGGGAACCAAATAAAAAAGGAAATGATGCAAGTTTTATGAATTCAAAGATTCATTGTAGATTTCTGGCAGTCCATGTCACAGGCTAGCCTGCTGTCTTACTGTTCTATTTTATTGAACCTACAGCCAGTGATTAGTGGTCAAATAGTCTTAGCTTTCTGAATCTGTTCTAGTTGGTAACAACTACTCCATTCCATACCAAATTATTGAGTAGATCAAAGGAAACCAGAATAGTCTTATTTAACTGTGCATTTCATTCATTTTAGCTGCTATGAAATAAATAATGCTTACTTGAGAAAACAGAGTTCAACAGAGGACAAGTGTGTGATAATCACCCAATAAACTAATCAAATCATAAGTGATGAAAAACTAAAACAGAAGGCAAAATAGCCAGCACAGCAAGTAAAGTCAGTGTTGAAAGACAGAGAGGAGTGCTCTGGCAGATCTTTTGCACTGAAGTTAATGTGCACTATCACATCTCACTAAAAGAAAGTTTGAGGGAAAGCTAGGGAGGGCTAATACAAAGGAGATTTTAAGATATAAATGATCTGCTAATTGTATATGCCTAGAGTTTCATAGCTTTTATGTATAATGCCATGCCACTAACAAACCCTGAAGCAGGTACCTGTAGGAAGAGATACAACACCAGTAGACATACAGTGACACCTCAGTTCATGAACTTACTTTGTTCTACAATTTTGGAAAGGGTGGCCATGCTTCTGTTTGTGTAGGAAAGATGGCCGTAGTCATGTTTGTTCCCCAATAGATCTTGTAAACAAAAACCAAATTTTGCCAAATGCTTCTATTTGCAAACCGGATTATTTGCAAACAAAAATGTTTGTGAACCAAGGTAGCACTGTAATTGTCAAGAGAACTTTTAGTTTTATTTGTATTCTTTCATCTTTTATAACAATATGTTATTCACAAAAACTTCGGTGCAGTATATAAAAATAGTTTTTCTAACCGAAAGACTAGGTTATTGATAGAAAAGATGGCATATTAATAAAATCCCATTTTATTTCTAAGAACACGTCTTCAATAGCCTGTCTGTTTCTACAACTTAGAGGACAGATTCTGTTCTTTGAAGCTATAAAAAGAAAAAAAAGGATGCCACCTATCCCAGAACTCTGGTCAATGTAGAGGTCCATCCCAATCTGGTCAATGTAGAGACTCAGCCCCTGGCTTAAGAAATGGCTGGGGATGTAGTTTGGTACGAAGTCCCTGGGCTCAATCCCCAGTACTCGGAGGGAGGGCAGTGAGAAAGAAAAGATGTGGTCTAAGAGAGTAACAGAGTACCACACAGTCTTGCATAAAGAGGCCAAACACACACCGTGATATTGAAGTGGAAGAACGGCTAACATTCAGGGAATACACGAGCCAAGCACACACATTTCTCTAGCAAGTTATTTTGTTATGTTTTAACAGTTTCAGGAATACAGTGAAGTTGATGTGAGGGTGGTCTGGCTACAACACGCTACCCTATTGATCGCCAGGGTGGACTGGGCTGCTCTGGCCGGCTAGGTGGGTGTCCCGTTCCCCTCCCTGCTCCATGTGTCCCGCCAGAAGCCTGTGTGCTAGGTGGAAGGGGACGACCAGCCCCACTACAGGAGGACTGTTTCCTCAGTCAAGGATACAAGAGCAGCTGCACTCCCCTGCAAAACCTCCGAACAAGCTCTCAAGGAAGACGGTGAAGTGAGAAAGAACAGAATTTGAGAGTTTGGATCTGTTTACAGGAAAAAAATATGACATCATTTTGTTCAAAATGAATAGCTTTTCTTCCCCATGTTCTAACAATTAAATGATGCACTTTTTTCTTGACAGTGGAATGCTTTCTGGTGTGGTTTATGTACATTACTGACTCTCACACAAGAGTATAATCTATTTTACAGTTTGAGATGAATCCAATCACTATTAAATAGCAAAGTAGTTAATTTCTTAAACCTGAAAAAGTAGTAACATATAAGGGTATCCTAATTCACCTAAAGGGGATTGCTCAGGACAAACCTACAGGCCAGTGGAAAGTGGTATGAGATTTTTACAGTACTGAAGAGAAAATAGAATCCAAAAGAAAATAGGAATAGCCACACTTTTATCCATAAGACATACTTTGAATAAAAAGCAGTAAGAGAAAAAGGAGGTCATTATAAAGTAATAGTTGGCCAATTCAACAAGAGGAAATAATAATCCAAAGTATGTATGTACCCAATATTGGAGCACCTAAATATATAAAGCAAATATTAGGCTCCAATACAGTAATAGTAAACAATTTTAAAACCCTCCACTTTCAGCAAGAGACAGATCATCCAGACAGAAAATCAACAAAGAAACAACCGAGTCTGATTGTCCTTAGCTAGATCGAGAAAGGATGCAAATACAATAAAATCAGAGATGAAGGAAAAGCATTACAACTGACACCAAAGAAATACAATTTGAGATATTAGGAACAATGGACAAGTTCCTACACATCTTACCAAGACTGAAGCATGAAGCGGTAGATCAATAACAAGTAAGAGACTGAATAAGTAATGAAGTCTCCCATCAAAGGGAAGTCCAGAACCAGAAGGCATCACTAGTGAACTCTACCGAACATTTAAACAGGAACTAATTTCCATTTTCCTTAAATTACTAAAATGGGAAAGGAAAGAATTCAGAAACACACTCTAAGAGGCCATCCAATGGTCAAAACCAGGTAAGGACCAAAACAAAATAAAACAAAAAAATAAAATAAAACAGCAAAAAAAAAAAAAAAGAAAGAAAAAAGAAAAACAAAACAAAAAAAAAAAAAGAAAAAAGAAAAACAAAACAACAGGCCAGTATTCTTGATAAACAGAGATATCATATGTTAAACAATAATATTAGCAAGCTAGATCCAACAGCACATAAAAAGATTATTTGCCATGATCAAGGAAGATTCATCCCAGGATTACATAGATGGTTCAATATAAGGAAATCAATAAGCATCAAAGAAAAAATAAAGGACAAAATGATACGGTCATTCCAATAGATGCAGAAAAAGCATTTGATAAATTTAAACATCCTTTCATTACAAAAATGTACAACAAATTCAGTATAGAAGGAATATACCTTAACATCATAAGCCAACATATGACATTATTCTAAAAGGGAAAAAAACTGAAAGCTTTCTCTGTAAGATTTAGAATAAGACAAGGATGCCAATTTCCATCAGTTTTACTCAACATAGTTTTGGAGATGCTACCCAGAGCAATCAGGCATGAAGGAAAAAAGGGCATTCAAACTAGAAAGATGAAGTCAAGCTGTCATTGTTTTCAGATCACAATTATATACAGGAAACCCCCAAAATTCTACCAAAAAGTTTGATTTTATCAAAGTTGCAAGATATAAAATTAACATACAAAAATCAGTGTTGATCTATGCCAACAGTGAATTATATGAAACATAAATCCAAGAAAGCCATGTCCTTTATAATAGCGATAAATGTGTTTATCTGCAAGATGTACATACCTGGCTATAAGTATAACTAGTGAGTTGAGATTTCTGTAATGGAAATTAAAACACTGATGAAAAAATTGAACAGGACACACAAAAAGTAGGAAAATACCCTGTATCTATGGATTAGAAGAATCCCTATCAAAATACCAAAGGCATTCTTCATAGAATTATTTTAAAGTCCTAAAATTTATATGGAATCAGAAAAAATAAAACAAACAAACAAATAAACAAAAACTCTGCAGAGCCAAAACTATCTCAGGCAAAAAGAAGAAAGCAGAAGGCATTATACTTTTGTGACCTCAAAATATACCACAGAGCTGCAGCCACCAAGCAACATGGCGTTGGTATAAAACCAGACACAGAGACCAATGAAACAGAATAGAGTCTAGACATCAACAATTGATGTTTGACAAAGTTGCTCAGAAAATGCATGGATAAAGGACAGTATTTTTCAATAAATTGAGCTGGAAAAAATCAAAAATGGATGTCAATTAAAAGTGATGAGTAGAATAATAAAGCTAGACCCCAGTCTCTCACCAATTACAAAACTAAATTCAAAAGCCGGGCATGGTGGTGCATGCCTGTGATCCCAGCACTGAGGAGGCTCAGGCACAAGGATCGCCATGAGTTCAGGGCCAGCCTGGGTTGCATAGTGAGTTCCAGGCTAGCCTGAACTATGCAGTCAGACCCTGCCTCAGAAAAACAAAACAAAACAAACAACTAAACTCAAAATACATATAACATTTAAATGTAAGGTCTAAAACAATCGATCTACTAGAAGAAAACATAAGAGAAACACATTAGGACATTGGAACAGCTTTTTAGATAATAACCCAAAGGCACAAGAAACAAAACCAAAACAAACACCAGAAGCAAACATAAAATAAAATTCTCCCACACAGCAAATAATCAACAGGAGAAGACAACCCTGGGAATGGGAGGAAGTAATGCAAACGATGTATCTGTCAAGCTACTGATACCAAGAAAATGCAATGAACTCCAGCAACTCAAAAACAAAATAAGCAAATAATCTGATTTTAAAATATGCAGTAGACTAAAATAAATATTTCTTAAAGACATAAAAATAGCCAACAGATATATGAAAAACTGCTCAATACTACTAATCATCAGGGAAGTGCAAATAAAACCATGATGAGATCTATCACCTCCCACCAGTAAGAATGATGATTACCTAACAGACTAAAAATTACAAGCACTGGTGAGAATGTAGAGAAAAGGGAAATCTTGCATACTGTTGGTAGGAATATGAATTACAATAATTATATGGAAAACAGTATGGAAATAACTAAAATATTAAGAATAGAATTTCCATGTGATCTAGCAATCCTAGAACTGGGAACACACATCCACAGGAAATAAAATCAGTATGTCAAATGGACGTGTATATTCCCGCGTTCACTACAACACTATTCACAGTATACAAGGGATGTATTCAATCTAAATGTTCATGAACTGATGAATGGATGAAGAAAATGTGGTATACCATTTGCTGTAAGCAGAATGAAAACCTATGATCTCATTTATAATACATGGGTGGAAATGAAGATCACTATGTTAAATAAAATAAGCCAATGAAGAGAAGTTCTGCATCATCTCACTCATGAAGAATCTAAAAAGTTTCATCTCATAGAAATTGAATGGTGGTTGAAGAAACTGAAGTAGAATGGTGGTTTTCAGGGGACAGGGGGAGTTTAGGGAAGGGAAAGGATGGAGAAAGGTTGATCCATGGGTACTAAAGTGCAGTTACACGGGAGCAAGAAGTTATGGTGTTCTATTGCACAGTAGGATGGCTACGGCAAGCAGAAACACTGAAATGACACCCAGGATTTGGAGGTGGATGTATTTACGTCGATGGGCAGTGATCGGGATCATTCCTAAAATATCAGGCCCCAAAGGCTCAGGGAGAGAGGTTTTTATGGGATTGCAACAGGAAAGTACAGAGGTAGAGGACTTGGCTGTCTTTGATTGGTTCTTATAATATGTATCATAGTGACCAGTTATGCATCGCAGGAGCCAGCTGTTTCTAGGAGACAGAAACAACCAGAACTGCAACAGGAACTATTCCCTGACAACAAGAAACTAAACTATACTGTCTCGGGTGGAGGGCATTTTCTGTTAAAGGGTGACTACAGATAATAATGCGTACTGTACTCTTTTAAAAGCCTGAAGAAAGGATTTTGAAAGTTTTCACCATAAATGGTGTTCACTCTGATTTAAACATTATACAACCTATACATGCATCACCCCATTAAAATGTACAATATTTATTTAAGAATTAAAATTTTAAAAATATGAAAGGAGTAAACTATTGATAACCTAGTTTGCCAAAATACTGTCATAAATGACTTTTGGTTACCATCAATTTTTTCCTAAAAAAAGTAATAACCTGGTTTTCTGTTTTATTATACTAAATAACCTCCTGAAAATGTGAGGTATCCTAGCTTTTTGGTTTATAAAACTGATTTTAAAATCTTCTCACAATGATATACTAAAAAATTCTCGAAAATATTCTTTCAGAGTCTACTGAGTTCGTGGGAAAATGATGAGACGACCAAGTACTGTAATGATAATTGTCACTGCAATCACAACTCACATGGTAAAAAAGTCAAATCTGATGAAGAGTTACACACATATCCACAGTTAGACACACGCAAACATATAATGAAATATGAGGCATTGGAAACACAATAGAAAAAATGAAGTTACTAATGTCTATCTAGACCTCTTATTAAAAATTCATTAAAAGCACTGTAACGATCATTAACATTCCTAGAGAAGTAATTAATTTAAAGAAATTTCATTTGCATTCATTGAAACCTCCTTAATGTGCAGCTGAATTAGAAGTTTGAATGACCCATTAGTAATCTAGGCTCACTTCTCTATAGATTTATATTTTTACCTAATTAGAAAAGCCTCTTTGTTAATGACATCTTTAAAATAAATTCTAGCAAAATTATGCTACTCTTCTAGATTATTTAGTTATCAAAAAGATATCAAATTTCCAGATTATAGAAAGATTCTAGGGAAACTTCAACCTGAAATTATCTTTAAAATATATATTAATAATAGCAATTATTTATAGGCATTTAACTTATAAGTGCTTTAGAGGTATTAATCTAGATGTCATAATAATTATTATTTTTGCCATTTCTTAGAGCATATAAATAGGAAAAAATTAAATAAATGTACAGAATCATATTTAGAAGTGGAAGAGCTGGAATTTTAAACCACACAGTGGAGTTCTGTAAGCTGTGCTTTATTATATCATACTGCACTGAATTAATGGTAAAAATACCTTATTTCTGTCTTATTTCACAAACATATAATACCTGGCTAATACGGCTTTATAATGAATGATTATAAACTATGTTGAAATGAAAATTATATGAAAAAACATTTTTATAATGCAGAAGGTAGGGGAAAATTCATTACCATTCCTAGGGGTGTCACTCATATTCTTACGTTAAAAATTATTTGTCAGCAGACCCTGATTGAGCCTTATTCTTGTTTTTTAATTTACTTCCTAATGCTTCGGTGTAAAGTGCCTGGAGACCGCGGAGTGCAACACCTGTCCTGAATTGGCTCTCCTGCTCACTTGCCAGCGCTCGCGTTTCTCCCCCACCCCCACAACTGCCATGAAATGCCTGGGATCACTTTAATTCTTAGTAATGAAAAGCGATCCTATATTCAGTCTAAAAATGACTGAGGAAATGTCCAAATGGATGAAAACAGACTTGCTTCACTTCCTCTAAATCACCACCTGAGAAGACCGGCTGACCAGGTGCGCTCAGTTTCGTGACTACATTTGAAAAAGTGAAACTGCAAATACGTTTAGTGCCTACACAGTTTTAAATTCAGTTTTGTCTCTTATGAGTTGCAGCCTATTCACATTCTATTGTTCTTTATGCAAAACTGCTTTCCCCCAAAATGACGTGTTTGTTCTTATTGCCTCTGTGAAAGATGGATCTAAGTTTTATGATTCCAGGTGCATTTAACCCAAAATACATGAGCTCCACTTCCTATTTTCTTTGCTTTCAACC
This sequence comes from Chinchilla lanigera, assembly GCF_000276665.1. Taxonomy (NCBI): domain Eukaryota; kingdom Metazoa; phylum Chordata; class Mammalia; order Rodentia; family Chinchillidae; genus Chinchilla; species Chinchilla lanigera. The sequence goes on along the minus strand of NW_004955412.1, from coordinate 6,479,923 downwards.
AATGTAAACACAGCTCAAACAAGTTAGGACAAGATATAAAACAAATTTTTAAAACTATGGAATGTAATTGCCTTGTATGTTCAAACCTTTTGAAGGTAAGTGGAAGAAGGAAAATTTCCCTGTGCAATAAAGGACTATGGCATTAAATCTATTTAGCTCTGTCAATTTAATTCCCGTGAAAAATGAGTTGAATTCACTGACATCTTTACTTAGTTTCCATATGATCAACAAGTGTGTTTTTGTCTCTTACCTGAATATTATTATACTATAATAACATTATTACTATATTATTCTGGATGCCTAAACTAAGAAGCCTAATAGGAATGAGCATTAAAATTTCTAGGTTTTACGTAAGATATTTTTTAGGAATTTCCTATTATTACAGATAGCCAAGTTAGGTAAAGCTTGACAGGCAGTTAGAAAAGGAGCAGGCCCAGGACAGAGTCAGAACTGAGATGCGGCAGACCACGCCTGCGCTTTGAGGTGACAGAAGCTGCGCCCCAAGATGGAGAAAAGCAGCTGGGAGCCTCCCCAGAGATGACAGCTCAAGGCTGTGCCGTGACTGGCACCGTTTGTTCCGGTAAGCCTAAACAATATAACGAACACATAGAAACAGTGTAAGGAACACATGGACAGATGAACTGCACCCTCCAGTCACCCCTTCCCCTTCCAGAAATGCCTTGGTTCTTCTCCATGCTATGCACCGTGCTGCAGACCCTGTTTTTTATTAGATCAATAGGAGTTAAGTGACTGTCTTGTAACCCTACAGCCTGAGTGGAGTCTGACCCAAGCTAACCGGTGATGTGATGGTACTTTACAAAATCCCCTACACAAACCGCCTCGCGGCAACCCACTTTGGGGACTCGTCCTGCCTCTCAGAGGATTTCTCTTGGTAAACTTTTCCTACTCTTGATCTCCTTTGTCCTCAACTCCATTTTTCAGCATCCAGAGACATAACCTTGGCACATCTAACAGGCTGGAAGTTACTTCCCTGTAGCACTGTGAGTATCTACTTAAACTGCAACAGCTCAGGATACATATTAACTTATGAATTTAAAAGATCTTTTAAAAATCAATAGTTATTTTATTAGAAGTCATGAATCTTCCCTGGCCCACAGTAGAAGGGATCCCAGGCAGGGCCTTGGGCAGCGCTGACTTTCCATCTCTCCCTAAAGAGCTACTGCTGCTCCCTTAAAGTGACAGTGGGAGATTCTGACCTCCTGCCCACTACTCGAGCCAGTGGGTGCCCCTTCCTCCCCAGCTGGCTCTGTGCAGAGGAGGGAAATCCTGTCATGCGGAACCTAAGTGAGGGAGACCATGGGCGCAGGAGTGAGCGAGCAGCAGCTTCATAAACTAATGGGCCAGAACCACACCCTCAACAAGGAACGGAAATAGTATTTTGAAACAAAACAGATAAACTACCTGTTTAAAATGATTTAAATTGGAACCCCAATCTTATAAATACTTCATATATTCAGGTTACAAAGTTATTATACTAAAGCCTGGTAAAATTTCAAATAAAAAGAGATAATCAAGCCAGATGCGGTAGCATCTGCCCATAATCTCCGCCACCAGAAAAGCTGAGATGCAAGAATTGCAAGTTCCAGGCCAGCCTGAAAAAGAAAAAAAAGAAGATAACAAAGCCCTGTCAAACACCAGCAAGACGCAGAAGCTGGGGTTGTGAAGGAACTATTATTATAATGTTCCAATGAGCAATTATGAAACTACTGCAACAAATAAAACTTAAATATTTCCTTGACCCTTTAGGAGAATCACCAGAACGAAACTGCCTCGCCCCCTGTGCCCTCCAATGCCCGTATTTTGTTGGATTCCTTCAGTTTCATTTAACACGTCTTGCTCAGCATTAATGTTCCTAGGGTCTACTGAAGTTGTCACACTTTTTTCTTTTAGAAGTCAAGTACATGTACCATATATATATTTAAAAACATTGTTACGGGGAGTTAACAGTTAAACTGAATCACGTCTTTGGTTTCCTTCAGTCATTTCCAGTCTCTCATTCTCTTAACTATCTAACATAGCCATTTGCTTGCATTTTTAAAATATGCTATCTTCCTGCCTTCCTTCTAGAGTTTTAAGATTTTTAATGTGGAAAAGACTCCTGATGACTTGGGAAATCACATATCCATTTATCATTGAAAATGACACAATGTCCACTCACAAAAAATCCTAACTGGTCTTTTCCTTTTATAAAATAGCTTTTACTTTTCACAAACAGCAGATAATGAATCCTAACTTAGCTACAATATTTTTGGATCCCTTAATTTATTAACTACTACTGGTAATACAGACTTAATTTGCATTTGCACTCCCTTTATTCACTAGAAACAGTTTAGGATCCTCATTTCGACATGATGCTAGTCAACAAGCACTATTTTCAGTAGGTAACGGAAATATTAAGATGCAATAACCTCTGGGTCTACACCAACCATTTGTCCAATGACTTCTGCTTGCTGTTGTTCAAGATTTGTTGACTGTCACCTCCTGGGTCCTAACATCTTTGGCAAAATGTATTTGCTTTACCACATTATTCCGATGCTTCTAAATGGGTATGCTTACGGTAACTGTTGAAAAATATTTTGAAATCTTTAAACTGCTGAATAAATATTATCTATCGGCTGAAATAACACTAGTAGGTCTCTTTTCCACATCACTCATAAACATACTCTAATCATACAGATTTCTTTTTCTTCAACGAATAGTGCTAACTTTTAAAAAGGAAGAGGAAGAAGGAAAACATCTGAATGTAGAGAAAGCTACTTCAAAGTTAAGATATTCTTACCATGTACCTGTTTTTGTTGTGAAAAACAAGTCTGAAAGTTTCTGAGGGCTGCAATAACACTGCGGCATCTCACAAAAAATAAAAGAACAAAAATCAAGCTACAGCTGGGCTAGTGCCAACACACTTGAATGCCTATTACATCATCTAATGAGCAGATATATAAAGATGAAATCAAAACAAAGGTGTCTAGCCATTCTGTAGTACTCTATTTTGTTAAAATAAGCGAAGTAAAAAATATGAAAGATCATAAGGCTGAAATCTGAGAGCTGGATGGAAATGCAAAGTTATAAAGAGCTAAATGGAATAGCTATCTCCCATTTATACTAACCATGGCAAAAAGTGAGAACAATTCATATGTTCATTGAGCTAATACAACAACCAACCAACCACGCTAATTCCAATCATGAGGGTGCCACTCTCGTGATCTCAGCACCTCTCAAAAGCCCCACACCTCCAAACGTCATCGCTTTGGAACTTTGATGCACGCCATTTGGGGATGAAGAGGAACAAGCATTGAGACCTTAACACTGTTCTACCGCACTTTGCTCTACACTGTAGTATCTACATTCCAATCATGTTGACTTCCTTTCGGTGTTACTGACCCACACTCGCGCTCTTCCAGGACACTTGTGCGTGCTGTTTCTTCCGTGAGAAGAGTTTCCTCCAACTCGGCCTGGCGAGCCGCTTCTCGCTGTTCACATATCAGACTCAGTCTCACTTCTCAGGAAAGATAGTCCCTAACTCCCCAGTCCAAGGCAGGTCTTCTCTCTTAGTGTTTCCTAAAGCACTTGCATTCTCCTTTCACGGGGCCTGTAATAACTAGTAATAATATATGTAGCCGCTTATTTGCTTCATTGTTTTAATGTCTCCCTTACAAACTAACTGTAAATTCTATGGGGGTAGATATTATGACTATTCTATAAATTACAGTTAAGAAATGTTAGTGTTGGAATTTTAACCATATGTTTAGAAGCCACATTTTTATTACTGCAATCAATCAGTGATATTTAACACCAAGTCCTCAGCAGCACGGCAGCAGGCGCAGAACCATCCATTCAGAGAAGAGGCTGATGGAACCAAATGGGACGGCTAGGAGAGTGGACCCAAGTGCATACCAGCCTTGGCTAAACTCCTCAACAGATTAGCCTTAGAAAAGAAATAGCCAGCTGTAATAGCATAAACTGTTACTTCTAGTGGGAGCCTTAACAAACACTTGAAATCCTTGCCTCTTATTGCCCTTCTGCCTAACCCAGGCACGGAAAATCTTTTAGACCTTTCAGCGATACAACAGCCTGCTATAACACCTGTGCCATAGGCTTGCCACCACTGGCCTACACCCTGCAGAGTGATCACTCTGGAAGGTCCACTACCTAAAATAAGATGGTACTGCCCCTAAAATAAAATTTTCAGTCCCCATGCTGTAATCTGTGCTTCTGCCCCCACTTGGCTCAACGACACATCGCGATACTCTTCCAGTGTGCTATTACAATGTTTCACTCTTCTTTTCTCTGTGTGAGGAAGAAGGGAAGGGAGAGGGAGAGTTGCACTATTGTCAACCTGACTGGCTCCACAGCTACCCGAGGACTAGTTAAGTAGACTCAGGGGTGTCTCTCGAGTCATGGAAGTGGTCCAGCCCCTGGCCATTTCCTCCCTCATGTTGCTCCCTTGCTCTGCTTTCAGGCCAACATGAACTAAGCTGCCTGACCTGCCATGACCTGCTGCCACGATGTTGCTGCCTTGGAGCTGCTGACATGAACCGAAACAGCTGAGAACAGGAGACACACACACGTCTGCTCTCTTAAATTGTGGGTGTTAGGTGTTCCGTCCAGCAGCAGGAGAGCTGAAATACACAGGAGGTATGTGAAGGCACAAATCCAACACCGGAGAATTGGTAAATGAACATTTCAAATAAAAGTTAGGGAAAGCAGAGAAGTAATCTGAGTTTCTATTCTTGGGTTGGGTTTTAGGTGGGAAATAATTTATGCTTTTGAAATCATATTCATGGTCTTCTTCTGTAATAGAAAAATATTTCTTGCAGTTTCAAACCAGGTGTTAGCAGCGGAGTTGGGGTATCATGTACGGCAGCAATGAAATCAGACGAGCTCAGTGAAGTTAAGCAGGTGGAGTAAGGGACACTATACACATCCTAGGAAACTTCACACAAGAAAGCGTAAAAATTTCAAAGAATACAATGCGAACAGAGCTGTGTTCCTTCCCTTTGAAATACTTCCCTAATGTTTTCATGACCCAGTTCTTGTCCCTAATCTTCTAAGATCCGTTCCTTTCACATGATTCTAATTCCTAAAGAGCGGCCTCTGAAACACTGCTATTCTCAGCTCATATGAACTGACAGGCAGAAAGGTGTGTGTTTTTCTGAAAGGAAAATGCAGATGGGGGCCCAGGAGGTGCAGAACCAGTTCCATCTGGGGAGAAAGAAGAGGAGAGTGCTAAAAGGGAGGAGGATGCTCTGAAGAAGTCCCCCACCCAGTGGAGAGATTTCCTGCCCACTGTCTTACTGGACCCCTCTTCTCCCATAAAAGCCCTTACCGGCCCAAGCCCTGTAAGACAGAGATTTGAGGAACAAAGAAACCCCTCCATCTTCTTTAGGGCCGGCTTTGAATAAACCTACTTGTTTCCACTAATTTCTACCTCCCAAGTGTTTCAAGTCTTTCTTTGAGAGTAAGAAACTTGAAGTTTGGCAACAAACGGAAAGGAGTTAGTAGAAGAATACCTACTCAGTAATGAGAGCAAAATTACAAGACTGGTTTTCTTGTGAAAAATAGAAATAAAAGTTGTGCTTCAGGCTAGATCTAATGTGAGGTGTAAACAACATGGCCAGTGTAAATTCAGTAGACCCTGAGGAAATTAAAAGAAAATAAGGCAACAGAACTGTGTTGTAGTCTTCAATCTCACCCAAAGTCTGGAAATCCATATTCCACAAAGAAGAAAATCCATATTCCACAAAGAAGAAAATTCCAACAGAAGAACTGTTGATCGTACATTTTAGGTAGAATAAAAAAAAAAAAATAAAGATAGAAAAGAGATAGTTAAGTCAATTTTAGAATTATATTTTTAAGAAAAATTGCAAGCTTCAGGACAAGAGTTACCGAGTTATCCAAATATTTTTTCCCTGCCAGGAATCTTGCTCAGAAATAAAAATTTCCTAAGGGTCTTAAGACAATAACCCCTTACCTGTACTGTTACCTGTAAACCATGCTTTTCACCTTTGAAATGGGCCATTACCTTTCCACTTGAACTGCCATCCGAGATAGGAGATGAGGGTGTGGCAAAGCGGCCTGGGGAAGCAGGCGTGGCCTGTTAACTCGGAGACCCCTGACACCTGTCAGGACAGTTCCCAAAGCCCTGCACGTGCACTTCTCAGAGCTCCAGCAGGTTTTCAACAGGATGGCCTAGACCTGACCTCACCCTGAGGCATGCGATCCGTCTCTGGGAGACCTGTATGTAGAACTTACCCCGGGTTTCTTCCAGCATAAAAAAGGGCAGCCATGAGGGGCAATGCTATCGTAACTTTTCATGACAGCCCACGCTGTTTCGCCTATGCTGCTCTCTTTTCCTATTTATTCGGCCCAAGCTCACACTGCAGAGCCAGGTTCTCTCGCACTCCTCAGGTGACTTTCTTAAGTAAACTTTGCCATTGCTTTTTGCTCCTTCTGTTCAATGCTTTGTTCGAGATGAGAAGCACTGGAATCCAATTCCCGAAGGAGACGGAGCAACCCTGAACCCAACAAGCAATGTTTAGCTGCGGAGCCACTTTTCAGAGTTTAACCTGTGACTGTGTCATCGCCCTTCACTTGATAAGAGCCATTTGCTTTCACCTGTGAAACGAACCCCTTCTTTCCACAGGTTTTTCACTCCCTAGCCACACGCATACCCAGCTGGAGACCAACGAGCCTCTCCTTCTTCAGGGCCCTACTCTATTAAGTGTGCATTTTTAAATTCTGCCTCATGAACCTCATGCTCACTGATATGTCTTCAAAACTCTTTTTGCTATAATGGAAGTCAGGGAATCTGCCTCATGGCAAAGACCGTGACTTCAGTGTGATTACTTGCACTAAGGCCGATTATGGCATGGCCAACCAGCTGAGCAAGTGGCTGTGACTGTCAATCATAGAGATTCAGGACATAGGAGCAGGATACAATTCCCAAGCCCTGCCCCCGGGACCAATCAGAAAGTGCTGTCTCCAATTCTGCTGGTGAGAAATCAGGCAGGTTTTGATAGGATGGCCTAAGATCCGACACCAACCTGAAGAATGAGGGCTACAAAAGCTCTCTGCCATTAACCTCATGGCCACCATGAACTGTTTCTGGCCTGCTCACACTCTGCTGACTGTACAATACACCTTCTCCTATCTTTAGTTGGCCAGCCCTCACTCTTTTCCTACCTTTAATAAATATAAAACCTCACTATCTTTTCCTTGTGTCTTACCCAGTTGTTTTCCTGGGACACCAAGGACATGGTAAGAGTCTACAGAACGCCAGAATCCAGTAACGTATTTCTTGTCAAACCCAGCCAGGAGATAAGCAGTTTTGGGAGGTGAGAAAAAAATGGTGAGGACTCAGGAAGTTTTCTTATTTCTCCAGAACAGCTCCTTAATGCGTCCTACCACGTGGGTGCAGGACACATCTGCATCAGCAATGGGGTTGCCATCTGCACCCTGTGCTGCACTGCTCTGGACCATGTCTCTAGGGGTTGGGGCTGGGATCTGTCTGCTTTAACATGTTCATGATGGGGCCATAATTCATATGTCTCATTGCCAGGCAGCTTGCACCACCCAGTGGTACATGCATGACTGTCCTTTGCTGCCCGATGGGCTAACTGGTCATGTACCACCAATGGCTCAAACTGGCAGGAATTTGTTAAACACACCCAAGTCATCCAAGGCTAATCAAGGAAAGAGCTCCTGCTTTGAGTGCCAGGAAAATGGGCAATGGGCATATGACTGAGCCATGCCACCAGCCAGGCCCTGCCCTGTGTGTCAAGTGGCCAATGTGAGTGACTTGTGGCACTGGAAGATTGATCCAGCTCCCACAGAGTGGGTAGGCCAGCCAAAACGCTCACCTCCTGCTCCGATGAAGGAGACCAAAGGGGCCTAGGGCATCTGCAATGTCCTTGTCCATGGACATCTCCATATCCTCTAAGGAACCTTGGGTGACCCTGGACATCATAGGTAACCAAATTCAATTCCTTATAGATACAAAAGTAGCTTACTGTGTTTTGACTACTCTGGAAAACTGTCTTCTAAGATCTTTAGCCATAACTGGGGTTGAGGGGAGCCCCAGTCAAAACTTCTTTATACTTACTCTGACATGTCAATTTGAAGGTCAAACATTCGATCATGAGTTTTTAACTGTCCCACAGTGTCCTAGTCCCTTACTACAAAGAGATTTACTGGTAAAAATGGGGCAGTTCTCTAATTCTGACAAAAAATTTAGGAATAAAGTACCATCTCTATTCTGCATGGAGACTTAGTCTTCAATAAAGATCTAAAGAGCCAACCAGATCCTAAAGTGAATTCTAGCAAAACCTAGACAAGAGACTTCTGAGTTTTGGCTTTGACTGCTCCCCAATGGGCCTCATGAGGATTCAAAATACCCCCAAAAAACTGAGTCTATTTGAGATATTACATAGGAGACCTTTCCTATATTCTGATATGGTAGTGGACCCAGAGACCATAAGACTCTTACAATATCTTATTAATCTGGGCCAAGTACAACAGAGTGTTAAACTATATGGGAACAAAGTTCTGCTGGTTCCTGGCATAGGAGGGCCACCTAGTGTTCACACTTGGAATGAAGTGCTCATTAAAACTTGGAAAAGAGGCACTGCTTTAGACCAATGAAAACCAAAATGGAAGGGCCCCTGTTGATTGATCCCTGCCACACCCACTGCAGTTAAGGTAGCAGAGACAAATGGCTGAATTCACCTTTCTAAAACAAAGCCAGCCCCACCTAAACTGTCTGAGGAAAAAGACCACCTGAAAGAGAAAAGTAACTCTTGTGAAGCTCTAGAACACCTGAGGCTCTTCTTCAAAAATCAGGACTTCAGCACTGCTCCAAGGTCAGATAAGTAGAGTCATAATGACCCATAATCTACCACAGATTAAATGGGCACCTGTGTTGGGACACCTGTTTTTAATTAGATCCATAATGTGGGTAATCTTGCTAAGGTAAAGCTCTCAGGCTCTTAGTAGTTTATCTAATATCCCTCTCTGCCATGCTTTATCCCGCACAGGAAGCATGAAAATAAAACTTAGACAACTTGTCACCAATAATAATACAGAAAAATGTTTCTAATTGCTGTATCTGTCACAGTCCACCTTTTAAGACAGACTAGGAAACATCTGATCTGCTTCTTCCCATATTTGGCTTCTGCATCCTCAACATAATAGTAAACTTACCCATTCATGACTTCAGATGGTAATCCAGACTATAGCCCTTGGCTCTCCTGACAAGTTCATCAAGCTTTCTCCTATTGACCAGGAAGCTCAACAGTCTTTGATATATAGATACTAATTCTTCTTTTCATTGTCTTGACAGGTTTTTTTTTTTTCACTGAGCCAGGGAATGCCAGTATCCCAATATAGTAAATAATTCCCCAGTAGGTAGGGCCTACAGCCCCTATCAAGCAAAAGTAGCTATATGAAGACAGAGACTTCTACAATCTCAACATACCATAAAGAATTATGGAGATTTATGTTTTCCAGGGAGAAGGGAGGCAAGATATTAGGGTGTGGCCAATCAATTGACCAAGTGGTATGACCTGTCAGTCATGGAGATTCAGGATACATATGCAGAATACACTTCCTAAGCCCAGCACCTGGAGTCAATCAGAAAGTACTCTCTTCAGTTTTTCTGGTGAGAAATCAATCCGTTTTTTGATAAAACATCTTAGATCTGACATCAACCTGAAGAATGAGGGATACAAAAGACCTCCACCATTAACCTCATAGCCACTGTAAACTCTCTCAGTGGTCCATTCTCACTCTCAGAGCATACTTTTTCCATACCTTTAATACATGTAAAACCTCGCTACCTTTTCCATACATCTTTCCCAGTTCTTTGTTCAGCACACCAAGGAGGTGAGAAGAGTCTACAGAACCTCAGAATCTGGTAATAGTAAGACTCCAGCAGAAGAGCAGAACACAGAGTTAGAATGCTAGCAAAAAGGATCTGAAGAAAAAAATGTGTGAAGAATATTCACTACTAACCTGGTTTAGTTTCTTCCAGAGACTGAGAACAGGAGAAAGTTCATTAGACCAAATTTCTCTGTCAAATTTGGAACCAGCTGTTACTGATCTGCCCAAGATCTTCAACTGTGAAATAACCTAAAGGAGGAAAATAAGGAGCAATAAATGAAAATAACTCCAAATAGGGAGAAATGGTATAGATAGAAAACCAGACATATTTACTTTATACACATAATTATCAAATATGTTATAAACAGGTTTTAATCCTATTGTGTCTGTACATTTGGCTTCATATTTTACTATTTAAGTAGTTAAAGTTGAGGGAACCCATTAAAAAAATTATAAAACCAGGCATCACAGTACATTCCTGTAATCCTAGCATTCACAAGGCTGTGGTAATAGAATTCAAAGTTTGAGGCCAATAAGGGCTAGACAGGAAGTTCAAGGGCAGCTGCACTACATGAGACCCTTTCTCAAAAGAAAAACAAAACAAACAAAAAAACAGAAAGAGTTATACATTATAAAGCTGCTTCTTCATGCAGAGAGCTTTAGTTACCCATTACTAATAACCTCATGGTATCTAGCTGTTCATTTTTAAAAGACATGTTTTTTAATTTAATGTATTTAAAATTTGTAATTTCAAACTGCTAACAAAGACTGTTTCTTTAAAATGTAAAGTGACAAGAAAGATAAATGGTCTGGCAAGAATAAAATGGCAAACCAATTTTCAGTAATTACTGGTTGGTAAGAAACTATTCATGAATCTAAATTTTAATGCTCTATATTAATTTTAAGTAGCCATTTCAATGTTTCCTCTATATACAAGACTCCAATGAAAGAAATATAGGTCAATTAATCAAAATGAAGCAAGGTAAATAATCATTCCTACCTAGAACTCTCACTTCTGTAGCTTTCTTATTACTAGCTTCTATGTTATCACTCTCATTAAAATCATTTCATTTAACTCTTATGGTGTTAATGGCTCCCACTTTAAGAATATTAATCAACTTCCTTAACCATGTGCTGAAAATTACTCAGAATATTAACAAGTATGCTAAATACTGTGTCACAAATGTGTCTAAAATCAGTGAGACATCCATGACTGTTTTTTCATATTTCAACATATATTAAAATTGTGCTATCTTACTCATAACATAAAATGAATCCAAAAAAAAGTATATGTTTTCTTAATGCAGCATTTTAAACTTCAACATCTCAATCACACTGACTACTTTTCTGCTTTTAAGTTCTGAGAGATGTAAGTTCTTTTCGTTTTCCACAAGTTGGGTTAGGTTTCATAGTTTGATAAGTTCTTTGCAAGCAAAACTTGTAATGAGGCTATAAATCTTTCAGAATGAATGTACTACTTAATTATTAAATATCTACAATCATGCTCTTAAACTCAAGTTACTCTTGTAACTTTTGATTGATGTCCTAGTCTTAAAAAACTATGGTGATTCAGTGTTTGATATGGTTTTTCTGATAAATTATTTTCATTTGCTCAAGCTGAACTCTACAACAGCACCTAATTTATCAGCTTTGCTGGACTACAAAACATCACTAGTTGTTAGAATGTGTGGTATTTTAACTCTAGTAACATTTGCTACCACTTATTTGTGTTTTAAATTTGTCAAACACGACAGAAAATAAGAATACAAAAAGAAGTATAAAGAAAAAGAGTACAAATAGTTTTTATACATGATGCTTAAAACTATTTTAAGGAAAATGTATGCCAGCCCAAAAGGGTCATGTTTTCTATTATAGAAAAACAACATATGAAGTTTTTATGCTTAAAAAACACTACTATAATTTTTAAAGAATAGAGAGTAATACAAAGAATTTTTATTAACGTGGACAGGGTTTAAGAGTAGAACGTATTTCATTTCTATAAAATCTAACATATTTTTATAAAGAACAGATAAAATGATTTTCTGTTTATAATATTTTAAACCACTTAAAACATTTTTCTCAATAATACTGCCTTACTATGGTATCAAAGGTAGATGAAATGTATTATTACCAGCTTATGTTATCTTACTGGCATCTTTTGGGGATCTTTACAGACCTTATGAATTATAAAGAAGTCTGCCTCGTAGGC
>NW_004955412.1:6350286-6466682 GCF_000276665.1 Chinchilla lanigera | reverse complement strand
ATAATCTACCTCTTTTGTCTGTAACTCACTATCATTTGTCTATTTGTTTTCCTGAGAAACTATCTTGTAGATAACAATATGTAAAACAATAACAATTGATAATTTCCTACCACTTTGTCTGTAATTTGGTAAGCCCCCTCATTATTATGTTATCCTTCTTTTACTCTTTAAAATAAAAAAAATTTGAAATAAAAAAAAAATTATAGAGAAGTAGCGGAAGGTTCTGTCACTTCTATTTCACCTGTTCTCATTTCAAAGACCAATGAAAGACATTTTAGTACTATCTTTGCATCAGTTTGGCAACAACTATTTTTACTGTAAGACACAGCTCTGGCTTGGGTATGGTCTAAATGTCCCTCCCACTGTAATTAAAAGTGTGCTCTCCAAGGTGGCACTGTTGGAGAAGGTGGAACCTTTAGAATGTGCAGCCTCCTGAGAAATTCTTACGTCAGCAGGGGATGAGGTGGTTCTCCTGAAACTGCAAGAGGACTGTTATAAAAGGAGCAGCCCTGGCTCTGCCTGCATCCTCTTTTCCAGTTTGAGATATGACCACTTTTGTCCACATCTGCTTTGAGCACGATGTGCCACCACCCAGGGCCCTAACCACAAACCAAACCAATGAGAACCCCTCGTCCCACCTGCTCATGAACTTTGAACTGGGATAAATGTTTCTCTTTATAAAGTTAGTTGCCTTCAGCATTTAGTTGTCATAACAGAAAGCTAATACTTTGTAGGCAATGAACCTCGTAAATAATTATATTTCCCTTTTCACTTGGATATTATGAAGTAAACAAATTAATTTTTGATATAATAATAGCAACTTTATAGAATGTCAGAGCAGAAGAGTTTTTTTGTCTTCTTTTGGCATTAACTACTTTCCTCATTTGATTTTATTTTCATATCCTGATTTCCTCAACTACTGATTTTATTCTGATTTATATTTTTTAGCAGATTAGTTATGATTCTTTGATGCACATCAGATCATCAATGGCTGTCGTAGTCCTATTTGCTGAAAGTAAAATCTTTTTGCTATTTACAAAAGTACAAATAAGACAGAGACATCTTACATAAATATTAGATTTCATAGAAGTAAACTCAATACACACAAGATCTTGTCTCTATATTATAAGAAAACATTGTATTCTGTATTTTAAAACACTATGGCAATTAATTAATAAATTAAATATACCCAATTAATTAATAAATTAAATAGGATCCAGCCCTGTCACTTAGATATTTGCTCAAGAGAAATAAAAGCAAACATTCACACAAAGACAGAAAATGTTCAAATGTTCAGAGCATGTCAATTTTGGAAGCTCCAAACTGGACATAATCTAAATGTCCTTCAATGACTGAATGAATAAAACTGCGGTACACCCGTACAATAGAATACATACTACTTCATAGTAAAAAGGGACCAAATCTTCATGCAAGTCAGAGAGTAGATGAATCTTGTAATAATTATATGCAGAAGGGAGCCATACAAACAGATGAGTACTTAACTGTATTATCTTGGTATAAAAAACTGTAGAAAACGCAAACTCATCTACACAGATATAAAGGAAATCACTGGCTGCCTAGGGACAGGGGAGATAAGAGGATTACGAAGTGCCAAGAAACAATCTGAGGGGCTGAGGAAAATGTTCACTATCTTGCTGCGGTGATGGTCTCGTAAATGTGTACGTATGTCCAATGTTATCAGAGTACATAGCCTGAAATGTGCTTACTGAATATGAATTAACTTCAGTAATGTAAAAGTGGGAAGAGTAAGTATTAAAATGTTAGGCAGTTCACAGAACTATGAGAAAAGTTAAAAAGTGGGCACAGGGACATTAAAATATTGACTATTCTAGAAGGAAAAAAGTAAGAAAAACTTGTTTTGCCAATGCACATGGAGGCAGTAACTTGTTTCTCTGTTATCACTGGCCTTGGCTTTGGATGCTACCAGGAATTACAAGTTGTTAGTGTTAAAGAATAAACATTAAGTCATGCAAGGTGGTGCACTCCTGTATTCTCAGTAATCTGGGAGCCTGAGGCAGGAGGAGTGCAAATTCAAGTCCGGCCTGGGCAACTTAGTGAGAGCTTGACTAAAAATTTTTTTAAAAAGATTTTTAAAAGGGTTGATGTAGCTCAGTGTGAAGATCCTTGGTTCAATCCCAAGTATCACCACCAAAAGCAAAGAGAGGAAGAAAACATTCATCATCCTCCAATGCTTTCTCTCCACACTTTGTAACCCCTCCTTCTTATTACCCTTCCTCTATTCCCAGCATAGATTAGTTACTGCCTTCTAAGAGAGACAGGAAAACTGCCTCTTTGATTCATTATTTTCCTGTTCAGAAGCTGAAGTGGCTGCCGGCCATGCCAGTGCAACGCGAGGGGGCCTTAGCCACCATCCACATCCAACAACTGTAAACACTTCCTGCACTGGCATCCATTTCTACTTCATCTTCTTTTCTTACTATTCCTTGGGTGTTGTAAACGAAGCCCAAACCAAAACTCAAAAGATAACCACAATGCCATTAATTTTTCCAACAATAAAAATCAGATGGTGTCGTCGAATCATACCCAATGCATTTTTAAATTTCCCTGATTGTCTCAAAATTTGTTTTAATTGTATTATAGAAACCAGGATCCATACTAAGGTTATAAAGTTGCAGTGCATTGTATCTTTTTAATATAGAGCAGTCCTTCTGCCTTCCTTTTCTGTATGCCATTAATTTGTTGATTAAATTAAATCAGTTATCTTGCAAAATGTTCCACCTTCTGAACACTGTGGTGATTTAATTTGCTCATTTTCCTATGCTTCCTTTTAATGGGAAGTTAGCTGGAAAGCCTGATTAGGCTCAGGGTAACCTCTTATTGAAATGCTTGTGGTAAGTGTGCTTCACGTTGCATCAGGTCAGGAGGGACAGCCTCTGATGCCTTTTTGTGATGCAGATATAGCACCAGGTAGAAGTGCTAACACCTGTCTTGCAAATTTCCCCATCAATCTTCCATCTACTGGGTTCCATCTTTAATAATGACGTCCTAATTACTTATTTTATTAGAGGTCTAAAGCAGTGATTTTTCAAATTCCATCATCCCTTCCATATTTACTATCTAGAATTATTCAATATAAAGCTTGCTTCCATCAATTTTTCTTTTATGCTATGAAGTATAATTTAAAAAGTACTTAATACTTTCCCTCTAATTACTATTTTCAACTGAAGATACATTTTAAAATTTCTTTCTAAATAATAACCTACAAGTTTAAAAATCAAGTTTACAATATAATTTCAACATATTTAAAAAGAATAAATATACAGCATAAATAGATTGATGTTTCCCTACCTATTTTTCTTTTAAATGGTCTTAGAACTCAAATGCAGAGTATTTAAAATCATATTTCTCCAGAATTAGAAAATAAATGTTATTACACCAGAAATAAAATATATATATACACATATGTACATATGTGTGTGTGTGTGTGTGTATATATATATATATATATATAAATTCTCTTAGTGATTACAATACTAGCAAGCTAGCAACTAATAAATAGGCTCCTGAAGTATGGATTAATATATGCAAACAGAAGGATATATAAAAGAGAAGTACAGTCAAAGCTTCCTGAGTTCAAAAAAATGAATTGACCAGGAACTTGTGACTTCCCTAATATCTGACGAGAAACCATCTGAGTCAGGATAACTGCAGCTGCTGAGTATGAGTAATCACAGCTGCTGCGTTCACAAAAGCCATTCAGTACAATCTTGCTAAAATTATTACACTAGCAATTAGTCTTCCAATCTTTGGCAACAGAAAAATCATAAGTGTATTTTCAGAATAAATATAACACATTTTTAAGAGTTTTGTTATGAAATTGCTATTTAATTTATGAAAAAATAATGAGGTTCTGGAACTGCAAAGAATGTTTAGGAAAAAATAAGTAGCTAGCCCTGTAACCGTTATAGAAAACACATGTAGAAACTTTTCTAGTGCTATAAAACTAGTCATAAATTTGATCAATAATGACTGCCTCCAAAAATCTACTACCATTTTTGAGCTACTGCATTAGTTTACTGAAACTGCTTTCCAACTCTTCTGCTTGCTTTAAGTCTGACTCCACTGCTGTCTATTCTCTACAAGCCATACACTGCTAGGGCGAGCTAGTTATTCCCATGGCCCCCAAGGCTCTAGTGCTTCCACTGTAGGTAGCTCATAGCTTAACATCCCACCACTCTTCCTCTCTTTCCAAGTGAAAAAGTAGAAACAACCTGTAAACATATGGAATCATGTTGTCTCATTAGTAATCAAAAATGGCAATGCAGGCCATAATGAGATAACATTATAACCTACCAGATTTGCAAAAATGAAGGCACCCAAAAATGCTTAATATAATGCAATTAAGAGGATGTGGATATTATGTATTGCTGGTGCATGAGTAACTACCACTCCCTAAAGACAACTTAATACAATGGTTCTACTGTAGAAATTCTTTACATATGTACCAGGAGATTTAGGCACCATAAAGGTTCACTGAACCACTGTTTTAATAGCCAAAAAAGTAAACCAAATGCCCATCAGTAGGAAAATGTATAAACAAATTGCATAATGCTTACATAATGAAATAATGACAGTCTACAGCCCAAACATGAATGAACCTCAAAGCTGGAGGAAAAAAGCAAATCCTATGACATCACAGGCAATATACTAACTTTATAAAGTTTAAACACTGAGTAAAATAAATAATATAACATTAGACACAAGTAAGAGTATATAAAACTATTTTAGTAGTATAAAATTATTTTTAACATGTACACAAAACCAACATGCTAGCTCCTTTAGCATAAAGGCAGAGGAATACTGGACACAACAGAATCAGTAAATTGATACAAGTTACTGAAGTATCTTAGTTTTTGGGTTGCTACTGGTTCACAGATTTCATTATATTATGCTTTTAACATTTACATTATATATTATGCAATGTATGTTGCATTACATTGGATAACTTTATATACTGCATTATATGTATGTAATACATACATATTACAATGTATACTGCATTACATTGCATAACTTTGTCTTAGTTATTTTCCTCATTGCTGAGACAAAATACCTGACACCGACGTTAAAAAGGGAAACCTCTACAGTTTGTAGAGGTCCCAGTTAATAACTGGTTAGCTCCAAGACAGGGCAGACAGGTATTGCAGAGGAGGAACAGTTCATGGCAGGCAGAAGGTAGCAAAGCAAGGAAGAGAGAAGACAAGCCTCTTTCTATCCTTTATGTTGTATCCAGGCTACCAGGATTAGGGTAGTGCAAAACCAACCAGTTGCCTGATGTAATAACCGCCTAACCTTAATCCTAGCACCCTTAATTTCGGCACTGCACCATGAATCATTCACACACTCTAAATTTAGCCACCTCCAAAAAAGTCCTACCTGTGACTACACGAGGCTTTGGGGAGGGGGGACATCTAGATACAAGCCATAACATATATTAATATGTTGTTACTTTT
Organism: Chinchilla lanigera; assembly: GCF_000276665.1. NCBI lineage: Eukaryota > Metazoa > Chordata > Mammalia > Rodentia > Chinchillidae > Chinchilla > Chinchilla lanigera. The sequence continues at coordinate 6,461,187 of NW_004955412.1, read as the reverse complement.
ATATGCATTAAATTTATTTTAAAAAGATAATAAAAGTCAAAATCTAAAGAATATACATAAAGGCATTACCTAGTAACAGAAAAAATTAAAGCAAGCTAAGGGGAATAAGTGGTACTAAGTGCTGAACAAGAATGTTACTTTATAATTGCTCATGACGTGATACAGTAATATTTAGAGACCTGAAGGGAATGACAGGCTAAATCATGTAGACATTTAGGGTGTGAATGTCCAGGTGAAGGCGAGGTGACGGTGAAGGATCTTAGGCAGAAGCTCAAAAGAAATGTGACCAGTGTGGCCGCAACTGAGCGTGCAAAAAGGTGATTAGAGACAAAGGTGATGAAGGGGCAGAGGGGCCTGAGTATCTGAGGAATTCTGTAGACCCCTACAATAGACACTTTTATTCTGAGCTAGATGTAGAGTGACTGGTAGAAAAAGGGACTTTCTGTTACCATCTATGCAATATGAAAATGTCCATGTATTTGTTAGAAAATCTCATTTCCTAGATAGAGTTAGACTAGCCTAAAACCATAAGGACAACTTTGGCCAGAAGCCAGCTCTTCTTTGCCTATATGTAAAATCTATATAGAAAGACTTCAGTGCTTATGCAAATACAGATTCAAATGACTTTCTGAATCACACAGAATTCTGTGCAAAACTAAAAAGCACATTCCCCATATTTCATGCTGATTATCTCAGATTTCTCCAGAGATTCACTGATTTCTAAAAATAGTGAGGGAATCATTCTGTTTAATAATATTCTAAGAATTGTCCTCTACCACTTCACTAACTTTATTAAATCCATAAATCATAGCTTGAAATTATTGAAGGGTAAAGTCTTAAATAAGACATTTAATAACGTGATGCATCTTTCTTATAGCCACAGGACTTCTTGTTTGATTTGTTTTAAATGAAAGAATAAAATTAATAGCTATGAAATTTTAAAAATTTCACACTTTAAGGCACTCAGTTGACTGAAGAAAATATTTTAAAGAACAAAATTCATAGATTATAGCCTATCATGTAAATTTAAGAATTAAAGAAACCTAGGTGTTATACTGCTGGGCTTAATGTATTATACTCAATACCTTTGTAAGTAAGTTGTGAATAGCTTATTTCTAAAGTCTGTTCTAGAAGTACAATACCTTGCTAAATTATTTTTTTAAATTCTGAGTCTATAGTTGAAGAAATATGGCACTATTTTGACCAGACTGTAAAAATGTGATATGCATGTGTCACATAGAATACTAGAACCATCCATTCTCTCCATTTTTCCTTAACTGTAGTGCAGATGCTCTCAATATCAAGGGTATCTAAAAATCACCCAAAAAGCAGTACTCAGAAAACCACAGATTTCAAAGCTCCACTCCCACATCATTTAATTTTATAGATGGAAATTTTAGATAAATTTCTCAGATAATTCTGATGTAAGTGGCCACTGTTAACATACTGAGAGATATTGCGCAAGGTTTAACTATGGTACAAAGGAATTATAATAGTTTAAGAATTACTTTACAATACACTTGTAACTGCAGATTAACAGTTTAGAAAGAGGGAAAGAAAAGCTGTAAAGAGATTTGAGTATTGATTTTATGATGCCATGGGGACAAATCTAAGAACAACAAATACAAAGCAACAGAGTGATTCCGATAGTTTAGAAGTTATGAATTTGGGCCAGGGATATAGCTCAGCAGCATAAGCACTTGCCTGGCGAGCCTGAGGTCATGAGTTTGATTCCCAGTACCAAAAAACAAACAAACAAACAAAAGTCATGGATTTCCTGCCAAGATTTGAATGAAGGGATATCATAATGAAGTTGGTAGAGTTAGCAGCTGCGTATTACTGGTGTAGCTTAGATTATATAGTTACTAAACACTGTCACCATCAAAATAACCAAATAGATATCTTTGTTTCTTTGACTATTTCACTAGTTTTAAAGGCTTGACCAATACATTTAAATGTTTGTGTCTCACTGATTTCATATACCTGGTGACCAAATTTTATTTTAAATCCATAAACTTCATAAACATGGCTTTATTCATCCTTCATAGAAACATTCATTTGATTTACAATTATGTGTTTTTTAAGGAGGGGCCACTTCCTCATTCTCAGCAAAATGAATTAACAAGTCTAACAACTCTCTGGTATCCTTCAGCATCAATGGTCAACACATCTACTGCATGTTGAATATTCTAGCCAAGTGGTAGCTATGATGGCTGCTCTTTAATACAGTCTAAGCCCCAAGAACTTCATGATGAGCTGAAGATATCCACATAATAAGATATCCACATTATCAAAGTATTCAGATAAGGAATGGACACAAGTTCTTTCTGTTTAGTTTAGACTTGTAATGAATACTTAATATAAAATGTGATGGTAATTTCATCTAATACTGAAGAAACGGGCAATTTCATTAAATGACAAATTACCTATTGTGCAAAATTTCACTTGTGTCTTAGTCACTTTTCTCTCATTGCTGAGACAAAATATTCCACACCTAAAGTTAAAGATAGGTTTATTATGCTCACAGTTTGCGGCAGTTTCAGTCCTTAACTGGCTGGCTCCAAGGCAGGGTGGCACCTGGCAGAGGGACAACCATTCATAGCATTCACCACAGTGGAAAACACCAAAATCAACAAGGGATAAAAGACAAGACTCTTTCTGTTCCTTATATTGTATGCAGGCCACCCTCCCTAGAGAGGGTGTAGCACTCACCCCTTAATCCCAGCACCACAAACTCTAGATTCAGCCATTTCTGAAAATCCCATCCCCCATGACTACATGAGGCTTTGGGGGGATGTCCAGACACAAACCATAACATTCCAGCCCTGGCCCCCCAAAGGCTCATGCACATCCCTTTATGCAAAAGGCATTTACTTCATCTCCAGAGTTAACAAAGTCCTAACATTTTCAGCATGGCTGAAAATTCCAAGTCTCAAGTCTCCTCTGAGATTTAGGGCAAACTCTTAGCTGTGAGCCCCTGTACCAATGAAAAGAAAGTTAAACACTTCCAACATTCAACGGCACAAGATAGACACTTCCATTTCAAAAGTTACAAATGGGGATACAAAGAATTGGAACAAAGGCAAATCCAAAATCCAGCAAGGCAAACATTAAGTCCTGTAGTTCTATGTGCAGCAAGGCAATCTCTGGAAAGATCTAAACTTCAAAGGACTTGGGTGGGTCTGCCCCTGTGGCACTTCTGGTGCTTGTATTTCCTATGGCTTCTCTCTTGAATTTGCTCTGCTCCCTCCTTGTAGTTTTTCTTAAATGATCTATGTTACTGGCTTTTGTAAACTTCTGGGGTGCCTACTGCACCTTTGGCTACACACTTAAGCCTCATACATGTCCTCTCAGGGGCACAATGCCTGGCCTCTTAGGCCTTTTTCTGAAGTCTGTGTGGAAGTCTTCCTGAACTAACAAATCTTTTATTCTGCATGCACCTAAAACCAGCATGATGTGGATGATGTCAGGATTCCTTCTCTCTTGGCTGTAGGGTTTGAGTGCCTATGAACCAAATCCTGAGCAACAACTTCCCTAGGCTGCTGCCATTGTGAAACATGGTACTCTGGGGATATCTTCTCAAAGCAAAATCTTTCACTTTAGCAATTTCGAGACTGCCAAGGGTGGAGTCCTGCTGGTTCTAGTGATGCCCTCAGGCCATCTTCTCTATTCTCCAGTTCCCTCTCAGCAATCCAGATCTCCTCTGCTCTATCTGTGTGGTCTACACCTTTACTGGAGCTTCTGTTCTAGCCAAATTCACGTTTTAAATCATTCTACTAGGCTCTTTGCTCTTGCTTCTCAACACAGATCTGGTTAAAAGCCTCCAACAGTAGCCATGGCACTGCTTCAACGTTCAATTGCCTTGAAATTTCTTTCACAAGATTTATTAGTTTTCCACCCTTAATCTCAGGCTCAGGCAAAATCTCTTGAGATGACAAAATGCAGACAAATTTTCTGCCAAGCCATAACACACATCCTCTGCAGTCCAACAACCAATGAAGTCTTTCTTCCCAGCAGAAACCTCCTCAGCCTGGTCTTTACTGGCCCTCTGTTCTTCTAAGCTCTGGCTAGAATCTCCCACAAAGTACAGCCTTAGGCATTTCAGCTCTACTTTTTCAGCTGGCATCTCTGAACCTTTCCTAGCTTTTCCCCTTTCTACAAGCCGTTTCCAAAGGCTCTTGAACTACAAGGCCAGGTAATGTCACAACACCAGCCTCACTTCTCTGGTACCAAATTCTTTCTTAGTTACTTTTCATATACTTACATATTTTGCCTAAAACAAAATATGTAATACTGAAAGGTAAACGAGATAAGGTTTATTTACCTCACAGTTTGTAGAGGTTTCAGTCCATAATCAGCTGGCTCCAAGGCAGGGTGGCACATGGCAGAGGGGCAACCACTCATGGCATTCATGACAGTGGAAGATACCAAAATCAACAGGAAACAAAGACAAGACTCTTTCTGTTCCTTATATTGTATGCAGGACACCCACCCTAGAGTGGGTATAGCACTCACACCCTCAATCCCAGCATCACATACTCTATACTCAGCCCTTCCTGAAAATCCCATCCCCAATAACTGCATGAGGCTTTGGGGGGACATCTACACACAAGTCATAACAACTTGTCCATAAACATTTTTAGTCTACAACAAAGGAAATTTAATGCTTTGAGGACCACAAATGATAGAGGTCAAGAATAATGCTTTAGAGGCAGGTGACTTAACTATAAAATATTTATTTTAACAATATACTTAGTAGATTTAGATTTCTTAACATATATTTTTCCCTCCCAAGATTCTGTCTCTAAAATGTATTAAATTTCATTGCAATTAAGACTTGACTTTAGTTCCTATGTAAACAAGTGATAAAGTTATAAAAAGAATATTTTAACAATTAATTTGGCCTTAGAAGAGATCTTTTTTCTTCCCCCCATAATAGAGGCTATGTGAAAAGTAAAATGTGCAAGAAAAAAATCTATTGAATCTCATAACACAAAAAAGCCTCAAATCAATAACTTACCCTTGCCCTATGGCATAAATGGATGAACTAGAATTTAGTAGCATATTTAAGTTTCACTTCAGTAACTTACTAAAAAAATATGATCTGGGAAAAAAAACCTTGGGCTTCAATTTTTTCAACTATAAAATGAGTTCAATAATAACATCTATATCATAGGGCTATTCTGAGGGCTAAATGGGAGAAAGCCTATTATAGGAAGTGCAAAAAGTATCAAAATCATCACCACTGAAATCATTACAAATACAGATTACAAAGATGTCACTAGGTATTGACTTTAAAACCTATATAACTATATAGAAGAAAATATCATAATTTTGAAATATACTCAAGAAAAGTTATTGATATGGCATAATGTACAATAAATGACAGCTGTCTAGGTAAGACAGTACTTCATTTCATTTTAGCAATATAAAAATGATATCACTCTTCCAGAACTAAACAGATGCTTTTCACAGATGCCAGTTTTTAAAACCAATTTTTAATTACATAGTTTTATTATTTCTGCAAATCTCCCAATGAGGAGCTATTTTGTCTCCTCCAAAAAGCCTATTTTCTCCTTCATTCCTACATCTCCCAATGTTCTCATATTTCCTACAGCTCCCTGTTTTCTCATATTTCTTTTGAATTTAGTAGAAGTGTCCAATTAAAAAATACCATAAAAGCCAGGGTACACAGGTCTATGATGCAAAATCTTAAGTGATCAAAAATTCATTAAAGACATCAGAAATATTTGTTATAATTCTATCAACTTGCAAGTTGCCTAATCCTGATGTTTCCTTCTTTCTTAAAAGGGAAAAGCCAACACTGACCTAAGAAAGTACTAGTACTTTGCCAAAAGATGGTTTGAAAATTCATTGTTGGAGGTGAAAGGAAAGAAATGTCATAGCAAAATTAATGGCAAAGAAAAGTACTTCTTAAGTTATTTTTCAAAGAAGGTATTTCAGTCCTATAGAGCACTAATATGCACAGTACAGTAATTGTGGCTAATATATTGCTAAACTGAACTGAAGAAATAGAAAATTAAGATTTAACTGTATCTCACTTTTGAAACTATTAATACAAATTTTCAAAGCTAAAATTTTCCAGCCTTTTGCTCAAAAATAACAAACTTCACACCATTTCTTCTCAAGCTGCAAGTTTCCTTAGCTTAGCAAAGGTGTCACTGCATGATGCTTAACAAATATAGTCACTAAAAGGAAAACAAAAAATTGGACAAAGTGGTGGAATAGCAGATTTCACGTGACACTCAAGTGAGCAGATACAAGGCAACAAAGTAGACATTATGTTCCATGGCAAGAATCAATCAAGAGGTAAAGGGAAATCTAAACAGCACAGAAAACGAAAGCCAGTGAAGTGTAAAGCACCAAGAAAGTCACAATGGCTCCCCAGCTAGGGAGTGGGAACCCGACCTCTCGAGCACAAGGCCGGCCACCAGAAAGCCCAGCCAACCCAATAATAAACACAGGCCAGTAATCCTAGCTGCAGACACACATAAAACCCAGTTAGGGATTTTGTATGAGTGACGTCTCCACAGAGCAAGCTAGTTCTACAAGAAATTCAGTATGCTGCTTAGCAAATTCTTAGTTCTATAGCCATTTTCATAGAGCTTTATCAGGAACTGAACTGCTACTGGGAGCAGAAACTGGAAGCAGTCAAAATCTGGCATCCTCTGGACACCCCAGCGCACTGAAAGGGCAGAAGAGGACAGCACAGGACAGTAGCAGTCAGAGAATGTCCAAACAGGCCACGCATACGGTATGAACAGTGGGGCGCATGGGTGTGACAGACAACGGAGGATACAGCAGTGGTACTGCTACCTGTGATGAGGAGCACAATCTGCTGCGTGAGGTGTCCTGAGGGAGCCAGGTCTGAACGTACTGAGATGGAGGGCTGCACATCACCACTCCTATGCCACCCTTCCCCCAGCACAGAACTTGGTTTGACTGCTTCCCCAACACATGCCCACTGAGGCATCCTGGTTATATACTGTAGCTTGGACATCTTCCACTCCCCCAGGAACACAGACTGAAGCCCACTGGGCTGAACACTAGCCATCTGCCAGGCATATTCCATAAAACACCAACACTGCATTGGCGAGCAGGGCTTCCTGAGGCTCAGATTGACCAGGCCATGAGGTACACAGACTGACCACCTAAGGAGGGGACAGGCACATGCCCAGAGAGAAGTGTCTCAATCTAAACACCTCAGCTAAGAGGAATTTTTGATACTTTTCTCATTTCTTGTTCTTCATCTATATCATCTTTTATTGTTTTTAGTTTTATTATTTTCTCATTTTTATTATAATTTAATAAGATTTTTCTTCTCATTCATCTCTTATTTTCTCATCTTTCTTCCTTCATCACTAAATGTTACTTCCATTAATATTTTAGTCTTATGGTTTATTCTAATATTTTTGTCCCCTATTTAATTAATTGTTTCTGTACACCTATACCTGGTTTGTTTTTTTGTTGAAGTTGTTACTGTTGCTCCTTCTTTCTGTGAGGAGCTAGGAATCAAGCCAGGAACATACAGCATGGTATGGGGATACACTGCTGCTGAGATACACCCACACTCCACTTAAGAGAAACTGCAACTTTCTCCAGCTATGTCTCATCCAAAATTAGTCAGAGAAGACAACGATGGTCCTGACATATTGATAAAGGAAGCAGCCCTTTAGAAGTTATAACAGTTGTAAATATATATACACAGAACGTCAATGTGCCAAATTTTATAAAATAAGCGCTACTAGACATAAAAAGCAGACAGGCTCTAATACAATAATGACAGATGACGTCAATCTCCCACTCTCACCAAGAGCTACAGCACCCAGACAAAAGAGAAATTAAAGAAACATTAGAGAGTAAATAAACTCAACAGACATATACACGACATTCCATTCAACAGCTAAAAAAGACATGTTTTTCTCAGCAGCTCATGTAACATTCTCCAAAATTAATCATATTTTAGGCCATAAAAGAAGTCTTAAAAATACATAAAATGAAGTAATTTCTTACACCTTATCAGATCATAACACAGTGAACCTAGAAATCAATAGCAAAAACAAACCAGAGAAACTTACAAACACAGAGATTGACAATTTACTTCCCCTACCCCACCCCCCACTCCCGGTACTGGCAATCAAATTCACAACCTTGTGCTTGCCAGGCAGGCACTGTGCCGCTGAGCTAAATCCCCAGACCCTGAACAATATACTTTTGAACATAAAGTAGCATTACTGAAAAAAGTGGAGAAAATTAAAAAATCACAGAATCAAGTAAAACTAGAAAAATGATGTATATGAAGCTGCAGAACACAACGAAGAGTTCTAACAGGAAGTTTATAGCTCTGATAATAGCATGTTTTTAAAAACTAGAGCAATCTCAAACAAATAACCCAATGATGCATTTCAAGGCTTTTGATAAACAAGAACAAGCTAAACCCAGAACAAGTAGAAGGAAAGAAGTAAAAAAAAGACCAGAGTTGAAATAAATGAAGTAAAGATTAAAAGTACAATACAAAATATTAATGAAGCAAAAAGTTGATATCTTGAAAAGATAAACATGATTGACAAACCCTCAGCCAAACTAGTAAAATAACAGAAAGAAGACTCAAATCAGTACAATTAGTGATGTAAAAGATAGTATTACAACAAATGTCATTTCAGTGAAATTTCAAAACATACTGTAGAGCCACTGGGGGAAAAACAGAATATTACTGATATAAGTATGAAGACCAACTGAATAAAACAGAGGTCTGAGACATAAATCCACAGCACTCACTTTCATAGTATATATACTAAAATTAAATCTACAGCCAACTGATTCCTAACAAACATACCAAAAACATATGTTGGAGAAAAGAAATCCTCTTCAAAAAATAATGCTGGAAAAACTAGATATCTATACATAAAAGATTGAAACTGTATGCCTGATCTCTCACCCTGTACAAAAGTCAACTCAAAATGGATTTAAAAACTTTAATGTAATACCTAAAACTTTGAAATTAGTAGAAGAAAATAAAGGGGAGACACTTCAAATACTGATTCAGCCAATGAATTTGGGAATAATATTCCAACAGTGGAGGAAGTAAGAGCAAAAATTGCCAAATTGGATTGCATCAAATTAAAATATTTCTGCACAGCAAAGGAATCAACAGAGTGAAGAGATAAACTACAGAATGGGAAAAAGTCTTGGACAGCTATTCATCTGACAGAAGACTAACACCTAGGGTTTATAAAGAACTCAAAAAAAAGTTAACAAGTAAACAAGCAATCAAATAAATAAATGGGCAAGTGCTCTGAACAGACATCTCTCAAAAGAAATATAAATGACCAAGAGATACATGAAAAATGCTCAGCAGTTTTCAGCATTGAAACTACACTGAGATTCCATGTCATATGAGTCAGAATGGCTATTATCAAATGAAAATAACACACTTGTGAAGATGCAGAGTAAAAGGAACCCATATACAGTACATTGCTGATGGGAAAGAGAGCTGGTACAACCACTGTGGAAAACAGTATGGAGGCTCCTTTAAAAAAAAACCAAAACCTAAACATAGAATGGTTTAAATCTAAAATGTCAGTCAGAAGTCTCATGTTCAGACATGGAACATTTGGAAGATAACTGAACCTCTGTGGTACTATACTCATCAGTTAATTAGTACACTGGTAAGCTCAGAGCAGACTGTAATGTGACTGCTGGGGCCAGATCGAAGGGCTGGGTCAGTGGGGGTATGATCTAGAAGGGTATATTTTGTATCCAATTCCCCCTCTGTCTGTTTCCTGGCCACTATGTGATGAACAGAATTCTTCTACCTCCTGGTGTTCTGCCATGCCATATCTGCCTTACAGCTAACCAACCATAGATTGAATCTAATACTGTGAACCAACTTCTCTTTTAAATTGCAGGTGTTGGGTATTTTGTCCCAGCAATGGGAAAACTAACTAACACAGATTTTGGTACCAGGAGTAGGGTTGTTGCTATGCCTATACCTGACCATGTGATTCGGAAGCCTTTGGAATTGGTTTGTAGGAAAAGTTTATAAAGGTTTAAAGATTTGGACTAGAGAAACCTTAGAATGTTGTAGGAAGAGGTTGGTGTGCAATACTGGTCAGAGCTCAGATGACCAGAGTACACTGATAGGAATGTGCACAGTAAAGGCCATGCTGAGGAGGTTTCATTTGGGAACAAGAACTCCACTGGTAGTTGACCTAGAAGTTATGTATGTTATACTCTAGCAGAAAATGTGGACCATTTTGTTCACATCTTGAGAGTTCACAGAAAACTAAAATGAAGGGTGACTGACTAATTAACCTGGCAGAGAAATTTCAAGGTAATCCAACATTCAGGCTTTGATATGGGCACTACTGGCAGCTTTTAGCTAGGTTCATAGTGAAAATCAGAACCAAAAAGCCCATTTAAAAAGTTTTCACTTTCACCAAAAACAAAGTGCCTGTGAAGTTAGAGCACAGGCTGCTGAAAAGATTAGCTTTACAAAAGAAGATAAATACTTTACATCAAGATAATATGAAAGATGCTGGGAGGGGATCTCAGTAATCAGAAAGGCCTAACCTTTTTCATAGGCCCAAGGGAGTAAGATGAGAAATGTTTGCTTTGAGAAGAGAGCTCCAAGGCACCATGACTGAGAACGGTCACCCAGGGAACTGTTTCCTTAGGATTTGGTTTACAGTGATCAGGCATCCTGGCACACAGTGCCCTCTGCAGCCATGATTCAAGGGGTCTTGGCTCCTACTTAAGTTAGGGGCATCATCCGAGGTCTGATTTTACAGGCACTCAGAATGCAGGAGTTGTGAGGTCAGGTAGGCTTTCACTTAGATTTCATAAGGCCTGAGAGGCTGTAGACTATGCCCCTGAGAGGGCAGACTATCCCTAAGAGGATAGTACATGAAGCTGTTAGAGTACAGCCTGAAGTGCAGTGGAAAATCCAGGAAGTCAGAGATGGCAGAAACACGGAATGTGTGTTGAGCAGTCACAGGCAGTGAGTGGGGTCACCTCCAAGGCAGAGGCTATGTGAAGGCTACAACTGGCAATGCTACAGGAGGACAGCCTTCCTGTTCGGAACTCACAACTCACCACATCATGCCCTGGGTGCTGGACACAAAGCTACAAGATTTACTGTTTGTCTTGCTGGTTGTGCATCTTGCTTTAGTCAAGATATCTTGATATGCCCCATTCCTCCTTTTTGGAATGTGACTGTTTACCATTCATTATATGTTGGAAGTATTTAATTTTCTTTTTGATTTTATCAGATGTTTACAGCTACGAGTTTCCCTTTAGACTCAGACGAGACTTCTAATTTGGACTTTTTTAGCAGTGTTGTGTTAAAATCTAAGAACTCTTAAAAATGGACTAAATAAATTTTGCATATTGAGATGGATATCAGCCTTTCTGGGGGTAAGAGGTGCATCTATACCATTCCTGGGTATATAATGAAGAAAAACAATGTCTACAAAAACAGTATCTATATTCCTGACTTTTTTCATCACTATTCATAATAATCAAATTATGAAATCAGCCTATCACCAGATGAATGGATAAAGAAAATATTGTATATAAATACCACAGAATTTTATTCAGTGACAAAGAACAAATTTATGCCATCTGTAGGAAAATGGATTAAAATGGAAATTAGTGTGATAAGACAAATAAGTCAGATACAGATATGTTTTCTCTCATACATGGAAATGAAAAGAAAAAATACATGGGCTAGAGGAGGAGCTGTTAGGGAAGAAGGTGGGGGAGAAAAGAAAGAATAAGGAATGACCTACTGTCATTTCCCCCCCTACTGGAGGGGGGAAACAAAGCATGACATATCCATACGAGACAGTCACAGTGAAACCTATTAATTTATATAATTATGTAAATTAAACTTTATCATAAAAAGAAACTGTGGACCTGTTAAATCTCTTAAAAATTCTTGATAAGAAACAAAAATATTAGCCCCTATTTGTTTAAAACAGAAGTATTTTTATTTGGAAAAAGGGAAAAAACAAAAAATAAAAAGAAATAGATAAAACATATATATTAACCTTTTAATGCCTAGTGTTCCATTTTTGGACCAGTTATAACAACTGAACACAGTACATTTTTTTTCTTTTCAACTTCTTGTTCCTCTTATTTTTCTAGGTAACATATGAATTTCATACAAAAATTCAAAAATTGTGATTTCTTGCATAAGTGGCTTAAGTAAAACCATGATTACTGATTTAAAATCTCCTACAGTTTGTTGTATTACGTATTGATATCTTCAAAGTGGTTTCTCATGAAAACAGAGACATGCAATGTTTTCCTCCTTTTATTTTTAAAATAAATAAATAAAATCTCCTACAGCCGAACTTATAACAGATTTTTTTCAATACCCAATGCCTTTAAAAACAGAAGAATTTCTATATTAAAACCAATTTTCCATAGTCCCTTAATGATTATGCTAAAAGTCTTTTTATCAGTTTAATTTCATTTACTGCACTTTTTTGACAGATGAGCTATGACACATTAAGAGTTAAAATCCATCCTTAGAAACATCTCAGTGTAGAAATTCATCAAATCCATCCCACAGTGAACAAACAGTCACACACCTCTACCCCACTCTGGTACCTCTGCACATGCTTCCTATCACACGAAGATACCGACTTGCACACTAGGAATCTACGTAGTGCAGTATGAAGGGGTTTGAATGACAGTTCCAATTTGCAGAAACTTTCTTTTTAACCATGGAAAATCTTAAAATAATTCTACCTTTTTATATACCTTAATTTCAGAACACTTTTACCTCAATTCAGGAATATAATAGAAATACTTTCATGATTTTTTTATAAAAATCGTGCAGTAGAAAGTTATTTTGTAAGATACATAACACTTACATGTATATTATATAGAATTATTTATAATGACATTCAGTTTCTTTAAGCACCTCTGCATAAAGAACTCCCAGTAGCAATCTTGTACAATGCTCAGAGCAAGTCTGCTTGCAATACATTCTGCTTTTGTTCATTTAAAGACTTTGTTTTCTCCTTCTAGAGGATATGTTACTGGATATAGGAGTTTGGGTTGATAGTTTTACCAGTCAGCCCTTTATACCATTATTACAGTTTTTTCTGACTTAAATGACTTCTGAGGGTAAGAATGGTGTACCACATTTGTTTTTTATTTTTTGAGACAGGGTCTTACTACATACCCAGGCTGACCTTGACCTCACAGTAATCCCCTTGCCTTAGCTTTCAGAGTGCTGAGATTATAGGTGTGAGCCACCACATCCAGCCTTGTTTCTTTTTAGGTATTGTGTCACCATCCTCTCTCCTTACCTGCTTCACTCAGTATTTATGTATTTTAAGTTTTATTATATGCCTAAGTGTGTTTTGTTTTGTTTTTTAACTCTGAAGGAGGGAAGGATGGGAATCTATCCAGGATAACATCCAGTTTTATAGATTTGTGATCCCAATTACACATAGTTTGATTGATTTTGGTCTCAGTTTCTAGACTTTTTTGTAGTGCCTGAGATCAAACCTAGGTCCTTGTACATGTTAAGCAAGAGCTCTGCCACTAGACACATCCTAGTTCTCTTCTTTCCCACTTTTTTCCCTTGTATTTCAGTTTAGGTAATTTCTATTGCCCTATCTTTATTCTCACTAATTCTCTTTTTTTGTTTGTTTGTTTGTTTTTCTTCTGGTACCAGGAATTGAACTCATGACCTTGTGCTTGCCAGGCAGGCACTGTGCCACTTAGCTAAATCCCCAGCCCCTATTCTCACTAATTCTCTCTTTGACTATGTCAAATATATTTACTAGCTTGCTGAAGGTATTCTTCATCTCTGTTGTTCTTTTTCTTTCTAGCACTTGCATTTTATTCATTGTTAAAGTCTGTATATCTCTGCTGAATTTAATCATCTGTTCTTGCATATATTGCCCATATTTTCCAACAGAACCTTTAACACACAAATCATTATTATTTTAAATCTACGGTCATGTAACTCCAACATATGTGTCACATTTAAATGAACTGCTTTGTCTCTTGGAGTGCTACCTTTCCTTATATTCTCTTGTGCCTGGTAATGTTCTGTTGAGAGCTGAACGTCTACAGAGCAGGAGAAACTAAGAAGCTTAAAGCTTAGAAGTAGGTAGGACTTCCCTTTTGATAGGCCACTGATCGTGAACCTTTCCGAGCTTTTACCAGTAACAACAGCCACCTGGGGCACGTGTGCCACAGGTTCACTGCGATGGGCCTTTGCAGTGCAGTTTGTGTTCCTTAAATCAGGAATTGAGACGGGTTTGAAAGTTGTTGCTACTGGTTATCCTCAGGGCATTACAGGTTTCAAATTTCCCCAAAGGTCCCTGTAAAAAAAAGCCCTTAAGTAGGAATGGATCACCCTGTTATCTGTAGCCTTCTGACCCTAGCAGCCTGTACTTAGTCTTGATCAATTAATTAATTATTCTGCCTGAACTCAAACTAGTGCCTAGGTGCATTTGCCTCAGGTAAACAAATGCTTATGTTTTGTCACTTCTCTCTAGGTACCTGTATATCCTTAGGTTTCAGAGTTGTTGCCTTGTGATCTATTCACTGTTAAATTCAATAAAAAGTAACAAACATGAAGTCTGTGTGGTCTTCTGTTGTAAGAGTAGAAACAATGCTCTTTCAAGCTCACTACATGCCTGAGCTTGACTTATTATTCAACTACAAACGTCATTCTTCCTTTACTCTAAGTATGACTAGCATCAGTACAGACTTCTGATATCCCAATTTAATCTAATGAAAAGAAGACTATTTTTTATCAATGTCTGACTCTGCTGATATGATAAGCTGTTTCCACCTGAGAGCAAACAATATTCTGATGGACAATTCTGGTACAAGAGGAACAAAGATATAAAGGAGATGGAAGAGATTCATAATGTCATTCATAATCCTAACAGAATCATACAAAATAACATACTGTACTACTGAGTACTACTTTAAATGTTTTATATATCTGGGATGATAAAAATGAATACATGGGGGTCAGGGATAGAGCTCAACAGCGCAGTGCCTGCCTGGGAAACACAAGGTCATGAGTTCCATTCCTGGTGCTAAAAAAAAATAAAAAATAAAAAAGAATATATGTTCCCTATAGAAGACACTGCCTCAGTCGGGTGTGGTGGAACACGCCTGTAATCCCAGCACTCAGGAGGCTGAGGCAGGAGGATCGTTGAGAGTTCGAGACCAGCCTGGGCTACAAAGTGAGCTCAAGGCCAGCCTGAAGTGCATAGCGAAACCCTGTCTCAAAAAGACAAAAAAATAAAGAAAGAAAGAAGATACTGCCTCATCTTGGCAAATAAAGAGATAAATTAACAATCACAGTAAGGACTCAAATGATGAAGAATATGACTTTGAACATCAAAGTTGTTTCTGCTTAACTTTCATTTTCTTAAAAGTCTAACCAAATAAGGCATAGGCATATCAGAACTCTTATTTTAATATAAAAAAGTCCAAATTCTCATTTTCAAAACCTGAAATGTAAGAGAAGTAGAATTTAATTTCTGCTTTGAGATTTCCTTGGTAAAACTTAATTTAGCTTAATTTTACAATGTTTCTCATGTACTCAAACTGTCTTAATTGCACAATTTCTGTGCACTTTCAGAAAGATTAATTCATGTCAAATTTTCAATAATTTTAATTGAAACGTACATTTGTTCATGTATAAAGTCACAAGATACATACTTAGGTATTACAATACAAGCTTCTACTTTTCTACTTCCTTTATATGCAGTGACACTTCTAGGGTCTATCTTTTTACTCAGTCCTACTTGCGAACGTGTGATAGAAGAACATACGATACACCAAAGTGCAAGTTCCAAAGGGTCAGCGCAGAACTCCACGGAGATGGTGAACTTTAACTGGGAACGGGGACTTCAATGAGCAAAGTGGCAAGGGTAGTGCAGGCAATGCAGTAATGAAGCAGTTTTAAAGTATCCCCACCCAAAATGCTAACAGCAGAAATATTTTAGAGGGAAACCTGGGATCAAGGTGGTTGAAGGGAGACACCCAGCACTGTCCTGCCCCTCCTCCTCCTCCCCACCATGAACCAAAGTAACAGGGTGCAGCTGCACTGTACGGCAGGGCACCAAGGCAGAACACTGGGAAACCGCAAATGAGAGCCTTGGGCCTTGTCACATCCAGAGCCCCGAGACCACACTATAGTAACACGAACAGAATGTCCCCGCCTCTGCCACCCGTCTCCACAGCCCGGGAGGGGCCTCCGCCCTCTTCTCCACAGCCGGGGAGGGCCTCCGCCCTCTTCTCCACAGCCGGGGAGGGGCCTCCGCCCTCTTCTCCACAGCCGGGGAGGGCCTCCGCCCTCTTCTCCACAGCCGGGGAGGGCCTCCGCCCTCTACAGGAGTGAGGGTGGAAGAGAATCCCTGCAGACTGTCAGCTCCCTCGTGGTCAGCCGAGTCGGGAAGTTCCGCCGTCCTCACAGGATGGTAGCTCACTTACATAGCAAGCCTGAAATCTGCACAGTAGCTTGCTCTGTAAAAAGATCTGAAATTATCTCCCAGAAAGCTCGCAGGGCGTGGTAGCCAGAGCTATCACGAGAAGCGAGCTGTCTGAATTCGGACTCCTCTAGGGTCAGAAAGCCCTGCACATCCCATCTCTGGGCCTCCGCACACGTAACACAGCACCGGCCTTGTGAGTAGCTTAACTGCAAAGCTAACCTGAGAGCCGGGTACAGCGGCACATGCCTATGATCCCAGAAGTGTAGGAGGATGAGGCAGGAAGATCACAAATTCAGGCCTAGCCTGGGCAATCTAGCAACCGTCCTAGTTATTTCTCTTGTTCCTGGCAATAAGTACCCAATACCCACAATGTAAGGAAGGAGAGGGTTACTCTGGCTCATGTTTCAGCCTGCACTCGTGTTCTAAGGCAGGACTATCGTGGCAGAGGGGGATGGCAGAGCTGAGCTGCTCAGGAGCTGGCCAATTCGAAACAGAAAGCAAAGGGCGAAGTAGGGGAGGACTCCAAACAGACACGAACACACAAGAGCCTTTCTGTGGCACGCTGCAATCAAACTGCCAGAAGTACAAAACTGAGAATTTAAAACACTACAGGAGAAAAAAAAACATCAAAATAATGTATACATACAAAAGTTAGTTAAGACAGTTATACTGCTAATTTCTCCTGGTTCATTGGAAAGAAAGGTCTGTGCTAATATTGTTTGGACAATTAAATGACAGTATCTTGTACTCTAAGTAATTTAAAGATAACAACATGCAATGTATTAACCATTGTTACCCTCCTATTATCTTGTTTTCCAAATATTTTCTGTTTAAAATTAAAAAAAAATCATCCAATCACATTTTAAGGTATCTCCATCAAGCTTCCAGTGTGAGCCTTGCATCCTCGTGAAAGCGCCCCTGCACTGACCGGACAGAGGGTCTCTGGCACGCAGAGCTGCCTGGATTAATTCCTCATCTTCATTTGCACTGCTTCCCTCCCCAGGAGCACTACCACTGTGATCGCCTTTCCGCTGTAGTATTTTACACAACAGACTTTAGAAAAGGCCTGAAACACTGACAACCCCAGC
This sequence comes from Chinchilla lanigera, assembly GCF_000276665.1. Lineage (NCBI taxonomy): Eukaryota > Metazoa > Chordata > Mammalia > Rodentia > Chinchillidae > Chinchilla > Chinchilla lanigera. The sequence goes on along the minus strand of NW_004955412.1, from coordinate 6,443,597 downwards.
GACTTGGTTTCAGCTCCACCTAATCAGTCTTTAATCATGAGCCTTCCTCTCCCGCACACCAATCCGCATCACCCGCTCCCACTGCCTGGAACTCTCTTTTCAAGCTCTAAAGCTCTTCTAAGTATATTTTCTGACCGTGCACCATTCTAGAGAAAATTATCTCGGGTATCCTTCCAGTTCCAGATACTGCATGTATTAATCCAGGTGTTTCCCAGGACCCCACCTTCGGGCAGGCGTCTGTTTCTGCTTTGTCAGCGCTCCCCAGGAAATGTGCAACCCCCAGGGCTCTGCTCTTCACAAACGTACTGCTGTTTGTCAAATCCTTTATCAATTCTCTATGCTTAATTAAACCAAATTTCCACTGCACACTACCAAGTAGATATTCCACCGGCATCAAAAACAATTCTACCATGGGCACCTTAACTTCATATAGCGAACTGAACTCCTCTGCCACCAAAACTAAAGCACGAAGTCTCTTCCTTTTGAGTTTCACATCTTGATTAGCACAATATCTAGCCAGCATTTAAAAGGCAGTGGAAAAGCTGAAGGAAACATGGATACTGCATCAGGTGATATGAATGAAAACATCGTGTGGCCTGGATATTGAGGCAGGTTACAAGAAAAACTGGATTAAGTGCTGATGTATACAGCACCTGGAAGTAAGTATCGTTAACAATGTGTAGTAAACATCACTTGTGGCTACTGCCGCAATAGGATGTGTTCAATTCACTTCCAGTCTTCATATTTAACAAAATTGGCTACATAACTTTTGCACTGACCTCTATCTTTAAAAAACCAAATACTGGCTTCAATAACACTTCTCACAACCCTGAACTTGTGCATGGATACATATAACGTGTAAGACTACAGCAAGACAAGAGAGAGAGTGGAGATGAAATCATATTAACATCACTTCTGGAGAACTGTTTGGTATTCTAGAGTCAGTAAAAGCAAAATAAAACTGGTCTTCTCGGGACTATCTGAAAAGTATTATTTCTTTAGAAATTGTGGAATTTAGGTAACTGGAGTTTTTATCTACCGAGTTTACTATGAAATCCCGATGCATGGGACTGTACTTAACTAGAGAGCTGAGTCCAACTGTTGGTATGCAAATCTCAGGACCATGTAACTCACAGAAGGAAAGACAAGAAGGAAAATAAGGACATGGCTTCTCATTGCCAAGATGACATTTCCACTTCTATAAATGGAAGCCATACATGGTCCAAGAGCAAAAGAAGCTTAGGCACACAAGGGAGTACCGGGCTGCACCATTAAATGAAGATCTGAGGCACCCTGTTTTTCTGTCCCTTATCATTCTTCAAGGTCTCTAAGGTTGTGTTTGTGCTGTGCTACCCATTCTTTCCATTAGACGTTCGATCCAAGTATTGCCGAGTCAGATTCTCCCACAAGCTGAATTAGAGTAGAAACTACAGAAACTATGCTCCATTAATGAGAGCTCTAAGGAGAAATCTCTTTGCTCTGTTGATAAAGTTCTTAAATAGTTCTGTAGATTCTGTGAAATGCCTTTTATTCTTTTAATGATCTTTTAATTATTTCAACAGTGTTTACGTAGGCACTGTTATAAAGTTTTATGCATACATAAAATGTATGTATATATACACACATATAAAAATATAAAGAATTTCACTTTAAACTTTAAAATAAACTAGAGAAACTAGCCTGGATTTATTGTGTACTTTTAAAATAAAATATTTTCACTTTTATCTGGTATCTAGAAAATATTTTTGAAGGGTCACTGTGTATATACGCATATGTATATATACATATATGAAAATGCATACATATTATTGGTGTAGATATTAAAAAATAATTACTTCAGGTTAGCAAGAAAAGAAGGCAGTAAATGACGAGGGTATATTTACATATGGTGAGAATTTATGTTCCATACAATACATTATATTCTCTCAGACTATCTGATTTAACTTTCAGTAAGAAAGGGAAAAGGAAATAGAAAGTATCCTCAGCTGAAAGTAGAATGGTTACTTGTTCCTGGGAATATTTATACTTATTTTTATAAACATATCCTCAAAATTTTATAATAATATTAAGAATGAACACTGAAACTGCAAAACAATATAATAATAAAATAGGAGAAGAAATACCACATCTTATAAATGTTAGCTAAAATAGCAGTAAAATAAGAAACTGTAGATTGAAATATGAAAATAATATGTAACTATTATGACTACAAATAAGTAAAGAGTTAGGGCGATGAGAATTATTTTACATAATGACTGCACAGCGGTAATAGCTCGTAATTCCACGTCCCTGGAATGGTGCACATTATTTAGCATAATAGTCATGCCTGAAGGACAGCTATAATACATAGTAAAGAGGACCATCTCTTCACTCAGACAGCCTGAGTTTTAATTCTAACTCTGCTTCTCACTCTATGATTTCACAGTTCATAATTCTGTGTCTCAGTAACAGTTAATGCCTCAAGAAGTCTATGAAGATTAAACAAGTTGTTGAGTATAAAACATGAGAACTGTTTCAGGTATATAATGAGAGATCAATACATGGTAGTTCTTACTTTATGTCAATAAAATACAACCTAGAAAATATATTCTTTATGGCTTACATTTTTCCATGTTGCAGGGGTTTAAAAATCCATACTTTCCCAAATCTGTATAATATTCACTCATGAGAAAGTGAATATGAAATAATTATCTTTTATAAGCTAATTATGTACTGGAAATTTGTAAATTATGTATCTATATCTGGTACCTGCTATGAAAATATTAAATTTAGTGACATATTCAATTGTTACATTTAACTATAAAATATATCCCAGAAATACAACAAATTTTCAATGAAATTAATAGTGCTCAATGCACTTACACTAATTTTAGTAAATATATAAAGATAAAGTATTTGATGTCTTTAAGTTTTGTTTAAGGTACAAAGGAAATGTGCCATGATAAATGAAATAAACATTTTAAGTAAAAGACTGTTAGATCTGTAATAATAAAATTTAAGATTGTTCCTCTCAGGCTCAGGAGTGACATTTTTCTACACAGCAGGTATTGTCTCAGATTACCTGAGAACTGATCATGCGCTGAGACGAGCGGGCAATGTTGGCAGGTAGACCAAAGAAACTAGGTTTGTCATCCTCTGGAAGTTTCTCAATGACAGCACGATAGTCCTAAACATAAACAAGTAAAGAAGGTTTTCAATCAGAGACTGAATTTATAACCACTGAAATTAGAAAAAAAGGAGTATCATGAAGTATTAGTTTTCATTATTTATATTTTCCATAAATGCACACATTTTCTAGCTTTCTCATGCTTTCCATGTATATATAAGTGTGTGTCTATACACACACATGCACATACACATAAGCACACACTTTTTTTTGAAAGCTGCCTTCAAACTCATGGCGATTCTCCTGCCTCAGCCTCTGAAGTGCTGGGATTACAGATATGTGCTACCATGACTGACCCCAACCTATATTTTAATTCACTTATCTACAGAAAATATTCTGTCACTAATACTTCTTTTGTGTATCAGTTATTTGATACTACACTGTTTTCTTATCCCAACTGCCCACACACCAATGGACCCCAAATTGCTAAAACCAAATACATTTGAGTGCTATGCCCACTACATGTCAAGCTTTAGATGAGAAATGAAATTCAGACCATGGATTCGTTCATGTGGGCCCAGAGACAGGGACTAATTTTTTTTTCATAAAGAGGCAAGTTCATGTTAAGGTAAGAGCTGTCTAAATATCCCTAAACATGTCTGCAGGGTACAGCGGGGAGATGCAGAGCTATCTTTGCTCATGCTTGGCAACCAGCACTGAAGAATGTTCAAGGAAAAAGTTGCCCTGTAGAAAGCCCGAGACCTGTAATGTGTCCCATTTTGAAAAGTCAGGCTGTCTTTGAAATTCTTCCTCTCTTTCGCTTGCATTTGAAAACTTCTTCATGGTGTTCAATCACAACATGCACACGTGTCTGTCTGTGTACATACACGTGCACACAGCCTTGGGTGTACGCATCCTCCTGGGACTCTTGACCTTCTCCCATCCAAGTCAGAGAAAGCGAGACACTGATTCTCATAAATCATCATGTAAATTTAGAACTATTGTGCTGCAGAATTACACAGATGGTTCATTTCCAAATAAATATGAAGCCTTCTCATCTGAATTGGTTCGAGTCTATCGTCTATGAGGCACTGACATTGTTTGACAGTTATGTTATAAAAGAATGAAAGAATTTTCTTGAAAAATATTTGTGGGGAAAAAATAACAATACTGAGAAAACAACGTAATTCAGTACTTATAATCTTCCCATGAACAGTGAAGAAATGCATTATAACACTAGTCAATTTAAAACTCCTGACTTGGGGGAAAATAAACGAGAACTGAAATATTTGAGCTACATTTATTACTACCTTCTGGAAATGATGACTGCATTTTAGGAAGCTTTCATGTGATGAGTTGAAGCAAAAGCTACAACTGCTAAAATAAATCCACATAAACAAAAATGTGGCTGTGAAAGACAGATAAAGTGAATGCCTCTTATAACTGGGAACAGACATTTGTTAAATAACACTTCACTTCTTTCCTATTTCACATCCTTCACATTCTTCAGTGTATCAGAGTATACTCCTGCCTGGTACAAAACAGCAAATCCCCTATTCCAGCTCTTAACAGCAGTGCTCGATGCTTTCGAGATTTTCTTGGCTATTCCCAGATTTCCATAAACACTGCCCTATTATTACTATGATCAATCAACCTTCAGGGAAAAAAAAATCCAAAAGCCTGCAGGATGCTTTACTAGAGTTTAAAACTCAGGCCGTGAACTGAAAGAAGTCATCCATACTATCAATAATTACCTGTACCACTGAAAAGAAATAACATACTTAATGTAAGAAATGATTCAATTACAGGGAAAAAACTGAGATTCATTTTACCTACCAAAATGCTGCAGGACTTTGGCAGAGACACAGAATATGGAAAAATGCTTTTCTTGTTCCTTTGGTTTAATACATCCATTACTGAAGAATTAAAAAACTGCTTCAAGTATGACTGAAGAACTCTAAGGTCAAAGTAGTTATCTATACGTCCTCCATAAATAGCATTTTCAAGTAAGCCATGTACGAATTCCCATTGTATATCTTTGGAACCTGTAATTTAAAAACTCATTAATTTCATTTCTAAAATCTCTATATTAACTATGAACTCTGTCTACATTCATGAAATGGTAGTATATATTTAACAACAATGAAATCATTTATTTATATGATCATTAATATTAACAGTAGGTGATATTTATGGAGATTATTTAATCAAGTAAGAGTTTCCAAATATTTTGCATTTATAAATTCTTTGTAGCAAATAGAAATACTAATATTAGCCAGTTACACGATGGAAAAAATTGATACTTAAGGAGTTTCAGCTATGAAAACAAGAGAAAAAATTCATACAGTCCCACAGATATGGGTTAGAAAAGAGGCATCACAAACCAGAGTCATCCTTTTCCCCAATATATAATAACCTTTATAAAATCTGCTCTTCAACATGTCATAATTTACACAGCCAGCTATCCATTTCCTATTCGGGAAGAGAAATGTAGTATAAAAAATAAAATGGGCCGGACACAGGGTAATTCCAGCAGGGAGATCACAAAATCAAGTCCAGCTTGGAGAACTCAGTGGCTTAGAAAAAACCACATCTCGACAAAATGGGGGGCCCATAAGGTCCTGGATTTAATCCTCAGAACCCCTGACACACATACACAAACTCACCTGCAATGGAACGTTTTTCTGTAAGACACGTCATTTTGCAACAAAGACATTCTCATCATCATAATTTGATGATGTTAAAATACAAGAAATAAATCTCAGATCTTTAGTGAATACAGAGAACCTTAACAGTATTTATAGGCAGCCTAGCTATATTTAAACTAGGTAATTTTTTCTTAGCATTACTAAGTTAGTTCTATTTTACCACAATAAAATTCTAAGATAATTACAAAAACTGACAGTTAACATTGACACATTATGCTTTGAGGCATATGTAATTCATACGGCCTCCTGTATAAAGCGTACCTATATTGTACAGAAATAAAGTTGTTCACTACCTATGTGTTACTATCAATAGTGGCTAAATAGCAGGACACTTCACCAAAATTAAATTTTCTTCATGTACCTTGATACTAACTGAATGATAAATTAGTAATGAATACGGAAGTCACTGGTAAGTATGTAAGCATAAAATACAAAACCCACAGTATATACTTTTTAACTTATAAAAAGGAAATGATACTATAAGAATTATATAGAAATTTTACAAGAAAATCTTTTGTTCTTATACTCATTGTTCTCAAATTTTATGTTGTTCAATACAAAAGCAAAAGTCAAATCAGTAATGAGCCAACAACTGTAATACACAATACATTAAATGTCTTAAATTTTAAATATTTTATGCCTGTTTTCATTCACATTTCTTAACAACTGAGCAAACAGAACCAATTATTATTCCCATTTTACAGATCTAGAAACTGGGGCTTACTGGGTGAAAAAGTTACATCTAGGTCCCATGGCTATTAATCTTTACCAAATCCTGTGATGGAACTTTTTCCCTTTTCTGAATTGAATTTTAAATGCATTGAGTCCCTTGATATCAGGAAATTTTTAATCATATTTTTTCCATAAGGCTCAATATTTCATTTTTAAGTATATGCCTTTCAAGGTTCCATCTCAACTTCGAAGGGCACTGATGAATTCTTCATGCTTCGGTGCCTTCAACTAGAAAACAATTCTAACAATATTTGCCCTGAGTGGTATTATAAAAGAGTAACAAACATTCAAAAGCATTTCAGAAAATTATACTAGTGCCAAAATGGTGAACCTTTTAGAGATGAGTGCCTAAGTTGCAACCTAGAACCCACTTATTTACTGCAAAGCGCAAACACTGCAATTAAACCTGAACACTGAGATTTTAGTTTAGAAAAAACTCATGCATTAACAACTTTTGCCTTAAAAGAAAAACAAATATCACTTGTGCCACAGGTACACCACCACTGCTCTACTGTAAGCCCTTCACAAATGTCAAAATAAATATTAAAAACAACAGATTATGAAAGCCAGAAATTTAGTTATCCTTGCATGAGGCAGGGAAATGTTGGGTTATATGTAGAAAGAGAGAGAGGGTAGATGCTTTCTGAAATGATAGCAATTTTTTGTTTTTATTTCAGGCTAGTTACATAGGTATGATTTATGCAAATGTACTAAGGTGTTCTTTTTGCACACTTTTTTGATGTATGGTTCAAGAAAACATTTAATTAAAAAAATCCACCTGATTACTATTTGGCATTAACTAATAACTGAACAAGTTATTTTTATTTTGTTTTGTTTTTTGAGACAGGGTCTCGCTGTGTAGTTTAGGCTGGCCTTGAATTCATTATGTAGTTGAGGATGGCCTCAAACTCATGGCAATCCTCCTGTCTCAGCCTCCCATGTTACAGGGATTACAGGCATGCGCCACCACACCCGGCCTGAACAAATTGTGGTGTAGCAATTCTACCCTAATATATGTGTTCCACAGAAGCATACTCATATATTCATCTAAAGCTATAGCATTATTACTCAATATTACTCACAATCACCCCAAACTAAAATCTACCCACAGATCCATCAACATAAGCATCTATAATCACACAATAGCACGCAAAACAGCAGTGAAAATTATCTACAACTATTTGCCACCATATGCATGAATCATATATAACCTTACTGGAAGAACCTAATCACTAAAGCAGACAAGCTATATGACTCCAGTTTTACACAAAAGGCAAAACTCACACAATAAGGCATCTGATGTTTACATCAAGAGCTAGAGATAGTGAAGTTAGGGGATAGTAGTAACTGGAGAATAGCACTGCACAAATTGCAATCTGGATTACTAGTAAAGTTCTGTTTCTTCATTAAGTTGCTATCCACAGAGATGTCTTCAGTTTGTGGAAATTTTCTTAAGCTAACATATATTATACTTCATCACAAAGTTTACTTTCATAAACATAAAGACTGAAATGGAGCTTGGCCATAACCTAGCTGTCAATCTCATCCTTATGCCAAACAAGTCACAGAAAAAAATCCTGAAGTCTGTGATTCTGTTACAGATATTAAGGATATAGATAGTAACAAAACACAGACCTTGCTTTAATGTATATTATGCTGTAGTGAGAGGAGAAAAAATAAGAAGGTATCAGTACGCTAATGTGTTAACAATGAAAGAGTAAGAAAATTGTTAAAAGGTCATTACATATTCTGTGTTCAGTGCTAGTAAGCTTTTCTAAACAAGAATCTTTTAAACTGGGATGTAACTGATAGAAGAAAAAGCGTAGAAAGGCTTGTGGGAAAAGCATTTCAGACAAGGAAGAACACCTACTAAAACCTACGAGTAGTAAAAAGCCTGGCTTGCTGAGGCTCAGAAAGGCAACAAGAATGGCTGTATGTAAAGAAACTACATGATTTGGTTTTCTTTTCTAGAACATAAACTAGTTTACATCATGGAAGATATTTCAAACTGTGCTAACATAGAATCACCACTAACTAACCTAAGACTTTAATGAAGTTGAAAAGAACTGAACAGAATTAAATAGAAGGGACAGAAACGCCAAAGCCCTGCTGGCTGAGGATGAGAAGAAAAGAATCCGCGGTGACTTGTTGCCTTTGAGCTTGAAAAATTGCATGAATGGTGCCGTTATCTACTACAGGTGGTCAGACTCGCGGGAGAGTGTTTCGGCCAGGTGGCAAGGCTGGGGGTGGAGAGGGAGTCAGTCATTTAGATATTCTTTGCAACGAGCACAGTAATTGGTAGGGCACACTGGCCCTTAAGAGGCAAAGAGCTAGATGGCCTAAGGGGATCAAGTTATAAGATCTCACTTGCTGCACTACTTCAGCGTATTGCTGGTACCTCTACTCCTACTTAATAATTCACCTGAGGCTCTACAAACCCTTAGTGCTGACCTCCTACCGCTATACTGAAAGTTAAGAGTTCCTGTGAAAGAGATTTGAGTAATTAAGGTGAAGCCTCAAATTTTGGGGGCCACAAAGTGAAGACAGGCCTCTCCAGTTTTCTGCTTCCTGAGAGCTAAAAAGTGATCAGAAAATGATGGGTTTCATCAAAACCAATGTCTGTAATATAGAAATCCTCAGATCAGCCAGGCATGATAGTTAAGACATAAAAAACAAAAGCAGCAAAAAAAATCAAATTTTGTGATAAGATGTTGAAACACTTCTGAAAAACCAAACTGTTAATTATACTACAAATCAAACATCATTAACCCTAGAGATAAAAATTTTCCTTCTTAGAACTTACCGTCAAAGAGTCTATCGATAATATGGTACCCAGCTCGAAGATCTGATAAAGAAAACTCATAAAACTTGGTCCAGCCCTATTAAAACAAATATAAAAAGTATTAAGCAGTATTTAAAGACACATATGTATACATTGCTGTCCTTATAATTATAAAGAAAATGCTCAATAGATACTAAAAAAATACAACTATACTAAATAAAATACAACTTACAGGAATTTTTAATAAGACCAATATAAATCGAAGACAGCAATAAATGCTCTTTCAAAAGCAAATCTACTGGCTCCCCCCAATTTAAAAGTACTGTATAATACCATATTATAATACCATATTAGTTTTTATCACTTAGGTATAGATAAAAGAGTGAGAACAAATTGGTATAGCTTTTTTATTCACCAGGCAGTACACAATGAGATAGTTTATATAATTTTATGCTTCAAGAACTATATATTTTCTCCAAAAACATGAAAACAGAAATATTGCCAGGGTCCCAAAAGCATGTAATCTTGCTTTCTATACATTTATTCATACTGAATCCATAAACCAGTCAGGTAGCAAATAGTTATAATATCTATACTTTTAAAAAAACTTCCATAGAGATCTACACATTGTATATAAAATAATAATAAGCATGAAAACAATTTCTGTGGAGCTTCCAGTAACTGTAATTGGACAGTAAGTTCAAACTGCAATGTTTAAGTCTGGGGTAGTATTTATGAATACTGATACAAACTTTACTTATTCCTCATTCAAAAAATGTGTGTTTTACAGGTGAAGCTCCAGGAATATAAGCATAAACCCTTATGCAGCTTTCAGTCAAATGCAGGAAGGAGTGAGGTAAGAAAGTCACTCAAATATATGTATGACTATAAACTATAAGAAATTTGGTAACAAGAACCACGCCTAGTATTTGTAAGCAAGAGATCCGAACCGATCCAAGAGGGGAGGTACGTCACCCTGACAGGGGAAAGGGTCGATCGATGGAAAGACAAAGTTAGACGGGTCTGAGCAGTGCTAGGGAAACAGTAACAGTTCCGACTAGAGCTGTAATTGTAATGGAAAGCAAAGACACCCGAAGGACCCTTGTTCAGAAAGGGTTCTAAGCGCACACCCATGGACAGTGGTCCCTCACTGACACGTGGAACAATGACAGAGCGTGGGAAGGAATCAGGAGAGCAAACGTTTAGCAGAACTTCTAACAAAACTCATCACACAACTTGTGGAATGCCTGCTATATACCAGGCACTGTTTTGGACAAGGACAACACAGAGATGAACAAACTAAAATCTGTGCTCTTGGCGAGCTTATAGTTTAGTACTTGATCCAGAATACGAGGACTTTCAATCATTTTTGACAGGCAGAATGAGTAGTTAGATAGGTAAGTCCAGAGCTTAGAGAACTGCACTATATAAAGTACAACACTATCTCTATACTTCATGTACCAGCCAGGATTAATTGCTACATTCAGCAAAACATTAATGTAATGGAAGTTAGGGCACAGGCTTTAGGGGAAGGTGGGCCTGGACATCTCAGAACTCAATAGCATTCTAGGTATGATACCTTGAGCAAGTTAATTATCACTGAGAAGCACTTTTCTCCTGTGTAAATGAAGATAATAAGGGTATACTCCATAGAGATGTGGTATGAAGATGCTCTTATTTTGACATTTCATATGAAGTAAAGCAGTATTATTATTTATTTCAATTGTTTGATAAAGTGTTTCCTAGACTAATACATGCCAGTCAGACATGTACCTCCAAGTTTATACTATCTCATTTAATCCCCACAACAAAGGCAAACCTAATCATGAATCTCATCCTACAGTTAATAGTGTTTATCGGGAGTTAAAGTAGTTTGTCCAAGATCTGGGAAATTCTAGTCAAGACTCAAACCCAAGTCTAACTTCAGAACTTATGGTCTAACTTCAGAACTTACGTTTATATTTTGAAATGTAACTGAAGTACAGACAGAACCTAAAAGGCAAGAAAGTTGTGGAGGGCTTTGAGGAGATATAGTAGTTTCCCAGCAGAAACGGGAAAAGTAAAAAAAGAAAGAAGAAGATGATAGAGGAAAACTTAAAGATGGGAGTGGGTACAGTCTGTGGCTGAGACGGGTATCTGGCAAGAAGGGAGCACCAGTGCCGGGCACGACCCTCGACAACGAAAAGCTCAGTTCAGTGGGTGCAGTGAGAGTGGCAGCTAGAACCTATCATGGGAAAGAACGGGACGGGCTGAAAATCTTAAAGTGGCTCTTCGTGAGTAGAGAGCCACAGGACAAGTAGGAAACGGGGCCTGAACGAGGCTGAGGACGTAGCGGACGTAGGGGCCTGAACGAGGCTGAGGACGTAGCTTTTCTTCTGGGTCATGGTCAGAAATCAGCACAATTTCCCCGTGCACGATATAACACATTTGATGGATTTTAATGCAAAGTAAGAAAATAATCAGACTTACACATTAGAGAGAATTCTGGCTACTGAATTTAAAAAAACAGGAAAAGTAGTTACAGTAACTATAAAGCTGTGCAGGAGAGATGATCAAGCTTTGGAAAAAAGGCTGAAAAGCAGCACACAGGCTTGAACTGTGCTCTGGAAGCAGAAGCTACATTATTTGATAATGGACTAGGTAGAGAAATCAAGAAAAAAAAATCAAAAACAACTCCCTGAGCTCCACCACGAGGAAGGAGATGGGGCAAGGAACAGCGGGGAGTCAGCCGTTGAAGTCTGAGATGTCTGAGACACAAACCCTAAGCATGACATCTAGCACTCATGCAGTGCTTACGGTGGATCGTAATTATCACTGATATTCTAACTCAATGAAATCTGAAGTAGCGGAAATACTGAAATGGAGATATGAATTCATTATTGTGAGCTAATCTGTGACTAAATTGTAAAACTATTCTAATAAAATGTAAGCCTTTGACTATACCCAAGACACATTCTTAATCACCTGTGGAATATAATTTCTTCTTTCTTGACACGCAGCATGAAACCACGCAAAACTAAAGAGCGCGTGAGCCCGCTGTATGTCATCCTTTTTGCTAATTTGCTCAGGAGTCCAAGACTCGTAAGTTCGCATTAAATTCTTCTTCAGACCTGGAGGTGACTAAAGGACAGAAAGTAACAGACACTGTACTGCTGTACATAGGACAAATGGAATGAATCTGTACTGCATTTAAGGAACATATTTAAGGACGTATTTTAATAGTGTTTCATCAACTTCCAAGTCTGAATTATTTCGTTACTTTAAAATGTACTAGTACAAAACTAGTTCTAAATGCCTAAATGAGAACTACTTTTTCATACCAAAAGATTGCATAATGCATATTCAAAATAACAAAGTTTTATGTGACACTGAGGTTTCTTAATGGAAGCAAAACCACTTATGACAATACTGATATGATACAGACTGTTACAGGGTAGATATTTTTGAGTTTAGTATGCCAGTTATCCTTCACTAGTTGGTATTTCAATTTGCACTGGGACAGCATAGCATTTACATATAATGTGAAGGGTTTTTCTTGCACTTTAGTCCAAAGTTGAAGTAGGTGTTGCCTGACATTGCTGCTAGGCAACTAAACACAGATACAAACCCAGGAACTAAAATGATAAATGTATTGGATTAATACTGGGTAAACAAACCTCATCTGCATATACCAAATCTGTCTATAGAGCATATATTCTATTATGCTTTTATGTATTATAGATCATGTTCCTATACTATTTCTGTGTACATATATCAAAATGATAAAAAAATATTCAAATTCTTAAGAGTAAAATACCCCCAAAAGTTAATTCTAATGTAAAAAAAATTAATAACACCATATAGGTTTGTCTGCTGAATTCAATGCCCTTACCTTAAAGCTAAAATCCTTCTAAAATGGTTTCTAAAACTTTTGTTTATTAAATATTTACTAAAAATTATAGACTATGCCAAATTTCCTCAACACTATTTCATAAAGCATGACATTAGGGTGCTGGAGATTTAGCTCAGTGGCACAGCACCTGCCTGGCAAGCGAAGGTCGTGAGTTTGATTCCCGGTACCGGAAAAAAAAAACAAAAAACAAAAAACAACAACAACAATAACAAAAAAAGCATGACATTAAAAGAAACTAAACCACTTAGTTTTTTAATACATGCTCAACTATAGGTGATAAAAATTAATAAATCATACTGTTAGAGAAAAATCACATGCAAATACAGACTATATATTTCAAATGTAACAAAACAAAGCTTTCCATTAAAATGTTATCAAATTACTTCCTAAAAAAGATACCGGAAAAAGCTGCACTTTAAAGATAAAACATTCAAGGAATTGTTTCTCTGAAAATATTTACCAAGTTCATCTTATATGCATGTGTATGGTAAATATTACAAAAAAAGCAAATGCAAAAAATAGTCCTTGCCTTCCCAGCTCACATAGTCCAGTGCTAGATGACAGCTCAGTGGAAGAGTTTATTGGAAGAGTGGCTGGAGAAGATTCTAGAAAGGTTTTTGCCTACTGGGTTTTATAATGGCTTTCATTGAACATATTTACACTATCAGGCCATCTTTGCATCTCTGAATTAATCCCTTCCCATTTTCTTCCTTAAGTTAGACAAACATTTTCAGAAAAAGTGAGGTACTGATCTGACATAACAGCTATAAACACTAAGAAAATATTTTTTATGCAGAAAAAATTAAAAGAATTGTTTCTACAAATTGAGAGAAAATGCAAGTAGGACATCCTTTACAAGTATTTAAAAATTTTAATTCAGTTTATTACTTTATTAACTGAGAAGTTGTAAAACAGTTCAACAACATACAGTTCTAGACGGCTGTAATCCCAGCACTCAGGAGGCTGAGGCAGAAGGATCATTGTGAGTTCAAGACCAGCCTGGGCTACAAAGTGAGCTCAAGGGCAGCCTGAACTGCATAGTGAGATCCTGAATCAAAAAAAGATCGGAAAAAAAAACATATAGTTTTAGATATATAAAGTTTCAGTGGATCTGCTTAAGATCACACATTCAAGCAATGTAAAGATGGGTAGACGGGGACATATAGATGGATAAAATCAAACAATGATAATCTAAATTATTTAAGTCAAAAATGAATGATAGGAAAAACAGGTAATTACATGTAAAACAATGAAACTAGACTCTTAGATTTATTCCATATTCAAAAATTAACTAAGAATGGATTATAGACAAGAACATAAGATCTGAGATTGCAGATTCCTAGAATAAAACGTGGTGCTTTATGACATTGATTCGGCAATGGCTCCTTAGCTAAGACACAAAGGCACAGGTAACAAAAGCAAAAGCAGGTAAGTGGAACTACATTAAACTCACAACCTTCTGTATCACCCCACAGAAAATAAAAAAGCAAGCAACCAAATGGGAAAAAATAATTTGCAAAGCACCTGTCTAATGAGATTACAGAAAAAATTTTAAGAACAAGTCAATTAGAAATGGGCAAATAACACAAGTAGACATTTCTTCAAAGAAGATACACAAATGTCTGACAAATATATGAAAAGATGCTAAATATCACTGAACATTAGCGAAACACAAACTGAAACCACACTAGGATAACATCTATCACCTAATGGCACGATTGCCGTTTTGTAATATAGCATAGAAAGTGACGGCAAGGAGTTATGCACTACACCTGGAAATATAAAATGGTACAAACACTGGAAAACAGTATAGCGTTTCCTCAAAAAGTTAAAAATAGAATTGCCATCTGATCTAGAAATTCCAACTCTAGGCATATGTACAAAGTAACGGAAAAGAGAATCTTGAAGAGACACATGGTTATGTATTTTTACTGCATGTTTCATTTTCCTGCTTCAAGAAGTAGGAGACCTAAAGGTTCACTAATGGATAAATGGATAAAGAAACTGTCCACACATATAACAGGATATTACTCAGTCTTAAAAATTAAAACATGGATGGACTTCAAGATGTTATACTAAATGAAATATGACCGTCACAAAGCTAAATACTGCATGCTTCTACCAAGTGAAATACCTAAAATAAACTCTTAGAAACAGAGAGTAGAATGATGGCCAGGGGCTTGGCAATGAGGAAATGGGTATTCGGTGTTAACAGTGTCTCAGTTTTACAGGATAAAAATGTTCTAGAGATACACGATATAACAAGTATATAGTGTCAACAGTGTTATACTGTACACTTACAAATGGTTAAAATGGTAAAGTCTGTGTTCTTTCTTAACAGAAAAAAAGTGGTAAAATTGGAAAAGAACACTTAAACTTCTCTGTATCACGCTATTCTACATATTGGACTTCATTTAGATACAAAAGAAGTTTCTAACGGGTTTTATATAGATAGCTGTTGCTGAGGTTTTAGGAAGCCTGTACCGATTATCACTTGAATGTAACTCATGACCCAGGTTTTAGACTCTCCGTTATCGTCTTACCTCATATGTGATCTTCAAGCTTGACTGCAATAAAATAGGAGTAAAGTTTGGATGAACTTCTGCAGTGAGCCAAAGACGGAAAGTATCTTTAGGTTGAAGAGTATTCAGTTCCTTGTTTACAAAAATAACAATAACAAGTTATTTAACGTGCAATACATATTCCTTTTTAGCAATCTATTATTAATCAGTTTTTCTTATCAAAAATTTTCAGTGGCATTTGGATATATTTTTTCTGTGACATTCTGATATAATGCTCTGATTAAATTTCATTTAAATTTTTACGTTCTTTATTATTAGCTTAGCAATGAATGAGAACTTGGACCTGAAGCCAACTTCACTGAGTTAAAGTCCAAACTTTGCCACTTATTTGCTGTGCGATCTCGTGCTCTATGACGTACTGCTCTGAGGCAGAATAATAACCCTACCTACGACATAGCCCTGTATAAAACACTTAGAACAATGTCTGAGATGCAGTAAGCACAAAGTGTTAGCTATCACTGCTATGCCTAAACTAGCTGTTACCACCAGGGCTTTAGATTCTCACTATTTCAGTTCATGCTCCTGCAGAGTTACATGATACCAATTTCCTTACTGGCAATTTTTAGTAGTACATTTGGCCCGTAAGAATTTCTTTTTTTCAGTGCTGAGGATCAAAGCCAGAGCCTCACACATGCTAAGAAACAGCTGGACAACTAAGCCACATCGCCCCAATTATACATTCAAACCACTACACAAATTTATCCGCCCATACCCCTCACATTACACACTTAGGTCATCTACTCAGATTTCACATTCCTCCTGTCCTCTTTTCTCTTTGTAACCTAACAAACTCTTACTCATTTGTCGGAAAGCAGCTTAATTATGTTTCAAGGCAGTATCTTCTCTAGTTTTGCACTAGCACAATTCCAAGCAGGATCAACCACTCACGCTCTTCTGTAAATGCTCTTCTGTAGTGCAGTCTGTATGAATGGAATCTGCCTTTTCTAAACTGCACTGCAGAAAGCAGATACATATTCTGCATGCAACCGATACCTAGCACAATTCCTACCTTCTTCTGTACTCACCACCTGTTTGTTAATCAAATGAATGAATGAAAAAAATAGCTAATAGTATCTCCAAAACAGAGCAGTCTTAATTTTTTGCTACCATGTATGTCTGACACTAACATTCCTTATTGATATCATTTAAAATGTATGTAAAATGATCAAAATATGGAATAGTGGCTATAAAAACACTGTGCTTGCTTAAAACTGTAAATGATAAAATGTATTTACATCTCAACCTTAAAATGTAACATTTATATAAAATTTTGCCTTGGACTATCACATCTAAAAACTTTAAAAAGACAAATAATCTTTGTGATAAAGTTGGGTTTACAACACATTAGTAATTTATATTCAAACAACTCATCCAAAGTTTCTAAGAAGAGCAAATGGAAAAAAAAAGAAGAAAAATTTCTTTTTAAACTTTTGAAATACAGCCTACCCTACATATCCTTCAAAAAGTCCTAAGATTTGCTTTCAAGGTATTGACTAAAATTATATTTTACATAGATTAATAGCTATCAATTAACTATTTACAACCAAAGCAAGATTCAATTATTCCCTGGTCTTCATCATGTTTTAAAATATATAAGAGAAATTAGATAACCAACATCTTACACAATAGCATCTAGAAAAATGAAACAGGAATCAATTTAATGAAAGGAGTGAGAGACCTTTACATTGAAAACTACAGTATTCTGAAAAAAGGAGATCAAAGAGGATACTACAAAATGGAAAGATATCGCCTATTCTTGTAGAGGCAGAACCAATGTAGTTAAAATGGCCATACTTCCAAAACTGTTACACAGATTTAATGCCATCCTACTCAAAACACCAGTAGCATACCTCACAGAACTACAGAAAACAATCTTAAAATTCCTATGGAACCAGAAGAGTCTTAGAATATCAAAAGCAATTCTGGGCAATGAAGGCAAGGTAGGGAGCATCACAATCCCTGATTTGAAGACATACTACAAAGCTACCATGATAAAAACAGCATGGTACAGGCAAAGAAACAGAAACAAACAAACAAAAAGAAAACAAATGCAGGTGAGGCTGTAGGAAAAAAGGAATCCTTCTCCTTTATTGGTAGAAGTGTAAACTAGTACAACCACTGTGGAAATCAGTGTGGAGATTTCTCAAAAGAGGTTCTAGGTTCTCTAAACCTAGAGGTTCCAGTTGACCCAGTCATTCCGCTTGTAACTATTTTCCCTAAAGAGTTCAAAGCATTACACCACAGTGTTATGTAAACACCTATGTTTATAGTAGCACAATTTATAATTGCTAAATATTAGAAACAGCCCATTTTCCCATCAACAATGAATGGATAAAGAAAATGTGGTTTTTCCCTGTGGAAATTAGTTTGGAGATTCCTCAGAAAACTAAGACTAGAGGTCCCATTCAACCCAGCTATTACCCTGCTGGGTATTTTCCCAGAAGATCTAAAAACATCATATCACAGCGATATATGTGCACCTATGTTCATAGCAGCACAATTTGTAATTGCTAAATTGTGGAAGCAACCCAAATGTCCATCCACTGAGGATTGGATAAGAAAATTGTGGTACTTTTATATAATGGAATATTACTCAGCTATAAAGAAAGATAAACTCTAGGCTTTTATAAATAAATGGTCACAACTACAGACTACACTCATAAGTGAAATAAATCAGACCTGCATGTGCAAGCACCACATTGTCTCACTAGTGTAAAATCTGAAAGAGTTAATAAAAACTCAGAGGTATGATAGACATTGTGAAATGATAGGAAAACGCCCAAGGGTAAAGGGTAACTGGGATGTGGGAAAAGAGAGGGAAAGAAGGAGAAATTCTGTATGTATGTATATACAGGATAGTTAACATAGTTGATCTACTGTCTTCTATTTCTTTGCTGAAAGAAATTGTTAATGAGTCCTTGATTGATCAATATTGCATGTCTGTATTTGTTTTCATGAGAAACCACTTTGAAGATATCAATATGTAATACAACAAGCATTGTTAATTTCCTACCACTTTGTTTGTAACTCTGTATTGTCTGTACTGTTCTTTTGCTATTTTGTAAAATATTGTCTGTCTGTTAATGTTTTCCTCCTTTTATTTTTAAAATAAAAAAATGTTTTTATACATAATGGAATACTACTCTGCCATTAAGAAGGATAAATGAGATATTCTTATAAAATAAGAATGGAGGCACTTTGGGATCATAATTTTAAGTGAAATAAATTGTACACATGTTTCATATTGCATTGTTTCTTTTCTGTGAGAAAATCCAAAGAATAAATAAGGAGCAAAATGGAGGGTAGGTATTGGGAAACTGCAGGAAGAATATGTTCCAATGGGAAGGTGAGCAAAGAAAGTGGGGTGGAGAAAGGGAAGAAAGAGAACAGGGGTTGAAAAAGGAAAAGGTGGAAACCAAGTTTTTGTATATGGGGAGGGGAAAAAGTTGAAGGGGGAGGAGAGGAATGAGAAAAAAATTAAGATACCTTATGTACAGATATTAATTCCCTATACTGAATGTGATCATTATGTATGGCAAACATGTACTGATAAAAGTTAATAAAATAAAATATATGATTCAGACGTGAATTTTACATTAACACACTGGTGACTTTTATAGAAAACTATAAAATCATTATATATTCATGTATAGCTCAGTTCCCTAATTTATATGTTGGGATTGTAAGTAATGAAACATCATAGCCCATCATTCATTAACTTGGGCAAGAGCTCGTGCCAAGATTTACTGAATACCTATTTTGTACACCATGCTCTACTTGCCAGTTTATCAGGACTGCACAAATTTTTAACACCTCACAGCTAGGATAGACCTGCCCTCAATCTACTCTGGCTCTATTTTGTAAACAAGTATGGCCAGACTAATTCAATTTATTAATTACTAAGCACTCTGGCAAAGACGTCTCCTGGGTAAGTGGCAAGATAAAAACACTGTACTCTGCACAGCTCTCCCGATATTCCATAACCTAGGCTGTTCCAACTCCTCTCACTGCATCTTCTCCCACTGCCCTGCCTGACCCTTTCAGTAGTCAAGGGCAGGTTGTCAGTCCGTGAACTCGGCATGTACGTCTCTAACACTGCAGCTCTACTTGTGCTGCTGAAATTAGCCATAGTAAGCTTTGTCTACACTTAGCTAAGCTCCATTCACCATAAGGAACACCTTGTTCTTGAAGTCTGCTCTATGCAAGACCATATCTTTCTTATGTAAGCACCAGACTAGTATAAATAGGTCTTCTACAATCATCTACAGTTCCACTATTTCCTTTTAGAAAAATTCTCCAAGCTTCTCTTTCAACTTTGCTAATAATTCTTAGCTTTGCTTAGATCTGCCTAAGACAAAGTTTTATACACTTCCTATTAAAAGGCCCATCTTGTTTTGCACTAATGTATTTTTATTGAAGACATGTTTAAAATTATTATCAATTGCTAACTTTTAAAAACAAAATGCATAAAATTTGCATATAGATCACTGAACGTAAAGATCACTGAACTTATACAATATATGTAATTTATACCACATTTATCGGAATCTACCTTTTCCAGAACTGGCAGCCAAGATACCACAAGATGTAAGTTTTTCAAACAGAGCCAGTCTCCATTTTTGGCACATTCTTTTAACATCTGGATTGCTAAATCAGCTTGGCCTTGACCCATGGCAACCTACGGAAACGAAAAATGAAAGGTCTGCTAACATGTTGTAACACTGTAAGAGAGTAATAAAAATGATAAACTCTAAACTTCCCTTACTGGTTTTAATATCAAGTTATGAAGAAGAACTAAACTAATACAAGGTTTAATCGTCTTCTCTAAGAACATGAGTTTAAGGATTTCTATGCATAGTTTAATCTCCTCGCCAAAGTTACTGCTACTGGATACAACCTGCAGAAAAGGGCTGCTTGCCCTCAAACACCTCACTGATAATTGAACACTGTTCTAATAAATATTCTAACACACTATGCCAATGATTGAATGGAATGCCCTATTGTAGGTGAAAAACTGTTCATTTGAGTTTAACTACTTTGCTATCTTAATATCTATTTTGCTTTGTGAAATTCTTATTTTTCAACTTTTGCCTGCTATGAAATATTTGGGTTATTTTTGGAAAAAATTTGAATCGTTATTTTCCTAGCCAGAAAGGTTAATATATTCACTCACAAAAAACTGAGGATAAACAAATTTAATTTCCAAACTCAGTTGTAAATTAACTTGAAAAAGAGGCAAGCTGAACAAATAAAACCTTCCACTCAGGAAAACATTACACTGAATAAACTTTAAATAATGTATTTCTTTCACTTTAGGTTAATATTTTGCAGGTAAATATTATAATAATTTATTGTAAAGGCATCCAAGTAAAATTTTAAAAGATATTCTCAAGATATAAGCAAATGTATCAGTTTCCTGTTGCTGCTGTATCAAGTTACCACAAATGCAGTAGTTTAAATTGAATTATTATTTTAGATTTCCGGAGGTTTTCACAATCTGAACTGAGGTGTCTGGATTTGAAAATAAATGTAGTAGTATGTGGCTGTTTCTTTTCTATTTTTATCCTGGCCTTTTCCAGCTTCTGGAAGCCACTTACCTTCCTTTACAACAACTTAGTCCATCTTCAAAACCAGTAGCACCGTATCTTCCTTCCTCTCTGACTTCTACTCCATCTTCCTGTCTTGTACCTTCATTACCATTGGCCCGCTTCTCTCTCTCTCTCTCTCTCTCTCTCTCTCTCTCTCTCGCTCTCTCTCTCTCTCATAAAGATGCTTGTGATTATTACTGGGCCCACCTGGATAATCCAGGCAAAATCCTTAACTATATCTGCACAGCTATTTTTGCTGTACAACATATTCCTAAATTCTGGGGACTGGAACGTAAGACACCTTTCAGGGCTTTACTGGCCTCGCACAATAAAAGATGTCCATTTCACTAATCAGATCTATTGCAGCAGGAATAACAATGGAAGCAGGGTGATCTGGACTCACCTGATGATAACACTCTCCACTTCTTTCAGCATTAGCAAGTTCTTGAAGTTCCTGAGAAGGATCAGCACCCGGAGAAATAATTATCAAAATGGGCTCAATTTCCAGTGTCTCTCTGTATAAACGTTTGAGATTTAAAGGAAGTGGTGATAATTCTTTCAGCCCTACAAGACATGGTAAAGGAATTTAAAAAAAAAGCAACACGCATCATAAAAAGTCTTTTAAAATAATGGCATAATACATATAATAGAGAATACTTGGGTACATTATAATCTTATATATTCAAAGTTTTCACTCTAAAACCATTCACATACTAATAATAATTATAAGTAATATTTATTGAATGCTTAGAGTACCAACCATTTTTTTTTTTTACTTTTTTTCTATACAAGGTCTCACTACGCAGTTCAGGCTGGCCTCCAATTCATAGCGGACCTCCTGCCTCAACCTTCTGAGAAGTACTTGGATTACAGGCGTGCACCACCACACCTGGGTCGATGTGCCAATCACTATTCTAAATACTTGCCACGTTCATCATCTTCTAATCACTGCGCTGCTACTACCCCGAATGCCACAGATGAAGACTAGACAGCCAGCACTGTTGTCTCACTGCGTATTGCTCTCCCTACAGGAGAAGGCTGACCCCTTCCATCTAACTATCCATCTCACTGATACCGTTTATTACTTTATACACTAGCTAAGAAGCTTCTCTGTGCCATGCAGATGGCGGAACTGGTTTAAGTCGTGTAGTGTTATGTCTTGGGTCAAGAACGACTCCCCACACTGTCGGAGCTCAGAGGTGGGGCTTCGGGAAAGCAATAGGGGCGCCGTCAGGCAGTGGCACCCGGGCAGGAGCGGGTCACTTGGGGCCTGACCTGGCAGTGCCTCCCTCCCTGGCTCCTCCCTTCTCTCTCTGCTCCTCCTCCACTATGTCCCTCCGCCACGCTATTCCTGCCTTGCGGCCACCCAGCCAGAGACTGCACCTCTGAGCCAAAATAACACTCTCCTCTTTTAAGTTGTGGGTTCGGGTATTGGTCTCAGCAATGAGGAAAGTGATTAAGACATCGGGGCAAATAATTTCACTGTCGTGATATAGGATGGTCATCTCTTGTGCCCACCATAGTAAGCAGAACAGAAAATAAAAAGAATGATTACTTCAGAGATGGAACTATGCCAGTGTCAGTATATGTTTACTGGCCGAGTGACCCTATACAAATCACCATGAGCGATGAAACAGTCCAGAGGTCCCTTAGGAGCAAAGTAAGCTGCATTATAATAAATACCATTCATTCATCACCTACTCTCTGCTAAGATTACACCAACTCCATCCTAGTTTATTTCCTTGCTTTATAAATAATACAACAACCATGAAAAACAAATACCACTGTTCATTTACATGTAAGAAAACTAATAATGCTCAAAGAAGTTGCATGTCTTGCCCAAGGGTCCCCAGCTGCTAACTGCTTACTGTGTTCCAACACAATTCATCTGTGCTTTTTCTACTTTGCAGCCACCACCAACTACTGTACAGTGCTATTTGAATAAGAACTTATAATTATCCTGTTATACTTAAATCTCTTCTGCTAAAATTTGAGTGTTTCCATGATTAACATATTTAGGAAGAAGGCCTGTTTCAATGAAAACTTGCTGGAATTTCTGTTGTACATTTTACTGTACTGGTCTGAGTTGAGCTAAAAAAATACCATGCAAAATTTAAAATAAATAGAGGAGGAGGAGAATATAATGTCCAACAGAACTACTGCACAGGCAAGAGGGTTTCTACACATTCTCCAAAGTAGAAATGAATATCCTTATTTTGCCCTTTAATTTATATTTGGGGTTCTCATGTAAGAGAAATCCTGCAGTATCTATGCTTGTGTGTCTGATTTATTTCACTTAGTAGTACGGTCTCAGGCTGCATCCATTTTCCTACAAATGACTCAATTTCATCCTTTATAGCAGACTAGCACTGCACTCTGTTGATGGACATACAGGCAGCTGTCAAGATCTAGCTATTATCAGTTGCGTGCTATAAATATGGATACAGATGATAAGAAACAAGGACACAGATCTGCAAAAGGGAAGAGGACCAAAATGGAGAGAAGAAAGAAGGTAGAGAAAAGGGATAAAAAAAAGAGTAAGATGTGTTATGTGTTAACTCCCTGCGGTGAATGTATCATTCATTCTGTACTAAAACATGTACTAAGAAAAATATTTTTGAAAAAGTAGAAATAAATAGACAGGATTGCACCTCAAACACAGATATTCTTAAGATATTTGTAGCAAACATATTATGCATTCAATGCCATTGAAATGGGCAAAAAAAGGTATTTCTAGGTGTGAAAAACCTTTCACACCTCAAACACCATTCTCTATTCTCCACAACAGCAATATATAATGGTAAGGAAGAATTTTCAAAGGGAGAAACAGTCCCGCTAACAAGTGAAACTTACCCTCAATAGTCACTTGAAATTTATGCACTGCTTATTGAGGCATATTTTATGAATTATTTTGACTTAATTTTTTTTTTGCACTGCTAGGGATTAAACCCAGTGCCTCCTACGTGCTATACAAGTGTTCTGCCACTGAGCTACATCTCCAGCCCATGAATTTTATTTTTTAACTAAACTTAAATTGCTAACAGTCACGGTTTGGAGAACCAAAAAAAATATTATGTACTGATTATAGTGTAATGAGAAATATTTTTAATCATTCAAGCAGTCATTCATTTATTTATAAACAATAAAGATTCCAAGCCAATTAAATATGTTGTCTTATTTAATAAAGCATTTCAAACCCTTAAAAATGTGCATGACCTTGACTCAGCAACTACAATTATTTAAGAAGTCAGGATATGGACATAGACCAGGTATAAATGCTTCCACTGTAGCCGTTGATATTAGCTAAAAACTGGGGAAAGATTTTAAGTTTCTAACAACACGAGTCTGCATGTATAATTCTCAATAGCTAAACAAGGAACTGAAGTTACAAAAATGTTGATGTAAAAGATAATTTACTGAAAAACTAGATTATTCAGTGAGATAGGCAACATTCTAACGTATGTACATCTAGGTGCATAAAAGGACTAGAAAGACAGAGAAATGTTAATATTACTAAAGCTGAATCATGGACTAACAGGTGTTTCTTATATTCTTTTCATTCCTCCCTCTTCTGATTGCTGTAATTAGTGTCTCTTATATGATTAAAATGTCACAACATAACGATACTTTCATATAAAATAACTAGTGGAACATACGTTACTTGGAAAATATATGCCAATATAAAAAAGATTTTAAAAATGTAGATGATCGTGGCATTTCTTAATTTAACGAATAGAGTGGAAACTTCACAAGGGCAGGTATCATTTTGTTTTGTTCACCTGATATTCAAAGCCTAATTTAATTCAACTATAATGCCAATTTCACCATAAAAGCTAAACCTATGTTTGTTAATTCATTTTATATAATATTTGAAAGCCAGGCAACACTTTAAACTAGAGATTATTTTTTCAGTTCTAGGACCTACTGAACTTAGGACCTATACCCTGACCTACATCCCTAGTCCTTGTTATTTTCTGACACAAGGTCTTGCTAAGTCAGTACTCTGGGCTTGAACTTGCAGTCCTCCATTTAATATAATACAAGTGCCATTAGCGTTACTTGGAATTACACACTAGTCATGTGTCCACGAAATTCCAATAACTTGTCATTGTAGTTAAGCAAACTGTATATTCACTTATTTTACTAACCCAAATAATTTTGACTCATGATATCAAGACTACTGTCAGGGTATATCATTCAAAATTATTTAATAAAGTTGTTAGAAAGTGAAAAAAAGTTAATTGCATTGTGAAATCATGTACATGTGCAAATCATATTCTGAACTGGTCCTTTATGATAAATATATTTCCTTTGAAAAAAGAGCTAAAAAATGTCAAAGGAATAACTTACCAGTTTATTTTATTTTACTTAGATAAAATACTGTGATAATTAAAAAGAAATACTTAGCAGTTTATAAACTAAAGATTATTACTTCTATATTTTCCAGGTACCTCAGTAAAGAAAGTTGCCCAATTAATATTAATCTCCTACAGGTAGTATGTTTAACGATTCATTTTCTTTATTCATCATATCCTCCCTTACTGTATCAGGTATACAAAATTATCTCGCTTTTCTTAGGAAAGGCAACTGTCAAAATGAATCATAAATACCAATAAAAAGGAAAACTAACAACCACTGTTTAACCCAAAAAACGTGCCAATTAAATAGGGAAATATTTTTTTTAAATGGAGTAAAGCTCAACATGAGAATCAAACAAAAAGTCATTCTGTGGAAAGCAGAATTTTACAGGTATCTCTTAAGATTCTGAAGCCTTGATGATTCAACCAAACACTCAATTGGGTGCTCCTGTAAAAGGACATCGCCGCTCTGACTGACCTAATCCTTTGTGTCCTTAAAAAGCAGAGGCTCCACTGCATGGGGTCACAGATGCGCAGGAGAGTGCAGCAGGTGTGCTCAGACAGACGGGAAAGCCAGAGACATGTGAAGCATGAAAAGGAATCACTGCCTTATTCCTGGCTTTATACCAAAGGATACAGGCTGCCTCTACAACGAGTGACACCAAACAGTGGGAAGGAAACAGGAACCTCAGTCCTACAACCCCAGGGGGCTAAACCTGAGTGGCGTTTGGAAGCAGATTTCTCCCAGAGCCTCTCTTGTGAGAGCTCCAGTGGCCAACCTAGATTTAGACTAACAAATGGTGTAAGAAGACCGTGATAATAAGTGGGTATTGTTTTTAAGCTGATAAATTTACAGCAACAGTAGAAATTCAATGTATATTTCCTATGCCACTCCTTCCTCTCCCAGGTACGCTTCACATACAGGTCCAACAACGGACGCAACACACGAGATGAGATGGCAGCACGGACAGGAGAGGAACAGGACTGCAAAGCAAGGAGAACTGCACGGCTCAGGAAACCTTTCTGACGGAAAGCACGAAAGGTCTTTTAGTTTCTGCGGCTGTGCAGCACCTGGGGGCAGCACGTGTCTTTATATCTGTGGTACTTCACTCCACACCACACAACATCCTTCTCAGAACATGAGAATTAAATCAGAATTAAATACAGAAGTCAGGAAAGCTGCACCTGGTACCACTATCTTTAAAAAAATAGTAGTCGTAAAATGCAGTAGATTTTGCCAGAATTATGATCTTGCTTCGCAGGATTATATTAAACAGCCCTAAGAGTTTTGGGGATGGCTCTATTAACTTAAATCTTCAAATTAAAACTGCTTTCACAAATACATTTTTATAAGCTATTAATTTAAAGTTTATAGATTATAAGGGCTACTGAAACTTAGGAATTTTTCCCTATGAATAAGAAATTATACTTAAAATCAAATCTATTTTATTTTATCAAAAACTTTATTAATAAAACTACTTGACCAAATACAAAGCCATGTACCCATACAATAGTGTATGTAATTTTTTTTGCTTAGAAATAGTATGATTTTAGAAGTACATTAAACATTCAAAGCACTTAAATATTTGAATATTCTGAGTTTTTCAGGTAAGACTGTTAAACTTTAAATGTCATATGACCTGGGAATCAAATACTACCATTAGTAAGTCTTGTAAAGAGTCAGTAGAGAGTCAAACTACTAAATCATGAGAAAGGTCATGTGCAATGCAGCACAAAGCACATTTTTATAGAGTAAGCAGGTGGGAAAAAAAGAAACTCTTAAGGACCACTCTGAAAATTGTCTCATTTTACCTAAACTTTCGTCCAGGTTACTGGAACAGATGGAAAATGCATAGATATGTTGGAAATATACCACACAGTCATAAGCACGATGCCGAGAATTTAAAACTGGTTGATGTGTTAGAGCTGATTAAATGACCCATAAAATTTATCTGAAAATGTAACACTCTATGCTAACAATTAAATGATACAGAGGAGCCATCCATGAAAGGAAGAGGAAACATACAAAGCAGAGCGCATAGAGATCGAGGGCTGGAAAACTCATGAAGTACAGAGGGCGAGCCAGAGCAGCACAAGGTGCGGTCAGAGACGCAGCGAAAGGACAGCCTGTGTGGGGATTATAACCCTGACTACGGAATCTGGATTTTATTCTAAGTATTTTGAGAGGACTTTGAAGATTTTATGCAACAAAGATCTGGTTTAAGTTTCAAAAACATTTCACAGCCTTCTGGAGAAAGGGATTAAAACCAAGGAGAGGTCTGGGGATGTAGCTCAGCGGCACAGCGCCTGCCTGGCAAGTGCGACGTCGTGAGTTTGAGTCCCGGTACTGGAAAGAATAAATAAATAAATAAATAAAACCAAGGAGAAAAAAAGGAAGTAGGGAGAACCAGTGGTGAACACAGTCCTTGATTTCACAAATATCTATCGTGCCTACCTATTCTACAAGCTGTTTAAAGCACTGGAGACATAACAACAAAATGAAGTCTGGGCCTTCATGTGGAATATGTTCTGCTTGGGTGACAGGCAACTAATGAACAAATAAAGATGTCAGACAGTGATAAATTACAGAGGGAAATAAGGTAATAGAGGACACAGAGAGAAGAGTGAGTATGCTATTTCATATAAAATGTGAGAAATCTTCACCGAAAAAGTAACATTCAAGCAGAAAAGCGAGGGTGATAACTTGGGTAAAGATCAGAAGAAAAAAGGCAGGTGTAAGGCCCTGATATTCCAGAAATGTACCTGCATCCCAGGAAGAACAAAAAACAATGAATTATGCTGGGGAAGGATTGAGCGAGTGTGAGAACGGCAGGAGAGGAGATCCGAAGGGAAACGGGAACAGAAGACAGAAGGTCCTATAAGGGCCGGCAAGGATGCTGAGCAAGAGAAGGAGTTTGAGCCGAGAAGGGCCATGATCTACTGTATACTTCAGAAGATACTCCAGCTGCTGTGATGAAGAAAAATGGAAATGAGAGGGACAGAAGCCTGAATGGCAATAATCTCGCTCATGAGCTGGAACAATGTCGTAGGTAGTCGTGGAGGTGTAAGTGAGTGAACTCCAGGTATCTTACGCAGAGTAAGACAAAAGGTAAAAGCTGTGCTGTAATTGACAGATGATGGCAGCTTACTTAGGCTGACAGTCATGAAGTAAAGTGAATGAACTTAGTCTTACAGCTGGAATCAGGTTCTGCAGTGATCACAGCGCTCTGCAATGTCCATTAGACATTCACAAGAAAACATCAAATCAGCATCTGGACGCCGGAACCCAGAATTCTGGGGTGGAAATACAGAGGTATGAGTTGGTGATTAAAGATGCTATTCAAAGCTAGGGGTTGGGTGAGATCACCTAGAGGAAGAATACATAATAATTTTCAAAAAGGAACCCAAAGGAAGGCTGCTGTGGGAAGAAAATTAAGGAGTCAGAAAAGGAAAGAGAAAACCAATAGTTCAAAAGGGTTGTTAAATGCAGCATAATGATTAAGAGAGGACAAGGTATTTACAGAAGGGAAAAGTGGAACATTGTTGAAAATCAAGATAAAAGCAGAACAGGGTGCAGCAACGCAGAAGACCACTGACCGTATTAAGAGCAATCTCTGTTTATCAGCACGTGTTTTCAGAACACAATGATTACGCTCATCACGGGGAGTCTACGTATGTACATACCACATCTGCATTCTTCTTTTCCATCCCCCCACCATCTCTTGGTTCCTTTCCCTTCTACAAAAGATCTACCTTCCTGTTGCCTACTGTCTTTTATTTTGCTCTATATTTTACATTTATTTTAGTTTCCTCATATAAGAGAAAGAATATAATATTTTGTGGAACTTCAGGGTGTGAGGTCTCAATAGAGTGAGCTCAACACAGGATAAGGTTTGAGGAAGTGATTACTCTGGTCTCTAGCTACACTCATATGTCCGATGTTTGTTTTACAAAAGTAAAAGCTGTGCTGGTGGCTAGGGAAGAATTTTTTAAGAGAAATGATACAAAAATATATTTGTATGATGTGAGAAATGTGCCCCTAAAAAGGTAAAATTCATGATGCAAGAGACAATGACAATGGCAGAAATGGATTCTATTCACTGTTCTTTGGGACAAGAATGTTATTAATGGCTACAGAAAAGCAAGCAGAGTGCTTGTGGGGACCAATGCGGGGAGTCGGCCAATTTGTAGATGGGAAGTGAGGAACGTTATTGTTTCTACTTTCCTAAAAATGCTAGTAAAAGGCCACTTCAACCAATTTACGTGGTAAATGCATAGTTGGTTTCCATATCTCAACTGCTAGCAGTGGCAAATACAGGGAGAGTTGGTTTTCATATTCTTCTATTCCTAGAAGACAGTTATGACTCATGTGTATCCAAACTTGGGACAGTGTCAGACATTCCAGTTACAAGATAAAGTACAGTCCTAAGGATTTCTTAAAATAGACACAAGTTTCAATTACTTCATTCTATACATTCAAAAGTAATATACTATAACTTTCTAAAAGTTAAGACCCTAAAAATGTGCTTTAAAATTTAGTGGGGCAATTATCAAACAATTTCAAATATAAAAATTGGTTAAAACAGGCTCTAGTAACCTGACTATAGTGAACACCTACTGTTACCCAGAGGCCCTCCTCTCACTTCTGGGACCGGCTCTTTCCCTCTCGGTGGCTTCTTTTAAACAAATTGCAAGTACACATATTTCGGCTGAGATAAGCTATAGAACAGCCATGTTCTCCAACTGAAGAAATCAGTCTTTCCTTAGGATTTTTGATGGTGAAACTGAAAAGGAAAATTTCTCCTTTCCCTCTCATCATGACGTACGAAATGTAACCCAGGAGGCCACAGCAGCCCGATCTAGCAGAATGTGCATAAACCCTTGAGACTAAGAGTAACCTATAAGCAGGGACCAGACCAAGAGGCTAAAACTCAGTGTGAGAGGCAGAGAAAAATAAAGAGGAAAAAGGCAACAGAAATTTGTGTTGGGGAGAAAAAGAGTGTCAAACTCCAAGTGTTAGACAAAGAGAAAAACTCTCTTTGTCTCTTTGAAAATGAAATCAGCTGGCAAGAGGCCAGCTCTAGTTCTTCTTTCTGAGTATAGTTACTTAAACCAGCAAACTCCCCTTTTGCATTTAAGTGAGTTTAGCATGAGCATCCTTCACTTGCAACTGAGAGACTGGTAGATAAACATTCTGCACGACATGAGACATGAGAAGAGACACCTGCTTGTCTCAGTCGCCTTCCCAGCGGGGACAAATACCTGACACCCCGTCTGAAGAGCAGAGGGCTACTGCGGCTCACGGTTTCAGAGGTTTCAGTGCAGTTTACAGGCTCACACACAAAAGGCGGCACGGTGGGCAAGCCCGCAGGGGAGGAAGCTGCTTGCCGCGTGGCCGCAGGAAGCAGACAGGGAGGGGAGGAGGCAGGGAGGGAGACACAGCTTTCCGGATCTGGAAATGAGCCCACCGACCCAGGACCCACCCCATGAACAGCAAGTTAGCTGTAGCGCCCTCATAATCCGGTTACCTGCCATGCTCTGGAGACATCAGGCTTTAGAGGTACATTTAGACCCAAACCACAACACTGACAGACAAACATTCTATCAGAAATTAATTAACCGGGACTCTTCGTCTGCACACACAAGTAATGGAAAGCACAGGGTATCTGCAGAATCATATTTACATGCCCATCACAGATCAACTGACCAGTCCTAAAGCCAACTCAAAATACAGTGGTACCTTCTGGTTGCAACCAAACTGCACGCATATATGCTATATACTACTTATACTATGTACTGTGCTTGCAGTTTGGTTGCAAGCGGAATTGTGGAATGAATTTTGTGATCAGAATCATGGACAGAATCAAGTCTGTAACACAGGTACCACTGTACGTGTGTGTGTGTGGTGTGTGACTATGTGCACACATGTGTTCGGACACATGCTGTTAGAGAGTGAGGTAGAAGTGAGGCATATTCTGGTAGAGAAAGCAGAAGAGAGGCATCTTGTAAAAAACTGAGTCCATATTGTATCCCCCCCAAAAGAAAGTATGTAAAAGTTCTAATTCCAGAAGTTCAGAACGTGATCTCATTTGGAAATAAGACTGTTGTAGATATAATTAGCTAACTACACTTGAGTAAAGCAGGCCCCTAATACCATATGACTGGTGTCCTGCAAGAAGATACACAGAGAATATGAGACGTGACAATAAAGAATAGACCTGATCAATGCAGCTACAAGCAAGGGAACCAAAGATGACCAGCAAACCACTAGAATCCAGCATCCGTGGTCCAGCTCTTGAAAGGTGCTGCACTTACCTAAAGTTTTACATGCGAACAGAGCCATGGCACTTTGCAGTCTGTCCGGCCTGAGAGCCTGTACTACAAGAACCTTAAAATAAAATGCAGAATATTTTTAAATAAACTTCTGACAACAGCTTTTACTAAACAATAATTAATGTTAACTAATTAAACATGTTTATTAAAATATGTGAATACTTAACATTGTCACAAAGTGTTTAATATGTTTCATACTATCACAATAGGTATACAGCAAGGCATCTCTTTAATATACAAAGGATCACTGAAATCCATTTAAGCCCATCATCTAAAGTAAATACAGGGGTAGCTATGCCTTCAATCTAATAAATGGCTAAATGGCAGGTAAAAACAGAAAAACATAGCCTAAGAACTTCCAGTGGCAGCAAATGGAAACCCAGAAATCTTCGCTAAAAACTTAAAATCACTGCCTTTATGCTGGATTGTGTACATCTATGATAATCCTAGATGTTTAAGTTTCTATTACTAATGTTTCATCCTTTTTAATCACATTTGTTGAAAAAGAATTTGCTATACAGTATACAAAGACTAAGAAGACATATCCCATAATCAACAATCTAAAGAAGAGATACACAGAAGGGGCATTTGCTAAAGCATCAGTTCCTGAAGAGCTCTCCCACTCAGAGGCTTTCATGTAGCCGAAATACTGAGTTCAACTTCCCAGTACACTTCTTCATTCTATTTTGTATTCTTTCCTCACCAAAGTCTTTTCCCTAGATAAAGCTCTGGAAAATGAGTGAAGAACCTATATAATCTGTATCTTTCTTTCTACAAGACATATCCATAAGATATCTGTAAGATTTGCATGGATCACAAGCAGAGGATTAGAAAAACTACAATTGGAGATAAGTTACTGAGGAATTTGGCCAGTGATTTTTCTGGATAACATGGTAAAAGCATGGTAACATGCTTCCTCTCACGTGGCCTTAAAGGTTACATAATAATCTAAAAGCAAAACTTTCTTTAAATGACTTCTGAATGATGAGAAACATTAAATGTTTTTTTTGCATTTGGAAACATTAACTTTACCTGCTGAAATAAGGAAACTTTCTTTGCAAGAACGGATGGAAACTCTTGTTCACACATTGAACTATGGTAGTAAGGACGCCACAGAGCTACATCTTCAAAGCAGAGGGTCTGATAAAGACTTGGCAGAGCAATCTAAAAAACAAAAGTAACAACATATAATGAGCTACAAGTAAATAATGTACATGCATGTATTTTGAAAAAAAACTGAAAAAGCAAAGGAAGACTAACTATTAATACTTTTTGTTTCACTTTCTGTTGGCTTATCTAATGTTTTCTAGATCAGAAACAGTACAGTATTTCATGTTAAAGCCAGGATTAAATAAAACTTCCCAAAGTAGCATTAAATCAGTACTCCTAAGTTAAGAAATTTTTCTCTACATAAAAATGCTTGCACCCAGCTATTTCCACCTTGTAGAAGAAAGAAATCCTACCATGAAAATCAGTATACATTTTAGAGATTGCCACAATTAAACTACAAAAATATGTCATGGTTCTTACACAATGCCAGCCATATCAGTAGGCAATTCTGTGATACGCTCTGAAGTGCGGGTTTGTTCTTGGCGGAGTCTCTTTGTATATAAAATGCACATTTGCTGTTGCACTGGTGTTGGAGAAAAAACGGAGCTGAACAGTAGCTAAGCAGTAAACACACATTTTATTCGAGACTACCGCAATAGGGAAAAAGAGCTGCCAGTATCCAAGTTCAATACTATGTGGGCGAATGGGAATTTATAGCCAAGGAACAGGTAGGGATCGGCCTTTAGAAAATTATCAAGAGAAAACATTCCCATAATGGAGGACACTGGTTAAACCTACTAAATAGTATTCTCAAAGGCACGTTGAACTGGTCAGAAACACCTGGGGGAGGATGGAAGCTAAGGAAGTCAATCAGATACCATGGTTGATTAGACACAGAAAATGGGAAAATTCTGATTAAACCAAGTGGCAGCGTTCCTGCTAAAACTAGATGCACATACATGGATATACACATACACATACAGGGACGGGCCTAGACCATGGCCCAGGACATTGACCACAGTTTGGTCAAGCAAAGACTCTTTGTCACTAGTACAATGCTAGCTGGCAGTAAGCACCAAATAAATGATTAATGAAGAAAACAATGACTGATATAAAGCAGAATCCATTTATTTCATTCAATAAATATTTACGAAAAGAATATATACTGTACTAGTAAAAGAGTCCAGATTATGCTCCAAGGTGCCCAATTTTGAACGCTGCCTCCACTTCCTAAGTGATTATATGCAAATGCTCCTCAGCTGAAATAAAGACAAGAATACTACCTCCTAATGTTATTGGAAACACTTCAAGTACTGGAAATCTATAAATTTTGCATAGCGGCTTGAATATACTAAGCTATCTCTAACTGCTAGCTAAATTTAATGTTCGTACCACGGACTGACGTAACTATAATAATGTGGGAAAAAAAGCAGGAGAAATAAGGGGAGAAAGGAATAGACAGAGAAAGAAATGGAATTGAGAAGTGTATTTGTCGGTCATTTCCCATAAAAATACCACTTTGGCCTGAGTGAGAAAGAAAACACAGAATGGCTGGGAGGCGGGGGCATGGAAAGGCGGATTCTATATTTGGAAGACCTATATATTAAACGCATCCTATTTTGTGAATACAAGATTTAAATTAAATTTTGATTAAAGATTATTGTAATAATTCTTTGGTGTGTCTTAATTGAGGGATTTTAACCTATTCACAGAAATATTAGAGGAGTATGAATAAACAGCACATAAAAATGCCAGCAGAAATCACTAAATTACATAAGAAAATTAAAATTCCCTCCCGCAGGAGAAGGGTACCTTTAATGTTGCCACTGCCCAGCTTCGTTCCTGACCGACCCACGACGGGGTCTGATCACGTATTCTCTGCTGAGACTCCTTTAAGAAAAGCAATTATTTTCCTGAATATACGTGATAAGATATAAACACAGCAATCAACTAGCTATTGTTATGAACACTATTTTGAAAAAATATCCATTGTATGCACTATTTCTTTATATTTTACAAGTTACCGTGTAACATAATGTATTGAGAGAATCACTTAGACAAATGATGAATTCACTTTTATTGTACATAATCTTTCACAAAGCTTCATATAAATTTAAATGTCACAAGAAATTCTCATAAAACATATTATTTTTAATTATATTCTGTATTTCAGATATGATTGAGGTTCTGTGGTATATTTTCAGTCCACTGGTTCAAGAATAATATCCATTTATTTATTCAAATAAAAGTACTAAAAAGTTGAATTTGAATAAAGTTATCAAAAAGTTTTGGGGGGCTGGGGATTTAGCTCAGCTGCAAAGCGCCTGCCTGGCAAGCGCAAGGTCGTGAGTTCGGTTCCCGGTACCGGAGAAAAACCAAAAAACCAAAAAAAAGTTTTGGAAAGTATTTTTTAAACTTAAATTTTATACAACTCTTCCAAGTTATTAAGCAATGTTTGACTTTTTTTTCCTAAAGATTAAAAAATTTTTCTTGGAGCAAAATACATATACAGAGAAAAATTAACTATATTAATCTCCTGGCATTTAATATTATTCGCAAAAGAACGTAGGTCTTCAACATCATTAAACATTTTCAATTCACTTTATGGGAGGGTAGGAGAGGCCAGGACATATTTCTCTAGTTACAGTATAATTTAAATAATAATTTAAAACTCATCTGAAGCAAGTTATATTTCATGAAGCCAAACTAGGACTATTTTCTCTGAGTGAAATAATAACATTTTATTTTAACTTACAGCTTTCCGCAAGGTATCTCCAACAATCACACCTGTAAATGTATCCCATTCCTATCAAATAAAAATATGAGGAACACAAAAAATATGAACATAATAATGAAGTTGTTATTTTAAAGTATCTTATAAGATGGCTTATAATGCAGCTTTCTAACAACACAGGGGGAAAATTACTTTCACATCTTTAACATTGTAAGAATGAGATCAAGTACCAGTATAAAGTATTCATGAAAACTACGAGGAATAATTTTACAAAAATAAAAAATAGTCACTTATGGGAAACTGAATGTACCCTAAAACTATAATGTTAGGTGGAATAAACAGACATAAAAACTTAAATATAGGATGATTCCTCTGAGAACTCTAAGACAAAAATGACCTAAAGAATAAATGAAAGACAGATGACAGGAAGTAGAGAGGTGACCATTCCAGATGGGAAGAGGATCGAGGGACAACGAGAAAGGGAAGCAAGGGAAGGAGAAAAAAGGGAAGTGAAAAGTTAAAATACAACATGTACATAACACCAAGTCCCCACGGTCAATGTATTCATTATGTATCACAAACATGTACTATACTAAACTAATCACATTTTTAAATTATATACAACTACACTATATATGTTAATTTTAATATCTAAAATTTAAAATGTCTAATTCAATTAATATTTCTTCCTACCTGTTAATTTGTTCTTTTATATGATATTCCTAATAGACAACCAGTAAGGTACATAACAATTTAAAAATTGTGTACGTTGGTTAAGATTTAAAAAAAAACATACTTCCATTAACTTATCTTTCTTTATAGAATGGGATAAGTTTGCCACTAATCTTTTTTTAAACACAGAATCAAGAATGACCAAGTGTCACGAAACCTAGTGCTCTCAGAAATTTATGTCTTCTCCTGGGATTCCCCCAAGTTAGATAACAACGGATACCACCATGCTATTTGTCATTCACTAACCAACAAATAAAATATATGAAAATTTAAGAGTAATGTGGAAAAACTACCAAAGTAATATGCTTCCTGCCCTCCCTCTTATTCTTTCTATTATAATTATGAAGCCACATATAATTAAAATGGATAACTAGTAAAATTTATGAGAAAAATGATTTCCTTCCCTAGTGAGAGTTTATATCCTAGGACCAAGAAATAGGGAACATAAGGTCTTATATTACATGAAACATATTGACCAGGGTGGAAAGAATTATATAGGAGAAGGGAAAGACATGAAAGTTAACAGAATTAAAAGGAATCAAATTAATAAATTCAGGAAAAACTCTACAAGTGAACCACACCAAAAGGAGTTGGAGAAAAACAAAGAGAGAACACAGGCAGAACTCCAAGTGGTCTGCCTTCCTTTAACTGTCTGACTGACAGAAATGCAGAAGACAGCTCAAATCTAGCCAAGGAGCATTAAAGGCTACTAGGTCAAAGCTGCACTGCACTTGCATCCTGGCTACCAAACTCTTACGTTATGATACTTGCACAATAATGAGAAAAAAATACTCAGGAATATTTGAATTAGAAGCAGAGCAGAGATGAATTCAGCTCAAGGGAGGTTCTTCTCAAGTTTGAGTAGTTAGATGGCGGATCAAATATGAGATCATAGACAAAGAAGATAAATTATACATGAAGTGGTCAGTTCCAGGAAGTCCCAGAGAACTAGCCACCGTCTTGCTGCAAGTACTGATTCCGGACAAGTCAGAGAATGAATAATGAAGTTGAATACCCATATTGTTCCACTTTTTCTATTTTTCAGTTCCACTACTTAAGCCAGGAAAAGAAAAAGGCTGACTCAGTATATCAAGCGAGGGACCTAAGCTTACATAAATTTAGGCAGGTTGATAAGTTATGTAGATGTCTTTCCTCTTCAGTATCACTCTGAAATGCGGAGTTCACCAAGAGTGAAATAGAACTGGAAAACGGCATTTTATAAAATTTCTACCTTAGAAAGAGATTAATAGGTTATATATAATTTACAGCCTAAAGTAACTTTTAATCTAACTAAAAATATAACCATTATCAAATTTCTATATAACTCTAGAATTTTCTTCCTTCAATTCAACTTACATTTTCTTGAAAAAGTTGAGGATGCATGCCTCGAACAAAATGCAAAGCAAACATCAACTGGTCCGCCTGCAAAGAATAATAGATGTTAATATGCATTTTCTAAATTTATGTCTTTGGAAAAGCATAGTCTAAACCTTGGCTCAAAAAAATCTGTATGCTGTCTTCAAATAGCCTACTTTCATCAGCATAAGAAATGGCCATTCAGACAGCATCTAATAAAACAAACACTTCTAAACTGAGGATGGAGGAGAAAAAGTGAAAAAATTTTTAGAGAAAGTACTAAAGATGATGTGTTTGAGATCTAGGTTAGGGGACTAACTCTGCAAAACAGGTTTACCTCAACTCTTGCCTGTGTATTTCACTAAAAACCAAAACATGCACACTCAGCCAGACAACATCCAACTATGAGGCTTCAATCAGTTATTATTAATCAGATCGACTTCATGCATTAGCAAACTTCAATTTGTCATTGTGTGGATGTAAACAGACAGGTTATCATAGCTGCAATATTTTCTGTTTTCTAGATATTTACTAGCATTCCTAAATTAAATAGGAAACTACTGAATTCACTTTCTTAGAAGTCTTACCAACTAAGCCCAACGGATACATACATCAAAGTGTTATTACTTACAAAAAAGCAACAAAGCTAAAACATGAGTAACTGATTGAGATTAGATAACACAGAAGAAACTACACGATAACCCAACATGCTACAGTTGGAACAAAGCAGAACTAAGAAATAGATTATGCTGTGCTTAAGCACAGTATTAAAGTATACATTTAACAGTGTACATTTAACAGTGAGACTCCCAAGGAGTCTCCAAGCAACAGAATTAACATTGATTCCACGGGCTATACCGCAAGAATCTAGGCAAACCTGCTCTGCAAAGCTGGGCCCCTAACCTAGATCGCAAACATCAATGTATAAAGCATTAATGAAATTCACAGTACAAAATTACCAACATGAGAAAATAACCTACTACGAGTAAGCATCATTAGACACACCAAGTGGGGAGAATAAAACGCCAAGAACTTCAAATGACAGTACAGTCTGCAAGAGACTGAACAGATTAGTTAAGACCTTGAGAAAGGAATCACACACCCTAGAAGTAAACAATACTTCTGAAAAGGGCAGATGGAAGAAAGAAGGAAGAATTTCTGGAAAAAAATATACTTGTTGAAACTAAACTCACATAAAGAAAAAGTTAATAAGATGTAAGTGAAATGGAAGAAAAATATAAAGAAACTACTCACATTAACATAAAGCAGATTTTAAAAAACATAACCTAAAAGCCATACATATGAAAATATTAACACACACTATGTGTAATGCTAGGAGAACAGATAAATTCATAAAGGATAACCTAAAATTTTGATACTAATTATATAACCTTTGGAAAGGGATAGATTAAATTGCAAGGGGGGTAAAAGATTTGTTTCTTTGTACATATGTATGTATTATTTGATTGTTTCAAAGAGCACAAATACATTTTCTAGCTAAAAAAAGATGGAGAATGTTTTAAAAATCTTAAAGCCAAGTACTTCAAGAAATACCTAGTATTAATGATAGCCAGAGAATAAAACTAACATATTGCTGGTGATAATAAAACTGATGCAATTATTTCTGAAGAGAACATTACATGCCTCTTAAAATTCTACACACCCTTACACTAAAAAATTTTACTTCTAGAACTTTATGCATAAGACCATATATGAGTTCCTAGATACAAAATAAGAATATTCATTAAAAGATCATTTATAATGGGGAACACTGATAGGACACGAACATTCAAAGTCTATCATACTTCTGTCTAGCTGGCTGTCATCTCGCCTGCCCTGTGTCACTCAAATGGAGTTTCCTACTGCATCATCAAGAGGAAGGCTAGGGTGGACAGCTACTCCACAGGAAGACACGAACCACCACTGTCCTCAGTCCTACCTGGGAGGCAAGGGCTCTAGCTAAGATGACGGAAACTATCAGAGCTAATCACAGTGGTAAGACGTGCTGGGGCCCACCATCACCGGACAGGCAAAGTTCTGGGTCCACGGTCTATAACTCACATTACCAAACAGGAAAAGGAAAAAGCTAGCAAACTCACCACCAAACCGAGGTAAACTGTTCACCTGCACTGCTCAGTCGTCTTAAAAAATTAATAAAAATTGTCCTCCAGAAAGTCTAGCATGAGTCATATTCAAAGAACAATATATAGCATAGCCCACTTTGTGGAAAGAGGAGGAATATGCTTATACAAAAATATGGTTATATATACCTACAAAAACCAACTGAGAATGGATGCTAAAATTTTCATTAGTGTTACAGCTTTTAGGTTGTGGTGATTTTTGTTATATATATAATATATATTATATATATATATCTTTTGGCAAATTTTCTAAAATAAGGTTACATTATTTGTGCTTTTTCAAAAAGTGACTTGGCAGTCAGGTGTGCAGACACATGCCTATAATCCAAGTAGTTTGGGAGGCTGAGGCCAAAGGATTGCAAGTTCTAGTCCCACCTGGCCAACTAAGCGTGAAACTGTCACACTAATAAATAAAAGTGTCTGGGGACTTAGTGATCTGTGGGTATGATCCCCAGTACTACAGAAAGAGAGACAGACACAGACAGACAGACAGACAAACTGACCAACCGGGCAAATGTTTATTAACAAAAGAAATTATTCAAGTACAGGCCTTCCTACTAAATTCTAATGTATATTTTATTTACCGTCTCCTATATTGTAAATAATACTTCCTTAAATCTAATATATCTTATATGTATCTGATTATAAACCTACAAATAGAGATAAATATAAGGATATTAAACCATAACATATAAAAGATACATATTTTTAAAAGAACCTCCTGTAAAAATTACTAGTACATATCTGAAAGAAATCCACCATTTGTTGTTCCAACCCAGTGTTTGGAATAATAAAGTACAAAAATATAATTTACTTTATAAAAGAATCTATTGGATATTTATGTATATGCATACAACAAGTGCTCAATAGATGTCTTTTAATTACGTGGATAAATATAAACAAAGGAGCACATATGTCATTGAAGGAATGCAAAGTAAAAGGAAATATTGTTATACATCTATTAGAATGGTTAAAATGGAAAACACTAACATCACCAAGTGCTGGCGAGGATGTGGAGAAACAGGAATTCCCATTCACTGCTGGTGGGAATGCAAAATGGTGTTTTTGGAAGACAATTTAACAGTTTCCTATAAAGCTAAATGTACCCTTACCACAGAAGCCAGCAACTGCCTTCCTTGATACCTATCTAAAAGTCCTGAGTACTCTCGTCTACACAAAAACCTCCACATGGATACTTACACGGTGACACTTGATGCAAAAGTACTAAAGCTTGGCAACTGACCAACCAAGATGCCCTTCAGTAGGTGGATGGGTAAACTGTGGTACAACCAGGTAATGACTCATTGTTATCCAGCATTATGAAGAAGTGAGCTACCATGCCATGAAAAGACATAAAGGAAACTTAAATGCACACTACTAAGCGACAGAAGTCAATCTGAGAAAGCTACATACTATGAGATTCCAAACATATGACACTGTAGAAAAGGAAAAACTACAGTAAAAGGATCAGTGGTTGCCAGAGTCAAAGAGGGAAAGAATGAAAAGGTGGAGCATGAAGGATTTTAGGACAGAAAAACCACTCTGTATGACACTACAATACTGGACACACATCATTTACATTTTAAAAAAATAGAAGCTACGACAACAAAAGCGGACCTTAACGCAAACCACGGACTTCAAGTGATACTAATGTGTCAGTGTAGGTTTACTGTCAGTAACAAAGGCTCCATTCTCGTGCAGGACTTTCATTCAGAGCAGGAAGACACGTGTGAGAGGGGAGGGCAGGGAACATGTGGGAAATCTCTATGCTTTCTGCACAATTTGCTTGTAAATCTGAAACTCTATAAAATACTTTTTTAAAAAAAATATTTACAATATAACATGTCAATCAATACAAAATAAACAAACTCTCAAAATACAAAAAAATCAGACACGGCTGGCAGCCATAATTCAAATGTGGCCCGAACAGATACAACCAACTACCATGTGTGTGAAACAGCTATCACGTGAATTACTACAAAAAGTAAAACATATTTTGGGGGAGATGTTTAATTAGAAGGTCATAATTTAAGTTTGGGATTGAACAATGGAAAAGCCATTGAAATGTTTATTTTAGAAATTAGAAGTTATCCTATCATTGTAACATTCACAGTTTAAGGTAACCAAATATACAATGATAATATAAGCCAATAAATGCATTACTCTGAAGATTTAATTATATAGCTAATTCTTTAAAACAGACTTATAGACACACAAATTTACACACAGTATTACTAACTTAGCCATTTTTCACTCGGAACTGAGGAAAGATAATGTAGTCTACTAGTGTTAATGGAAAGAAGGAAATCCCCTGCATTCTATGACTCTCAGATTACCCCCTGCAGCCTGTAAAGCAGTTGCTAATTGTTACTGAGACGAGACAAAAATCCAAGCGTTGTCAAAAATTGGGACATAATACACGGCCCATAAGTAAGTAAGAGTAGGTACTCGTCTTGCCATTTTCTAGTCTCAGAAAACATGCTGACCTTAGGGATAGGTAACTGTAGTGTTGCCAATTATATCACCCCACAGATACTGATGCAAGAGTATCAAGTGACTTATGCAAGACCAACCATGACTTTCTGCCATTATTTTCCAAGCTAGAAATGACAAAGAAAGCTGAAGATAACAATATGCAATATAACAACCATTGTGGATTTCCTCTCATCTTGTTTTGAAATTCTGTATCATTTTTAATGTTTTTTTAATTTTTTAATCTCTTTAAAATTAAAAAAGAAAGCTCTTCTCACTATCTGTCTGATTGCCTAGCTATACCAATGAATCCCTTTAGCCATAGAATTTAACAAAGATGTTATAATGAAGAATAATGATCTAAGAATAAAATTAAAAATAATTTACAGATGCAGAATATAAGTATAAGCATGTGGAATATAATTTGCTATTAAGTTGAAGTAAAATTTCAAATGAATGAATCAAACTTAAAGATTTTCTGAATGTACGTTTTTTTAAAAAATGTCAACAGCCAATGGCCAAGATTAAGAAAACATCTTAGTGTAATAATCTTAGTTTTGCTTATCAGATCAGAAAATTTAATCATTTTAATTCAATTCCAATTCATCTCAATATACATGGATTCTTTTAAAATCAAGAGAACATACAATAAGCTAAATGTCAATTGATCATGTATATGATTCACTGGCTGAGTAAAGCAATATAAGCAAATGATCATAGGCCATGGGGTGATATAGATTAGCCATACCTTATATTATTACATTATACACACTCTAATAAATAATCAGAGCAAACTATTAAATTAGAATCAATGTGATGCAGAGAAATATTAAAGTCAAATTTATCATTGAAATCAAGTTTGCTTTCTATGAAGTGTTCTATTATACATACATCCTATTATTAAAAAATCGTAAGCATCAACAGAATGTATTTGACTTCCAAATGTCAATATCCTCTAAATCTGAGTAAAGAAAGGTTATTAGCTCTAAACTTCCTCTGTAAATAGGATTGCTGTAGATAGCAATATATTTAAAGCACTTATCAAAAGATGATAGGTAATAATAACTATCTGATGCACAGTAAACTATTATACTATATGATATCAGAAAAGAAATATTCTTCAATGATATTCTATAAATACCATGATTCCCAGAGAGAATTAAGCAGTAGAGATATTATAATTCATTCATTATTTCTATTGTACAATATTCATTGCTTTCAAATGTGTTCAATGAAAACTATTATTATCTTGTGAAGAAAAGTTTTCCTTTAATTTGAAAGGAGTGGATAAAGCACAGAACTTGAGCACTCCATTTGGACTTGAAGCTAAATCATACATTTTAATGGGGAATTCTACATATATTCAAGTACAATTCCAGAAAACTCAAAGGGTAAAATACAGTACCAAAAGTTCTGAAGTTATCTAAGCAGAAGAAAATTATCAAAATCAATTGTAATAGCCATAGGTTATAAAATCTCTGTAAACAGCCAGAAAACCTTCATTTCATCAAAATAAGAAATCACATTTTATAGGAAAAATATCATAATCAAAAGTTATTTGTGTAACCCATACATACTAAATTTTACTTATATTTTATTTTAGAACAGTATCTACCTGAATTTTCATCTGTCAGTGTTCAGGTTCATTGGAGAGGGAGGTAAGGTGAGCAACACAGAACGTATTCAAGAAATATGCATTAAAAATATACCTTCATAATCCACCATTCTTTCCACACCATGTCAGATCTCACTGACATCATACTTCCACGAAGAATAAAGAAAAAGTAAGAATATATTCTCCCAATTCTTCTTGCCGGCCCTCTGTGTAC
Source organism: Chinchilla lanigera (assembly GCF_000276665.1). Classification (NCBI taxonomy): domain Eukaryota; kingdom Metazoa; phylum Chordata; class Mammalia; order Rodentia; family Chinchillidae; genus Chinchilla; species Chinchilla lanigera. Next base: position 6,399,202 of record NW_004955412.1, on the reverse strand, counting down.
ATTCACTCCCTGTCGCTGGCAGCTAACACTGTAATAACAGCCTCCACTATTTTGTATCTATTCCAAATGACAAACTAAAGTGAACAAATGATATGCAAAGGCAACTGCTTGTCCACAGTTTCAAAATAATGATGTTTGGAATAACACATGTGACTGATCTTATAACTTTCTAAAATACTTAGGTAAGCGAAATAAAAACTTTTTGATCTCTCAAAAAAAACAATGATATAGCTAATACCTGAACAGAAATTGCAAGACAGCTTTGTCTATTTGGTTTAGTTCATTAAAATCTAAATTTTCTGCTCTAAAACAAATCAATCATTTTATGTTCTAGATCAAATTCCTTTCATCTTAATATAATGTAAATACTAATAATCCCCATTTTGCCTACATTTTCCTCTGTTTCAAGAGTCTATTGTCACACTGCTGTCATCAACGTAACAGCAAAATCAGAACGGGAGAGACTCTGGCAGACAATTTAATGTTGCTGCTTGCTAAAAAATTCAAATACGTGAAATTGGCTCCACCCTCAGTAAGGCTATGGTGTTAGATCTTGACAAATATTATCATTGCTTTATGATTAATGTGCTTTCTGAATTTTCATTCACTACTGAAACTCTAAGGCACTTTCAGGCTGCACAGAATTAATGTTACTCAACCAGAAACGAATTTTACCAAACAGATATTCCATCATCAAATAAAAATATGTCTCGAAAACTCTAAACCATAGCTATTTTTTATGATTTTCAATTGTTCACCACAGAAAAGTATTACTCAATATAGACCATGAGAAACTCCAGTTGAGCACAAAATATTAAGGAATTAAGCCTCTCAACCTCTGTCCTAGTGTAACAAAATACTGCTTTACGCCTAACTTAAATGTATTTTTATACTGTAACCGTCAGTGCATGCTACTGATACTTTAAGCATTTTGGTGCTAATAATTACATTATAAAATATATGGCATAGGATTTAAATCTCAACAGCAAAGATAGTACACTATTAAATACAAAATAAGAATATATAAACTGAAATATGGGCACATAGGTTAGGAATAATAATGAAACAAATGAGAAAAGCTACTAATCTTTGGTAAGAAAAAAAGGAAGTTCATGTTACCTTCAAACTTAAAAACATTTTTCAAAGCTACTATTTATTTATAACATATCCACATTCAAACAGAATTTGGGGCATATTAAAATAAACGGAACTCCATAACATTTTCATGTCACAATCTATTTTAGTGTAGAAGTTTAGGAAGGAAAATTAAAAGCCATTAAACACCTTATTGTTGAGATTAATAAGATAAAATTTTATAGCTTAATACACTCCCTAGAAAATAAAAATGCACTGAAACTACATTTTAATTAGGTTTCAATTAAAACTACTCATACAAATTTAATAATATAGAAATAGAAAAATAAATAAATGCAATGAATAAAAAGTAAAATATAAAAAATGGTTTCAATAAAGTCAACTTATTCTACATAAAGAAAACGTTTATTCTCCAAGAAAAAGATGGCAAGATAATGGAGGAAAGAAAGCAAAAGCAACAATTTAAAAGACAATAAAGAGAAATTATAAAACAGTAAGAGAACTTTTACAAACCAGAGCTTGGTAAAAATTAAGAAGACTAGTAACATCAGGGTCCGTAACTGTGCAAGGAAGGAGACCCACTCGATAACTCAGGGGTATTAACTGGTTTCAAGAGAAACTTTTCCAGAGGCAATGTGCTAATAGTAAGTGAGATTCACCAAGTACAACCCTTGGACCAGCAACTGCGCTTCTCTCCGGAAGTCTACTGAACAGAAATACTTAAACATGCACACAAAGATGGATGTGCTGCACAGGACGTCCACTGCAGTCCTTCCCAAGAGCCACAAGATACATAATCAAACACACACTAACAGAATAGCAGGTCAAGTCCTAGATGAGTTTAGCATTCCTAGCCTGAAAATCTGAAATCCAAAACGCTCCAAAAGCTAAAAACTTCAGCTCACTGCCATTATGCCACAAGTGGAGATTTTTCACATTTAAATTCATAGGATAAGTTATACTCAAACAACTGAAAATTGCACACGAGTACAAAACATCAATGAATGTTGTGTTCCAACTTGGGTCTATCACCAACATTTCATAATGTATGTGTAAAAGTAGTCCAGAAGCCAAAGTCTGAAACACTTTTGGTCCCAAGCATTTTGGATAATGGATACTCAGCCTTCTAACCATTTAATAAAATACCACACAACCACGACAAACAATGAGGTTAATGTATTTATATTCATGGAATGCGCTAAGCTTTAGGGCCTATTGCAATGAAAGAAAAGCCACACAACAAAATACAAACTAAGGAATATTTTTAAAACTATATTTTTGTATATGAGTGAAAAGGGAGAAAGTGGACTAAAAGAAACAAATCAAACCTCCAACAGTTTACTTTTAATAAGCACTAAGGGTGGAATACAGGTTGAAATAATTCTTTAAGGTTTGTTTACTATAATACTTCCATAAAGTTTGAAATTCCTTCAGAAAATACTGTTTTGCTTATAATAAAAATGCTAGGTACTAATGATATAACACATTATGCAAATATTACAGACATTATGAAATCTGTAGCTGATGAAACGATACCACCATAAAGAAAATTCTCCTACATAGGATCCTGTCATGTTAGTGACAAAATGTGAGATTATTTGCTTACAATTTCTCATTCTGTATAGTTAACACTAAGGCCTAAAAGATAAATTTTTTAATGTAGGTAACTATGAGATGTTTGTAAGAAAAGACCTTTTAGAGAAAAATATACATCTTACACATCCTATTAAAGGAACGCTTCAGAAATTCTCAACTGTAATTTTTTAAACTCCCAATAACAACACTTGTCAAAATACTGGAAGACATTTTGAAGGGTTTAGACTATCTCAAATAAAGACCCTAAAAAAATCATAAAATTACTATTTCTTTGTAAAAAAAACTACCAACTGTATATTTTTCAAGATTTTTTAAGAACCACTACTATTTCTCAGACTTAGTCACCTGCCTTTACTAAGTTCTTCATTAACATTACGCTCTAACCTCTACCCAAAGATTGATCTTTTTAAGAAAGCCTAAGAGTCTGTGTTTTGTATGATACACAGAATTTTCTAAAAGACTGCCCATTGCATGTACTTTGGAACCTTCACAATATGCATACTCCTATGACAAATTCTGCTCATCACTCAGAAACAGTAATTAGTGTACCTCATAATGCGAGGCATGGACAACAATTCTGTCACCCAACCCAAGGGACAAGGAGCTATGTCTAGAGATTTGACTCTCACAAACGGAGAGTGGGGGCAGTGAGTGCTACCGGCATCATGTGGCAGAAGTCAGGTGTCCTGTGCAGCACTCTAACATGCAGAGCACAGCCTCCCACCAGAGCATCATGTGGCCGCAAATACCAACAGTGCTGAGGATGAGGAAACCTGGACAGACAAGAGCCACATCGTCCACTGTTACTCTTTCTTCTGGTGACTACTGAATGTTCAAAGCTAAGGCAGCTAAGCTAGTGTTTCTTTCTCACCTGACCCTTTTCTCCCTGCTATATCATGCTGTGTGATAAGACATTTCAGTTAGTAATGAACAGTATTCTGAGAAAATATCAGAAATGCCAATTGCAACATCTTTCAAGTAGGTAGTTATACAACTGTTAGTACTGTATAATATAAAAAACAAAGTTGTTTTTGAGATAATGTTTCTCTATGTTGTCTACTCAGAGCTGTAATTTCTGAATCCTAAGAATAAGTCATTCTCCAACCACTACCACGCCTGGCTGCAAGTAGTACTTTACATTTGAAAAATGCAATTCTTCTTACCTTAAATAAACAACGGCATATGTATTCATAAACCATGTGTTTTAATGAGCTGATGAGAGACTGGATTCTCTGTTCAGTACTTTCAGCATCCTATGGATTACAATTTGAAAATTAAAAAAGCATTAGGAAATTTATGAATATCTGAAATTTCATAGTTTAATCACTCTTATCAATTATTTCTCCAGATTCAAAGCTAATTCTTAAGGAGTATATTTGCTTACTAAACTCAAGGAATTAAATAAGTAAGTGCATTGGACTTTTACACTAATATAAAAAAACTTGATTTTTATTAAAGATATAAAGTTAAAGTTTTTAATAAGTGAAAATTACAATTGCTTCTCAATAATAATAGTCAAATTTTAACTTATCACTTTGATTCCTACAGCATATAGCATTAAAAAATAGTATCTATTTCAATCTGGGTTAAAGCTACTTCAATTGCTTGTATTATAATTACCAAACCAACCCCAAACTATGAGCGAGTTACCTTATATTTCTCATTCTCAATCTAAGAATTTGGACAATCTTTAATCATCCCTTCAGGTTGAATAAGGATAATAACTTTGGTGCAGTAAAAATTCGTAACTTTAGTTTTCAGGCTAAATTGGTACTATCATAGTACATATTTGCTGTAATTTGAACAGATACCACTAATGGCTATTTCTTTCAATTAAGACAAAAATGCTTGAGATAGTAGTAGAGCAGGGAAAGGCTGTAGATGAGGCAGCCGTTCCCCTAGTGTGGTACGAGCTCTGAATCTCATTTCAGGATCACCGGAAGAACACGTACATTGCAAAGTTCAAAGCTGTTATAACAATAGGACTACATTTGTTTGCTTCACTGGGATTACAACTAACAAGAACTCTAATAAATTTTAGTAGTTTAAAAAATGCTACCAGGGTTAGCAGTGAATTTGTGACACTGCTATAAAACATTGGAAATTTGTACTCAAATGCATCAGTCTAGGCTTCTGACTGTCAGCAGCACGTTCTCACTAGGAGAGCGGCTCATTCATGGTGCATGCGGCAAGTGTCCTCCTCAGCTTAAAATTTATTAAGAAAGACAATGCGTGAAATTAAGACTTAGATTCACTGAAATGTACTCTTTCGTAAAATGGAGTACAGTATCCATAAGATCTAATAGTTTTCAAAGCATGGGGAAGCATGTTTTTATTCTACATATTTAAAATTAGATTACTTTTTATATTAACTAATTAAAATGAGTATATAATCACAAACAAGCATATACACACACAAAGGCTATATTATCTATCCCAGAACTAAGGTTACTTAGAGGAGTATTAGCATTAGCTTTTATAAAAGATAAAGAACAATTAATGCACTCATTACATCTGATCAAACTTCTATTTATCAGTTCTCATACCAGAATAAATGTAGTTAATGGATGTTTCAACATAATTTTTGACCAAAGAATAAAGAGAAACTTAAATAAAGCTATCACAATATACTTTCCGTGCAATTTATAAGGAAATTTTAATACAAAAAGATAAGCATAAATTATTACCTTTAGCTTTATACAATACAGTGAATGAAAATTACGATCATATGTTATGAACTAACTCTCAGACTTAACCAAGTTCTGTTTTTGTAAAAATTTATCATATTGTAAATAGTATGACTAAATTTAACATATTTTACATTTTTGAAGTATTTTATGCTGAAGACCAAAAGGCCAATTATTCATTTTTTACCATTTCCTACCATCTTAAAATCTGCTGTTCATCCAAAGGAAATTAAAAATGCATACTGAAGAAACGTCTATCTACCATGAGTAAGCAGACAAATTTCCACTAATGAAACTAATCTCCAAAGAATAAGTTCTTCATTAGGTACAATTTTATTTGAAATCTCAGCATACGAACAACATCAAACGATATACACTGGTGGAAGAGAAATTAGTAAAAAAAATCTAAGTAATATTTAATATCAAATAATGGATTTATAAAATAATTCACTGATAATATTAAGCAGGGTATGAATACAAAGTTTTTTTGAACTCTGTTGTCTGCCATATAACTTCAAGAACCTACAAAAATGTCTGGCATATATAAGAATGCAATAAACACTTACTGGATGAACAGCCTCTCCTCAGAAAAGAAGATGCAAGCAGCCCTACTTGAATATGAGATTTTGCCTCCCAGTTTAACTAAAGGAAAAAGGTGTTCTCTTCCAGGAAAGTTTTAAAAACCGTATTAGTATTGCACCAAATGCAAGATCAAGAGTAAGAATTTTGATGAAATTAGTTTAACAAAAATATTTTTGAAACAAAGTAAAAAGACAGTAAACAACATCTGCAACACATGACAAAGGCTTAAGGTCTTAGTATAAGGATGTCTTAAAACTTGTTTAGGAAGTAGGACAATAGCTCGTTCTCACATGTGAAGGGGATTGCAAGACAGAGAGGGAAGAGGGGAGAGAAGGAATGAGAAGGAATTCACATGTGATATGCACATGTATCAGCGGCACACAGGAAGTGCAAACATGTACTGCTAACATGTACTAAAAATATTTTAAATATTAGTAACATAAAAGAAAAGATACAAAATTCACCAAAGAAAAAATTCAAATATTAGCATATTTACTTGTTTTCTGTGTAATATTTACAAGTGATCAAAGATTTGCAAAATCAGTAAAATACTTTTTCAACCATTTAAAAGAATAATTACTGAAGGTATTCATATCAGCTGTTAACATGTAAATGGAAAGGTCACTGGACCAGTTTAGCATACCAGCAGGATACATCTCTGAAGGATAACTATTAGACATTTGTCAGAGGATTACAAATATGTGTCTTGGTTCCAGCTACTATCCAAGTATAGAAACTTAAAATAAACAGAGAAGTCAATGCAAGACAGCAGAAATGCCACTGACCTAAAGACTGGTCATAGAAGTTGATTCTGTTTCTGCCCTATGCACTGGAATACACACTTGCTGCTCCAAGGTGTAACTAAGAAGTCCCTCTACTCGGTGCTCTGAGGAAGTCAAACCTTCCATCGAGGTATCACAGTCAGCAGTCCTAGTGGTCCAATCCTCCCATCCCAGGCACTCAACAAGCAGGTCCAGCACCTGTCCCTGCCCCTCCTATTTCATCAACACATCCAGCTGAGGCCGCTGACTCTAAAGGAGAGGCAAAGCCATCCCTGCTTGCATCCTGACCATATTTCTCACGTGAGTATAAGAAACTCACTCTAATCTGCCAAGTGTGGTGGTAATAGGAAAGTCAGTACAGATAACCAAAACAACGTTCCCACAGGACGTAAGAAGTAAGGGATGGTATAACTTAACAAATACTACGCAGGTATATATTTACCAACATGGAAGTAATATGCTTTTTCAATTACAATAGAACCTTTTAGTGCAAACAATTGTTATCCTTTAGTAAATCCTTCCTTCATGAGGACACAATCCTGTGAAGACAGTATAACCCATGTCCCCCATATCTAGAACAATACTTGACATATCTTACAGCCCAAATAATGAAGCTATACTCCAGGTAATGGGATTATAGACATTATTTCTGACCTTTATGAATCGTTGGGGTTTTTAACTATCACATATTACTTATGAATTTATTCTTAGAACATAAACTGTTTCCATCTAAAAAACTGCCACATTGGAACAGTTTGTTAACAGCATACAACAAAATGAAGGCACTGGTTTCTTTTATATGGAGTTTTAAACTGCTACATAGAGGCCGGGCGTGGTGGCACACGCCTGTAATCCCAGCTCTTGGGAGGCTGAGGCAGGAGGATCACTGGGAGTTCGAGACCAGCCTGGGCTACAAAGTGAGCTCAAGGCCAGCCTGAACTGCATAGCGAGACCTTGTCTCAAAAGACCAAAAAAAAAGTGCTACATGGAGTCTTTTGGAGCATAATTCTGTAAGTTTTTTCAGGAAATTATGATAAAGTAAATACCTTCTAAAGTGATCTGTCTAATTCAGCTTCAGGGTAACCAATAGCTTACCTGTTTGCTTTGCAGAGCTCGCTGGAAAAGCCGGAGAAATGAAGCCAAACTAAAACGGTACATGTTGTTAATTTTGGACAGGTCAGAGATAATGAAGTACATCTTGCTGGCGCTCTCTGCCAGAGGGAGATAGGCATCCCGCTCCTGTTCACGGGAGAAGTGGGAAACACCTTAGCACGCACTAGTGCTTTACTGCCACCTACAGACCGCTGCGCACACTTCCAGCTACAAGCTTTTCTGCACACGACAAATCAAGGAACAAACTGAAAAATTTGTAACTAAAAGGAAAAACAGAATTATTTTTATGAGTCTGAGGACAATATATATTTTAGTCTGTTCAGGACACTACAACAAAATATAGTAAACTGGTTCTGCAACAGCAAGATTTATTATTTGGCAGCTACAGCAGTCAAGACAGTGTGGATACTGGGAAAAGACAGGGCCGGGGACATAGCTCAGCGGCACAGTGCCTGCCTGGCAAGTGAAGGGTCCTGAGTTTAATTCCTGGAACCACACCAAAAAAAAAATTTATTCCTCCCCCTTCTGGAAGCTGCAAAGTAAGAAAGACAAAGGTACCAACAGGTTTGGTGTCCAATGAGGATCCATTTCCCGGTTCATAGAAGCAGTTAACTCTTGTCGTGTCCTTACACAGTAGAAAGGGAAGAGGAAAAAAGGGGCCAACGCTGCAATTAAACCTGAGGACTGGGGTTTTAGTTTAGAAAAACAACTCGTACATTAACATCTTTTGTCTTCAAAGAAAAACACAATCACGTGTGCCCTGGGTTCGCCACCACTGGAATACATGATAGAAACCAGTTGGGATCAGAAAATAGATGATGCGGTTTTACATTTAAAAAGAGAATCAGTGTGGGTAATTCAAGAGGGCATGGTACTTACTACAGGCTATCCCTGAAGCAGAAAAAAGTTCAAATTTGAGACGACTGGTACCAATAAGAACACTTTTAACTAAAGGAAGAGAAGATATCTTTAACAGATGTGCACTTTACAATAATAAAGCACCTAGAAGTGTTCAAAGTAAAGAAAAAAGGAACTAATAATTATAAAGCCTTTCATTTTAAGTGAAGGTAAAGAATAAACAATAGGGGGGCTGGGGATTTAGCTCAGCGCAAAAGCGCCTGCCTGGCAAGCGCAAGGTCGTGAGTTCGGTTCCCAGTACCGGAGAAAAACCAAAAAAAAAAAAAAAAAAGAATAAACAATAGGAATGCGAATATCATAGGATTAAATGGCCTCAAGAACGGAATTCTGAGAAGGTTCTCCATGTTATTATGATCAAATCCCTGGGAATACAAATAGGGTAAAATTATGCATGTGATTCATAAATGCTATTAAATAAGATATAGAAAATTAAAAATGCTTTTAGCAGAAAATAACAGGCCGGGTGTGGTGGTACATGTCTATACTCCCAGCACTTGCAAGGCTGGGGCAGGAGGACCATTGAGAGTTTGAGACCAGCCTGGGCTTAAAAGTGAGCTCAAGGCCCTCCTGAACTGTATAGCAAGACCCTATCTCAAAAAGACAAAAAGAAAGAAAAGAAGAAAAAGAGAAAAGGAAAATAACAATCATGACATTTGCAGAATATAGCACTGACAGCACTAGAACCAGGTCATAAATTCACTCTCGTTCTGGTTTTAATACAGCGCTTCCCCAATTGACAAAATTAGAAACAAGTAAGTGTAGCATTTCAACAGAGACGGAAAAGCCTGGAGAAAAGTTGGGAAAGTTATTGAGGAGAACGGAAATGAATTAAAAGAGAGCAAGTGAGAGATCAGGTCAAGGGAAAGGTCATTCATGGTAACATTAACTTCCCTGGCTGCCAGAGATTTTTGAACAAAGGTTAGTTGCTGAATACATGACAGGAAAAGATGTACTGTTATGAAGTTGAAATCTTGCTAAAGGAAATACAAAAAGAATAAAGTGAAAAGGATTTAAGGTCATTTGCAAGAAAATAATTCAGATCATCACATTAGTGGGGTCCACTATAACCAGGAAAGAAAAATGTTTTTAATGCAAATGATAGCTTATAACCTTAGTAGTATTTCCAACTTGCCTTAAAAAATTCCAAAAATGGTAGTATAGTTTGAGTCTAGAATGTTCCCCAAAGGGCCATGTGTTAAATAAGGGTCTAGTTCCCAACCCATAGTGTCACTAGGAAGTGGTGAAACCTTCATGAAAGTTAAGAAGGGTGACCTCATGAAAGATCGTACGTCACAAGGAGAGTGCCTTCAAAGAAGACTGTGGGATCACGGTCTCTGTCTCTCTCTGTCTCTCCGTCTCTGTCTCTCTGTCTCTCATACACACACACACACACACACACACACACACACACACACACACACCCCATGAGGTAAACAGCTTCACCATGCACTCAGGCCATGCTGTATCGCCCTGGCATAATCCCTAAAGCAAATGGGCCAACTGACCGCAAACCTAAACACCCAAACCTTGAGTCAAAATAAACCTTTCTTCTTTTTTAAGTTTATTCATCTCAATTATCTGTTGTCAGAAAGCTGACTAGAACAAATGGCAGAGATTCTCTACAACTCATTTTCAATATGTTCGTTTTCAATTTCAGTTAAAAAAAAAATGTAACTCTACCTGCGATAACATTGTCAAGAGATCAGTAAAACCCACCAAGGTATACTGACCAGCAATCTTTATTCTCAGTGCACCCAAAATATTAACAGTCTTTCTAGGGTCAGAATCGCACCTGAGGCTCCAATGTCTTCAAGTGGCCACTGAAGCTGCCACTGCCTCCCCCTCCTCCTCCCCCTCCTCTTCCCTTTGTGATATAATCTTTCCCCTAAGACCTGACTCTATACTTTTTATCATGTTGCCAAAAACATTTAGGAAGACCTGATATAAAAACCACAAAGAAGAAAGTAATTACTTGATCAAGGAAAATCTGGAGTTTGTAGGATTCTTTAAGGGAGTCTTGAATAAGTGCACTGCTTGCTTTAGTCTGATTCAGAGATTCAATCAAATCCTTATTCTCCAAAATATTGCCTTGAGATGTGGCAAGTGCCTGTAACAGAGATTTACAACATAACTAACCATTAATAAACATAATGCAATAAGCAATTAAAGGAAGTCTACTTCAACGACCATTCATTCGAGGATGTGTATGGAAACTTACATTATTTGAGAAGACCTTCAACATTTTTGGCCTTCCTATATCAAATGATATATATAAAATGATATATATCAAAAAAAATCAAATGGTATAATATATAGTAATTATATCAAATGATATAATATATAATAAAGAAAATATTAGTCAAAATTATTTGTCTATACAAATGGCTAAGATCTTGTATACAATTATCTAGCTGTTTTGGTTTAAATCTTATTTTAGGATATTAGTATGCCTTTGGAAAAAAATATTCTGAAAGTTCTGTGGATTTTTTTAAGTACATTGTTATTTATATTATTTTCTATTTATTAAAAAAATTAATATGAAAAATATACTGCATTAATTTTACCTCTAAAAGAGATTCCTCAAGCTTGGCTAATTGTATTTTCTTATCTTCTTCCTGTTGTAATAGCTTTGTTTTCTGTTCCTCTAAATCAGGTTTCTCATGCTGAATGGTTAAAGCTAAAAGCTTAAAAAAAAAAAAGTAAGGTAATTCTACCAACAGGGTTTAAAATAAAACATTCATTAGAACAGGCCTTGTATTTGAGCAACTACTACAAGTCTTATAACACTGTCACCTCATTTAGTTTTTCTAATTAGACATGAGACACCTTCACAATTACATCTCACAAAAAGAAAGAAGCTGAAATGGTTTAACTTATCAGTCAAATGTTTTATAGCAGAGCTATAAGAAATTACATTACTTATTATGCCAATGTGCAATATTTAATCTTAGAGTAAATATTTTAAAGCTATATAACTAATATTATCTACTGATAAATATTCACATTCAAAATAAAAAGATATATTACCTAAAATATGTCATCAAAACCAAAATGAGGTATCACTTCAACTAGAATCGTTTCAATTCAAAAGACAAATAATAAGAACGGGCAAAGAAAAGAGAAAAGAAAGAAGCAAGGGAAAAAATACATATGTATGTACAAGGATAGCTGCGATAATCTACTGTTCATGTCTATTGGTTTATTGAAAGGAACATTTAATCCTTCAATTTTTTTTAGCAATTTTGCATGCTTATATCTGGTAATCTGAACAACTAATTTGAAGACTACAATATGCAATATAACAACCATTGTTGAATTCCTACCACCTTGTTTAGTAAAGCTCTGTATTGTTTGTAACTTTTTTATTCTCTTTTTAATTGTTTGATCGATCTTGCATTCTTACATCTGATAATCTGAGCAACTCTACTGAAGATAACTGTATGTAATATAACAACCATTGTTAAGTTCCTATCGTCTTGTTTTGAAATTCGGTATCATTTTTATTGTTTTGTTTTTGTCTTTATTGTTGTTACTTTGTTACTGTTTTTTTCTCTTTAAAAAAAAAACAAAGAAAAAAATGGGCAAAGATGTAGGAAAAGTAAAGCATTCCTACATGGTTGGTGCGAGAGTAAAATAGTACAGCTCTTTTTGAAAAGTTTGTCTCTCAACTTGTTAAACATACACTTTCCAGCAATTCCACTAAGAAAAGATTAAAGTGTACAGTTTGTATGGTACATGAACTCTGTCTTTGAAAGCTGTGAAGCTACCAGGCACGGCGGCACACGCCTGGAATCCCACACTTGGGAGGCTGAGCCAGGAGGGTAGTCACACATTTGAGTTCAGTCTGGGCTACACAGGGAATTCAAGACTGGCATACGGAGTCCCTGAGAACTACACAGGGAGACCTGTCTCAAATCCAAACAAACAAATACATCCGTCAAACTCAAAAATGCTCAAACTGTTAACTTTGAAAATCAAAATAGAAGATGACACTGGTATAAAATACATAATTCAGAATCTGCCATATAACCATCTTCCCTTCCTTCTTATTAAAGTAAGACCTACACTGCTCCTTTCAGCAGTTACTGTGAAGAGCTTGTAGAGGGAAAGAGTAACTCTGCTAAGAGTAATTTTGACTGTTACATTATTTTATTTGCAAAAACCATCATCAAGTCAACCAAAAGATACTGTTGATAAAAATACACTCAGTGAGTCCTAGTCCTATGGTATAAGTAAGAAAACAGTGTGAAGGAATAGTTTTTAAAATTATAATAAAATAAATATTGCAGCAAACATACATGTTATCAAAAAAGAAAGGTATCTATTGCTAGATTGGCTAAAGAAAGGATACTGAATTAAAAGTCAACTGATATAGCCTTCAAGAAGAAAAAATGAGTAAATGTACATGGAAAAGTCTGGACATGAAAAAATCATCTTAAAATTCAAGTAATAATATTGAACAGTAATAAGCCATATGTAGATAAATTGAACTTAAAGATGCATAGATTCTAGTGATTAAAAAAAATAGCTCAGGAATCAAAGACCTTCAACTATCTAAATAAGTCAATTAACTGCAACTTTTATAAACTTCTTTTCAAAATTAAAAAATAAAGCAGAGATCTTAATCTTTATGAACAATCTATCTCTCGAATTCTAGCATAGCTGACAGAAATGAAACTAAAAATTATAGTTGTATTAGAAGAAGCAACAATTTGATGCTAGCACCCAATATACATATTTAATACAAATGATAAAATAAGCCTGAACTGTTTACTCAAAAGTACACTTTCAAACTCCCAAACTTAACTAGTAATCAGTTTAACAAACTATCTTCCTACCCAAAATATCTAACAAACACACAAAGCTAAAAAAATTCTAAATTAAATAAACTATGACTTTCTTTATCTACCTGGCCTCGCAGTCCACTTCTTGTTGTCGTAAAATTAACCTCAGTCACAATGGCAGCTGCGTCGGGCGGAATAAACGGGTCTGGGTTTCTCGTCGATAAGAACAGGCGGAATTCTTCGTTGTAGTCAATAATTTTGTCCCCTATTTGTACCACATAACGTGGCCCTTTTTTTAAAAAAACACACAATTAGCCTGAATATTTTTAATTTTGCTACATAATTTCTTAAAATATAAGATTCAGTTGCTTCTAAATATATTATAGGCTTTTAAAGATGGTCTAAAACACAGCAAAAGTTAGGTTACCAGAGATAGTATTAGACAGAATGCTCTCATAAATCAGCACTTATGCAAGCAAGAATAAATAATATTCATGAATATGCCCACAGATGCTGAAGCACTAAGGCAATGTCCAACTATATTCAGAATAGCTTTACTATCAGCTGTGTTTTGTAAATGAAATTTTTCTAAAATACCTGACTAAAGATGATAAAAATAGAAACTCCCAATTATATATTATTCTCTATTTCTAAATTCATTAGTTAAAAGGTACTTAAGATGTCATACTTGAAGATAAAATGACAAAACCTATGAATACATAATCGTAAAGATATCCACTATCAACAAAATGAAAGGTAACCTATGGACTGAAAAAAAAATTTCCAAGCCATTTACTAGATACAGTTAATACTCAAAATTTATTAAGAATTCTTACAACTCAATAGCACAGAAACAGCCCATTTTTTAAAAATGACAAAAGGTCATTAAGAGACATTTCCCCAAAGAAGATACTAAAAAACTGTAACATTTTTCAATGGTCTTTACTGACAAAACCATTCATATTATATTGTATACCATTGAGGTATAACTAATTCTTGATAAATGCTATTTAATGAAGACAAATACACAACCCTGCCACACAAATGACCAACTGGACACTGCCCAAGGAGCTATCCCACAGCTCATTAAGGACAAATGTCTGTCTTCATAGCCACTAAATACAAAGAGAATCAACACACAAATATTCTCTTGGCCTATAAGCAGCAGCATATTTGAAACCTGGAAATAACTTCTTATCATGTCCACAAACATGGGCTGGACTGGCAGCTCCTGCAAAAGGCAGCTTTGGAAGTAAGCTAAGCTCTTGTAAATCAATCCTTGCTTTTGGTTCCTACATCTGTCAGGCACACAGAATACAAGAGATCTACAAATAATCCCAGAGAATGTCAAAGCCAATCCAATGCTATAGCCATCTACTAAACACAAGTAAAATTTCCAGCAATTTATATAGTGTTGGGTATTTTGTACAATTAGCAGACTTCAAGTAGTGCTCCTGGCTATCAAGTATGCCACTCGGAGACCAATTCAAACATCCCGGTACAGAGATTCATGGGTCAGAACTACTAAACCAGCTTCGGGTGTCTCACCTCAGCACTACTGACAGTTTCTGTTGGAAAAATTATTTTTTGTCAGGAGATACTATATCATTTTAAGATCTTCCTGGCATAGACACAAAAATCTCTCTAGACATTGCTAAATGTCCCCAGAGTGTAAAATTGCTCCTGAGAGAGAAGCATTGGTCTACTAATCTTCAGGCCATTGGGCCACTGAGACCCACTTGGGCTGGCAAAGACATACCCATACGGAGAACTACTTACTAGAAACAGACACAACCATTAATCACAAACGAAACCTTCTCGTTTAACAAACATAACCTTTACATGTACCAGTTCCTCAAAATGAATGTAATATTATGCATCACAATATATATCAGTAAAAAGGTAGAAAGATGTTGAATAGAAAAACAAAACCAAAAGAAAGGTAGTCTGCTAACTCAGATATTTACCTTGAGCAACTAGATCTCTTCTCAACAATGGGTAAAGTACAGGTTCGACACCATCCATCTCTTGTATAATAAGGGTTTTCCCAAAGCGTACTGCCAACTCAAGAGCTGTCATAAAGTTACTATCCTATGAGAACAAAAAAGAATACATATTAATTCTTCCATTACCTTAGTATTTTCAAAGATCCTTAAAGATGATCAATGATGGTTTTAATAGGAATAGCCTGAATATTTAAAAAAGTAATACACATATTATAACTCAAATTACATTTATGACTTTCTCTAGCTATATTTGGTGAGGAATTCCTTCAAAAAAAATCTTTAAAATGTCACAATGTAAACAGATATATATAAAAAAATTTTTATAACTTTTCTCATGTGGCAAAAAAGAAATCCAAATAAGACCTACTCTCTAAAGCAATTTTTATGCCTGGATTACAGTATTATGAATTATAATACTATAGACAGTGTATCTCTAGATCTTTTTCATATTGTACATAAAGAACCTCCATATCCATTGAATAGCAACTCTATTTCCCTCACCATGAAAAATGTTTAATTTCCCACTATAATTGCATATTATAATAGAATACAATATTAAATTCTACCTGCATCAAATTACCAGGTATTAATAGGAGCTAACCTGTTTACATTCAAAATCAGGCACTGAATGAAGAGAAAAAGGCAAGATGATGAATTGTAGTAAACTTTTCTTGGTGTGACAGACTAGACAAAAATCTACAACCAGTCAAAAATGTTGGGCTTTCTGGCCAATGAGAGCAGTTTTAAATATTACTCCAGGCCTCCAACTAAGGTTGTAAAAAAATAAGATTCAAGTACGGTCATGCACTACCTAACAACACTGCAGTCAAGAATGGACTGCATTTACAATAGTGGTCCAACAATACCACAATAAAGCTCAGAAATCTTTACTGATTACTGAAACTGCAGCTGTAACATTACAGGACAATGTATTCTCCTCGTGTTTGTGGCAATGGTGATGTAAACAAACCTACTAACTTCTGCACCACCCTATATTTGTATCATTTACCATCACTTAGTTTAAACTGTTTATTTATCTGTCTTTTTAACTAGTTAGTGTCATATTCTTAAGAGCAGAAGCTGTGACTAGTTTACTCATTATTAAATTCCCAGGGGTTAGATCAGTATCTAGCACCAAACAAATGTTCTCATCCTTTTGTAACAGCAGGAAAACTGAACCTAGTAGTTACATTCTTTCCCCAGACCCCACAGCAGTAAGCTACAGGACCAAGTCTGGAACATGTGATTCCGATTCTAGATCTCGAGTTATTGTATTATAAGATACTATTCTTAGCTGGAATCTAAATCATAAGCACACATACTTGTTGATTAATAACTTCCAAGCGTGAGTCTTTCAAATGTGCCTTTAGCCACTCTGTAGCTTGGGAAGAAGGATCTATAAGAAATGGGCACACGCGACTCTAGTTTAAGAAAAAGAAAGGTACAGTTATTTAAATGATTAGGTTTTCATTTAAATGTCAATAAATTTATGAACATTATTTAAAAGATACTAAATGAAGTTTTCTCTCTGGCTTTGGGGAACACAAACACACAACCATATGGAGGAAACAAAGGTAGAGTTTACTGTATACAGGAACCAGAAGCCACCTTAATACAGACAACTCATTTTTGTCTTCACCCAAAGCAGGCTATTCCTACTGGACCTCCCCCATGTGACCTCACTTTACAGCCTTTACACAGCAGCTGTGTCTAGAGGTTTCACCCACTGTTCCATCAAATAAATGTAGGACTCTTACCAAAATGGTGCGGTTTAGTATATACCTTCTCCAGTGTTACCACGAGTTTTCAAGTCTAATTTTATGCTAATATTCAACAGTAAATATTTCACAATTCTGCTAGATTTTGCCTGTCAGACTAATTATTTTAAAATTTTGAAGAAGTTCTTACCCATGATTTCAAACCAATGATCTGATGCAGTTAAAAAAAAAGATAGTAATGTTTCAAAATCCTCTTTTTAGCAAAGAAAATATGCTTAACAAATTCAAAGAGTACTTACAAGTTTATGTTCATCTGATTTATACATTTCCAGAGAGATTTATACAAAATTTCTAAGGTACAATCTTATCATCATGTCCATGACTAAATTTACATTTAACAAATTATAACAGATTCAGAATTGTTCAACTTTCATTCATTCATTAATTGAATTGTTCATTCATACCTGCATTCATCCATTCATTTACCATTAGTTAAATAACTACAGTAACATAGGACAAGGGTTACAGAAATTAGTAAGATATAGTCCCTTACCCTCAGTGACTTCACATCCAATAAAGAAGCAAAAATGAAAATCCCATTATCATGGAGTGCACAAGATACTACAGAACGATGACACACAGAATTAGGTTAGGCCACTAGAAAACAATTCAAGTCCCACTAAGCCAAAAAAACAATAAAAGATTCGCTACACAAGAAAACGAAAGGGCATTTTAGGTAAAGCCAATACTACAATGGAGAGAGAAAGAATAAATCTTATAATATTTAGAAAACTTCCTAAAAATGATACGTCTAAAATGGCAAAGTACCTGCGCTTTGCTAAATTTTCTAGCAGACAGAGGTTATAACGTCTCTAAATCTAAAGCACAACTCTGCAGTCTTGAGGTAAAATATTTAGGCCTCATCATATCCAAGGGAACCCGAAGGTTAGAAAAGGACAGAATTAAATCAATTCTTTCCTTCCCACAGCCCAAGACCCTAAAGCAGCTAAGGGGATTCCTAGGAATTACAGGCTTTTGTCGCCTTTGGATACCAGGATATAGGGAGATTGCAAGAACCCTCTATCAACTTATAAAAGAGGCCCAAAAGACAGATACCCATATTATAATCTGGAAACCTGACTCCCAAACACCATTCCAGAAGCTTAAACAAGCTGTCCTAAATGCTCCATCCCTAAGCCTCCTCACAGGACACCATTTCAATTTATATGTCGATGAGAGGCGAAGTATGGCTTTGGGAGTACTTACACAGGATCTGGGACCCACTCAACAGCCTGTAGGTATCTGAGGCATGAATTAGACATTGTAGCAAAGGGATGGCCTTCTTGCCTCAGAGCTATGGCAGCTGTAGCTCTCTTAGTGCCAGAAGCATCCAGGCTAACTTTAGGTAAAGATCTCACTGTACATATGCCTCACAATGTGGCAGGACTTCTTTTGTCCAAAGGGAGCCTCTGGCTACCAGACAGCCGACTTCATAAATACCAGACTCTAATTCTAGAAGGATTAGCCATTCAAATAAAGACGCGTTCCTCCTTAAACCCTGCTACCTTTTTGCCAAAAAAGAAAAAATTGAGGCTGACAGACATGATTGTAAACAGGTAATTCTCCATACATATGCTGCTAGAGAAGACTTATTAGACACACCCCTTACTAACCCTGATTTGACCCTTTTCTCTGATGGCAGCTCCTTCATGGAAAATAGGACAAGGAAGGCAGGGTATGCAACGGTAAGTCTGCATCAGACTCTTAAAAGTTCCTCACTTACACCTGGGACTAGTGCTCAGCTAGCGGAGCTCATAGCTCGGACCCTATCCTCTTTGTGGGAGGCCATTACCAGTTCCTCCTGGTGGAAATCTTTGACTATATTCATAATAATCCTGCTGATCTTATTGTTTGGCCCATGCACACTTCATTGTTTCTTTGGCTTTGTCTCCTCCAGATTTAAAGCTATACGCCTACCCAAGATGAAATCGCCTGCTGTCTATTGAGGGCCTTTAGATAGACCCTCTGAAGAGTATCTCTGACTGCCAGTCAAGAACTACGACCCCTTGCAGTCTGAAGAAGCCAGAGCGGTCATCTCCCGTTACTCCCTCAGGGCAGTTCAGGTTACTTCTTCAGAGGGGGCGATGTTACAGGCAGCTGAGGTAGTTACAAATATTATAGGCAGTCAGACAGGGCCAGGCCCTGGAAGGAGCCAACATGAAAGACAAGGTAAGATACCTGTGGGCCAGACCTCAAGACAAAAGATTAAACAAATGCACCCACACACCTCTCTAGGGATGGACATCAGGGGTTCCATCACCTTGAAGAGTCCCTGACCCAACCCCTTACAGGAAGAGCCCCTGTTCTGTATTCATGCCCGACTGATACATGACTTGCTTCCCCATTTGATCCCAGTTTAATCAATTTTACCTGAACAATTCTTATTGGCTGACCATAGTTTTGTCCATTTTTCCCTTACCTTGGACCTGCCTCACCTCGTGGCTTTGCTCTATAAAAGTCTCTAGAGAAGACAAAGTCTTGGGTAACCCACTCGGGCCCCCATTCTGTCCCTCTCTTGGACAGAAGCTTTCTTTCCCTCAATAAATATATTCTGCTCTTAAAAAATAAAATAAAATAAAATAGCAAAGTAATCTGAAGTTTGATCATGAAAAGTATGCGATGTACAAAGATAATGCAATTTTTGTACTTCAGGTACTAAATGGTTAATGAAATATATTAATTGAGGTAAAACCACGATCAGAATAATGATTTAGAAAGATCATTCCAACAGTAAGGTGACCTGATCCTGGGAGCAGGTATGATGTATTTATCAAGCTATAAAATAAAAGGCAGAAAGGAAGCCATCAGCATGAGATACAGTTAAAGCAGAGACATTTTCTGAGATATGGGAGAAATACATTTAACAAGTCTAGATGAACAGTAATTAACTAAATAAAAAATTAAAAACTGAGAATGGGGCCTGGGATTTAGCTCAGCGGCACAGCGCTCGCCTGGCAAGTGCAAGGTCATGAGTTTGATTCCCGGTACCGGAAAGAAACAAAAAAAAATACCAAAAACCAGTGAGAATGACTTAACGATATGTCACCTGCACGACTAAGCCAAGACTGATAGCTCCCGTGGTCAGAAATGAAGGAGAAACAGACAAGAAGGTGAAGAAGTGAGGAAGAGCTTCCCTGCCTGCCTTGTAGATCCCACTCAGTGTTTTTTGCTTTTTCTTTTTGAGACAGGGTCTTGCTATGGAGTGCAGGCTGGCCTTGAGCTCACGTATGTGGTCCAAGCTGGCCCAGAACTCATGGCAGTCCTCCTGCCCCAACCTCTCGAGTGCTGAGATCACAGCCATGCACCATCACACCCGGCCTTCAATGTTCTTTTGATGGGGTTATCAATCACCTACCACTGTACCCAAAAGATAAGCAGATGACACATACTAACGAAACAGAAACCTCCTGGCAGACTGCCATATATGCCGGGGGTGGTGACGTGAGACATCTTTAATTTCAAAACCTAAGCTTTTAAATGGTAAACGTGAGTCATCAATATCAATAGCCACTGTCAATGAAGGGCAGAGAACCTATTTAAGAATGAATCCACCTGTTAAGACGGGGCGAGAGTAATGGTCTGGTGATATCATTTGAATTCTGAAGCTAGCCTCAACTTCGTGGAAACCTCAATTATTTCAAAGCATGAATAGTTTTTTTTGCTGTTGTTTTTCTTTGTGCGTTCATCCTTTTGTTGTTGTTGCTTAAATGTGCTGTAATGGCCAAAGAAAGAATCCTGACAAATAAAAGGAAGTTTCTTAAAAGGCAGATGAAGTTTGAGATGCCTCCATAAAGACATCCAGCAATTAGCTGGGATCACAGGTCAGAACACAAGTCTAAAGCTAGAATTATAAAAAGGTACCTATTTTAATATTCCCCTTGATGGTGCCGGGAGACTGAGAATAGTTTTGAAAGAGATGATTTTTTAAATGTTTCGGAGACTGTAACTTCATTCCTACTGTGAATATGTATAAAGGGGATCAGAGCAAAAACATTTCACACACAGAACTAAGTCGATCTGTTAATTACCTAAGGAAAGTTATACTCACAAGAATAAGGTTAAGTACATGTGCCTGCACACACATATTCCTAGGAGATGCACTTTCAGGGCAAAAACTGGGCCTATTCAGCCTGTGTTTGAATCTTGCCTCTAATATTTGACAGTATGTAATCTTCTGATTAACTCTTCCATAACTCCATTTCCTTACCTATAAAAAGGTTAATACATGTACCTACTAGGTTGAATTGATTTTATAATTATGTGAGTTAAGTGTATTAAGTGTTTAAATTCTTCACCTATGTTAATTCTCTTTTTCTTTCTGGTACCGGGAATTAACTCACAACCTGCGCTTGCCAGGCAGGCGCTTTGCCGCTGAGCTACATCCTCAGCCCTAAGTTCATTCTTAAACAGGAATATGTACACAACATATAAGCGGATTATTATTATTATCCGGGAATTAAAGAATTTTTCCCTTTATGATTTACTTTTATAACTTTATATTATTAGGCTAATAGCAAATTAATTTGTATTTTCTTTCACATACACCAACTGGAAAGGAAAAATATCTCAGAAAGCTTGAGTGGTCAGAAGAAAACCAATTTGACACTAAAATGTCCATAAATGAAATAATGTATGTCCAACAGATACAGTCACAAGAGCTTTTATAGAAGTCTACAGTGTAAACTGCCCCCCTTTCCTTCTCCCTGGACGCTTTCCACACAGCCTTCCCCACAGGCCCTACGGGCTCTGTACTCTCCGTCCCCCACAGAGTTGCCCAACTAAACAAAATTGTGCAATTTATCACCCACACAACACCACTTCGGAAAGTAAAAGGAAATTATCAGCTACATCCGGTAAAGTGAAAGAACCCATAGCCCAAGAGCGGCACAACGTATGACATCGATGGTCCAGTCTTCCCTGCTCCTCAGAGACATCGGTCATACAAGCTTCTCGCTAACATAAAACCAACTTTCCTCAGAAGGCAAAGTTTAGATAAGGATACAGGTTCTTCCTCACCCAGACAATGATGAACTTCCACAGTTAGCTCAACCTGATTATAAAAATTTCAAGCATCTCTGGAGGAACCGTAAAGAAACACTTTCAAACACAAAAGGCTTTTCTTGGTGTCAGTATCGTTAAGTAACTCCAGGCCTGGAATCTGGGTAAGCTTTTGCTGAGAAGATAACCTCAGAAAGTTTAGTATACTTTCTGGGAAATTTTTATAAACCTTGGAATCAAAAATACATCTTATTTACCTTGTCTGCCACCCTCCCTCAACGCAAACTTCTCAGAAGCTCCAAAAGTATATATTTAGCGATTTAATTTCATATGTATCATACAGTGTGCTGATGAGTCGATGTAATCAACATGTGTTAGCTGATCACACCCTTAATTACAACAACTTATTTTAAAGCTGGCCTGCCTTAGAATGCAGGTAGAATGTTGACCGTGATGGCAAATTCACTTCAACAAATTAACTAACTGCCCTAATAAAACTTTACAATTTTTGTTGTCTCATATGTCATCTCATGGTGTACTTTAGATACTGTACATCAGTATCTAAAAGAAGCATGGTAATATTAAATATAAAGTAAACATAACTGTATTATTAATTTTAAAGGCAATGTCCTCATATTCATTATGCAGAAAACTCAAACCACAAAATTGTTTTCTATTAGTATCAGTAAAAAATATAAATTATTCTGATAAATACATGTTTTCTAAAGGCCTCACCCATAGTTTCTTAGAGAAAAAAATTCTTAACCTAGTATTTTTTTAAATCTACAAAAAAATTTCATTCTTGGATTAAAATAGGAGAAAAGGTGACTCTGAAACCCTGTGGAAGGGATAACAAACATGCTAAAAGTAGTTTACAGTAACACAATGAACTCATTTACATACACATGTAGGGTTCCAGATTATAGTTCCATTGTAAAAAACAATGATGGAAAGTGTTCAAAAAGCAAACTGAAGATCAGCCAAAAGTTATATTAGCTAAGACAAAACAATTTGTTGTCAGCAGCTTCTCTACTAGTAAATCATCAAAGAAATGAGCAACATTGGGCTAGCTGATCAACATGTTGAATAAAATAGTCAATTAATAAAATAAAGTCAATTACCTAGTAATAAACAAAGGCCCAAAACATAAACTTACGATTCAGTTCACACTACCTAGAGAAGCACGCTTAATGTTCATCCCTTCTTTGAGAAATGCACTTAACAGAATAAGGAAATGATACGCAGGCATAAAGAAGGGTCGCAGAGAGAAAAGACAACACTGACATTAAGATTCGTAGGGACTGAGACAGAACACAAGAAATCCACTTTTCAAGGAGGATATATTGTCTTTCAAGTCCTCTATCAGATAGGACAGACATGTTAATGATTAAAATCAAATTTCACTCAAAGACTTGTTTGCATACATGGCTTTCCGTTTGGTTTTTGCATTCATTACCAATAAGGTCATGATGTTTTCAACTTTACAAAAACATACATGGCCATGTGGCAGCACTGGTGAGGCAACGGAAGAAAGATCGCTGTGCGTTTGAGGCCAGCCTGGGCTGTGGAGTGAGTTCAGAACCAGCTTAAACTACATAGCAAGGCCCTGTCGCCCCACCAAAACAAAGAAAAAAAAAGACAAAGAATACAGTACATGAAATTTTCTAAAATACGCATGTAGTCATCTATAACTTATAACTCAAAATTTTCTACAATATACATAGTCAGCTCTTTTTTTTTTTTTTTTTTTTGGTATCAGGAATTAAACTCAGGACCTTGCAATTGCTAGGCAGGCACTTACCCTCTGAGTTATATCCCTGGCTACATAGCGATCTCTAAGTTGTAACTCAAAATTTATGTTCACATTGTATAATTTTGTTTTATACAATATAAAAGTTAAGTTATATATTGAAGGACACATACAACCAAATGGTCCAGGTACATCTAAAATATTACAATAACTGTTAGGAAATTGAATTTAAAATATTTTACAACCAAAAAATGCCACTTCAGTTAATATTTTTATGTTAACATGAAATAAAATATGCACTTACTAGCTGAATCATAAATGAATTTTAATTAGCAAAATATTTTCACTTTTATGTAGCTATGAAAAAAATCTAACCAAAAACCTAAGAATTTAAAGAACAAAGTTTCTGCAGCAAACTTCAATTTCTGGGAGAATTAAATCAATTACCTGTAATATAACAAGAGCATTTTCTATGGAAAGGTCATCTGACGGAAGGCCTTCACTTTTCCAAATTAACTGCTCACTTTCCGTACAAAGAAATCTCCTCAGATCAAATTCTGAAAAGATAAGGATATCAGTAATATGTTACTACAGTGATCTTACAATTGATAAAGAAAAGGGAATTAAACTATTTAAAATATCCGGAAGCAAAAATCCTATGACGACCCCTAATTTGAAACCCAGTTATCCACTTATAGCATTCAAACTCAAGGGTAAAAGTTTTTTAAAATGTTCAGTGAAGCAGAACTCAGTTAAATCTTATTTCTTCTCACTGAATGTTTCACAAACATAGTAATTCTATGAAAGTGAAAAAACTGACAAGAAATTTTAGAATGAAACCTCATCATATGAAATGACTATAAAATTATAATGATCAGCTGCAGTATCAAAAAAAATTGAGTGATCAGTTTCTGATAGTAATTTAGAATATAAGGCTCTCACTCACAAAGCAACTTCCAAAACATGTGAAGCTGCCAAGTTTACAGTAGCTACAGTATCCCAGTAACTTACAGAGAATTTTGCCCATTTAAATAAAGTAAAGTAACATTGGTCAAGGGTGCATTTTTAATAGACTGAAATTTCCAGTTCACGAATAACTAACTTTCAAGACCAGCGGACTTGGTCCATTCTTCCAAACAGGTTTTCCTGAGGCCCTCAGGAGCAGCAGAAAGATAGGTAATAAACGCAGCAGCCAGTTGAGCTCTTTTAGGAAGAGTAGCTAACTCCTCTGTTATCTCTGCGACCTGGAAAGAGGGAGAGGGGTTTATGCGCGTATGTTCTCCGAGGGAAGAAAGTGAGCCATAGGGTCTTGTCCATGGAAAAAGCACCATCCACTGGCTCAGCAGCTCCTTCTGACAGCCAATATGTTAACGGACCAAGACACTGGGCTTTGATGTGATGTTTTTTAAAAGTATGCAGTATTGATATATTTGCAGAAATAAGTATTTTGTCATTAGCGGCTCCTAACGATTATAGTAAAGGCAAAGCCTTCATCCTGACCACAATTAAATGTTGTGCATAGGTATCACTTTGTGAAAGAAAACTAAAAACGCAGTGTGTGAACAAAGGCACAAAAGAAACACAAGGAGACTCATTTGTGAAAACTGTAGTGTAGGGAAAGCAAAAGATGAAACAGAAAGGGCGGTGATATGGAAGTAAACAGCAATAAAGTTGATTAAAGGCCGATTGTGAAAGAGTTTCCGTCCGATTCAAAGAATTTTCTGTTTTCACCCGTCTCGCAAACCACTGACAGGAGAAGCAGACGGTGAGGACACAGTCACCTGGGTTCTGAATTCAGCTGACACATGACAGGGACCGACTCATCAAAGAGTCAGATGAGAGCGAGACAAGCCAGGACCACCCAGAGGAAAAGAGGAAAAGACTGGTGACAAATGTGAAGAATACTTGCAAGTGGGTATAACAAATAAGGAAGAGTCTGAGACAGCACTGTGTTTTTAGTTCTTGAAAACCCAGAGGAAATAAAACACTGGTGAATTAAGAATTAAAGGAGATCTGGAATGAGAAAAAGAAAATAAATTCAGACACATTAGATTTGTGTTCCTGAGAAACAACTAAATGCAAATATCTGAAATGTAACTGGAACATTAATTAAACTCTGCAGTCTAGAAATACAGCACTGGTTACCATCATGGTACAGGTGAGGCTAAGACAAGACAGGATAAGCCCCACTCTTTCAGAGAAAGGAGCTAAACAAGACAATACTTAAGATAATCAACATTATCGGGGCAGCGGATAAGAAAGAAGGAATCTGGCTTAAAAATGGCAGAGGGAGGAAATAAGACTATCAAGGTTGAACTGATAGAACATTTCCAGAAATAAATGGACCTCAGTTTTTTTTTGGTTGTTTTTTTTTTGGTGCCAGGAATTGAACTCAGGACCTTGCCGCTTGCCAGGCAGACGCTTATGCCACTGAGCTATATCCCCGGCCCTGGACCTCAGTTTTGAATCTTTTACTGTCCTGGTAAAGGCAAACTTTAAAAACAAAATCTCTAAGGAGTACCCAATTTCCATTAGATCATTCTCAGCCCTGCCCTTTCCCTCAAAAACATACGTAACTAAAAAGGGAATGAATTGGTTGCTGTCCTAAAATCCACCCATATAAAGATACATTACTTAGGGACTGATTCATTTACTGATCACTTGTACTTAGATCAACTGTCCAGACCAGCTGCAAGGTAAGAGATATTTGTCTCCATTTAAAAACAAATACATTACATCGTAAGTTTTCTCTGTTTTACAGGAACCCTCTCTATGACTTCAATCAAACAAACCTGTGCATTCCATCTCTTGTGTTCTCGATCAAGCTGATTAATTAAGACTTCTGCAGCTTTGATTGTTTCCTGTGCTTTGCTGACTTCAGCTTCAAGTTTGGCAGCCTCTGAAGTCCTGCTCTGAAATCTATGACATTAATGTTTAATTAAAGTTAAAATAAATTTCAGACATATTTAATAAAATTTTCATTGAGTAGTTAAGTATACTTTTATACCTAAATTTAATTAATGATAACGCTGACAATATTTGTGTACATCACTCATTAAACACACAAATATACCAACACATAAAGTGTGTCATTCTCTACCTCAAAAAGTTGAATAGGGCCTCCATGTGCTACTACATTATGTACAAATTTCTCAATATGGCAATCAAGGCTCTATTTTAAGACTGATCCATTCTATCTCTCTAGTTTCATTCTTTTTATTAGAGTCCTGCAGAAGTATATGTCAACATCTGAAAATGTTTATATTATCTGAAATTATGCTATCCTTCACCTTCTGTTAGTTCCTGGATATTCCATTTACTAGAATCTCTCCCAACCATTCTCATCCATACTTACCTCACAGCCAAATCCTCTCCAACATCTACCTACTAAAAATATAAATAAAATGTCACAACTCACTCTAATATCCAGTCCATCAAATATGATCATTTCTATATGGCCTGTTGAGCTCCTATCTCTATATTTAAATTACCTTCCTTCAAAATGTTTGTACAATTTTATTATTTTATTAAATAAAATGGTAATATTCTCCATGATACATAAAGTGCCTACAAATACATAAGTGCCTACAATATGCCCATGATTGTACCAAATCTTTTTTTTAAAAAAGCATCTCAATTAATCCTTATAACAAAAGTTCAAAATGAGTTTTATATTTCTTATATTACAGATATGGAAAATTATACTACAGAGATTTTGGTAGAAGGTCTCACCAATCATTAGTGCAGGAGCTAAAATTCACATACAGGCATTACATTTTATGCACTTTATAGTGTATTTCATCACCTCTCTATCCTTTTCTTTTCTACCTTAGACATAAGATTCTAGAACTCAGAAATCCAATATAGTAGCCCAGTTACATGTGTCTATTTAAGAATAGGGCCAGGGATACAGCTCAGCAGTACAGCGCCTGCCTGGCAAGCATGAGGTCCTGAGTTTGATTCCCAGTACTCCAAATTAATTAATTAATTAAGAGAAAATAAAATTAAAAATTCCCCAGTCACAATACACAAGTTACAAGTACCGAGTAGCCATTTATAAGTGTTTGCTACACTAACGGACAGCACATGGAGAATATTCCCATCCTTTCACCAAGTTCTACTGCATGGTGCTGCTCTTCAGAACTGGAAAGCTACACCACTGCTCACCAAAAAAACTCATACTACTCTTGTGCATGATTCTATAATAAGTTCATACACCAATTCTGAGATTACAACTTGTATTTAAAAATGTCAAAAATCTTAATTTTGTAAAATTAGAATTAAAACGGAGAGATCATGCTTACTTTTCAGTTCCCTTTCCCTGTCGGAAGTAAACAAGATTGCCACTCAAAGCCTAAAGCCAGCTAAATCTTAGTTAAGGAGCACGGTAAGTACCAGCACAGTGACCAGCATTACTCATTCTTTATAACGACATGGAACGGAAAATGCCACTCCATTATGCGTAGAAGGTAATTCCAAAGGTTTTTGTACAATCATTTCAAAACATTGTAAACTACTGTAGTAATTTTTCTAACTACTACACACAGTGTAGTTAAGAAGAGGGACTTTATGGAGCTAGACAAATCTAGAGTTTAATGCCGGCTTAGTCATTTACCAGCTGCTAAACTTTAGAGAAAATAAACTCTGTGTTGTAAACATTCCTAATATGCAAAATAGAACAACACATCTGACGCAGAAAGTGAACCAACAAATAAAATTGAAACATGGGGACCGCACACTAATGGGTCAATAAATATTTGAAAATTAGCTAAATATTAAGCATTACCTACAAGCATATAACATAAAACATAATATATTTATTTCCTTTATACTCATCCGATAAAATCTAAATCTGATAAAAGCATATAACATAAAACATAATATATTTATTTCCTTTATACTCATCCGATAAAATCTAAATCTGGGGCTGGGGATTTAGCTCAGCGGCAAAAGCGCCTGCCTGGCAAGCACAAGGTCGTGAGTTCGGTTCCCGGTACCGGAGAAAAAACAAAACAAAAAAAAAAAACTAAATCTGATAAAAATGATAAAAATCTAAATCTGATAAAATCTGATAAAAATGTTGCGATTTCTTTCCTATACTTCTAACATAAAAACTGTTCAGGAATATTAAAAATACTAGAGTTACAGGATTAGGGTCTTTGCTTTCATTAGGTTTGCTTTTTTCCTTATAAATATTTCTCTATAGATGAAAACATACATATATACACATACATATATGTGTGTATCTATATACTTAAATGTATATATGTATATATGTGTGTATATTCATAGATGAATGTTTACAGAAAAAAGACACACACACATATATGAATGAAAGAGAAACTGAAATTAGAGGGAAAGAAAATCATACTGTTAATCTGATAAATTTCCTTCTTGATACAATAATTCTCTCCTCCATAACACAAAGGAAATATATCACTTCAAAAAAATTTGTAGGGCCAGGGATATAGCTCAGGGGCACAGCGCCTGCCTGGCAAGTGCCAAGTTCGATACCTGGTACCGCAAAAAAAAAGAAAGAAAAAAGAAAAATTTGTAGCTCATGGAAATGTCTCATAAAACTGAAACAAATCATAACATATATATTACATTTAATTACATTTAATCTCATATTCTTCAGCTTTTCAACTTTTCATAATTTCATAGAAAATGTTTCCACACTAATAACAATTCCCCTAGCAATGTATTTATCCTATAATAAACAGTTATCACAGGGACCCGAAGGTATATGAAAGACTGTAATACTAATCACCTTCATAAGTTATTCTTGAACTTGAGTATATTTGCATGAAAAAAAATTTTCAGCACTGTGCAGCAAAACAATTTAAAAGTAGAGAAATTTTTCAAAATCAAATATGCCCTTGGGAAGATTACAGAATAAATGGCAACAGCATCACCTAATATAAAAGGAGTCCACAATAACATGTTAAAATCAAAATCAAAAGAAAGTAGAAACTCAAATATTATCTCTCCCAGCATTAACTCATCGTATTCAACTCCTCTTGCTCAGTTTTCTCACTGGCCTTTGGGAATGTATGTACCAACGGCCTACAGGTGGAGAAAAAAGATTTCTATTCTTACCAAAAACTTTATTTACAAAGTAGTACTTTCTATATGATTCTATATGCTTCCAAAATTTAGAATGATATATCACAAAAAGTAAAATAGTAATTACAACTAAGATTTTCACAATTAATCAGTTGGGGTATATGTTTCAAATATCAAAGTTACATTTCAAATTTAACTTACTTCTCTTTAAGTTCAGAAACCTTTTGACCAACAGAATTAAG
This sequence comes from Chinchilla lanigera, assembly GCF_000276665.1. Taxonomy (NCBI): domain Eukaryota; kingdom Metazoa; phylum Chordata; class Mammalia; order Rodentia; family Chinchillidae; genus Chinchilla; species Chinchilla lanigera. Next base: position 6,368,805 of record NW_004955412.1, on the reverse strand, counting down.
AAGCTCTTCAAGTTTCCTTTTTCTATCTTCCGTTTTCTTCAAATTCCTAAGACATAATTTAGTGTTATAAAAGTCGTTCTATTTTTAAAAATATAATCTTGCACTAAATACATGACAATGACATCACTACTAGTGGTTCAAAACTGTAACACTTTTGCTTCAGATGTAATTTGAGAATCAATGTCAAAATTAAGTGCGTCCTTTGACCGAACCACGACACTTCTAGGAATCCACGTTTTTAAAAATTTGTGCATGTAGACTTCTGGATAAAAATGGCAGTCTAGACATATTCACTTATTCTCTTACACTCTTTCCTTTCCAAAACCCTGCCGAACCAAGGACATGAAAGGCATGCGAGGACAAAAGATAAACATATACCAAAGTAAACATTTCAATAAAATTTTGAAAAGTAATAACCAACATACCAGAACACAAAAAGCCAAAAGCCAAATGCCCCTGCAGGAAAAGGTGCTAAAAGCATTCTGAAATGCTCAGAAAACGTAAACAGGTATCTCTGAAGGTAACAATAAAGTCAAAGACAAAGACCTGTTTAACAGTTGAGATTACAAAGTGTTTGACTCCAAACGCCCTGCCCCATTGGAATCAGACTTTGCTCTTAGGCCAACCCAGAATGCAGCAGGCGCACCTTACTCCCCACCCAACTCCACCCACCTCTGCCACATCCTACACAGAAGATACGGGGATTCTTTTAGAGCAAACGGATGATGCCCCTCTCTAAAACATACCCCAAAATACAGAAGGGTTGCCATCAAATGACCAGGCTTTACTTGGCCAACTGCATCGAAGTTCAACAGCCAATGGGCCTAAACCTCACACGGAGAGCTTCCAGTCAGACTTCCAGTACTTCATAATTAATGCCCACCAGCCGAAACTCAGAATGTCACGAAAGCATGGACAGAAATACACAATGAATTATTAAAGCCAGGAGCAAAAATATAGTGTTTGAATCCCATAATATTCTGAGAGAGACGAAGAAGATATTTCATATGAGAAGTAAGATGAATTTAGTTTGCTTAAAAAGAAACAAAATCCAAAGAAAACAGAACTTTGGAAAACAGAACTTTAACAAAAATAGAATAATACAGTGGTAGGAAGATACAGTTGCAAATTTAAGACAGACAACATGGAAAATAGGTCCGCTGTGTGCATTACTGGCTGTTACTGCCCTGCACACGGGAAACATTTCTTCCCAGAAGGGATGGCTTTTTCTATCTTGCACAAGCTAGCAGAACCCTGAAATTATTGGAGCAGATATAAAAACATTTTAGAAGATTGGTCCAAGTATTCTAACAAAAGATTAATATGAATGTATGAAAAAAATGAAGCCAATCCTTCCATCTGCCTACCCGGAGCCAAGATCTCACTCCAGGGTACCGACAGAGCCTCAGATTTGCTCCAGTGCGCCCACCCCTCGGGCAGTCTGGGTACACACTGATCCACCTGATCACGACAGATAGAAGAAAATGAAGGCGGGAGAAGTCTTGGAAAGATTTCGTTGTTCTTAAAAAGATGCACTTCCTTTTAAAAATGCTTCGCAAGAAAGAAACAATCTTTGTTTCAACCCTGTATCATCTTGTCTGAAAAGAACTTTAGCAACCACCTGTGTCCAAAGGGACTGTTAACTTGCAAATAAATTGAGAATGTCAAAACAGGAGGAAGAACTTATGTCCTTGATATTATTATGGGTGGATATTATTAACCACCCTGGAAACAACCCGTTGTGGGACTCGCTATTTATAATAATGCTTAATTTTTTAAAGCCATTTTGAGGGGTGATTTTACTAAACCATAGCCAAAAGTACCCCAAATGATACAGAAGTAGAGAAAGAAAACGTCCAAGGAATAATGTAATGAACTATCCCAGAACTGGCACATAAATTTCTCAACTATAGTATTAGATATGCAAGATCTCAAAATATTGTCCATCCCTTACTCTTTCTTAGGAAGCTGCTGTGGAGGATGTACTCCAGAATAACAGGAACTAATCTAAGAAAAATAAGAATTCAGAATAAAAGCATACGATACAGGAAAGAGGAGAAGGTGTTCTTCAGAACAATGGCGAAGAGAAGTCTCTGGATAACAACTGTAGGCGGTAGGCCCAAGGAAGAACTGATCCAGATCAGAAGAGAATGACGAAAGAACTAATTCATGTCAGCCCAGGAGGACGAAGGCTCTAAGACAAATAAAAATGACAGAACTCTCTACCCAAATGTACCTGAAGGGTCTTCAGAGAAAGGGCAAAAACTGCACACTCAAGAACATAACCTCTTTCGTAGATTTTTTTGGGTTTTGCTTTTTTTTTTCTTTTGTGGTACTAGGGATTGAACCCAGGGGCGCTCTGTCGTTGAGCTATGTCCCTGGCCCTTGTTTTTATTTTATTTTGAGACAGGTCTTGCTAAGCTGCCCAGGCTGGGCTTAAATTTTCCATCCTCCTGCCTTAGCTCCTGAGCAGCTGATCACAGGCTTGAACTGCCTACCACACCCCACAGAACTGGATCTTCTTAAATTGTTTTTAATTTTTATTAGTACATGTTCGCAATAGATAATGATTACACTCCTCGTGGGGAGAGACACATACTACATCTTCATCCTTTTTCATCCTCTTCACTGCCCCTTTCTTTCCTCTCTCTCTAGCTTGCTCTACTTCCCTTTTTCACAGAAAATCTCTCCTTGTTTTGTACTATCTTTTATTTTGCTTTTAGTTTACTCACATTTTGGGTTTCTCATATAAGAGAAATCATATGATAGTTAAGCCTATGAGTCTGATTTATTTCACTTAACATTATGGTCTCAAGGTGCACCCATTTTCCTACAAATAACTCAAGTTTACCCTTCTTTACGACAGAGCAGTACTCCACTGTGTTTAAATACCACATTTTCTTTAACCGTTCATCTGCTGACGGCCCTGGAGGCTGCACCAAGATTTAGCTGTTGTGAGTTGTATTTCAAAGCTACAGTGATAAAAAAAGCTTGTACTAACAAACCGGATCTTTAACTTCAATAGCAAATGATATATCTTCCTGCCTACCCAGACACCATTTTGGAAAATATACCCTAAACACTTCTAAAACCTGATGGTAACAATAAATATAAAAGCCTTAAATTCCAAAACCTTCTTTTTGTGTTTTACTATTTTTCCTTATAAAACTTTGTCTTTACCAACTTACCCTTCCGACAACGTAATTATAGAGGAATAAATAAACCAGCCGTGTCACTCATCTCCTGGTCATTCCTTTCATTCTTGCATATGTTTAATTTTTAATTTATAACAATTTAAGTTTTAATAGTGGCAGTTATCTTTTAAATAGAGAAAAGAAATACTGTACGGTGCTAATAATACAACAAACTCATCATACTGATAAAAAATAAGTATTAGAGCTGTTTATGTTTTGTATTTCACTTACGATTCTAATCCCGCCTGTTCAGTTTCCAAAGGCTGAATTCGTTCCAAGACATGGGAGTACTGCACATTGGCTTTAACCCAGGCAGCCAGAGGTGCAGCTGCGGTACTGGCACGCTTTGCATTCTACAAATTTCAAAAGAAATTACTCCCGACTTAATTTCAAAGAAGGGCAAAGTTAAATACACTTCATTTGGGCATTTACTAGAGAACATAATGCAAATAATAAACTTTTTAGTTGATAACTAAAATAAAAATATGGTGAACTACTATTCTGATCAAGAGAAACATACATGAACTCTTACTTTTAGCTTAAAAATGAATCTTTGGAACCACACAGCATTTTTAGCATAGAGATGCTTTACCACAATGATTCCATTACTCCCAGTTATCATGAATACTGCCGCCCATGACAATGTCCAAGAAGCAATTCTTTCTTTTCTGTACATGCAACACAGTTTTACTAGGTAAGAGCAACTATGAAATCACTGTTATTGGTTTCAAAGACAACATATAAAACACTGAATAAATGTTCTAAAAATACCAAAATCATGGAATTTAAAATGGTATACTAAAATTTGATACAACTATCTCAACACCGATATTTGCATATCTGTTATTTTATGACAAGTACCCAAGAAAAAAAAGTTGGATGTTTAAAAAATGATTACTTAGGGATTTAACATTGACAGAAGATCCTAAAATTCAAAAATAACACAATAATAAAACACCTTCTGCTACCTGGATTCTAGTTTACCTCATTCTGCTACTGAATGTTTTCCAACTATAAAACCTAAAGGGCTTTTTGTAACTTTAAGTGATTTTTAATAACTGATAAATTGACTAGGCATCAGATACTAACAAGCAGAATATTACATAGTATAGAAAAAGAAATTTATGGTATAACTGCTAAAAATTACCTTTGGATCAAAAGAGCCTTTATTTTTAAAAAGAAGTTGTTCAACACTCTCTCTTATTTCCTTTGGAATATTTCGTGCATCAAAGGTTGCGATGTCTTCTCTCACACCTCTTTTAGCAAGGAAACTAAAAATAAAACATAGTAATTCAAAGGAGGGCAAATAAAAATTAATATTTTTTGAAAAAAATCGATTTAACAAATTGATGTAATACTTTTAATATAACTACATTAATTAACAAAAAAAGAGTAGAAAAATTTAAGTTTCTAATAGCTATCCTTTTTATAGACAAGAAAGAAAACTGTAGAAAGACACAACAATCTAATCCAATAGCATTCTGCGAATATAGAACAAGTGAGATGTTAGAACCGGCGCTGTTTCACGCCCATCCTCACTTGTGAACCGCTGTGTACTCACATGGTCTCGGATATGAGGGAACACTCTGACTCTTTTCTAAGGTGTTTAAAGTATTTCCTCACCCTAAGTCTCCTCTCCTGTCAGCAGATCTTTTAAGAATTTCTTTACTATCAACCTAAATCCCAACATAGAACTTAACATCACCACAGAGCGTAACCCAACAGCACGATGAGAAGCCTGCAGCCGACGTCTCTGTTCGCTGACGTGCATGGTTTTTTAGTTTACATTCTCCTGTTATTCATGGCTTGCTCATTTCTCTCTCTCTGTCTCTCTCCACCTCTATCTGTCCCCTCTTTTCCTCCTTCCCCCTCCCTCCTTGCTCTCCGCATCTCTTTCCTTCCTTCCCCTTTCTTCCCAGTTCACCTTCAAAAGCACAAGACTGTAGGGAGAGTAGTGACTATATTTTAACAGTAAAAGCAGCATATTCTTACTATGAAAAAAGCAGATGAATTATGAAATTGAATGAGACATTCTGAAAGATTCTAAGGCATTCCTTCCCTCCTTTGACACGCTTAACAATCACTTAGGAAAACAATGACACGTATCTTCACACATGATTATGAAGAATACCTTGACATTTCAGGGCAACATGTGTAACTATGTACTTAGATAGGGGTCAGTTGGAGAAATACCAATAAGACAAATATTGAAAACTATAAAAGAGGGTGTGATTTTGCTGAGGAAACATTCTTCACAAATTCAAAAACTTACCTTTTCATGCTCACCCAGGAAGTATCAAAAATGCCCATCAACCTTAAGACTCCCTCCAGAATGTCTCGGATCACGTCGGGCGGCATGCGCAGGGAGCGGATCTCCGAGAGAGACTCTGGCTTAATGTTTCCAACTGCAAGTTTAGCTTCACTAACTAGAGGCTGAAACAGAAAAAGGTCACTTCACTTTCAAGCTATGTGGTTTTAAAAATCAGCAACTATAAATAACCTAATAGTGTCATTTTATTCAAATAACTGTACTCAGTAATATTCTGTCTTCAAATATCAAAACGCTCAGACTGAGCAAGCAAGCCTTCCTGAGACTAAAACTGCAACACAAGAATCTAATTTGTCTTGAGATCATTTGCACTTTTTTTTCTTTCTTGGAGACAGGGTCTCGGTTTGGAGTTCCAGCTGGCCTCGAACTCCTGGTGATTCTGCCTCAGCCTCCCAAGTGCTGGGATTACAGACGGGTGCCCCCACGCCTGGCTCAATGTGCCGCCCTTAAGAGGTCTTTACATTCTACCACTAGAAGGAAATTTCAGAGAAGTCTGAAAAAAAAGGCTTAATGGTTTGTCTTTATTTATCTAGAATACATTTCTCCCTCTCCAATCAAATAACAAGGATCACAGAAAACAGTATTTTCAATTACCATCAGTTAATTAACTTTCTTTCCCAGCAGGTTTTCTTTCTTGCTTTTCTCTTTATATGTAATATTCTGGTTGAAACTCACCTTTTGATAATACTGTAAGGAAGTAACTTGAGCTACAAATAATGCTTAACCTCCTATATTGAACTGGGAGTCAAAACAATAAATGGATCTTAGTATGTGTTTTTTCAACTTACCTGTACTTCTTTTAACTCATCATCAATTTTATTTTTTCTTTCTTCAATTTTATCAACTTCTTCTGCTATTTTATGCTTCAATCTTTCAAGTTCTGTCTTTTGCTCACTAGCATCCTATAGGAATATTTAAGTGGAATTTTAACAATTTTCATTCATTTACTATTTAAAAGAATCATACCAAAAATATGTTAAAGTAACACTTTCTATTAAAATTTTTCTATATAAATTTTGAACCTATGACAGAAGAGCTTTTAAAGTACTGTACTAGAAACCAATGATACATTTTACTCTACTTAATCAGAAAGGATTTTATGCTTTTGTTTTAATTTTGTCCACTTATCAAAGCAAAATGCTATAAAAAATTTAGACAAGTCAAAAATGTATACTTCTTTAAATGATTATAATAACATACATATGTCTTGAATCCATAAATAATAAAATTTATTATTCAAATATAATAAAGACTAAAACTTTTACAGACTACTTGATATTAGAAGTCTGTTTCTATACTTTGACTCTAAATATAAATTAACTGACATCATGACACATTAATTATGTGTTGACAAATATCTAGGAAAAATGAGTGAAGAGTCAAAGAACACTGAAGTATTTATTAACATCATATGACCCCTTTACTCCTGAGTGAAAGGTCAAATGTTAGATCCCACATATATGAAAATATTTGAATGGTACAAATGTATTTTTTGTTTATTTATGCTAATTGAAACCTTCAACCAGGTGGTCATCTCTCAGGGAATTTACAGTCCTACTAACAAAGATATTGATATGCTAGATCTGCATGCAGTCCAGGCACATAAAGGTTTAAACCTGATGCTTCCAATCTGCCTCTAAAGTCAATCACTGATCTAACAAACTCTTCCTTATACCTTATTCTTACCTCAGATGCCTCGCATATCAGCTCACTTGGAGCTCTTCTACATTTCAGCAGCATTTCTACCTGTTCCTCTGTTTCCACTCCTCGAATGAAAAAGTTATCTTCTCCACATCCACATTTCTTTAAGGCCTAGCTCATGTGTCCCTTTCATTACCCTCCTTTTCCAAATAGAAGTTATATGCATTTTGAGTTTTCAATAGCATTTACTCTGTATTTTTCTTTTGCAACAAACAAAATTACAAGCTTTAGAGGTTGCAGTTTGGTATTCAGGCTGTTTTTCCAGGCAGTATTTTTGAGAAAATACCTAACAGACATATCTGATATTTATAATTAAGCAAAATTATTAACTTATGAGATGTACAGTTACACTTTTTCTGGGTCTCTGCTAGACAATACAATTAGCTATTGTCTTAGGAATACTTCTTCAAACAACTCAGAGAAAACAGTAGCACAGTCTGACACTGTACTGGGTATACGGAGTACTGAATATTCTCCCTTTATGAACACACAACTGTCAAGCATTGCAGTCTTTCATGGTCACCTTTTTTCATATTTCATATTTCATATTATTTCTTACCTTTTGGAAGGTAAATAATAGATTTTCTTAACAATAAAAATCACTGGCTACTTTAAATATTTATACTAATATGGCCCAAAAAGTCTTAAGAAAAAATGCTAAACTTTTACAGTGTGAAAACTGAATGTACAATTTCTATATTACAGGTCAAATATCCACTTCTCTGATTTCTAACATTGCATTCTAGGTGCTTCTATAATTCCACACAAAGGAAATTAGATAGTACACAGGCTTTTGTGTCTGATTTTTGTACTTTAAGCCTCTGAGATTTGTTACATATTTTTATTCCTCTTAGCCAACAACCTAGAAGTGGAATTCTGGGTTACATGAGAAATTTTTGCTTAACTTTATGAAAAGTGCCGGAATTCAGAGAAGAGGCTACCATTTTGCATTTCCTCTAGCAATTATGAGAGTCCCAAATGTCCAACACGTTTACCACCACTTCATACTAGTTCAACGCTAGCCTGGGTTACACAGACAAGGCCAGCCTAAGCTACACAAGGAGACCCTGTCTCAATAAATAAATAAATAAATAAATAAACAAAAATTAAATAAATGAACAGAAGGGGTTTGGTCTAAAGGAAGAAAAAGATAGATTTGGTAATATTTATATATCGGTGATTGATAATACACCAAGTATGATAATGGACAAAAGTATCCTGAGAGAGCATGTAAACACAAAAGAATACCTAAACAAAGGGAGAACTTGAAATCTCCTTTGAAAATCTTTAATGAAGGAAAAGTAATGGCTAGGGTGGAGAAGTAGCTCAGTGGTAGAGCTCTTCCCTAATATGTATGAGGCCCTGTGTCTGATCCTAGCATCACACACAAAAAAGTTAATCACTAAAAGGGCATATAACTAAAATATTATTAAAATTTTTAATGTAACAATAAAGGATTTATTTTATAAATCTTAAGAATATTAAAAATGGAAATTTTCCAAAAGTGAAGAGAATTTTAAGAAAAAGAAAAAGAAGTAACAACTCTACTGTCAGAACATAAATAAAGGGGCTAAGGATTTAGCTCAGCGGCACAGCATCTGCCTGGCAAGCACAACGTCATAAGTTTGATTCCCGGTACCAGAAAAAAGCCAAAAAAAAAAAAAAAGAACATAAATAACATCAGTTACAGACAGATATGTACCAATTTAAAATATGAAAAGAACTTAGATAAATAAGCATGTGGTCAACTGAGAGGATTAAATTATGATTTTTTTTTTTTTTGGTTTTTTCCAGTACCGGGAATCGAACTCACGACGTCCCGCTTGCCAGGCAGGCGCTGTGCCACTGAGCTAAATCCCCAGCCCCTAAATTATGATTCTTAATAGTGTGAAAAGTCACCATGCTCTTCCACAACAGTTCAAATATACAATACTGTCAATCTGACCCAGTATGGATGGGCAATATTTTTAAAAATCCATATAAATAAACATGTTATTTTTTTATACTGATTGACTAGACATAAATGCTTTTTTTTGTATTTTTGCACTCATTGTAAACATTAAACATTACCTGCATTGATACTGTGATCTCCTGAAGGGCAGCATCTGCTTCGTCTTGCTTAGTTTTAAGTAATATACTTTGTTCTCCTGCTCTTCTGTTCAGTTCATCCACAAGAGCTTTAGCTTCATTTAGTTTGGATACGCCAGCCTACATCAAAAAATATTGATTGACGATATAAAAAGGTAACTCTATAGACACCCAGTAAATGAAGCCTTTTAAGAAAGAATCAAGCAAACATAATCAGGTACCTACAAAACAGAAGCAAGTAGACATAAGGGTTTTTGTTGCTAATTATAATACTTTATTAAACTTTATACCCTTTAAGATGTAATAAAGGACTCAACAGATATTTAACATATAACTGATAGCTTAACCACTGGACTAAACGCTGTTTATTCATTGTGTTGGATGGGAGAGAAAATAGAAAACAAAGAAAAGCTCAGAAAAACTTCTTCAGATTTTAGCCTTATGGAGGGAAAGACTCATTTAGACTCTTAGTGAGGGTCCCTCATTTACAGTGTACATGTCTTGATTTGTTTCCACCTCACGTATGCGTCTGACAGAGTAACCTTCAAAATTGGCTTCATCTCTTTGGGTGGGCATGTTGGTGGCCCTGACCTGCCTATCACAGTACCTTGTCACATTTCCCAGGATTAATCCAAGGAACAGATAGAAAAAAATTCCTTCTCTTATGCAGTATAAGACAGATCTTTGTCACTTAACAAATCAGAAGATTTGGACAAAGAATCCGCATGGTTTGAAAGCGATGTAACAAATATGTACTGAGTACCTAACATAAAAGACAGGTTTCAACTGACGTTCTTCACATATGAATTGCACCTAACATACTCACATATACAACTACGATTAACTCAATTAAGCTAAAACTCAGCAAGTTTAAATAATTTACCCAAAACACCGTCAAGAATTAAATCAGGAAATTAATCCTCCCAAACTGATGTGTAGTTAGCAGTTTAAAATAAAGGAAAGCGAATCATAGAGACAAAGATAAAGATAATTATGTCAATTAGGAGGGATTCCACTTTATTATCCTAACAAAGAGCAGCTAGAACTTCGGGAAGGAAATGCTAACAGTGTCAGAGGCTGGCATTCTAATATCACACATTAGAGCATCATATTTAGAGAAATGTAGGAAAAACTGCTCAGAAGCCATTAAGGGAAGTGACGTGGATACGAGCATTACTTCACAAAATATAATTTTAACCTCAGATATAATAACCAATTATAAATTTATTTTAAGATATATTTTCAATTTTATAACGTCTAAGATTATACCTCTTTTTAAAGAGACAGGATCCCTTTAAATCACTAAATTACCCAGGCTGGGCTCAAACTTGCAGTGCTCATGCCTCAGCTTCCCAGAGTACTGAGATTGCAGACATGCGTCACCATGCCTGACAATTATGTTTTCTAATAACCGTTACAAGGGTTTCTCAATTTCTAAACATGCTTGTGTATGAAAAAAATTCTTAAGAATATGAGCTATCCAAAGCACATAAATACTATCCAGTAAAGGACATAGTAATTATTGAATTTTAAAAATACAAACCACTACAATAATCTACTGGACAGTATAGGTAGGGCAGCAGAATTGTTTGGCAAAGCTTTTAATACGGTACATTATGTACTTATATTAAATATAGACCACTGTTAGCACAACTGTGTGATTTACGTAGTCCTTCTTTCCAATAAATAAAATAAATCAAGATAAAATAATTTAAAAATTAAAATAATAGTGAAGCTATAATCATCCAAGATTACCAATATCGTACCTGCAAATGACTTTGTCTTTTTAATAGTTCATTTTTCTTGCTGCTACTAATGGCAGAATACACCTGTAGAAAGGTCATGTACCGGCTTGGTGTAGCACCATATGCTTTGCAAGACTCGTGGATTAACAAAAATGACTTTAGAAAGTCAGGATCAACTAAAAAAAATAGAAAATAAAAATAACATATGCATGATATATTAAGAATTAGAAAAATAATCTTACATATATTTCATATTAGCTGTTTCCGTTGTAATTACATCTTTGCTTTAAAATTCCTAAGCATTCCTAAGCATCTATTCATAGCTCCTAGCTTCCTTAAGAATTTGCTAATATCTAATTTCACTGATCTTTATCTCTCCACTGTTTACATTTCTCCTGAACACTTTTATTGCTGCAACAAGGATTTATATGTTGTAATAACATAAATTGAGACCACATAACACATGCAATCAAAAAGTGTTCAAATAAGTAAGAGATACCAAACCAAATAATACCTATGCACACCAATCTGATACAAAGGAAAACAAAATTTCCAAAACCAAAAAGTTAAAGTTCACCTTAGACTCACTGTATCTGTAATCAAACGCAGTACTTCTCACTAGCTCAATTTTGTTCTACGACCTGCGCAATGAATGAAATCAACTCCTAATCGAACTCTCCGGGGCACCCCCGACGCTGCCTTTGTACTTGTGTGCCACGGCCACTGCACCACTCGGTCCCGTTTCAATGACCTTCTCATGCCCCCACGCCCTCTTTCCTCTCCACTGTCTGTGCTTGGATTCAGGCCTTCCTCACATCTCTCCTAGATTCCAGCAGTGGACTTGTAAAATGGTCTAACTGTCTCCAGTCTCTCCCTAAACCAGTCTACTTTGCAATAACTGACGAAAAGGGTGGAGCCACAGATTGCTGTTTGTAAAGAAGATTCTCTCTGGTTACATTTCGCCTATTAAAATCCCCCAATGACTTCAGGTCACCTACGCGTCAGGATCCAAACTCAACAAAACGTGGGAGACTCAATACTACCTGACTCTGGCAATCCTTCCCTCTCCACTCAGTATTCCACCATGTACGCACTCTACACGTTAGCCCTTTACGTCATCTACAGCCCCTTAGGAAGGCCTGCACTACTCCAAGCCTTTCCCACGCTACTTGTTCCGACCCCAGGGCCTTTCCCAACCTGCCTGTCTGTGGACTTTCTATTTCCTATATCGTCTGCCAGTTCAAAGTTTCACTCTCAAATCCACTTCATATAAACGTCTACCATCACTTATCTCGCTATGTCAGAGCTTTACGTTTATGTATACGTCCTGTTATTCATAGCCTATGAGCCGACAAGTCATCACTAGTATGCTCAGTATAAAACAAGGTTAAGAAAAATTTGACGATTAGATGGTTAGATACATAAAACAAGCAACGCTATAAAGAAATATAAATAGCACCTTCAAAATTAACTTGAAAATGGAAAAAATAATGAGAATATTACAGTTAAGAAAATATATCTCCACTCAAAGAGCACATAAAACTTTTCTATATTGGAAATAAGTTCTATGACACATCAAAGTGATTAGCTCATATGAAAAACTTAGGCTGCTAGACAGACTCTAACAACATAATTAGGACTTTAATATCACCCAGCAAGAAAAATAATATTTTAATTTCTTAAATTCAAACTACAGATATTCTATCATATTCTATATTAAATGACATACACATTAGTTTAAAAAGAAAGAGGGGTTCAAAAGTTAGTTTGTATAGGAAATTTAACTCCTTATAGTTACCCATTGTAACATTAGAAAAGTGGAAGTTATCGATAAAAATCAGATAAAATCAAGTTCATCAAAATATTACCTGAATCTTTCTTTTCTTCTTTTCTCTTTTTACCGCTAAATTTTTCTTCACCATCTGTTTCACCAAACAACATTTCAGGTATCTACAGCACACAGAACATTTTTTTAAAACTCAAGTCTGGGTTGCGAGTACAGCTCAGTGCAAGAGTGTCTGCCTATCACTCAGGAAGACCTGCGCTTAATCCCCAGCATCATTCAAAAAAAATTAAAACTCAAATCGGTATTAAAAGGTTCAACTGTATCCAATATCAAAGGTTAACAACATTCGAAAACAAAAAAAAAAAGTATCAATTGTACTTTTCTTCTTTCTAGACTAAGAGAAAAAAGCATATTAATTTTTAAAAGACATTATTTGCTAGACCTTTGACATTTAGTAACTGTTGACTGTAAATTAATGGCACAGATGAAAAAGCTCCAATATCTCACTTAAAATTATTTGATGATATGAAATGAAGAGTACTATAATTTGGATTGGATAGAAAATATCATTTAGGGGCTGCTGGGGATTTAGCTCAGCGGCAAAGTGCCTGCCTGGCAAGCGCAAGGTCGTGAGTTTGGTTCCCGGTACCGGAGAAAAACAAACAAACAAAAAAAAAACAAAAAAAGAAAATATCATTTAAGGTCATACAGTTGATAAAAATAAAATGTTTCATTTGACATTGAACAAAATAAGGGCACCGCAGGGGAACAAAGATTCCTAGCTTTTTAAAAGAATAAATAAATATTTCTTTTTAAAAGAAATAAAATTAAATGAAAATAATTTCATAAGTGATAGTCCATAATTTCATAATTGGGTATTCTAAAATTGTTTCCTAGCCATAGCTAAGTTTTTGCCACTATAACAAGCAAATAATGTTTTACAAACAGCTAGCCTATTATTAAAGAAAATATGATTACTTCATAGGAATACTACATGGTAATATACAAAAGAAAACAAGTTTTCTGGAGAAAAATTAATAAAAAATTATAATTAAGCCAAACAACATCCTTTTCATTCACTAACTGCTAATGTTAATAGTAAAAAAATATAAATAATCTAGATAATTAAGAAAAAACAATTCATTAAAGTTTCTCAGACAAAATAAAATTTAACCCAAGAGAACCCTTAACATGCACAGAAGGTGTCATTGTTCTTGAGCCAGAGAATGTTTCTTTCTCCACTACTTTCACTGACAAAAGAGCAGCCTCTGTGAGAATATTTTAAATTGACACTTTTAAGTCGTAAAAATTTGCTTCTTTGGAAACTCACTGCTTTAAAACAACCTATCCTTAACTATTTTACATTAGTAAACTTTCCCTACCAGATTGACCTACACTCCCCTTTGCCTCCATTTTCTCTTCTTTGAAATTAAAATGACACTTTATAAAAAGTTACATAGATAGATTAACTTTATTAATTGACATTCTAATCTATTACATATATTGTTACATCAAACATTGCCTGGATTGTATGAACCCTTTCAAAATAACTTTCGACCACTTCCAGTTGTTTAGTCAATAAAATTAAAAGTAAGTCACAGCACTGAAGAGCTTCCTTCATCAGCCGGCCCGGGTTTGCATCACGTCTCCCACACGCAATGCTCTGCACGCTCCGCGCAGCAGCCGCATGAATTCCCGTCACCCCAGCCTTCCGTACATCATCCAGGCCCTGAGCCAAGGCCTGCAAGGTGAGGCAGGTCCTCCTCTCCCTCATCTTTATTCCAAAACCATCCTCACTGAACTCCCCAAATTAAATTTCCGTATTATCAAACCACAGCAATCATTAACCCTCCTGTTCCACACATTTACCCAAATAATGATTCTTCATTCCTCAAATTACTTTAACTCTTGTCTCACTGTCACTGTCTCCAAAATAATTTCCATCTTTTTTCTCAGTGATATCAATATTCATTAGCGATAATCCTTCCAACAATCCTCATTCCTTAAACTCAATTCCTTCGACTTCTCTCCTCCTGCCTACCACCTCGCAGTCATCCATTCAGACTTAGTTATATCCTGAGATCCATCTCATCATTAATCATAGCTGAAACCCTTTCGTAATGACTTGAACATCCCACTCATCACACTGTCTCCCCAGCTCCCCCTCCCCTTCATGGCATCCATAAGCCCCAGACTCCGCTGAACCACACCGCCACTATTAATTCCACCACCTTTTGACCGGCAGCCACCCTCCTTCTACCCTAACTTACCTACTCACCTTACACTCAACTTACATTCCACGCTAAATCCCAGCAATTACATTTTTACTCCCAGCTCCCTTGCCTTTCACTTGCAGTATCATATTCAAGTAGCAAAACTCCAGGCTTGGACCTGTTCGAGTCACCACTGACTCCAGGTCTGCGCCTAAGAATGCACACAGGTGGCAAAACACACAGCTACGCTGACTGGACTCGAATGAACTTTAGGATCACCCGCCTGGAATGAATTTTGATTCCACCTACCTAGCACACTCTCTCCCCCCAGCCTGATCACTCTTTCACCCTCACGAACAACTATTGTGTATATATATCTTCTTGTATCTCTTCAGGCTTTGAAAACCTCCGTCATCACTTCTCTAAACTGAGAATCTTACTCCTGACCTCACTGAGGAAACAGAAAAGAGTATCCGAACTTTCCCAATGCCGCAGCTTTCCACCTCTGCAGGCCTGTGAACTGTTATCCCGTTATCTTTCTGGGTAACCTTTAAGTCACCCCTTTGTGCCCTAGACCCACGTGCACCCATTAGTCAGTGACAGTGCTGCTCCACCCGTCTTCCCCATCCCTTCTGTCTCACATACATTTGGCTTCCCCACTAATTCCTAATGCCAGAGGAACACGCTATAGTTTGTCTACCTTTTAAAAATCTATCTTTTACTTACTTTCTTCAATTCCTGATCCATTCCTCTTTCCCTGTAAGCAAATGTCTTCCAAAGAGTTATCCAGGTAATTCTTTTTTTTTTCAGCAGCACTGGGGACTGCACCCAGGACCTGAACTGAGTTACATCCCGGCCTTTTCTTTGTGGGGGCTCCTCACTAAGTCACTAAATTCCCCAGGCTGGGCTCAAATTCATGATCCTCCTGCCCCAGCCTCTGAGAGTGCTGGGTTACATGCACCATATAAAAAACCTAAAGTATTAACAAATAAAACAGCAAAATAAAGGTAGGAGACAAAAATACAGACTGGAAATGGGGAAGGGGGCCAAATGCTAGGAGAAATTGCCAGGGAAAGGGGTAAAGGGATAAAAACTGATCAAGACATATTGTATGTGTGTACCCATTCCCCCAAACTACTGTGTACTATAAAACACATGAATGAAATTTTTAAATGTCAAAAGAGAGTTGCCCACATTCACTGTCTCAAATCCACTCTCCCCTCTCCTTTTCTGACACGTACTGCAGTATGGCTTTTTCCACTCCTAACTGCAACTGCCTTACCAAAGTCACTAATGAATTCCACAGCGACTCTCCATCACTTTCCAGCCCTCGCCTGCTTTTTCACATACCGTATTTCACTATTCCTTTCTCCTCTGTGTATGTGCTGCCCAGGTGTTATGGATTGTGTCTGTGTGTCCCCCCCAAAGCCTCATGGGGTCATGGGGCAGGCTTTTAGAGTTTGATTGATTATGGTTGTGAGAGCTGCACCCGCCCTGGGGTGGATAGTTTGCATATGTAAGGGAGAGCAAGAGGCTGCTTGTGGCGATTCCTGGCTTTTGTGCTTGTTGTTTTTGCTGTGTTCTGCCGCCATGAGCTGTAGCCCTCTGCCATGTGCCACTCTGCCTTGTAACCTGCCAAGTATAGACTGAAGCCTCCACAAACTGTAAGCAAAATAAACCTTTGCTTCCTTAATTGTGGGCGTCAGGTATTTTGTCCCAGCAGCGAGAAAAAAGTAACCGAGACACCAAGCAAGCACATCCTTTCTCCTCTGCAACGATGCCTCCCCTCGGCTTCTACAATACTACCCCGCCTTGCTTGTCTTCATATTTCCCTAGCAGCTCCCTCTCGAGTTTCTGATGGGTCCTTCTCTTCATTCTCCCAACTTCTTCATGCTGAAATGCCTCAGTGTTCAGTCTTTGGATTACGGCTCTCTTTGGTGGACACTCACTCTCTTCTTCCCAGTCATCCTCACAGCTTTAAGTGCCAGCATAATCTGACCATTCTGATACGTTTGCTCACTGATACCTGCTCCCAGAAGTCCAGGCCCATACACTCTGAACTTTGTGACTTGGAGGTATGACACCATATTTTACACATCTAAATCTGGAAACCTCATGTTTTCCTCTCAACATGCTCATCTCAGCTGATGGCCATTCCATCCTTCCGGTCACAGAAGTCAAAACATCTAGATGCAGCCTTGACTTCTTTTCACCTATACTTTATCACAATCTGTCCGAAAATCCTGTTGTCCCACTGCAAAACATATCCAGAATCCAAGCACCTACCATCACCTCCCACTGGAGATTTAGCAATCTACTGTTCAAACCATCATCCTTTTCTCTCAGCTGGACTACTGCAGCACTTTTTAACTGCTTCCACCCTTGCCTCCTAATCTACTCTCAACCTTGCAACAAGAGTGATCTCATTAAAACATGAGTCAAAACATTTTTTGCTCAAAAGCCTCAAGGAGTAAGTTCTCAGAAAAAGTTAAAATCCTTATAATGGCTTACAAAACACTGCCCAGTCTCCTATTTCTCTGACCACATCTCCCACTACCCTTCCCATCTCACCCTGCCCCTGGTGAGGGACTTCTTGCCAAGCCTAAAAGTCATCAGACATGCTCTCAGTTCTGACTCTCCACGTAGAAAGCGTTCCCTCTCCTCCCTGTGACAAGATGTAAAACTCCATGAGGGCAGGGTCTGTGGTTTTTTTTCTCCCTACTATCTCTTCAGTATATAGAATGGCGAGAGATATTATACATCCAATAATCATCTCTTACAAGTGAATGCCTCTATTTCTGGCATCTCCTCAAACTAAAATACTTTTATCTACTTAATGAAATCTAACTAAAAGAGTCTCAACTGTAAAGTTTTGTCTATTATCTCAAATTATACGCTTTTCTCTGAATCGTAACAGCTACTCATTTGTATTTCTATCACAAATAGTGAAATGAATGGCTGGGTTTATGAATATCATTGAAGGGACAATGTTGTAAACTATTCTTTATTGAAATAAAACAAAACAAGAGGCTCATAGTTAAACAGTGCTGAATTCACATTTCAAGCTTATTCCCTTCCAAATAAACAGTATGGCAATTATAAATTGAAAAAAAAAATTGTTTAATTTAATTGGAAAATTATTGCTATGATTTTTTAAATTTTTGGGTAATCTATGATAGGATAAAAAAATTAAAGGCACAAAATTTTAAAGTATGATACTTATTTGGTTGGTCCTTAATTAAGAATACAATTCTCAATCTAAAATTATATACTCAACCTATCAATAAGAAAAAAAAGATACCAGATATTTTCAAACAGGAGAGAGATGTTCAGTGCCACAATTAAGGTGACTTTAAAACTAACACCAAAGGGGCTGGGGATTTAGCTCAGTGGCAAAAGCGCCTGCCTGGCAAGTGCAAGGTTGTGAGTTCGGTTCCCGGTACCGGAGAAAAACCAAAAAAAA
>NW_004955412.1:6309005-6350186 GCF_000276665.1 Chinchilla lanigera | reverse complement strand
GTAGAAAGCAACTGGCTTATAATATATAATGGGCTTTTTTATGATTTTCATATTTAAATGTAAACTTACTTTCTTCATACTGCTATCTGACCAACCTTCCATCCACAACACCTGGCATTTCTTATGTAAAGCTGGATTACTTTCACAGTTTATTATGAAGTTTAGATTTGCAGAATCCATTATCAAGACTATATGCAAGTTTTGCTGAATTCCTGAAACATATAAGAAAATTATAATCAAGAATAATTATAAAACATAGACTCAGGAAATCTATATCTGATTTGGTTTTATAAAATTAAAATGTCCTGAAGTGAAATATAAGAGCTGTCTGTTAAAAGGAACAAACTATGAAATACACGATGCAATACTTATAAATATATCTAAGTATAGTGTGTGTGAACCCTGAAAAAGATTCAGAAGGGAAGCCATGAATGGTGTAAGTACAACCATGCCTTCATGTGTGATTAGTCTCTCATTTTTTAAATTTATTCCAATTTTAAACTTTAAGTGTGCATAAATGCATTAATAAAGGTTATTCAGTTTAAAAAAATTATAGTCTCACCCAATCTAAATAGTTCAATAACTCTTTAAGACAGCAGATACTAAAGTAGCATGAATTTGTCACATGAAAATAAAGGAAACAAACTACATATTCCACATTTTCATCACTGCCCTTTGCTAAAATTTTGCCAAGGTATTTTTATCACAGTCCAGCCCCCAGGCTGTTTGTTACCTTCTGAAAGTTCCAGGAAAAAAAAGAGAAAGGTATAGAATGATATTTATTTTATCTGAATCAGAGATTGATCTGATAAATAAATTGTATATCACTTACTATACGTGAAATAATTGAAGACGGGTCCAAAAAAGCCATCCTGTGAAGCTTGATCTTTAAGAGGCAACAGCAAGGGCTCTAATTCTTCCAGAGTATAGAGTCCAGGCACTTCACCTACAAAATAATATCACATTGCTTTTTACTTTTGGCTGTAATATACTAATCCAAAACACACTTACATATATAATGCTTTTTAATTTTCACATTAAATAATCAGCTCTTACTCAATCTTTCCTTCTAAAAATACACAAATCCCATACCCAACTCCAAATCTAGATCGATAGGCTTTATTTAATACAATTTAAACTCCTCAGCAAGTCATTCAGTAACATTTATAATCTAGCCAACTATGTACCATCAATCGTTTTTCTTCTACTTTTTCCCATAAAGCCCTGCTTCTAGCCTCAGTGAACTTGTGTTCCATAAATATAACAAACTATTCTCACTTCCTGGTGTGAACGCCTAATCCTCTGCCCCTTATTGTTCCCATACTGTTTATCCCTTAAGACACTACTTCACCAGTTGTTATGCCCTAGTTACCTATATATTAAGAAAAACACTCTTTTTCACTTACCATCCAAATATATCTCTGTTTCACAACTACCATATTAAGAATGAATTACTTCCCTCTCCTGCCCAGATAGATTCTGAATATACAAAGGGCAAGTATTTCATGATATTAAATGTTATGTTAGGGAATATTATACCTAACTATCTGGAACATAAATGAACAAATGAACATGTACTAGAAAAGAGCTGACTAACTCCATGGCCTGCTACTATGCAACAGAAGAATAAAAAGGAAATCAAAGTTAATGTTATAGGGGCTGGGGATTTAGCTCAGCAGCAAAGCACCTGTCTGGCAAGCACAAGGTTGTGAGTTCGATTCCTGGTACCGGAAGAAAAAACAAGAAACAAACAAACAAAAAAAAAAACAAAGTTAATGCTATAAACATTGGAGAGAAGGACTGGATCGTGTCTTATTTGTTGCTATAAATCCTTTGTGTAAAGCTTGTCACTGCACATAGCTTTAAAAATATTTGTTAAAACAATAATTCACAGGAAACCACAAGATCAAGTGAAAACTCCTTCCTGTACATCCAAAACATTACATCCATGCAGGACTCTTCAAAATATGATCACCACTTTTCTTTAGGTTCAGCTTCCAGACACTAGAATCCCCTTTACCCCCCAAACTTTATATATACTAAACACATGCACACATATATGTTGTTTACAGCTTTCTTTAAATTTCAGCCACATGGCCAGGTATAGTGGCGCATGCCTATAACCCCAGCACTTGGGAGGCTGAGACAGGAAGACCACCATGAGTTTCAGGCCAGCCTGGGCTACATAATGAGTCCAAGCCCAGCCTGAACTACATAACAAGACCATCTCTCAAAAAACAAAAAAAATTAGACATAGCAAGATACCTTTGATTTGCTAAAATTATTAAAGAATGCTAGTTCTGCTTACATATTCTATACTTAAACTTTAGAGAATAACAATTTGAAATTAAAAAAGAAACAAAGACTTTGGAACAGTGTCTCTGAAAAACAGTCCCCAAGTTTAACTTTAACTGGGTTATGGTTTTGCACAAATTTGTCTTGATAACAAAGACAAATTCACCTTTCCAAACATATTCAGTCCATGGCTCTCAGGGAGTTTCTCTCTCTCACACACACACACACAACTGCACATCTGGTCTCAGTTTATGTCAGGAGAAATAAGATCTCTAGTGATGTTAAGCAATATGGAGGAATGTGTTTCTTCAAAACAAAAGTCGTTATTCTATAAATCAGCCACAAACATTCTAAGTTTCCTCAAGTGCTACAACTTTTGCTAAATCATTAGACCTCAAGTGAAACAAAAATTAATCTGTCTACCACCTGTGTGACTCCAGACTTGGTCTGTAGTTCACATTCCCTTCTAATACATATATAAAACATTACAAATTAAATGCAAATGCTTTCTTTACCCAAAGCTATTACATTGTGGGAAAAAGATCATTTTTATCTCAGAGCCTAGCATGATACAAAACAAGCATTTATTAAAAACTCCCCAATAGGAAGGTAATTGTGTGCTGCAAACAGGTACCAATTTTTTAAAAGCTTATTTTAAAAAACAGGTCGAGACAAATGTGGAAAAACAACTGAGTTGAAAAACCCTTCATACAACTTTGTCCTTGAGTCCTTAAAATGGAACAATCCTCTTTTTACTTTGTATACTTACATAAGAAATATTCTTGACCCACGCTTAAAAATAAACTATCTCATACAAATTTTACCAGTGATTACGCATTATAAAAAAATCATAACAAACTTCACAAATTCTTCGGAAAAAAAAAATGAGGAATTTGCAAGCATCTTCCCCGGGAAAACGCCAAAATGCTCGAGTGTCGCGAACCACAGCACAGTCCTACTACTTCCTGAGGAAGAACGCACGGCAGGAGGGAAGGGAAAGCCCCAGATCTGCTTCAGAACCAGGAGATGGACCTGGGGGTGGTGGCCATCTCTCCTCTCTATGCAACAACTCTCGGAGGCTGAAGTAGGCACGCAAGCCACAGATGTGAGCCCCGCTGGGGCTACTCAGTGACTTAGCGAGACCCTGCTTCAAAGTAAAAGATGAAAGCAAGCTGGGGGAGCAGCTCGGCACAAAGGTCCCGTATCAACTAGGGGCTTCAGGATCAAAACACCCCTCCACTAAGGGAGTCTGACTTAGTGATTTTAGGGTGGCAAGGAAGAATTCATTTTTAGTTTTATTTTTAATTCTCCAGGAAATTCTAATATGCAATTAGAGATTTTAAAATGGTAGAGAATAAAAATGGATGTAGTGCTTAATATTTTATCTTGGAAGCAATGATTGTCAAACATAAAAATCTTGAGAAAATAAAGCAGTAATTATTTCTACAACCAAGTTCCACAATCATACATTATGTGCTACAAACAGGTACCAATTTTTACAACAAGAGAGAAACAGGTACCAATTTTTTAAATATTTTATCTTGGAAGCAATGATTGTCAAACATAAAAATCTTGAGAAATAAAGCAGTAATTACTTCTACAACCAAGTTCCATAATCATACATTATGTGCTGCAAACAGGTACCAATTTTTACAACAAGAGACCACTTGTTCTTAAATTTGTAAAAGGTACTTATTTAATACAGTCTTCTTGGCCAGGTGTGATAGTGCACGCCTGTAATTCCAGCACCCCAGAAGCTGCGGCAGGAGGATCGTTGTGAGTTTGAGACCAGCCTCGGCTACAAAGTGAGCCTGAGGCCAGCCTGAACTGCATAGCGAGACCCTGTCTCAAAAAAGACAAAAAAAAATATAGTCTTCTTTCAAATGACGCTTTTCTGTTAAATAGATGCATATTTATAGTTCCTTTTTTTTTTTTTTTGAGACAGGGTCTCGGTATGTAGTGTAGGCTGGCCTCAAACTCACAGAGATCCTCCCGCTTCAGCCTCTCACGTGCTGGGATTGCAGGTGTACACCACCATGCCCAGCTACAGTTCTTTTTTTCTTAAAAAGAATTTTAATTTCTTATCAAAAGTGAGATTACTTTAGTAAGTAGTAGATTTATTCAAATCAATTAAAGAAATAATATGTGCATTACACCAGGTTCATATATATTTCAGATAGACATGAAACCTGGGTACCAACATGTAGAATTCTACGGCATTCACATAGCTGAAATATATTTGTATTTATATATCCATACTAATGTCATACCATAATCATTTAGTAATTTCACCAATGACAGGCTTTATCAAACTTTTTGTGACTATAAATTATACTAGACTTTTGTGCACATACTCGTTCTTTTATTTCTATGGGTTAAATTCCTATAGATAATTACATGCTACATCAAAAGGTGCAGTAGATTTTTTTTCATGAGTGTTAGTGGGTAACTTTCCAAAAGGTTAAACAGATAATAGCCTGCTAAAAATACATGAGAATACCAATTTTCCTATATACCTACTAATATTCAATACGATCAGTAACATTTAAACAACTCCTAAGTTACTAGTTTTATAGAGTTTCTCAATTCTCCAGCCGTAAGTGTGTTTAATTCTCTACGGCCTTGCTAATAACAGTGCCAAACATTCCCTGAAACACAGGCAAATCTTATACAACTTAATGTGGATAATTTCACATTCTCACTTTTATTTTCACTTGCCTGAAGACAAAAGGCTATTGATCATCTCCAAAAATGTAGGCTGTATAAGCTGGTAATCCTCAAGAAGTAGAACTACCTGTTGTGCCTCAATTCCTGCAAGATGAAGCACCTACAACATAAAAACACATCTTTAGTGCTTGTCTTGTACTTTTGCTACAGTGGAAAATTATCATTCTCTATGTAAAGCATGTCATTATGATGTATTTATTTTACTTGAATAATTAAAATTAAATCCAATTTTGTCATAGTTTGGATAGTAAATCAAACTCCTTAATAAATACTAGTTAAGGGAAATTTTAATTATTTTAAAGGTAAGACATTAAAACAAAAAATAGAAGATCATTGTATAGATATCTCTATATATTTCCTATGTAAATTCTATCCTCTTGTTTATCATTTATATATATCAAATATCCCATAATTGGGGCAACTGAGACCTAGAAATCCTACAAAGAATTTCTTTCCTATCTCTTTTCTATAAAACATAATTCTACAATAATTATGGGACAGTTTATGATCAAAATTGATTATGTTGTATATGAGACATAAAGGTCTTAAAAAGCATTTAAATTAATAACGTACTTTGGGGCTGGGGATTTAGCTCAGCGGCAAAAGCACCTGCCTGGCAAGCGCAAGGTTGTGAGTTCGGTTCCCGGTACCGGAGAAAAACCGAAAAAAAAAAAAAAAATGTACTTTAAAGCCAAGTAAAGCGAAAGACTATGAGCAACTCACATGCTTGAGATCATTTTTGAACTGCTTCAGTTCATATCCTCTGGAAATCTTTGGGGAAAACAGCATCGCTCCATGCATGTGACTGACTAAGGAAGTTATGGTCCGACGACCTACACCGCTGCGTCCCGCTAAAAGAAGTGAGCCTCCAGGGAAGGTCAGCACTCTGTCTACCCTGGACATGTACTCCAGGACTTCTTGGAAAAGTAAAATATCTAAATTCCGGTTATCTCGTCCATAATGAATAAGGCCCTTTGAAAAGATAAAAAGAATATTTTACAATTAACATAACTACTAATTATACAATGAAAAGGTTGCTTATCTAGATTAAATTATATTTTTGATACACTCAGGAAAAAAGGGTGAAATAACAGCACACCATACTCCATATCTTACTTAGCTAATAATCCAGCTTACCAGCACTCTCTAAGGAAATTCTCATACAATGTCAAACAAGTTCAAGGGTCCACAAAAGTCAGTTGCCTTGGACATTAATACATTGGCAAAAAGCAACAGGAGATAGTAGCTTAATTCAAAACCTTTAAAAGCTCTGCAGCTTTATCAGTTATTACAAATCACTGAGCACAGACTATCAAACAATCTCAAAACTCTAGAAACACAATGTCTAAGAAATCTTATGGGAGCTCTTGTTCTTTTGCACTGCTTGGGAATCTCTCGAAATCCCACAAATGCAACATGTACTACTAGGGAGTGTGTGCCAAGTGCAGGAAGAGGGGAGAGACGGTCAGCTTCACACAGTGAACAGCGTTGCACAGATTCCCAAACTGCAACAGTCATTTATGAGCAGAGCACATGGAGCACACCTGTAATCCCAGCACTCGGGAGGCTGAGGCAGAAGAATCACTGCGAGTTCAAGGCCAGCCTGGGCTACAAAGTGAGTTCTAGAACAACCTGGGTTGCACAGTGAAACCCTGTCTCAAAAAGACTATATATTTTATATATAATATATATAATATATTATGTATATTATGCAAATATATAAATAAAACATATATAATATACATATATTTTATATATATATAATCATTCATGGCATATCAACCCATTTACCAGAGCATAAAAAAAATTTCTGACACAAATGCATACTAACTTTTACTATAAATAGTAACTGTTAAAAACAATCATAGGAATACTATCTCTTCTTTATTACAACAAAACTGAAAGAGAAAGATTCAAAGAAAGAAATAAAAACAAAAAAGAAAGAAAAACTGCTCTGTCTCTCTAGGACAGTGGCACTCCAAGTTTCCGTGGCCCAGGGAGGTCGACATCGTCCGGGCCTGTTAGAACTGTAGACTCTCTGGGCACTGCCTACTCAGACGATCTATAGATGGGAACCAGGAATCTGCACATTTTCTGCTTCTCTCACTGATTCTGATGCTAATATTTAATAATCACTGCTTTAGGGTAATTTCCCCATTAATATTAGGCTTCATTAATATTTTCAACAAATATCATCTCCTAAAATGTATCTCTGCAATTTTATACCTAGCTCTCTAAGTACATGTGCTTCTAGTTATGGCTGCCAGAATGAACACAATTCCAAAGGAACGAAAGTACCCTTGGTCTGTCCTATGACCATTCCTCTCTAAGCCTTGAAAATGTTTCCAATACATGTATTTTAAATTACTGCAATCATAACCAAATCTCAACCCAAATCCATGACTCACATTATACCTTTTTAATAACATCCTTGAGATCCGCAGAGCTGAGCTTTCCGAGCGGTTTTCCATGTGGCGGTAACGGCTGCCCCTGGCCTGGCCTTGCGCCTGCATTATGTCGCGCTCCCCAGGTAACATAGAAGCTACCTGCAGGAATAAAAGATGCTTTGTCTTTTACGCATTCTTAGTAGTGAAGGAATCAGTAAGTACATTGCTTAAAAAATTATTTTTCATCAGTCCAAATAAGATTATCTTCAGAAAGAAGAGGAAAAATTACATCAAAACCATAGACACCATCACTGGGAAGATCAGTACAGTCAGGTAAGATACAACAAACTCTGACAGAGAACTGGCTGATTAAAGCCCAGACAAAATGGCCTTGAGACACTGCCCTGCTAACCTGCCCGCTCTCAGTGTGTCCCATTTTCCTTCTCCAGAACCTCTCGAGGAGATCTGTCCACTAAAAATAGCTTATATAAAACTGACATAAAACAAACCAGATTGACAAAGAACATAATACCTTCAGGGGCCTAACTTCTAAAATAAAAGAAAAATTTTAATTCCAAAACAAAACCTTCCAAACCACCCTTAAATTTGTCTATAGCAGTGCTGTGTTAGCATATCAGGAAAATCTACTCACCATTCTACTGAACCTTTTCCTTCCCCACTATCCCGGGACCGCCCCATCAGGCATCCTCCTTGCTACACGCTCAGTTCTGCCATCTCCTAAACGAGAACCACTTCCCTTCCTCTCCTTTCCGCCACTGCCACAATCCTCACGCTTTTTTTCTAGCCGTGAATTCCACTACTCCGGAATTCTTATTTGGGGATAACAGTGAAGCTCTACTCTCCAAAATCAAGTCATCTGTGCAATCATGACCCTAAAATAAACGTTTTTACCCACGTTGTGCAACATTTTTCTTGGATCTATATGACTCTACACATCCAGCCACAAACTGCCACCTTTTTTAGTTTTCTGCTTAGCCTTTACATATTTAAGTGCCCCAGAATCCAAACTTAACCTTCTATGCTTTCAATTCTGGAGTCCAGTTTATCTGTTTTTCTGAATTAAATTATTAGCAATTTCTATACATCAAAAGTCATTCACTGCTTATTTACAGGCAAAACTCCAAAGCTCTGCTAGTCTCACATTTATAGTTCCTAAATGACATAGAAGTCACACTCATTCACTCAACAGTTATCTATGGAGAACCCCAATTTAAATATTGTATTTTCTACTACATATAAATAATGAATAAGAAAAGCATGATTCCTACCTCATAGATGATCAACTCTAAATACAGTTCCCAGACTCAAAAAGCTTGAAAATATTCAAACATGTGTATAATAAATACATTTTAAACTATAAATGTTAGACTGTCTCATCATTTTTCACAACCTATTTCAGTGGCCTCTTATTTGACAGTCCTCCTCCAAGTCTCTGCCCCTCCAGCATATGCTCACTGCTACTAGACCAACACATACAAAAAATCTTAAGTGCACCATCCACATGAGTCCAACAGTACACACAGCTATATATATATATATATATAATATCTATATATAATAGATATATTCAGGCTTTCAGTAAAGATTTCTAGTCCAGCTCTAGTGAATGCTGAGATCTCCTGTCTCCCTCTATTACACCAGTACTACTGCTGTTATGTTAGTAGTATTACGTTAAGTGAGTACACTAGCTTTCTCAAGTCTTTGCTTCTATTTCATGTTCTTTATCCCTTATCTGGAAAGCCTTTCCCTTTTTCTATTTACTATGTTCTTCCTTTAAAACACTGTATGAAAATTTATAATTGCTAAAAAATATTAAAAATCTAAGTTGCATTCCAACAAAACATACGTAGGACTTACATGTTGAAAACTTCATAGTATTGATGAGCAAAAAGCAAGTAAGAGCTAAGTAAAAGAAGAAACATATCATGTTCCGGAACTGAAAGACTACGTAGCAGAGATCAGTTCTAACCATAAAAAATGCAGATTTAATGTAATACCTATCAAAATCTCAGCAACATATTTATAAATAAGATAATCTAAAACTTACACGGAAAGGAAAAAAGAATTAAACTAGCTAAAAGAACTTTGAGGAAAAAGTATAAAGTAAGAGGAACCCCAACAGCAAGATTTATTATTTGGCAGCTACAGCAGTCAAGACAGTGTGGATACTGGGAAAAGACAGGGCCGGGGAGGTAGCTCAGCGGCACAGTGCCTGCCTGGCAAGTGAAGGGTCCTGAGTTCGATTCCAGGTACCAAAAAAAAAGTCAGACACATGTATCAGTAGAAGAAAGAACCTAGGAACAGGCTAATAATTTTTGACAGAGGTGGAAAAGTAATTCAGGCAGATCAACATTTCAATAAATAATGCTGAAGCAAGTAGGTTCCAGCATCAGCTACTTCCACCAACTGCCACGGCATGTAAACACAGTTGCAGTAGTCTCAAGAAGACTTTTGTATTTGTTTGTGCCATTAGATTACAAGCTTTTAGAGGATAAAAAAGTACGAGGTATGATAGAAAGTATATGGTGAATGTTCAAATTTTTAAAAAATTTTACAGTAAAAGACACACTGTCACTAACAGCCCCCCAAGAAGTACTCCCACGCACGTTAAACATGCCCATCCCATTCTCTTTGCTGCCTTCTACCGCAGCTGCGCAAGTCCCCTTGTGAGCATCCTTCTTTAGCTGAGTTGTCATGGCTGCCTTCATATCCTGAACTGATTGAAAATGTTTCCCTTTCGTGGTCATTTTGACTGTGGGGAAGAGCCAGACGCTGCCCGGTGCCTGCTGTGGTGAATAAGGCGGATGGAGGGACCCTACCGTTTCTTCAAGCCCGCCTTTCCGGACGGCACACGGGAGCAGCATCGCTGCAGCTCACCACACCGCATACAGGACTCCAGCCAGCTTCAGGAAGTGGCAGGAAGGTTGGGGTAAGTGCGTTCAAAGACAGGGAGTAATTACAGGGGAGTTAGTGGCTGTGTATCTTTTATTATAATAAATGTTTCCATTTAAATATTCTCCATATATTTTGATCACTCTGTGTGTCATTATTTCTAAGTCTTACGTAGAGGGCTCTGAAAGACGCTACCCTCCAGGGTTGGGACGGTCACCCTGTGGTACATCAGTTGCCTACCATGTGCAAGGCCGCTGGGTCTGATTTTACGCACCGAAAATAAAGGTGGGGGGAAGACACCAAACTCCGGAGAATTCAGGAGCTCAGTTAAATGTATACTATCAACTTCAGCTCCCCAAAGGACGTGGCATTTCTCTGCAAGACGAGATTATACTGACACAAGCTCAGAGAGGGAACGTTTAGGAAACTGAGCCTCTCCACAGGCTGTGAAACCACCCAGCGGCAGCAACCTTTCAGAGAGCAGGGCCCAAACTGCAACCCAACACCCACTGAATTATTACCAAGTGTCAACACTGCAAACAACCCTGAACACCGAGATTTCAGTTTAGAAATAAACACTCACACATTGCCATCTTTTCCCTTAGAGAAAAACAACCCATATGCCATAGGCTCGCCACCACTGCAGGCTATAACGAATACAAAGCCTCGATCAAAACCGAACCAGAATCTCAACCACTGCAGGTTTCTCTCAGCATGTCCTACTGCCTTAGGTTCTCCTGAACCCATTTCCTAATTCCAAATCTCAGGCCAGCCCTAGAAAATGTCTCCTGTCCATCTGAACATCCTTCCCACTTTCAATTTGCAATATTTTCTTTGGCTTTTATACTTTTGGCCCTAGAATCAGTACTACATCTCGACATACACAATATGTAGAACACGTTACTGGGAATATTTTTGAACCTGCCTTTTATTCTGAAAGAATAAATACATTTTGTAGGCTGAACACAATTTTACTAGGAAATAATTCCTTATTGCAGTTTTCTTTTATCAAAGGCCCTCGCATCATGATGATTTTCTATTAAATACATTGCTCCCACAGCAGTTTTCAAAATGCGAATTGGTTATTAAACAGAATAACTCCAAATGCAACAAAGCTGCTTTGGGAGTGAACACGTGGTAGGTTATGCTTTATTTATAGAACAATGGATGAAGCTGTCAGCAAATATATGTAGGAAGTTCTATGCTTAATGACATCATAGCTAGTGACAGAAAAAAGAATGGCCATTAGTGTTAACAAAGTCATTCTAATTAAATATATATTTCCTCAATGATCTTTAAATTCTATAAATTCATAGTTGTTTTTAAAAAATGAGTGAAGATTCTTTAGGAAAAATCAATTTTGTGTTGCAAATATAAAACAGTACAGCCTGAGCTCATTTTTTCCAAGAAAACAATTACTGTCATTAATCTGGAACACAATTACAGAAATCTAGAAAAACATTCAGAAAAAAATGTTTACTTTCTTTGAATTGTATACAATTGAAAAACTGTATGGAAAAATTAACATTAAAATTTTATTTGTTTAGAAATATGAAATTATTTTACAGATAAGAAAAAGTTAAAGTTTCTGTAACAATTACATACTTTATGAACTCTGTCACGGTACCTGCCATATTCTCCGTGACATCTGAGCCCCAGTCTCCTCGAAACACAGATGTTAAAATACTGTCAAACAGATGAAGCTCCTTTGCACCAACAATCTTGTCACGAAATAAGCGCTGTGCTTCATACGCGACAATCTCTAACACGTAATCTAATGGATGGTTTGCGGAGCCTGAGAAACACAAGATTTTCTTTAATTGTAATAAAATCCAAAATATTTTTAAATGGTTTGTTTAATATAATTTTAAAATAAAGAGAGAGGATATACATACCATAATTTTGGCATCAGATAAATAGAAGAAAAGAAAAAAGGTTAAAATTTATTTTGTTACTGAACTAGTAGGTTTTTGTAATTATTTAAAGGCTACATTATATGCTATCATCCCTACTTGTTCATTAAAAATATCAATTCCAAAAAGCATATGAAATCCCTTTGTCTACAAAGGATAATGATTTCAATTTTTTGTAAAATCAAGTTTAACAGTGATAATAATGAACACTTTACATGAAGAAATATATTATCACTTAATTGTAATACTGATTTGTATTTTGACATTTAAATTTAATATTAATAGTATCATAATTTTAACAATGTAATACTCTCACAAGAGTCGTTTATCTATTACAAATACATATGCAGCATAAATGCACTCACACACACACACACACACAAATAACAGCAAAACTTACCTCCTTCTAAATCGTATCTGAATAAACCAAGAACCCACTGTGTAAGAATGCAAGGAGTAAACAGATAGTGACTATATTCATCCACTGTAAATTTGGCCCGTACCTATAAAAGAAAATACAGTAAATAATCTGTCTACTTTCTTAGATATGTAATCATGCTATAAATTTTTCAATCACCTTAAACTCACAGGAATTGTAAACTTTTTTGTTTTGAGATAGGGTCTTGCTATGTATCCCAGGCTGGCCTTGAACTCTCAAGGATACTGCCTCAGCCTCCCAAGTCAGGTGTGCACCACCACACCCGGCCAGGAATGACAGTCTCCACTTGTTGGTGGGATTTTAATAGAACTGATTTTTTAAAATTATCCTGTATGTTCAGCTCTATGCACTTTAAAACAACATTGTAAGAGGGGCTCATGGGTTTCAATATACTGGCAAAGGTTGCCCATGACAGGAAAAAAAAACCAAAACAGAAAAACGTTTAAGTAGGCTGGGTAAAGAAATTTAAGAAAGCTAACCTAACCTTTATGAAATGTTGGTTGCAATTCCAAGGCACTCACGGGCCCATTCACTGATATTCCATAAGTTTCTGAACCAATCAAAATGCCTGGCCTCTTTATTCTTTAAAATAAAAAAAATAAAAAAAATAAAAAAGCCTGGCCTCAAAGTCTGTCCTTCAGCTCCCATTACTCTTCTGATCTTGATCACTTGACACGTGAATTAATGTCCACTCCCACCCACATATGCACACACACACATACACACACACACACACACACATTTTTTAAAGAGTAATTTCTTGCTTTCTTTCTCCACTTCTCTGAAACCGTAAAAAGCATCTCCCACAAACATCTCACACACGGTTCCCTTTACCTAGAAAGATCTTCCATCTCTCGTCACTGTATTTCCATTCATTTCCAAACCGGAGATGAAGCGGTACCTCCGTAGCCACTCTCCGGTGGACAGCGGCACCCGCTCACTCCGCCGCACTACCTCTGCGACTTGAGCGTCTGTTCTGTGCTCACTAGTGCCTAACAGAAACCGCGCCTGGGGTATCCTCACACAGAAGGCACAGATCGCGCCTTCCCCCACGAAGCTCACTCCCAGGTAGGAAAGTTTAACACACAACAGGAAGATAAGGCCAGTTCTGACATGAAAACGACAATACAAACGCATGTATATACCTGTTCATACACTTGTACCATAGAGCCTGCTAAGATGTAAATTTTTGATGAAGAGCCCCAGATAGAATGATTCTTCAGATTTTTATGTAGAACTGCTTCCAAATACGCTCCATAAATTGTTTGTAATTGCTCTCTTTCTGGGTAACTAAAAAGGGACACATAAGCAAAAAAGAAAGCTGAAATCAATATTCTAAATGACTATGTTAATGTTCGGTCATAGGGGTGGTCAAGTTATGCTTGGGGCTAGGGACAGGCCTAGGGCGAGGCTCACACTACCTGTTCTCACTTCAACCAAATTAGATCCCTAAGTGTCTACTGTCAAATACTGCAAGTGCTAGTAGAGGATTCCAAAAGAATTATTAAAAACCTGTTTCAAACAAATTTTTTTTTTTTCTTTTTGGTACCGGGATTCGAACTCTTGACCTAAAGCTTGCCAGGCAAGCGCCTTTGGCACTGAGCTACACCCTCGGCCCAAAAGAAAAAAAAAAAGATTTTTAGAAAGGAACAAAAGAACATTTTTACTTAACAAAATTCATTTTGAGTTACCTAGAGCCTGTATATAGGTTAGTAATCTACCTCAGCACGACAAAAGTAGGACTAATATAACAAATAAAATCCATTTGTCTCTACTAAACCAAAATATATTTCATGTAGCTTAAATGGTAGCAATGATACATTAGTAAAAAATCATTAATCAATGAGGTGCAATTAACATGCAAACACGAAGATTTGACACAAAAGCACAAGGGCAAGGTTTAGTAAAGCAAAAATATAAGAAAGGGGATAATGCCACAACCAGCAAATTCAGGAGTCCTGCAACAATTCTGAACCTCAGGGATGGCTAGATGTATGTGTCAGCATTGATGCCATCCACCATTAAAATGATCTAATTCTATCTTACTCAGATTTAAATTCTCTTTTAAATTTGTTTCATGAATTTGATAATACTTTTTGTTTTACGAAACATGTAAAACTTCTAAATCTACAGTGACTGTTTTTATGTATTCAAAGAAAGTAAAAATCAGTATGAGGGAAACGTGCACTAGCATGTTCACTGTAGCGCTATTCACAATGGCCAGAAACTGGAAACAACCTATGTATCCATCAGCCAAGGGACGGGTAGAGAAAACATGGCGCGTGCACAGTGGGACCGCCACTCTTCAGCTATGACGGAGAGTGAAATCCTGTTATCTGCAACGTGGATGGAACCCGAGATCATCCCATTAAGTGAAATGAATCAGGCGCAGAGAGACAGACACTGCGATCTCTCTCAAATGTGCAAATAAAAGAGCTGAGCTCACAGAAGCTGACAGTAGAGTGGTAGCTGCCAGAGGCTGGGGAGATGAGATGAGAGGGAGGGAAAGGGAAATGGTGATCAGCGGACATTGGGTTCAGCTAGACAGTAGCAAGAAGTTCTGGTGGGAGACTGCTACTAGGTGACCACACAACAGTAACGTACGGCACATTTCAGAAAGCTAGAAGAAAGGACTTTCCAAGTTTTCACCATAAAGAAATGAAAAGTGTTTGATGAGATAGATACGTTTAACCTGATTTAAACACCACACAATGGAAATACGTAGTAAAACATTACGTAGTGCCAGGCAGGGTGGTGCTTGCCTATAGCCCCGCGTAGCAGGATGGCTGCAACTACATAGTGAGATCCTGTCTCCGACAAACAAACAAACAAAGTTACATGGCACCCCATTAATATATGCAATTTTTCTTCTATGTGTCAGTTACAAAATTAAATTTTAAACAATTAAAATTCATCATTTTGATTCCTGATATTAGTATTTTAAAACAAAAACTGTACAGAACAACCGTGTCCTATTTCTTTATATATTGCTGATTAAAGTTTTTATCATCCTAAATTATTCCCTA
Organism: Chinchilla lanigera; assembly: GCF_000276665.1. NCBI lineage: Eukaryota > Metazoa > Chordata > Mammalia > Rodentia > Chinchillidae > Chinchilla > Chinchilla lanigera. The sequence continues at coordinate 6,334,486 of NW_004955412.1, read as the reverse complement.
TTTTGGGAAGGATAGGAAAAAGACATCAGATCTTTAGTTTAACCACTTTTTTTTTCTTTTTGAGACAGGCTCTTCCTATGTAGTTCAGGCTGGCCTTGAACGTACCACGTAGCTCAGGCTGACGTCAAACTTACGGAAATCCTCCTGCTTCGGCCTTCCAAATGTTGGGACTATAAGGCATGTGCCACCACACCTGGTGTGTCTGACTACTTACATGTTCCATACTTTGAAAAAGTACCGAGGGAAACCTTTAACGGGATGCAATTATTTATTATCTCTCCAAGTTAAAAAACAGTTTAAATACTAAGACACATACTCCACAGCACAGAGTCGAACAACAGAGGTGAATCGGGTGGACAGCTTGTGTCTTCCCAGTCGTCCACCAGCTGACATAGACGCTACAATCTGAATATTTTCTAGACCAACCCATTCCAAATTCTCATCATAAAATCCTTGATATGTCAGTACCTATTGAAAAATAAATATATTTTAAAGGTTTTATACTTTAACTCAGCTAATTATATTACGCCTAACTTTTAATTATATCTGAGTGCAGTCACTTCCTCTACATAAATCAAGAGTTTAAGATTGAAATATATTTTAAATTCTTACACCACTGAAAAATAATAGTTTAATCTGTGCTGTTAATGTTTACTGAGTTGTCCTCATTTTTAAAATGTTTTTCTCCCAAGTAAATATGAAAATCCAGATGTTATAGTAGCAATACCATAAAATGTGTCAGAAGTCAAGGAAAATACTTTTTTCTAAAAATATTCTGGTATTTTAGTTAAAGCTAAAATGGGCCTAAATAAAGTCATAACAAATTTTAAGGTTCTAGATATTTAAATGGGATATAAATGAAACACACAAGGAAGATCTTCTGTACTGAACACGAATGCGTCGTTTCGAATCCTTACAGCAGCCAAAGGAGGGGCCGCAGGGAACGAGCCAGAAAGTGGCAGACGAATTAAGTACAGCTGCCAGGGGTTGAGTGTGTATCTGAAAAAAACATGAATCAAAAACCTCCCCGGCTGCAGCACTACTTCCAGCTTCTGCTCTCCTCGTTTTAGGAAAAAAGAACAGGTACCAGATATACAGTTAAGGTTTTTATTTGCCCCCACATACACATATTAGCCTAATGTAATGCTGACTTCTAACAGGGAGATCAAAGCAAGTGACTTGGAACAAAACTGAAATGCCCCAGGAATTTCATTTTCATGATACACGCTAGACAACACTGGCCGAGAAGGAAGAAAACAGATACTCTCTATATAAGAAAAATTAATGGAATTCAATTCTATCCAATTTTATCAAAACACACCAAGCAACAAGACTTACCTGCTGCAGGAAAGCTACCAAAGTACTGGTCCCCCACTTATCAAGGTTGGGGAGGTTGATATCCTTTAAGTATAAAACAAGTCTTTCGCAGTCTTTTGGTCTGTATACTCGACCAGTATTTGTGCTGATTACCATGCAAGTCTGGCTCAACTTCTGCAGAAGATGCTGAGAAGTAGTCTGAGCGCTGCAGTGGATTGTGGCGATTTGAGTGGACCGGAGTTGAGAAAAAGCATACCTGAGCAGCATCCTAGGAAAGACATGTGACACCTAACTTTAAAATCATAACCAGGAGCTGGGGCTATAGCTCAGCTGCACAAGTGCCTGCCTGGCAAGTGCAAGGCCCTGAGTTCGAGTCCCAGAACAAAAAAAAAATTATAACCAATAAAATACTTTTTATAGTCAATATAAAATTTCTACCTTATAAATACCTTAATTTATAAATTATGTGGCAAACATAATGTTTCCATAACATCAAGGCAGCTTTCCAATTCTTAAATTGGAAAAAATAAATGTATGTTTCACAGTATTTTGGGGACTCTTTTCAGCCAAAATGGTCTCAAAAGTAATTTCATTTCATTTAATAAAGTATACAGGGAATACAACGATTCTGTTTCCTCACAGTTAAAGAAAAGATTTTAAATTTTCCTAGGTAAAAATATAATAATTCATGACTTCTCTGTTTCCAAAATATGTGCTGTAGGCATTAAAAACAGGTGAGCCCACCAAACTAAAAGCTAAATATAATGGTAAATTAAACATTTAAATTTTGTAACTAAAGTACATGGTAATTTGTGAGTATATCTAAAGTATTTATTTTTGTTGTGATTGCATGCATATAATCTTTTCAAAGTATCTTCTCAGATTTCTTTCTTTCCATTAAAATTATATAACTTGGCAGACAACAAGATATATTCTTCTCAAAAGTTGTAATTTTTACAAGTGGTGAGAATAAAAAGAACCCCTCAAGAAAATGTAGATACTAACAAAATCACTGGGGAAGAGGGGCACGAATGCACAAAAGCACATCTGCTGACATTTTTCTTACCCTTTGCCACATCCTTCTGGACCTATGAGAATAAATGGCTGCTGAGTATCGGAATTTAACCAAGGTTTGAAGTAATCCAGACTTCGCTGCATGTCAGGCGTCTGAACGACTGGAAGCGCTAGGCCATTACTGAAGTCATCGGCAGTCAGGTTCTCCGGCTTCTTCAGCACGTAAGACGCCAACTGCCCTCTGTTTGAGTCATAGTAGGTGTTCATTGGCTTGTGAGAGTCGGGAGGGGATTCTCGTGCCCAGTTAAAAACCTTCAGAGGGAAAAGTTGTGCAGAGTTTTCACAGGCTCCAAACATAGTGTGAGTTTCTTTAATTCTTCACAGTAAATGTCCACAAAGTGGATTATCTTTGTTTTAAAGTTCATATACATAACACCTACTTAGAAGTAAACTATAATTACAGTAACAATTCATCTTAAACATTTTTCCCTAAACAATAATCTAAGCAAATAAAAGTACATACAGAAGAAATCAAGTCGGTAGGAATTTACACACCAAGGTATATCTATTTTCCACTTTGAATGGAGTTCTTAAAAGCACTAATTCACTAACTGCAGAGCGTAGGAATCTTAAGCCATTCATATCCAATATATCCTAGCGCTGCCTGTTCCACTGCACTCTGAGTGTTACTTTTCTTGTTCATACTAAAAGCTGCAGTAGAGATATAAAGCTGAGTCTGCCCACTGCTACTTTTCAACACCTTTATTTGAACTTTTACAAGAGTTCCCCTTCAAAGCAGCACACCGAGTGGCAGTGAGTGGTAGCAATGAGAAGCTTCCGACAACAGAAATAACAGGAGCAGAGAGGCAAGCGGAAGGAAGAAAGCAACAAGGGGTCTGTGAAGCAGCAGCAGGCAGATGGAAAAAGGAGCGAAACATAACGACACCAAACCAAAGGGACAGAGGTGCAATTATTGCAGTGGAGAACAACTGTCAGAAAACCCCTTCTGGTTACAAGTCAGCTTTGTAACAATTAGATAAAATACAACCTTCGACTATATTAAAGACTTACTAATCATGTATCTATCCTAGTATTGTTAATTGCTAGAACTCTTCTGTGTAAAAGGATGATAGAAAATATTTTAAGATTAAAAGGGAAGGAAATTATTATACATACTCATATGGCTAAGTATTTTCACAAATGCCTAACATAGTTCTAGGTTCTAAACTTTAACCTATCAAAACATTATTTCATAAGTTTTTAATAATAATATTAAATATCATAAGTTAGATCAAAGACAAATTAGACCAAAGGAGAAACTGCACATGTACACACACACATGCACTATTGCTCCAATAAACACAGCATTTCAAAACTTAAAAGTTCTACACCTTATGATTACAAATCACTGATCTTGACAGCTAGGGGTCAATAAAGTGAAAGAACAGACTGAATAAGCTTTAAATATGCATTACCTCTTTGGTGAATTCCACACGTGATTTCATATTCAGATTTCCACCAAGTCCCCTTATGAGATTAACAACAAATTGGTCATGATCTTTGCATCCACGCAGATGGGACAAACCATTCATCACAGTCCCAACCAAGCTTGTTTCCACCACATAATCATTCTGTTGATTAAAATCCATAGCGTGGGCAGACAAAAAAATATATATATTAACCACTAAACTTAAAATCATACAACTGACTTTCATGCGTCTTTTCAGATAACCACCTTTAAATTCAGTCTTCTCACTAAGCCATAGAAAGTCTGGACTTTATTCAATTATATATAAAAAAAGAATTTACATATTTTAAGCTGCAAATGCTAACATCCTAAAATACAAGGTTTGACTACTTCCTAAACCTGAAAAATATAAAAGAAAAGTAAACACTAGCCCAAAAAGAATAGTTGTCCATTTATTCTCGCTAATAATAAAAGAAACTACAGGCAAACGCCCTGGTTGATGGCTCTGGGTAAAAGGTAGCTACAAAAAGCACACTTCATGAAAAACAATTCAGAGGTTCTCCAGAGGCAGAATTTTAAAATGAAACTTCTGGACTCAGGTGATACACATGGTTTTGATCTACAGATTTCTGGGGCCTCTGGTAAATGCCAGAGTTCGGATGAAAACTGGTTCTCCTTTTCAGAAATGCTTACTGAGAACCACTCAGGCATGAGGAACTGTGGCAGATCTTCAGCAGATTAAAGGTAGTCTCTACCTTTAAGAAACATAAACACAAAGAAGAGATGGTTACAAGCTGCAGTAGGGGCTGCAGAACTGTACAAGAGTTTTGAGAGAAAGGGCGCCTCATACTGCACTTTCAAGGTCTCCCCGGAAAGGGTGACACTGAAGTTAACATCTAAAGAATGGAAACTATGTGGCCAGGCAGAGAATGCAGCATATGCAAATGAACATGGTGCAGTAAAGACACTGAGAGAAGCTTATGCCTCAAGGAAGTGAGATATCAGTGATTTAAATCAGAGAAGCAGAAAAGGACCAAAGTGCAGAACTTACAGGCCATGCTAAGGACTACAAATTTTACTTGCATTGTTTTTAAAGTGTTTCTAATGAAGGTAAAATGAATCACTTTACATTACAAAAAGGACCATTCCGCTTATATAATTATTTTGGAAGAAAAGAGAAAAGGGAAAAAGAGTGGGAAGAAGAAAGCGGAGGGAAACCCAGCTGGTAGCTCACATTTAGAGTTCCAGGATACAACCCACATATTTACTGCTCTAGATTCTTTTATTTGCTCAGTTAATGCAAGAAAACAAAGTTCTAGTTAAAGAACTTTGTTATAAGTTATAAGTAAAATAAACAAGTTATAAGTAAAATTTCAGCACGACTAAAGTATTTATTGTGTTATATCTCAGAATAGAAACAGAAAACAAAGGAAAAGAAGAAATCTCAACACATTAAAAAAAAAATTCTTGAAGCAAAACCAGGACTTGACCTCCATCAGAATCAGCTTATTTTCTAGTTGAATCACTGATATCTACTCTGTGGATTAAATCTTATCCTACAGGACTGCAGTCAAACCCCTATATACACATAAAAATATTCCATCTACTGTTATGTCCCTTAATTCTATCTTACATTCTCATAGCAGGCAAGCAGATGATCTCACAGTATTTACACTGAAGATCATTATTAAGCTCTGTATATTTTTTATTAAATGTATATCTACTGAAAAGATGCTAGAAAGGGGTATTCAATTAAGCACATACATTATCATTCACTCACTGCTCTGCTACTGCCATACTTGCTTCCAAAGATACAATAAGGAATGAGACACCCTCAAGGCGCTTACAGTTTAATATAAATAAGTAATTATTATATACATAGATGGCAGATGTTGTACTGCTACAGAAGTACTTAGGAGGTAGCTTGGTCAGACTGGGGCTGGTGGGAATGCCCTTGCCTGAGGCCCAGAGACACCTAGTTCATCTGCGGCATTTCCTCACAAATCCCTGTTCCTCAGACTTTCTTCCTTATAAAATCAGAAAAGAAAAAAGCCGAGGACACTACAGCTAAATCTCCCTATCTGTACATTTTGTTCCATCCCAAAGTACTGACCACTAATTCAGTTCAGATTAATAACTGGATACTTTCAAAACACACTGCTATTTATTTTTTCTCTTTTGCATATGTTTAAGTTTTTCATAAAAGTAATAGCATAAAAGCAAAGCCAAGAAAAGCTGAAAAATTCCTGGACTGCCAAACTTTTATTCATGCTTCAAATTCAAAACCAAGTATGATCTCTTTCTTTTTTAACTCTTCTAAAAGACAGCGATATACTTTTCACCCATTATATTATGATTATCTGTTTATGCGGCAATGTCCTTCATAAGACAAGCCCTTCTCAAGGAAAGGGACCACTGTGCTGCCCCTCGCAAAATCTCTGTAGTATTATGCTTGACATACACTACTCAATTACTTTTGTTGAATAAACAAATGTTTCCCAAATTACTGTAAATAAATCCTCATTCTTTTTCTACTTTAAATTGGCTTAATACTGTATTTACCATGATACATATGTATTTATTGACAGTAAAATGAAACAAGATAAAACGTTAATTAGTGAAACTATAAAGACATTCCAACATTCAAGGTTTTTAGGTCATCTATGAAGGTACTGTAGATGGGAAAATTGAAATGATTTAAAACTAATGTATTAAGGAGCTATGCCAAAAGACACCTGTAGACTCCAACGCTATCCCTCAGCCTCAACCCCAGGTTCCAGCAGAGTCCTATCTCAGGCAGCAAAATATGAGCACCATTCTAAACTTATATTCCTTACTTCAGTGATTACGTATGAAGTATTATACTCAGCCTACCTGTTTTAGAACCCACTGTAAAGCCTTTTCAAAATAATCTGCAATCCAGTTCTCAAGATTATTTCTATATTTAACAGGCTGATTCCGCAACCAAGATTTTATCAGAGAATTAACATCTGTCTCTTCATCACTAAAAGAGATTAACATAAAAACACAAGAAATTATTTAGAAAGAAATTACAAATTTACTTTCAGGTAAATTTCTGCTCTAAAATGGATCATTCCACACATTTTGTCTTCTCACATACAAGAGATAGTTGGGCTCCTTCTGTATGTGTACCCATGTGTAATAATCAACACTCCATTCCACTACTGAAAGATCCCTATTTAGTCTATCACATAGAAAATATTCAAATTTAACTATACACTTACCTTTCACTCTAATTTTCCCACAAGATTATAAGAGTACATTGGATAAGTGATGAATTCTGTATATAAGCTGCTATGAAACTATAAGTTCAGTTGCATTATTTTTAACAACTCATATAAACTGAAGTTCATGACTAACTTAATGGAACTACTTCCACAATATTGTCAAAGAAATAAACAATTTTAAAACACAATCTGAACCTAATTAATTATAGTGTTATGTCTCACACTACTTTCCTTCCAAATGGCCCCAAATAGCGAGCACTTTATGTGGGTGATAAACAACAAGTTCTAAAACATACTATCAAAAAAGTAAAACAAAACTTCCTTATTTATGGCAAACTATTACATTTTGGGAAATGAAATTAGTTCAAATGTCCATGCTCTGATATGTGACTATCATAAATGATGTTTAAATTAATTCATTTTTTGGGGGCTGGGGATTTAGCTCAGCGGCAAAAGCGCCTGCCTGGCAAGCACAAGGTCGTGAGTTCGGTTCCCAGTACCGGAGAAAAACCAAAAAAAAAAAAAAAAAAACATAAATTAATTCATTTTTGCTCTTTAAGCTTCTTCCCAATATACTGAAGAAGAAAATATTAAAGGGTTTTTTTCCTTTTGTAAAAGGAAAAATTTGGACTACAGGACTTATTAAAGTAGCCCTAAAATTCTATAAATGCAAGATAATATAATTAAAATACTGTTACTGAGCTTTAAATTATCAGTTCCTACTTTACTAATATGTTCATTTCTCTGCACTCAATTATATCTAAATAAACAAAAAATGTTGCTATTTCCCTAAATAAACAAAAATATTATTATTTAGTAAATATAAAACTAAACTGCTGAAATAATTCAATTGCAATATAAAAAAATAATTCTGAATGAATTAAACCTTCACAAAAAAGAATTTAATGGGCAAAATAAATATTAACACATTTTTACACTTATTTCACTTCCTATAAAACAAAACGATAAAGAATATTCTAATATAATGTACGTAAATTCCCTATGGCTTACCTAAGAAGTATCATCCCCATCCTAGATATTGTGGCTGGTGAGGCACAGCTTAAATCATGGGTTTCGAACACAAAGTTAACATTTGGGCCAAACTGAATCCTTTCCCCACTTGGCATAGTGAGAAGTCGATTGTCATCCAGAACAGAATTCAGAGACTCTATCCATTCGGGGTCAATATCGCCATCACAGATTATCCACGAGCTGACATCTGTTTCCCAACCATAACAGCAGAGATCATTAATATGTATGGTGAATATGTAGTGATAATAATTAAAAATAAAGGAATAAATTATCTCTTATTTGCATAGGCATTATTTTGTATTATTAAAGCTGAACATAAGGAACAGAAAGTTGATCAAGCTGAAATTTCTCGTGTATAGGGCTGCTAAAAAAAAAACCCTCAGGTAATGCTGGCTCAGCTGGCCATGTTAGTTACCACGTAAAAATGCTTTATTTATCTATTGGAACCCCACCAAAAAAAGTAGCACAGAAGACAAGTTTCTATTTCCATGAGATATCCATAAAGCAGTCTTCAAACTGTTGTTTTCTTCCACGATATAACAATATGTAAATGTTTGTCAATGGGATATCTCTTTCAGAAAATATAGAAAACTCAATTTTTGGTACCCACATGAGAAATAATTAACTACTGTCACTATTTTTTTTTTTCATATGGAAAGGTAACTTCAAAAGGAAAAAGCAATGACCAAGTTGTATGCAGTCTTTTGAGGAACATTTTATATCCCCCTTCTTAAACTGGAAGTAGTTTAAGATGCACTTAAAATTTGTAACAATTAAAAGAGGAAAGGTCATCACTAAAAGCATGAGAAATAAGTGAAGGTTATATAATATCTGATCATTATTTAATGTGATACACAGAAATGAAGAGACCACTGAAAATCCCTTCCAATATTTTAGAATTCCAGCATCTTCCAATTTCACTCAGTGTCTTAGGAAAATTACTAATTAAATTATGACCTAGCAAAATTTGAGTCTCTTCTGATTTTGGCAAAAAATTCTCTTAAAGAGCAAGTCAAAAAAAACTGACCAGGAAATCTACTGTGTTACCACTTAAAATTTCAAAATTATTCAAAACAATCTATTCAAATTGACAAGTTAATAGTGTTCACCCACACCAGTTATATAAGGCATTATGATATCAACTCAGCAATTAAAACTTTTATATTTCTCCATTAAATTGGTCTTGATTAGAACTTACACAATTTATTTTGAGTTTTAACTATACAATAAGAAAGAATTACATCAAAATTATAGCATGTCTCAATAAAATGTCAAAAACACATCATTATAAGATATTTTACATTAATGTCTATGTCTTGATAAGGATAACGTTATAGGCCAGTTCTATTATTCTCTAAGAATTATTATGTAAATCAATGAACTGCACAGCGGAGACTAACCTGGTGGTTCCCGAACCACTTGACGAGCACTATTTGTCAAAACACCATCCGACCATTCTCTTGTATCCATATCAATGTGGCCTAATAACTGATGCCGAGGCATAGCTTTTGGATTCATGGTATATTGCTTTACTACTCTGCCAATTTTACAGAGCGATGCCCTTAACATTCTCCAAAGAGTTGATTTGCCAGAACCACTTGGACCAACGATAACGACTCCCATCCTCTGGCGCAACTGTTCGTACAATTCTAAAGCCTTCTTGATCTAGTAGGAAAGAAGTATGTTTATATGTCATTTATAATATTAAATCATGCTCAGTTTTGCTTTCATTCTACATAACTGTTCTATTCCAAACATGTAAATTTAGTCTTTGATTTCTTCAGTGAAAGATAAAATCTTAAACAGAATAGCTCAACAAATTTAAAAATAATTACAACAAAATCTTCAAATTCAATATTTGTTTAAAATAAGTAGACACTTTCTGTGTATTTAACAATATCCTATTGTTTTCTTTACTTATTCTTACATAAAAATACAACACACTCATTATTTTATTCACTTTTTCATTCAGTCATCTATTTACGTCTTATATCTCTCAAATACTGTCTGTGCAAAAACTATTCATTTTAAATAACTATTTATGTTACCTAGATAGACTCACTGAAAAGTTTCTCCAAGGAAATCATCAAAATGAAACTAAATCACATACAATCAATTATCAAAAAATATATGATGGATTTATTTTATGTAGGATAATACAAAGAGATACTACCTTCCATAAAGATTATTATCTGGTGAGACAGAATCAATATTAATCAAATACAAAAATAGCAAACATGTGCAAAGAGAGTATTCTCTTTCTGAACCACATAGGATGGAACCCGAGGGTGCTCTACCTCTGAACTACATCCCTACCCCTTTTCATTTTTCATTTTGAGATGGTGTTTCCCTAAGTCACCCAGGTGAGATTTGAACTTGCAATCCTCCTATCTTAGCCTCTCAAGGGTAATGAAAACACATAGCAAAAGGCTACATCAGGACTTTAAGACTGAAGAAGGCTTCCCTGGGCAAGTAAGACTAAAGCGGAAAGTGGAAAGCTGAGTTTGGAAAGGTATGATAAGGGTAAGCACTATCCAGAAAGTAATAAACCTTATAAAATATTCTTGACAGTTACCTGGTTGGGTATGATTTCATAATTGGCCTCTTCAAAGACCTGCTTTAATGCAGTACTTAGTTCATCGTACTCTACTTCTTTAAAGTCAATTCCAGGAAAGACATCTTTAATCAGTGCATCAAATCGGGTGCAGTCAGCAAACGTAAACTTCGACATTGTGTTAAGCCTCAATGCTTGTACCACAACACGACTTTCATTAGCTAGAGAAAAACTCCATCTTAAAATTACTTGTTATCAATTTAATGATAATTTTGTTATCAAAATTAAGTTTGTAAGTTTACTTAAGTGGCTTCAAAGGCATAATTACTGATTCAATGACACATAAGAAACATTTAAAGACATACTAACTCAGGTAAATTGGCAAATACATTATCTAGTAACTACTGAAAACTGAGGATCACTGGGTGGAGTTAGAAAATCCTTTCCACAGGGTTTGAATTCTAGCATACGCAGACTTTAGTAATGAAAACCATCATCACTCCTATTCACATAATACTCTTTTATATTCTATGACAGGTTTCTTGTAACAACTCTAAAGTAAATAAGAAAGTGTTACTGTTATTATTCTAGTTTTACATATGAGAACCTAAAGTCTCTTAACAGTTTAACATCTTGCTTGAAGAGCCACGGTATTATGGTTGGTATTCAAATCTAGGTAAGCCAATTCCAGATTTAACTATCTCTCCAAATATGGTAATATTACCTCCCAGATAGTTTATGTCCTAAACCTAAAAATAACACAATGAACGGTAATCTTTGACCAGCCCCATGTTTTCTTAGATCAAATGTATATATTAATATCACTATCTAACATACCCACCCTTATGTTCAAGGATACTAGCAGGTGATTTATATAACACACACAAAGGCAAATATATACATGTATAGTTAACTTGGAATTTTTCTCTATAATTGCTTGATAATGCTACATTTAAATATAAAGAGAACTGGAGAAAAAAAGATTTGGGTGCTCTGGAGTTCATTTCAAGCACTGAATTAATAAGCCATCTTTATTTATTACAGGTATGATTGAAGTATGTCTTTAAAACCAGAGACAACTGGAAAAAGATTATGAATGCACGTCACAAAACAGCCATATCTGCCCTTGCATATGTCAACCTAAAAAGAGCTAATGTAGCTTCCTTTTATAATATGCATATATACTTGATTTTATTTTTAATTTCAAACAGGTAATTTCATGTAGTCCTTTTTTTACGTGGTTCTTACTTTTACAATATATTAATTCAGTTTTTCATAGAAACTTGGGGAGGCTGAAAAGTCAACATTTCATTACACATACGCCCACTGACAAAGGGAAATCATGTATACTGAGTGGAAAATCAATTACTTCACATGAGTGAAGTATAATAGGAATATACAGGAGTCCGTACTGATATAACTAAATAATTTAATAAGTATAAAAATGAAAGCCATTATCACTTCAAGAAGACAAATCTTCTTTACTGAACAATTTCAAATAATAATGCAGATATTCCACTTCTAAGGGGTACAGCTTAATACCGGCCTCCTCACTTTCACAGCATGCGAGATCTCTTAATACGTTTCCAAAACATCAAGTAGGGAGGAGGGAAAATACAACCTTATGCTGGAGAGACTGGCAAATAACAATTTAGCCAAGTGATAAAAGAGAACGGAGCAGCGATGTCATGTGATTAATATACCCTCACTAACACAAAGCGTTAACAGAGCTTTCCACCTCCACCATATTCTTTCCAAAGACTCATAGTCCAAGTTAATCACAGCAGATTGTCTTTCGAAAGAGAAGGACTTTCATGTGCTTCTAAAGTCTCTGTTGTTATCAAGACTACACACATGGGCTCTACTCCACATCTCCTTTATGAAGAACTTCGATAGTGCAGCCAACAAACTGTAGTTTAACGAGCCACTAGGTGATTCTAATGGACATTACAGTTTAAGAACAAGTAGACTACACTATTTCTCCAGAGAACACACCTATTTCATATTTAATACACGTGTTCAAGTTCTTACAGAAGGCACTGAGGGTACAGCTTGTCATAGCATGCCTAGCACGCACCTGGGTCAGGTTTCAATCTCCAGCACCTCCACCCCAAACAAATTATTCTAGGACATCGGATTAAAAACCAAACTAAGAAATTTAATTAATAAAAAGCATACAAAAATTATTGAATTCGTTGTGAGAAACGTACTCTCATAATGTGAGATATTAGCATTAGGCCAAACTGGGGCACAGCATACAAAAAGCATCTACACTGTGTAACTTTCTATAAATATAAAACCATTCCAAGTTCAAGCTTGTTTTTAAGAATAAGCTACTATAATTGGAATAGTCAATCATACCATTCTGTTCAGCACCACTTTTCTTTAACTGTCGAAGGAGATTTCCACTTCCTCTTAGAACCGTCTTCAAAGCTCTCAGGCCCCAATCATAATGCTGCTGAGGGGTCAGAAGTTCCCTGAAAGACGTGAAAAGAGTAACTCATCACGCAGCTGTAAGGGATCTTGCATCATCACAGGCAAAGAACGATAAACACAACTACCAACACAAAGAAATGAAGACTGAGACGCCTTTAATTTATGTAAAGAAGCCAACCACAAAAACAATTGCTCAAGCAAGCTATTGAAAACAGATGGTTCTGGGGCTGGGGATTTAGCTCAGCGGCAAAAGCGCCTGCCTGGCAAGCGCAAGGTCGTGAGTTCGGTTCCCGGTACCGGAGAAAAAAAAAACAAAAAAAAAAAAAAAGAAAACAGATGGTTCTCAAACATTAGGATTAACCTTTGTAAACTATCTTAATAACAATACTAAATGACAACCACCTATCGCCCTTATTCTTTCATTTAACCACCCCTTCCAGCTCTCCACCTCGGGCGCGGTCTGGTTCCCTACTCTCTCTAAGGGATACAAAACACAGTACTTGTCGTGCCAAAGAGGCTAAGAGCGAGCCTCTACTACTAGAAAACCAAAGTAAAGAATGTGAAAGCTTCCCTGCAGAGGCCAGATTTTGAGTTGCTGTCTGGTAAATTAGTTCATTAAGAATCACTTAGTGCTCCAATATAAATATTTGAAAAAAAAATATCAACTAAGCTTTCAGAAAAAATGAGTAGTTTGGAGCCAGGTGTTTTCATTCTTCAAAGTACAATCTTCCAGCCCAGGCATGGTGGCACACCTTAAAAATCTCAGTACTTGGAGGCTAAGGCAAGAAGATTGCCTTGAGTTCAAGGCCAGCCTGAACCACCCAGGAAGAACCCGTCTCAAACAGACAAACAACAAAAACAGTAAATCTTTCCATCAGGTATGGTAGAAAACACTTGTAATCCCAGCACTCTGAGAGGCTGAAGAATAAAGATCATAAGTTTCTGCCTAGCCTAGGCAATTGGCAATGTTAGTAAGACCCTGTCTCAAAAGTTTTGAAAAAGGCTGGGAATGTAGCTCAGTGTGAAGGCCCAGAGTTCAAGCCCCAGTACTAAAAAAAAAAGCAAAAGAAAAGCTAATAACCATAATCATTCATGAGTAATACAAGGTACAAACATATTTAAAGAAGAAAACTCACCTAGATAGGTTGAAAATAGCTACCAATTTTCTGCCCAGTACTTTAGCATCCTTAAAGCCTTCCGAATAGAGAATAACTTCTGCAATAAGTTCATTGTCTGGATGCGACATAGCCACTGGCCTGAAAAGCTGTTTAAGATTATCAGGCAGCTTTTGTCTTCCTCCGTAACCTTTTCCAGCAGGATTCATAGTGATAAAAATTCCAGAATTAGAATTCAATTCTACCTGAAATATTAATTTAGAGTATAGGCATCAGAAGTTTGAAATTATAAATAAGAGAAATTTTATTGTAACATTTTTCTATATAAGTCTTGTATCTTAGTAAAAAGCAACCTCCAATAGGCTACCCATCTCCTTACTAAACATAAAATAAACTCCTTAGAAATGCACTGCTTTACACAGGTTTTTCCCTCAGGTGTTTAAAACGGAGAGGTTAAGAAAAGGTAATTAATTTGAATGCTACTCATTCACTCAGCCTGTGTTTAATAAAAGCCTTCTTTGCGCTACTGCACACGGAGAGCTCTGAACTGGAGGTAATGACGGCCTGTGCTCTCTGACACGCACGCACAGGCTACCTAATACTACACAGACGCAGTCCTAGCGGGGGTGAACTAGGACATGGAAGAGTACAATGTCACGAGAGCAGCTGGCAGCAGCGTGTTCAAGGCAGCTAAGACTAAAAATTCAACCACAACATGTAAACAGTGAAGGAACAATTGCTAAGTAAAAACACCCAGAGTAATGAAGCCAGGAAATCTGGTTACAAAAGAAAAAGAGAAAGGCAGGTGTTGTAAGGGAAGATGAACTCAAGTAAGACTGCTTACGCTTTAAGTATCACTAAGACGGAAAAGGCTGATTACATCTGAAGGCCAGCAAGGCAACAGCAGAAGAGGGAAGACTGGAGCTCTAGCACAGGAGGAAACTAAGAGGTCTCCGGAAATAGATGCCACAGCGCAGGGGCCAAAGATTAGTACTATTTGGGAACAAGAACAACTCCTCTTCAGAGGAAGAAAAACATAAATAAATTCCTCAAACTTATAACGAGTTTAAGCACCATGTAACTCACACATTAACAATGTAGAACTGGGGCTGGGGATTTAGCTCAGTGGCAAAAGCGCCTGCCTGGCAAGCGCAAGGTCGTGAGTTCAGTTCCCAGTACCGGAGAAATACCAAAAAAAAAAAAACACAGTGTAGAACTGGCCTTACTTCCTTGGGATACCCAGACAAATGTGTGTTATGAAAAGGTTATTATGGCGAACAGAATAATTTCACAGTTCTCACAACTGCTGGTGTGCTCAGCATTACACGTCTATTGGGGATGTCTGTACCTGCTATCCAAATGAGTTTACACTCTAATGACACGAATGAGTATCTCCTACAGAGAGACGTGATGAACAGAATAGCTGAGTGCTTAAAAACATGTGCCTCAGAAGTAGACAGACCTAAAGTCACTTCCCAGCTCCACTGTGAGCACTATCAAGGTAATTACCTACATCAGCAGGTTGTGGTATTAGAGACAGAACATTAAAGTGGGATGCACGGTGCCCACATGAATGACAAAATATGCACAGTCCACATTGAAAGTTTAAAGATCAGTAGTGAAAGTGGGGCCAAGACAGGAGAAGAAACCTCAGAGACATTCATAGATAAAAAGCTTAGCACACGGGTCCCAGACTAGGAACACGAGTACAAGAGAAACAGAGAGAGGAGAATTCCTGAGTGTGAGTAACGCCAGGTCTTACAAAATATTTCAGTTCTATACGTTCCCAATATAATCTTTACCTCCTTGCCAAGCAGTTCACACACAGTTCTATGATTCTTCAAAGCATCTTGAATTGTCTGGATTTGCATAGATACTGCTGACAGCACAGATTCTTCCAGTCTGTTGAATTCATCGAAACAACCCCAGGCCCCACACTTTACCAAACCAACAAATATCCGCCCCATTGACTTCACATCGATGCCCTTAAAAATGATAACAAAAATGTTTATTAAAAATAATTGAAATATCTAATAATTTAGTATTTCATGCCATTCATGGATAATCATTTCACCCATCTATGTCTCTTTTGCTTCTTTTACAATAGGGATTAGCCAGGCATGATGGCACGTACCTGTAATCCCAGCACTCATGAGGCTGAGGCAGGAGGATTGCTGTGAGTTCAAGGTCAGCCTATACTACATAGCAAGACCTTGTCTCAAAATAAAATAAAATAGGGGTTAAGTAGCTACTCTTTCAAACTTCAGAGTGGTTTTAAAATGTAGTGAAAATAGTAATTTTAAATGAATTTAAGACTTTTCTTCTGCGGGGGGTGGGAGAGGACAGCTGGAACATTGCAGTTGTTACTGGGGAAAAAACCTTCTTTTCCACTATATAATATTCTTCTTGCTAAAAAGCACTTTAAAACTAGGAAATAGACTAGTTACTAAATAAGTACATGAAAACAAATCTACACATATTTAACACACTATCATGTATTTTAACAATTATTTATTCTACCTCATCACAATTAAAAACTAAAACTTGTCTTCCAAGAAGTCCACCTAATGCCTTGACTGATTCGGTCTTTCCAGTTCCAGCGGGGCCATAAGGGTTTCCTCCAAGTCCCATCTTTATGGCTTGAGTGAGAGTCAGGTAGCACTTATCCGTCAGCGGGGTACAGACCAGCTTGGGAGCGTTACCCTACACAAGGGAAGCACATCAGGGTATTCATATTCTGCTCAGCATTTACACACATTTGCATGGGGGGGACAGTCTACCTAAGAAGCTAAACATGCAACAAACAGGTTAACGGTTTTTATCACAGAAAACATCCAAAGTTTTT
The DNA here is from genome assembly GCF_000276665.1 of Chinchilla lanigera. Classification (NCBI taxonomy): domain Eukaryota; kingdom Metazoa; phylum Chordata; class Mammalia; order Rodentia; family Chinchillidae; genus Chinchilla; species Chinchilla lanigera. The sequence goes on along the minus strand of NW_004955412.1, from coordinate 6,317,457 downwards.
CTTAGTGAAATAAACATTCTTTTTTTTTTTTGTTTTTTTTCCAGTACTGGGAATCGAACTCACAATCTTGCACCTGCCAGGCAGGCGCTGTGCCACTGAGCTAAATCCCCAGCCCACTGAAATAAACATTCTAAAGCACAAACTAGGCTCAACCTTAGCTACTTCTCAGGCATGTGTTTCATTCTATTCTCAACTATCATACCGTTAGGTTTCTAAATAGTCTCTCATGTCCTTGACAATGGCAGAAAGATTACTTTTAAGATAGACAAATCTAAAAACATACTGTACAATAAATTTTCCATTTCATATCTTTAAATGTATGTAAATTATTTCTCACATTCGTGATCAACAAGAATCAGAACTACATTAGAGAGCTCAAAACACAACTTAAATTTTTTTCATGAAAGTAGTAACTTCTCAAGTAATTCTCAAAAATTTTACTAAACTGTAAGGAAAAGCGATTGTACCCTCAGTGGTTATTTATAGGACTTTTCCTCAATTGAGGCACACAGATTCGGGTGTCAAAATACATTTCCTTTTTGAAAGAGTCAAGTACATAAGTATCACCAATAAAACATCTTATAGACTTCAGGACAAGCCTGGAGATATTTCAACGTTTTATAAGCAGAATTATAGTTTACATTATCTTATATAACACCTTTTAAATTCTGGTGAAGAAAAGAAAACAATAGTACAAAAAAATTGAAAAACTACAATAGAAATAAAAATATTTCCTCCAATAGCAAATTTCCTTTAAATGATTTCTACCTAGAAAAATAAACTACTTCACCACAAGTCATACCTGATACTCATAGGTGTACTGAAGTTCAGAATCCACCATTTGAACATAGCAGGTGTGATCGCTTTTCAAATAGAATCTAACTTGCTTTTTCCAAGCCCAGTCATCCGTTGTATGAACTTGAACATGGTTTAAATGCTTCACCACATCAATATTATGAATAATATCAAGAATTAGGGCTTTAAGTTTAAGCTCCAGAATGCCTACTTCTGCACAAAAAGAAACGTAACAGGAGAAAACATCAGCCAGTGACTTAGTATGTATAAAAGTGACTTTTGAATGAATTTAAATGATAGTTTCGGGGGCTGGGGATTTAGCTCAGCGGCAAAAGCGCTTGCCTGGCAAGCGCAAGGTCGTAAGTTCGGTTCCCGGTTCCAGAGAAAAACAAAAAAAAAACAAAAAAAAACAAAAAAAAACAAAAAAAAACAAAATAAATGATAGTTTCACAATACATTTCAATAGTACAGTAATATAAATTGTATATGCCAAAAAATGTCAGCAAGAAATAATAAAAATTATTAAAAATTAGGGCATCAAATTTCAGTAAGAGTTCTGGTTTCTTATTCAAAGGAGTAAGGACACTCCACTTGGGTTTTTCCATCTGAGTGTAGGTTAAACAATTGGACATGTAGTGAGCTACTATTTTAGGTCTCTGGAAAGTAAAGAAAGGCAGGCAAATTGGGAGGAGACCAGAATTAGAAATGTCACAAAATTAATGGTAAACGTACTTCTTTTTTGCCCTCCTTTGGTATTCCCAGTTCTATTATTTCAGTGTGTAGAGATGTAACAATGAGATGAATGCAGCATGAAATGAGGAGGATAAAGGTGTCTATATTGGGTAAAATTTCTACATTCTACTTAAAGAAGTACATTTATTGATTCTAAGCACAATATAAAAGGTTTAAAAATATATATTTATATAATAAATTGCACAGTAATCAGCAAAATGAATGAATGGATGGATGAATGAATGGATGGATGGATAGATACACAATCCAGAACAAAATAAATTAAATAGGTTAAAAAAATTTGAATAACCTAAACCAGGCAAAAAAGGGGAACATTTTTTCTATACCAGTATTCCCTGGATCCTCAGAACTGGTATCAATGTTGGTGTAGTGTTCTAACTTATTCACCAACTGTGTCTCAATCTGATGAAGACTATGATCCCTGATGGCATTCTCTACATCTTCAGTGAACTTAATCTGCTCTGCCAAGCATAGTATCTATGGAATAAAGAAAAAACATTAGTTTAAAAAGTGAATTTTCTTAGAAATATTTTATAGATTTAAGGAAAAACACCTTTTCTGAATTGTCAACTGTAAATTAGATAGCTCACGTGAATGTCATACTGCCACCTCAACTATTAGCAGGGCAACACAGCAGTAGTAAAATCCCTGTGTCAACCCTACTTCCTAGAACTCATTTCTTACTACACTCTGCTACACTCTACCTTCTGATCCTAGAATCCTCCAAGTTTATTACACCCTAAATGCTTTTATACTTATGGCCATTGATTCTCCTCTGAAATACCTTTCTTTCAACCACTAAGATTTAGAGATATCAGAATACAATGTATCCTATTTAATAAAAAACCGAGCATTTTAATCTTTCAGTGTGCTGCTAGAATATCTTAATTGTCTTAAGATGAATACCACCCAATAGTTATCATATTAATTGAGTCATCCATCCACATATTTTATAACATCAGAGCCGGCTGAGCTTCTGTCTTACTCTAACTTATTCTACAAATACCATATTAAGATTACTCTATGGAAGATAAAGCCAATTAGTAACTCTTTCCTGGGTGAAGTTATTTCACTACACTAGGTGGCACAAACTCACCAGCTTCTTTAATCAGGTTATATAGTTAAACATTTAACCAGCTCCAAATGTGCTTTTTGAAAAAGACTTTGCTCTTTAATTGACATATAGAAATGTTCACATGCTATTTCCAAGCCTAAAGCCCAAATATATAGATGTCCTTTCATCCAGCATTTCTTAGTTCCAGAATGAACATCAATGATCTCAACTTTTAACAGTATGCTACATAATATCTGTGAGAGACTAACAGAAGTGAAGGTCAGCACCAGTCTTGGATTTTCACCTCACATAACCATTAAGATATTAGGACAGGCAGTAATATTACTAATACCTAAAATGTAATAGTCACTAAGGGTGCTCTGTAAACATTTTCCAAATAACCTTCAAAATAATTTGGTAATATAGGTGCTATTATAATATCTTAACTATGTGTCAAATGTATCATTCAGAGAATAACTGAAAAATAAACCATCACCTGTGGGACATTTTTCAACTTCACCAGGTTGTCTCTTTCTAGATCAGCCCTCTCTACACCACTCCAGGCCATGATAAAGGCAGCTGAAGTATCAGCACACAATAACCTCTACCAAGCATTTACGTAACTAGGTACAGTATTCCACCATTTCACACAAATACTCGAGATACATTTGTAAGAGAATTAATGCCTAATGAACTGCAATCCTTTGTTAAGATAGACAAGAGCTATATACATTTTCAAGAATTTGTATTTTTACTTGACTGTTCAAGAACCTAGAGGCAATTTTCAGGTTGAAATCTGATAACTTCCTTCTGCCTACGTTTCTTAATAAATCTTTCAACGCAACAGTTATTTCCCTAACTCAATTATTAGTCAATTCTTGCTTTAATGGATTTTCTACATTTTGTCTTTTATTGCAAGTCAATTTAAGCTTTCTTTAAAAGTTGACAGAATACAAGCAAGTATTTTCAGAGATAATAAAGTAGCTTAATTCTACATTTTCTGTGTTACTGGTTAATCACTGATGGTTACTTTTACTCTTCCCTAAAATTTTTAAAAAACATTTTAGTTTGCTTCAAAATATAAAAATATTAAAAAGATAACATGATTAAACAGCTCAGAATCTAAAATGTTCCCCATTTTCTATTTAACTTTTCATACTTTAAGAAGACCAACATAAAAACCTGTTTCAATAGCCAATAATTTTCTCAATCTAAAAAGCAAGTAACTTTGAAAGCTGGCAGGTTTTGCTGTGAAAATTCTCAATGTCTACCAAAGGACAAAGTTCACAATTATCTATACCGATAGCCTTAGGTGGGCCCACATCTTGGACAGGGAAAAACTGGTAGCACAAGCATTACTAGTGCTATACTTTAATAAGGCCTGGAACAAGTCCTTTAAACTACATGTCTAGTATCCAACGTTCCTGGAATAAGCTGCTGCTGTTACTGAGCTACAGCATGTCTATATCCCACGGAGTGACCAATTCCCTGCCAATATTCCAGTTCAGTACTGTGAACGAATTAACACCCAACTACATTCCTGCCAGCCCCACACTCTTAGACGACCCCAAGAGAGGGGTGGTGGTATGGGCAACAACGTTATAAACCCTGTGCCTCTCCACAGTGACGGACTAAATATCTGGAACTAGGAAGCTGTTACACGCCTGACTCCCTTCCCCATTCTCTTCATCATCGGCCTGCGTTACTCAGACCTCGACACCCCCCTCTGTTTGAAACCGTTTGAGTTACAGCAAACTAATGAAGCTGGAAGATAATTTTACGACCATGAAGTGCATCCTTCACATTCTATAGTTGAAGGAAAAGACGCAGAAGCTGAGCCATCTGTCCACATTAATGTTAGACAAAGAGAACTTTCATTCTTAGGTACTGAAGGTAGACGCTGAGATGTTGAGTTCTCACAGGAAAAAAATCTGCCTAATAGTTCTCCACTATTTGCTTTTTTGATTGAGAAATACAGTAGCTGTTCAAACCAGTTTTTATATTGGTTCTCTTAAAATATGAGAGGTTAAACAGTAAGTATCCCATTTTTCTGATTCTAACATCCCAGCATCTACATAAAGGGTATTTGCACAATCCCACACCTACTTATATTCCAGACATAACACTTTACCTGTGAGGGAAACAGAGACGGGTCAACTGCGCCCCGTGAACTCTGCCCAGTAGTAACACATTCCTTCAACAGCTGCTTCAAAGTGTGCTTCATTTCCAAGGCCAAATCATTCAACCAACCCTGAAAATGAAATCAGACAATAACCTGCCCTAGTCATGAAACAATTACGCAATCTACTGACTGACGTTGTTTATACTGATTGACTCTAACAATCCCAAAATGCGTAATATAGCATTTAATTTTTCAGTGTATTAATACATGGTTCAAATAACCCGAAAAAAATTTTTCACCTTTTGGGATCACGGCGAGTGTGCAAGTTCACACTGGTGGGTAGCTATATCCAAACTAGTACGTCTATAAAGACCAATATAATAAAACATTTAAAAAGCGGCCCATTCTTCTCATCATTACAACAAATAAGCTGGACAGGTAAGCCAATAATTCAGTCACAACGACTGCGCAGTCTCCTGGCTCAAGCTATCCCAGTGACGGAGATGCAGAGAGGCGCATTCGCAGGAGGAGACTGCTGCGTGCGAACCAACTGACGGCACAGGCGGCACAGGGGTGGCAGGGTGTAGGCCGCCTTGTTAGACAAAACTTTACCTCAAAGTCAGAACAATACATTTTTCTACTTAATGATAAAATTTGATTGCAGTTAAATGAATAATGATTGATAAAAACAAAGACTACGTACAGCTACTTTTTTTGGGGGGGGAGGGTTTCCGGTACCGAGAATCGAACTCATGACGTTGCGCTTGCCAGGCAGGCGCTGTGCCGCTGAGCTAAATCCCCAGCCCCTCGTACCGCTACTTTAAAAGAATAGTTGGAAATGAAATAGAAATGCAAAAACTATAATGTTAGTTCTTATCATCTACTTCAGTTCTAGCTTTATTTTTAATCTATACAGCACATACCATGAACCTCTACCCGTGTTAAAGCCACTGAAGCTAGAATAAGAATCTGTCTTTCAGGCAACAAAGATACCTGCTCTGCTAACCACAAGAGCTTCCAGAGCATCAGCTTTGCCTTTGCTGGCATAATAAATGCTCTAGCCCAGTCACTATAACTTAAACTTCTCCTCTATGCACTGTGCCAATAAATTAAGGTATGGACACAACAAAATTCTTAAACATGAGAGCTCATTAGGAAAACTATAATGTTTTTAATTAAGTGATTTACACATTTAATATCCAATAAAATGTTGAGACCTAAGCAAGAACAGCTATTTTGCTAGCCTGTACAGATATGCACATCCTCAGGCATGGCCCCAGCTTCCATTTAGAAGATAATTTTGGAACCCGAAAATTTCAGTGTGATATAAATTATTGTTGACTAGATTAAGGAACATGTCTACAACAGGCATTTGATAAGTTTACTTCCAGTCTTGGACAACTAAGCAATACTTGTTCTAAAAATGTAATGTCCTGATACTAAAAAAAAAAACTATAAATGTAATAGTTTCCACTTTACTTGTTCACCTAAATAATCTCATATAATTCAATATTTTAAAGAATAAGGAGAACGAGGCATTATTTAGTACTTATATAAATTACTAAAGTACTTATGTTCCAAGGAATACATAGTGTACCTGAAATCAATGATCTCATTATTTTTCAACAGAAGATTTTTGCAACAGATATTAACATTTCCCTTTCACTGATAAGAAAACTGAGACACTAAGTCACAAAGCTAGTAATTTGTGAAGCCAAGCTTACTATCTAATACTTTTTTGACTCTAAAATCAAAGTTATTTTCATAATTACATGCTATCTTTCAAAGATCCATGTTTTTTAATATCAAAATACTGAGTCTAACAAAACAAACCATTCTTGCAGACGTGTGTTTCCTAAAAGAATTAAGCTACTCTATCCTACAAACTGACTAAATTATTTTTGATACAAATTTCATGTGTTAGTTCTTTTTATTTTCATACTTGAAAAAGAATTGCATACCTCTACATTATTTGATAGAAGAACTTTATTTTTTAAAGGTACAACTTCTCCCTCTAAAGATTTCATTGCAGTTATGTGTTTTGCCTCCTCATCAAAGCACACACTGTTAATACCTGTTAGAGGAGAGCAATGACTTAATTATAAAAGGATAAACAATTGCAGAGATGGTGAACGCCATGCTGAGCAAAGAAAAGCAAAACACAGATCAGTGCAGAAAACCACATAATGGTGAATTCACTTATATGTTCTAGAAATAAGAGAAACTAATACAAAGTGGAAAAAACCAGACCAGGGACAAAGTAAAGCGCGAGGAACGACAGTAAGAGGGCACAAGGGAGCTGCAGGCTGACGGAAATGCTTTCGATCTCAGCCTGAGCAGCGGTGACAGAGGCGTACATATTTGTCAAAACTCATCAAATTACGCACTGAAAGTATAAACAGTGTATTGTATACAAAGTATACATCAAAAATGTACTTTAGGGTACTAAAATCTTTTTGTAGGTGAGTTACAAAAGCAATGATTATAAACAGCACTTAGATATGAAACCAAAGGAAACAGAGTAAATAAAACTTTCCTCAAATTCACACGTTACTTTCAATATAAAATAAGTGAACATGTGATCGCATTTTGATCTTCAAAAAGAAATTATTTACAATACAAAGAAGGAAATTAAACTTCAGAGAATTACATTAACTATTAGAGAAAGAGCTTGAATACCACGTCTCTGATTCCAATAGCTGTATTACCTTCTATGGCTCATAGAACAGATATTGTATAGCTATAAACATCCTAACCCTGCAGATACACAGAGCTGGCAATATTTGTGTAAAGGACCAGACAGCAAATACTTTAAGATTTTATGGGCCACAGGGTTTCTATGTCAAATATTCAGCTCTGAAATCATAACACAAAAGCATCTGTGGATAACACGTAAAACAAAAGAGCGTGCCTATGATCCTATAAAGTTTAGCTAAACTCCATTTAAAAAACAACAGGCAGTAAGACTGATTTAGCCCATGGACCATAGTTGCTGATTCTTGATTGCAAATGAAGACAAGAATTTTTTTTTAATTTTTCCTGGTACTGGGGATTGAACCTCGGGCCTTAGCACGGGGCTACAGCCCCAGCCTTCTTTCCTTTCTTCTCTTTCTCTTTCTTTCAAGGCAAGGTTTCATTAATACACTAAGTTGCCAAGCTGGGCTTAAACTTAATGATCCTCCTGCCCCAGCCTAGAATTCTTTATTTCTTAAAGTAAATTTGAAAAATACAGCTCTTTTCCAAAGAAATGAAATACTGTGAGAAAATACTCATCATTACTGAATATTTCTACTTGGCTGTCTTTCATTACTGAGACTTTAAACTGAATAATGAAAAGGCATGTTCCCCTTCACTTTCAGGCCTTTACACAGCCTGTCCTCTCTGCCTGACGACCCTTCTTCTAAGGCCTATATATTCACCAGATCTTATCTTAAGTGTTATATTCTCTGTGATGTTGTACAACTGTACTAAATCCCATCACAGAGACAGCTACAACACATATGTAAATCCCATGTAACCATATGTAATTATATGTAATCAAATGTAAATAATATGTAAATCAAACTATCACAATGTGTTTATTATAGTTGTCAATATACTATCTTGACTCCAGTATCAAACACTTTTATGAGTGTATTAACTATATCTCACCCAAATGCCTAGCAGATAGATGAAACAAAGTAAATATCTACTGAATAAATACTGAATCCTTCAATGCAATTCCCATT
>NW_004955412.1:6266232-6307140 GCF_000276665.1 Chinchilla lanigera | reverse complement strand
AAAAAAAAATTTTTTAAAGCTTTATTTTTAATTAAGATATTAAATACTTGACAATTTATTACATATAGATTGCTTTAAAAAAAAACATGCCTCCAAAAATTCATTTAATGATTTCTGACATCTCTGAAGCTGATCAAGTATCGTTAGTAGAGCATTTCTGATTCCTGCATGAGTAGTTAATGTTGTGACTCTATTATCTTTCTTGATGTCAGCCATTATTGATCTACAAAAGAACAATTATTTTCACATGTATTAACAGTTTTGCAGCTGAAAGAGATTAAGATATCTAAGTTTTTCATCTGCTTCAAATAAATTGAGGAAACACGATTATTAACACTTAATAAATTATGCTAAAAATTAATGTCGCAGTATGATTCTTCTCTTTTCACATTATAATTTCTCATGTATCATTTGTTCATCAAACATATTAAGTCCTAACTCAAAGAATGATCTGATGACAGAGAAAGAAATTTAATAGTTTTTTACATATTTAAATAAAGCTAGGCATGGTACAGCACCCCTACAATCCCAGCTGCTGAGGAGATTGAGGCAGGAGGATTGCACACTCAAGGCCAGCCTGCGAAATTTAGCAACATGCTGTCTCAAAATAAGATTATTAAAACAGCAGAGATATAGTTCAGTGGCTGAGCACTTGCCTGCACATGCAACACTCTGGGTTCAATCCTCAGTACCACTCACACATATACACATGAGAGAGAGCGAGGGAGAGAGAGAGAGAGAGAGAGGGAGATGGACGCATGATATTAAGAAGGTAAAGTACAAAGTTTCGTTAAGGTGGATAATAAAACATAACTTATGACTTCTTTAAATGACTGGAATGAAAAAAAAGGAGAGAGAGCTTTGCAGAAGGTCCAAAGAAAAGAGACTACGTACAGAGATGAACAAGCACTTCACAATCTGAATAAGATGCTGCCATATGTGTCAAGGTTTTATGTAGTTGTACTAACCTAAAATCTTCATCAACTCTGTTGAAACGTGTCTGTTCTTTTGGCAATGCTCCACGGCCAAAAATGGGCTCCAAATATACCCACTTTCTCTGAATATGATTTAAATTTTGCAAGTACTCATCCAGCTCTGCAAGTTTTCTTTCCCAAATTGACACTTTATCTTCAAATCCTTTATAATATGGAGAATCCTTTAAGGACTGAAGAAGGCATCTATTATCTCCAACCTGGTTTACTATATCTTTCCAGTCTTTAATCAGCTTGATAGTTCGACTCTGGCTGTCTTCATAGTCAGTCAGCGTGAACACTGCTCCAACTCCCCAAAGATCGAGTTCACGTAAAGCTTCTCTGATTGTAACCTCCCCCTGTGCACGACTATTTAAATCCTGTGTAACACAGAATATCCACACTTACTATTTCAAACTAACTGTCATGTAAATTATTAAAATGTACTTTACAAGAATATACTTTTGTATGGATTTTTACCATAAGGCAAAAAAATGAAGTGAATATATTTTACATGTAATCCAAAAACAACTGGCTATCATATCAAGATATATCAGGTATTAAGTATTCACATTCATATGAACACACAAATCTCTCCTTTATGCTTTTTACGTCTATAAAAGAAAAACAGAAAATTCGAGAGAAAACTAGTCTGGCTTATTTCAAGTCTTGGAGATCAAAAGTCTAATATTTGGGAGAATGCAACTACAGAAATGTTATTGTAATCTTACTGTAGATTCTGATTTATCTGAAAGGATTAACAGTAAACCTTTACACCTTCTCATGATTATCAAACATGTTCCAGGATTACTGACAAACACATAGGTTTACCTTTGGATAGAAAATAAAACAACATGGCATCATGAGTCACATTTTTATAATAAATGGCCAGAATACAACAGTGTTTGCCACTTACAAAAGTATTGTGACAACTTTCACAATTACCTATGGCCTTTGCTAAATCTGATTAATAAACAAGGTATTCGCTTAGATTTTTGTATCCTTTACCTTCAATTTGTAACATACCATATGATTTAAATGCACTATGTAAAATGATTTCTAGCTTTTTACTGTAGCTGACATCCTTCTTAAAGGAAAAATTTTATTGCATATTTTTCCCTCACAAAGAATGGTTTCAGTATATTATTGTTCCCATAAGCCCGCTAACAGTACTAGATTGATTTAGATGCATCACTCATGAAAGAATGGAATAATACATTATTACAATTTTAAGAGAAGAAAAAGTCTGACTTTTATTTAAACAACAGAATACGAAGCAAAACTGTATCAACAAAGGTCAGCATTAAGGGATATTTATAAAAATATTCTCACTTTAAGGTCTGAAGCTTTGATTACAATTGCATCTGCTACTTTGAGCAAATCACCAAACAGTAGTTTCTCCAGACTCGTCCCTCTAGGAAGTCCCAGCAGACGGAAAAGGTCAAGCCAGTGATCCGGAGAAAGATGCTCCCCTCTCACGTATTTCAAGATAGGAATTACAATCTGTGTAAAAGAAAAAGAAAAGGTGTATATTCACATACGTAAACCACACATTATAATCTCATGGTTATTAGCACTCAAAATTTTTCTCTATTATCTTATTTAACAATTGTGAAATCACATTTTTAAACAGAATTATAGGAAAGTTTTTATTAAACATTGCTATAAATATATACAAATTTTCCCTTGCACTTTTATATATTTTAAAACGTGAAAGAATATTTCTATTTTAGGATACAACCCATGCTGCACTAGGATCTATAAATACTCTATAATATTATCCATTAATTTCTTAGTTATAATTTTTCAACTGACAGCAAAAATATCTGTAATTTCTAGACTTACTTTATATTTCTGATGTTTTATATAACGAAATAATTTTTTTGGTTCTTTGGGTTTGTTTGTTTCTGAGACAGGGTCTCGTTATGTAGTTCAGCCTGGCCTTGAACTCACTATATGGCCCAGGCTGGCTTCGAACTCGCAGTGCTCTTCCTGCCTCCACCACCCAAGCGCTGAGGTTAAGGCAGGCACCACTACACCTGGCTTATAATAATTTAACCAAAAACATATAAATTAAAATTACGCTTCAGTTACCAAATGAGAAAAAGGTTAATGAAAGCTTCAAATACATTTTAACTAACAGAATAAACTAAAACGATCTTACTTTATATTTGTCAACTTCTGCTTGTAATTTCACTGTCATAACTGAATGTTCTTCAACCTTCCTTAATTTTTCATGCCAATTCATCAAAAATTCCTCAAATAGATAAGTCTTTGTCCTATAAAATAACAAAAAAACACCCTGAAGTTCACATACACAGAAAATATCAAATTATAAGGAACTATGTATTAATATTGTTTCTGAATCAAACCGAAAGGTAATCCAATCTTCGTTGGCCATTTCCTGAAATCCTTGTTGAAACTCTTCATAAAGCGCCCAAATTTGTGCACAGCTCTCAATGTCTTTAGAGATGGTACTTGCTAGAGAGAAGTTAGGCTCCTCTAGTCCGAAATGATGACAATCGTCACTGCCAAAACAAATATTAAAATATTTATAGTTGTAAAAAGAACAACTGTTAAATATCAAGTCATTTGAACAAACTTTGACTATATATTTGCATGGCTATAAGCATTCGTGTATGCATATAACTAGTGAAAGTACAGTAGAAGATGAAATAATTTACAAGAGAATTTTATGACTTAAATAATGGACATTTTTTCAAAAGGAGCAAACATGGAGTTGGTAATGCATACATGGATATTTCTGTGTAAATCATATATATATGAATGTTCATGATTTTAATAAATCTATAAATTGATATAAGAATAGTCTCAGTCAAATATAAGATGTTTTTCAATTAATCATGATAATGCCACTTAATAAGGACAGTACTAAAATCTCTACTCATCTATGAATTATTTTACTGATACATTCACCTAATTAGATCAAACCTAAAATACTTCTCAAATCTAGTATCTTATATACTTTTTTTTTTTTTTTTTGGTACCGGGGATTGAACTCAGGACCTTATGTTTGCCAAGCAGGCGCTTACGCCACTGAGCTAAATCCCTGGTCCCTAGTATCTTATATTATTATAAGATAAATAACAACCTCCCTTTTTTCCCTGGAGGACTTATTACTTATTTTTCTACATTCATTTTTCTCAAAGAGGCATTAAAAATATTTTCCCCAAATGTTTTATATATTCCATTTTAAACAGAATGAGATCATGAAACATATCCCAACTTCTGAACATAACTTATATATAAATTTAATTTTTATCTTATTTTAAAGTCTTCCTTGAAATTTGCTCTAATATTCCAACAACTCATAAGAAAGTACTAATGTGGACATATACATGTATTATTTGTATTTCAAAACTACTAAAGTTTATGAAGGGAGGTATTAAGACAGTAGATATAAGAAAATTACTAGCTTAATATAAACAAAATTTATTTTTCTAATGAACATGAACAATTTTAAAGAAAAAAACATACACTAGCTTTTTCCTTATGACTTCAAGGTCATCAAACTCAATTTTCTTCTCTTTTATTAACTTTGCATTTTTTTCAAGAGAATTATGTTGGCTGGTTTCAATGACATCATCACCAGGTTTCAGTTGGTCCCAACGAGCTTTAAATTTTTCCAGTTCCTGATAATACATCTGAAGACGTGATTTCACATTTCCTTTCATCACTTCAATCTACAAGCCAAAAAGTTCAAATAATTTAATGCACAGTAAAGTTGCACTTAACTTTTGCATTTTCATTTCTAATGTTTTCTGTTTAAAAGTGAAAAAAATTAACATGAACTTTCCAAAGGTTTACATCTTCATTACTGATTTAACCACATAAGGTTAAATTCATACTCAACTATCAACATTAAACAATGAATTCTCGTGATTAACAGCACCCGAGACAATTATCAACGAAAGTGATATAGTTTTTAAAAAGTGATAGAAGACTGATGGCTGTTTTATCTGAGTATACAGCCGCTTAATTAAGGAAAGCATTTCCGAGTCCTCCACGCAGCCGACAGTTATAGACTAACTTCCGGTAAACAGGGTACGAGTGCAGCATATGTGTACAGTCTCCGGGCTGCATCTTAAAAGACAGACGGTTCCCCCTTCTCTTTCCCTCTTCCCCTCCACTGCTAGGTAGGAAGCGAATGTGGTGGTGACCCATCTGGGACAGTACCCTAGAGAGGCTGAGAAATTAAACTGAAGAAATCTAGGCCTCAGACAAGGTTATGGAGCAAAGGTATTATTTCACCTTGCAATCTAACTTGAGAAAGAAACTTGAGCTTTAAGTTTTAGAGTGTCCACTGGAATAGTCAAACTGACAGCTTAATAAATGTAGTAATAAAAAAAGAACATGAGTTTCAGAAATCACCTTCAGACCTATATAGTAAACAAATTAATTCATAATACTTTATGAAAATAAATTATATTTTAAAGTGACTATTTTCTTCTTTGGGTATGGTAGAAAATAAAGACAAACCACGTGAGGTATCATTTTAATAAAATAATTAAAAGTTTCATACCTGGTCTTTAATCATAAGTTGATGACTTTCCATCATTAACTCAAATTTATCCCATTTGGCTTTCAGATTACTAATTGTTTCTAACCCTCCACCTGCCACAGTTCGTAAAAGTTTGTTTTTATCTTCAGCTTCTTGAAATAACGGCAAAATCTAAAAGTTAAAAGAGTGTGACAAATTATTTTCTCTAGTCTTTTAAGATTTCATTTATTTTAATTTTTGCTTCATAACTTGCTTCTCCAAACTCACGATTTTTGCTTTTAAGTAATTTGCTAAAATCCTAGATATAAAATTTCTAATGCTTACTTATACAGAAGGTCAACTAAGACAATCTAACATCAGAAGTTAACAAGGGTAATAACAATAGTAATAAGAGTTTGAGCAAAACCATGACTCCATAAAGACAGTAACTATAGCTGTTCAAAGTAAAATCCTCATTATAAATGTTCCATTCATCAGAAAGTGCTAAAGAATGTCTTAAGAGAGTAAGATTAGTGATTATAAGAGCACAAGTTAAAAAAAAATACCCCACTTTGTAGAGAAGACAATGTCACAAAAAAGCACTCACGAAAGGGACAGCTGAACAAGTGAAATCAAGCTCCTGTCCTCGGACTTTCTAACTGAAATGTACTGAGCTGCGCATTGTAAGCAGTTTGTTAAACAATCTGAATGAAGCTCAGTATGCACTAAATTACCTGAGTTACTTCTAAGTTTTTTAAAGCACTGTAAAACACTGTCCTGTAATTAATACCTGTACTTTTATCGCTCAAAGCAATAATATCCATTGAAAGCCTTTTAAATACCACTGTGGGTATATGACAAAACGGACAACAGAAGAAATTCAAATATGTATCTCAATGATCCCTGGGCAGAATCATTTCCATCTAAGAAACAGAGAAAAGCCAACGGTCCAAGAAGCCTTCCGGTACTAGGAGAATTATACAAGAACAATGAAGTAAGATTTGAATTCCTTTCACGAGATCAGAATTTAACAAGGGTAATGATAATAGTAATGTGAGCTTGAGTGAAACTGTGAATCCATAAAGACAGTAACTAGGTTAGCCTGTCAAGACATTACAACAGCTTCCTGACCTACCCGTTTCTAGTACTACAGAGAGACATACCAAAGCAGAATTCTATGACATTTTGCTGCATCTGGCTACATAAAACACAACAATGTGTCCTCACTGCCCACAAAATACAGCATATGATCCTTAATGTGGCTCACGGGACCGAGCTTGAACTAATTCTCACGCTACTTCCTACCTAGTACATCACCTGCTTGCTGTTTCCAGCAAACATTATCTCTAGTTCTCATCTTAGCTGTTGTGATGTTACAATCTTTCCTCCCCCTTCATTCTCAGTCTTCTTTGCTTCCTCTTCCTATGCCTGAACTCTGCTTTTCACACAATTCAATCTTTGTCCTACACCTGCTACTGTTTGTTAAATACTGGATGATCTCAGCCAGCACTGTTATCAGGGATAGAAAGACGACTTCCGAAGTTATCTCTCTAGATCTCACATTTACTCCAAATTCAACTTCTCCCAGTCATCTCAGCATCCACTACATCCCAACTCTAATCTGTCCTCCAGCCCTCTTCATCTCAGGTAAAGGCATAAATTCCTCCTGCCCAGCTAGTGAAACCAAAATCCTAGGAAACACTTTGATTTCTCTTTCTCTAACCCTCTCGACCTAATGTATCAGAAGACCTTCTTAGTTCTAACTATAAAATATGTCATCAACCTCTCCAGTTCTATCCCCACTGCTACTACAGGGTACAAGTTTTCATCAGCTTTCATCTGCCATATTACAATATCCAACTAATTGATTCAAAATATAAAGTGATCTCACCACATAAAATTAGAACATAAATTAAAAATAATAATAAGAGATAATACAACTATCCAACTAACTGACTTCCCTGCTATAGTCCCTGAAATCTCTTCTTCACAGAGCGGCCAGAGTCATCACTTCAGAGTGGAAGCTAACTATGTCCCTCCTCTCCTGGACATGATGGAAAGACGTCTATTACACTTAGGAAAAAACCAAAGTCATCAATGTCTAAAAGTCCCTTCAGAATCAGGCCCTTGCCTACCTTTCCAATTTTACCTAATACTATTTTGTTCGTTGAATACTATGCTTTCTTCATAACAAACTTTCATGGTAATATTAGAGCTTAACTAACTGCTTCTTGGCATAACAAACCCCTCCTCTACCTTGTGATCTTTACAGACTGAGGGTGCTGATCAGTGATTTTAAGTTGCTCTTAAAATATTTCCCATGATAAACACACCCTGAAGAACATCCTGTCCTCTAATTTAGCACAGAAGTTCTTTAGTTCTCTTACCACCCCTCCTCTTAACACACAGACAGATACACACACACACACACACACACACACACACAAGCATATTCCATGAGAATAAAGCATGTTCACAGATGTATATCCAACTCCTAGCACAATGCCTGAAATATAGCTGATGATCTATAAATAGCAGCTAAAGGAATAAATAAATGAATACCTCTGTGCATCTAACTGCCATAACACAAAATTATTCCTTCAATTAATTTCTTCTACCAGAAAAGTACATTATTGTATTCACCTTCAAATCTTCTTTTGTACCTTTAAGCCTATCATGTAAAAGTTTGTCATTCCTTCCACCAGGAGGTATATTTTTTCACTGTTAAATTGTCTTTATAACTTTAACTGCATCGCATAGTGAAGACACATAAAAATTTATGTACTGATTTGAATGATTACTCCTTCTTGTTCTAAGAATAATTAAAGTCATCTATAATATATTTTATAAAGTTTTGGCTTGTGCTTCTCACTTCAGCAGCACACATACTAAAAAAATTTTTAGCTTGCTTATTCTAGGTGACAGCCTGAGGGCTACTGTTTTTTAATAAGCTTTTAGCATTCTTTCACCTTCGTCTTTAATTATGAACTTTTTCATTATGCATATGTATACTCAATGCAGCTCTAACTTCATAATTTAGCATCATACAATTAGAATTTTGAAGGTAACAGCATTATTTGTTTGCTCATATTCTGATATATCATAAAATAGACTTCAAAGAACAATACAAAGCATTAACATTAGTGTTTTATTAAACCATCACTGA
This sequence comes from Chinchilla lanigera, assembly GCF_000276665.1. Classification (NCBI taxonomy): domain Eukaryota; kingdom Metazoa; phylum Chordata; class Mammalia; order Rodentia; family Chinchillidae; genus Chinchilla; species Chinchilla lanigera. The sequence continues at coordinate 6,298,502 of NW_004955412.1, read as the reverse complement.
ATCGAGAGGCCAGCCAGAGCTAATGAGTTGGACCAGATTAAACAGACCTCCTTTTGGGTTGAGATTATATTACATAATCACATAGAATTCCCTAATTCAAATATCTCCAGTTCAATAAAAATAATAACCACCTCACTTTATGACTCTCACCTCTGGCTTCCATTCTTGCAGCTTAGCATACTGTAAATTTGCATCACCTATTTCTTCCACAGACTGGGGTATAACTGTTAAGACTTCCATAGCCTCAGTAACAAATGTATCAATTTCATGTAAATGAGCTGAATAGTAACGGGGAATAAGAAACATTATTATTATTATCCAAAAACATTTATTCACATAATTTCTAAGTGAAAAAGTATTAGAAATAATCCCTACATAAAATACATTAAATCCTAGAATATAATTCACTCTCATACAACAAAATTTCAAAATATTGAATAGTGAAAAATTTCTTTCCATGAAAGTTTACTAGTTTCCCATTGTGCTTAGAAGTTCTCAGAAAAAAGTAAAATATAATCATTCTTAGTAAGCTTTACTAAAAATTAAGTTTTTTCGATTTTCTTAATATGTTAAAATATTTAATTGTGTCATTTAAAGAGATGTGAAATGGATTATGCCAGAATTACCTACATTTCTCAGTAACATACAATAAAATGAAACAAGTTCAAACTCCAAATACAGATGTCTCCAGATTTTATATCTCATAAGAATGGATGAGAGCTTTCTTACTTTTAAAAATTATCATTTTGAGCAAATTTTATTTCATAATACTGTCTAGCTCAGTTTCAATTTTTAATCATCATTGAAATTCATATTTTATAACGACCAAAGTACATGCCTCTACATAAAAAATGAAGTAAAAATTAAAATGAAGGTCTCTTTACCTTGGATAGACTTCTTCAAAGAAAGAACAAGGATATCAAATAACTTCTGTATGAGATCATCAATCACAGTCTTCACAGGGTTGCAATTAATGTTTAAACAATCCACCATGACAGTACTAAAAAATGTCAATGACATATTTAACATGAAAAACTCTCATTATATTGTAAAGACTTTGTATAAAATCAAAATTTATATAGAAAGTATTACTGTGATATTTATTTATTTATTTATTAAGACAGGGTCTTATTCTGTAGTGCAGGCTGCCTTGAATTCACTTATATAGCCCAGGCTGACCTTAAACTTACAGCAATCCTCCTGCCTCAACCTCCTGAGTGCTGGGATTACAGGTGTGCACCACTATTCCCAGCTTACTGCGATCTTTAAACACATCCAGATTTTGCATTTAATTTAGCAAAAGTGCCTTACACATACTATTTCAAAGGTTTTTTTTGTTGAACAATGTAAATATAACAATAACTTTTTATCATCCCCACATATATCAATTTTTACAAAAGCCTATTATAAATTATTAAAGAATTGGCGGAATATATTAAAATATTTATACATTTTGTCATAGCATAGAATATACTTATTTAAGTAGTTATAAGATAAATTCAGTATTCTGCAGCCAAAACACAAATATTTGAGTAAATGAATGAACGAAGGCAACGTTACCTTTTATAGCTGACACATGCGCTATTACACAAGGCTTTTCATGTAAAGTACTACTAATAGTGGCTCCAGTGTAAAAATGTCAAATAGCAAGGGAGATAAATTCTCAAGTAGCTAGGCTATGCAACACCCTTCAGAGGCTTTGGTCTACATACAGAGCAATACACAGATGCAGCACTTCATTGTATGCCTCGCAGGGCATTCGGAAAGGAAGCAGAGTAGTACAAAAGCAGAGTTAAACAGCACTAGCATTATATTCTCTGGTATGTTCTCACCAGTAGCTTCTGACCATAACCAGACTGCACTAATGCACAGCAAATAATAGCTTCTCATACCAGGGCTTAATAGAAGCGTCATCCTCCAATTTGTTCTACCCAACTAAATCTCAGCCAGCACCTCTAGAAAGGAAATGTCTTTCATCCCTATCCAGACGATGCTCAAATGTCACAGCTGAGATCTACAGAAGTGAAGAATTTCATTTCAATACAATTAAGTGGAGAATACCCTTACTATCCATGTCAAAAACTACTGAAGTATGGTTCAGCAGTGTTACATTAACCACCAATACCTCGGAAGTCGTTCTACTTCTTTCCCCTTTATTTTCAATGCTTTAAAATTTTTCTCCCAATCGTGCACAGTAAAAAGATGCTTTTCCACCAGAGCTTCCATGTCAACTTGCCCAATCATAATCCATTCCTATTTAAAGAATGAAAAACATATTATTAGAGAAACAGAACTAATAAATTGCTATCAAAAAGTTTAGAGTCCAACTATTTGGACCAAAAAAGAAGAGGAAAATGTACAGTAGTGAGGTGAATGTTGATTTAAATAAGTAAATGTACTCATTACTGCATAGCCTAAAAAAGTCAGGAAAAAAAGGATTTAGTATGAAAATATAGTAATCATAAACTTTAAAAAGAGAATAAAACTCTTTCTTTAGATTATCTTGTTAAAGTAGATGTACATAAAATACTGAGATAGAATCACTTCTCCAATGCCAAACTCACTGTGACAAGCTACAGATCTGAAAGTATCCAGATTTACCCAGTGGAGTCTAGAAATCTAAAATGTACAAGCACTGCGGTGTCAGTTAAGGAAATGAACACATTTTCAGTCATATGTCTCAGGATCAGTACAAATGAGCAGTGAAATTAGGCTGTCTGTAGTATTTGGAATTACTTGCATGATGCGCTTAAAGCAGTACGGAACAGCCACGCTCCACTCAGTGACACCACATATACAGTGCTAGCTCTACCACACAGCCAGGTGCACAGCCAGCTTCCCATCTCAGTGTGCGTGAGCACACTCTACGACACTGGGGGCGAACCTATGGCACGTGCCACAGTGGCCTGTTTGTTATCCCTGAGAGCTCTAAAAGGTTCGCCATCACTGCTCTATGACATGCACACACATAACATTTTTCAGATTATAACCAACTCATTAAGCAACATGAGAATGTCTACATATCACCCTGAATTCATTAAAATTTGAGCACTTCCCCTCAAAATACATTTTCTTCAGGAGAATTAAAGCTGACAACAGTGGCCAGGCATGGGGGAGCACATTTGTAGTCCCAGCACTTAAGAAGCTGATGCGGAAGGATTGCCACAAATTTGAGGCCAGCCTGGGCTACATAGTGAGTTTAAGGCCAGCTTGAACTACATAGTGAGACCTGGTCTCAAAAACAGAAAGAAAAATGACAATAGTCATAGCACATTCTAAGTTGACACAATAAGAAAACAACTTTTAGTCTCTTTCACGAAATAATCAAAGACAAAAACTTTTTTTCATCTGCAGCATAAATTTCATTATGTAAGAATCCACAAATTGGGCTTTCTGGTCTACCAAGTTTTAATCATATGCCAAATAAAATAAACTATTAATGTGACATTTGATGTTGATTTAATCAGTTGAAATTTTATGAAAGAAAGGAAATCATACTCTGTACCTTATGTTGATGTAAAACAGCTGACAGTCTTCTAAACAAGTCTTCTGCTTTGCTGTAAATAGTCAGAAATCCACTTGCGTTTCTATCAATCATAACAGAAAAAATAGACTCATCGCCTGCCTCACCTACTCCTCTAAACTGATTTGGAATGCTGATAAATCTCTTCATTTCTCTATAATATTTAGCCCGAATTTCTTCAAAAGGGGGTCGGAATTGTAACCGTCCCTGTCTGAAAATAAAATATGAATTTAATTTTATTTAGAAATTTATATAGTTTAATTGCATACTTAATTTAAAATATACATTATTTTAAAATTATGAATTGAAAATTAAACTGGGATATTAAAACACCTTACTTGTAAGTTAAGTCAATATTTATTTCCGGCAGATTCTCATTAAGCGCCTCTAAGCCCATCTGATACTGATGCTCCAGAGCTTTGTACAGCTGATGGTTCCAGTGCTGCTTCCATGCACGCATATCGCTTGCTTGGAATCCCTAATGTGTTACATTCACATATTTTTTATTTAAAAATTAGGTGGTAAAATCAATTTTTCATTTAACAATTTCATATCATATAAAGTATAAGTAAAAAAACTCATTTTAAATATTCTGAAACATGCAACTCTTTGTCACTTTCAGTAAATTTATAGAGTCAAATAGAAAAAGATCTAATCAGCAATACTTACAAATAGTGCATAAAGCAATAATATTAGAAAATTAAACTAGTATTAAATGGATTTTGTATTTGGACTTTATAATGCAGTAAAACAAAGCATGGTTTGTTTTATAAATTTTATACTCATTTTTCAAAAATTCCCACGAGGTATGGCATTCACATTCCACTAAGATCCCATTACCACCTACACATGGTAGGCTTCGTGTTACTACTTCTATGTACACCCTGTTCTATGTCAAAATGTGAATAAAACTAAAATTTTACTGCCCTTCCAAAAATAGGGAAAAGTTCTGACAGTTATTTTTGTTTTGTTTTGTTTTGTTTTTCTCCGATACCTGGAACCGAACTCACGACCTTGCGCTTGCCAGGCAGGTGCTTTTGCCGCTGAGCTAAATCCCCAGCCCCCTCTGACAGTTATTTTTATCGCTAGTCTTCCACTCCACTTCCTAAATGATTCACTGGATATTTTAAACATAAGAACTTTAAAATATTAGAATGCTGCGATGATTTAAAATGTGCCCCAAAGTCTCATGCTCTGGTAAGTGGGCCTTCTGGGAGGAGACTGATCATGGCTGTGTGACGCTCATCACTGGCTCAGTCCCCTGACGGGTTCACAGCCGGCTGTGACACTGGGAGGAGACCCTGGCGGGAAGAAGCAGGTCACTGTGGGCGTGGCCTGGGAGGGTGTGCCGCATACGGCACATTCTTCTTCCTCCCTTGCCTCTGCTTCCCTCCAGCACGACTGGAGCCGTTTCTTTCCGCCATGCCCCGCTGACATGTCACCGTGTCTCAGAGCCAGCAGACTACAGGGTGGCATCTCTACAATCTGTGAGCCAAAGGACCCTTTCCGCCTAAGAACCGTGGATTTTGGGCATTGTGTCCCAGGGACAAGAAAGTATTTTCAGCGGCACAGATAGTTTACCTACTGTTTTGCTTCTATACACCTAGTATTTTTGTTTTTGTCTCAAAGTTCTAAAATACTAAAAAATACATATTCAACTATGATTCAACAGCTAACACATATTCAGCTGTGATTCTGTCACCACCCACTGCATAGCAGGCTCTATGCCACCACCGCATGGACACCATGTCTTATGTCAAAATGTGAGTAAAACTGAAATGTTAATGCCTTCTCCAGAAAAGGAAACAATTCTCACATAAAGTTACTTCTATTCCTAGTCTTCTTCCTCAACTTAACTTTGTGTTCTATACATGTCACAGTTAAAGAGAATTAACAAACAATAGATATTCAATACCAAGGCGGAAACACTACTAACTGTACAATGGGAAATTTAGCATTCTGTGAAGCAAACTTTTTTTATAAGTTTAATGTAAATTTATTGCCATGTTTTGGTCTTTATAATTTTGTCAAAAAATTCTAAAGTTACTAGGAATTTATTGGCAAAGATTTAAAGATAGACATATCTCCCATCAATTCATATATGCCTATTCTGAAAAGATTATATTCCAAAATACAGACAAAAAGTAAAATATACTCCACCTGTGCTTCCACACTTGCTAAACCAGTTCTCAATTCTTGTAATCCATCTTTCCAGCGTTGCTGCTGCCGAAGCAGATCAATATTCATAAGAATGACCACCTATTAAAAATTAGAACATAACAATCTTAGTGTATTGCTGGAAATACAGTAATTTTCATTAGAGAAAACTGACAGGTATCATTTTAACTAAGTGAACAAGTATAACTCAACCTGTAAGATATATCAAGACCTGCCGGATGTACCAAGTAGGCCAAAACATCACTTCTGGGGTATTTCTGCTGAAGTCCCATAAGAAAATATCATATAAGCCTAAATTGAAAGTCTACAAAACAATTGACCAGCACACTTTAGAAGTATCACGGTCATGAAAAACAAGAAAACACTGAAGAGCAAAAGACTACAGAGACTCAACTACCACATGCAAAGTAAGAAACTGGATTATATCCCAAAACAGAAAAAGGATTTTAGCGGAAAGAGTTGTCATATTAAAAAGCAGCCTCTTTCCTGGTTTGATACCTATGCTATGGTTTCGTAAGCTGCTGACATCAAGGGAGGTTGAATGAAGGGTAAATGTGATACTATTTTTGCACTTTAAGTTCCAAATTACTTTAAAGTAAGTTTTCTCTTAAATAATACCAGAACTACTTTTTAATAACCCCACTGATATCCTCCTTGATTTTATAAACAAAGTGTACCTTTTCACAAAAAGTAGTGTGCCATTTCCGCAGTTTTCTATTTTCAGTGGCAAGTCGTTCGGCAGCATTTTGGAGTTTTTGGATATAACCTTCCAGTTCTTTAGGATTATCCCAAGTAATCTGTGATTTTCCTCCGCTTCCTGCTTTTGAATTCTATGGTACAGTAAAAGACATGTAGTATTCGGACACAACTTTTTCCTAAAAGATTCCATTCTACATTATAATTCCCAATACAGACTACAATTTAAAAAAAGCACGTAATAATTTTCCATTTTATAATGCTAAGGTACTCTGGTAAAGGCTGAGTAGCTCTATTTCTTTCAGTTTCTCCCTCTTACTACTAAAACACCCTTGGCATAATGCAACAAGCACAGAAAGTCTAAAACGTATAATGAAAAGGTCAGACAGTCCAGAAACCTCCGGAATTAAGGAACAACATAGCTAGGTTTCCCACTGTCTACCATATATCCAGGACAGGATATTGGAGACGCCTCCAACATGGAACTGTTGAGAGGTACAGATCAAAAACACTCCAGAAAAGGCCTGCTGCCTCACCCAAAGGACTAGAAACGTATCAGCCTAACTATCAGAAACCTTTCTAGCAATCCCACCGTGTGACAGCCAGACTCCAGGGGAAAAGCTGCCTCTCTACAGTTTCGGCGGGACTAAGCAGAAGGCTGATCTTCCATCCTCCACTTGCACAAGCAGGCAGTGCTCCAATTTCCCCACCAAAGTGTGCTGGTAGAACTGAACAGAGAGAGCTTCCACCCCTCCTTCACAGCAACAGAGCAGGGTGAATCAGTCCTTTGCTCAACCTTCCTGGAACCGGTGAGGCCCACCCTTGAGCTGAGCTCACGCCCCTGTTTGAAGGCAGTGAGATAGAAGCTGATGCATCTCCTTTATAGGAAAGTATCTGAAGTGAAAAAAGCAGCACCAAAGTCCACTCGTCTGCAGTAAAGCAGTACAAACTGGTGTTCCACACTCATCAGGATGCTACTTGCATAATCCAGGGAAACACACACACACACACATCCACTCAGCCAGCATGCTATAGCTCAGCAGAATGACTGTTTCCTAAATTATGAGGATTAAATATTGTCCAGAATATCATGGCACAATGTCTAACATGATGAGGATGTATCTGAAAATCATCCATGACACTAAAAATTAGGAAATTCACAATTTGAATTGGATAAGGTAATCAACAGGGGCCAATATTAAAAGGAATCTAAAGTTGAAATTATCTAACAAAGATTTTAGGGCAGCCATTATAAAAACACCTTAATGAGCAATTACAATTTGTTTTGGGACTAATGAAAAACAAAAGAAATTTTCCAGAATAAGACAGAATATATAGTACTGAAAAATTTAGTAACAAATTGTTTAATTCCTAGATGGAGTCAACAGTAGAATGGATAAGTTAGGAAATCAGAATCAGAAATTATAAATCTCAGGATAACGCCATAGAATTTACCCAATATGAATAACACTGGGAACGTCAACCACAACAAAAAAGAACAGAATCTCTGGGTCTCTGAGAAAAAACAGCTAATACACAAGCTACTGACATCTTAAGAGTTGGAAACAGAAAAAAGCAATTGAAGTACACATTCCAAGAAACAGCAACTGAAAACATCCTAAATCTGGCAAAAGACATAAACTTACATATTTAAGACTCTGAGGAAGTGAATCCACCCCAAAAATACTTAAAGAACCCCGTGTCAAGCCACTTAATAATTAAACTCTGAAAACAAAAGACAAAACAATGTGAAATCTTGAAAGTAGCCAAAGACAAACAACGCATTGCTTGGAAAGATATACAAATTCAAATGATTTCTCAACTGAGACCATGGAGACCAGCAGAAGTGAAAAAACATTTATTCAGTGCTAAAAGAAAAGAACTGTCAAACATGAATTTGTATCTGGAAAAATATCCTTCAGGGGGAAATAAACTCATTTTCAAACAAAGAAAAACTAAGAGAATTTGTTACTAGCCTACCTACTTTTAAAGCATAGCTAGAGGGAATTCTCCACATTAGAAAGAAATGCTAACAAAAGAAGCTTGGAACTTCAAAAAGGCAAAAGAACATTGGGGTGAAGTGTGTGTATGGGTGTGTGCATGTGCGAGAGAGAGCTTAACATATACATATAATAAACTTGTTATGGTTTAAATCTAAAATGTCCCCAAATTCTCATGAGTTGGGAGGTGACCTGGACCACGAGTGCGCTATCCTCCGCAGAGGGTCAGTACATGGTGAGTACTGACTCGGCAGCTGAGTCTGCTGTTAGGAGGCAGGGCCTGTTGGCGGTAGCCGGGAGTGTGGCCTGGAAGGGTACACTGGAGGCCCCAGCTCCTCCCTTTCTTTCCGCTTTCTGGCCACCATAGGCTGAGCACCTTCTCCTCCACTGCGCCTCTCTGCCCCCGGGTGTGTCTCGCAGCCGCCTTTAAGTTGCAGAGGTCAGGTATGATGTCTTAGCAGATGCAACAGTGACTAAGACAGAACTACTCTCCTTCTCATGAGTTCCTTAAATCTCTTAATATTTCTGAAGAGACGTAACCTTATTTTGTGGAACTGTCTTACGAGAAGAAGTTGCATTTAGTATACATTAAGGGAGCTGCAACAGTGGATAAAAACCTGAGATGGGACTTAGCAGAATACTAAGGGTCTTTGTAACTCTTCAGCCACACACTGTATTATAGAATTCTGGAGGGCAGGAACTCAAATTTATACATGATTCCATCTTCAAAATATACATAGAAAAAAGTTTAAAAAGAAATACACCTGACTGTTCAAAACTGCCATGTAGAACTGCAGGTAGAATTGCAGGACTTTTAAAACTTTTCATTATAAACTAGTCTACTGCAGTATAAATCACATAACTTCTCATAAATTATAAGCTAGATTACTAATGTGCAGAAAAGAGTTAAGATATTATGTCTAGCCTCTGAAAAGGCTTCTTAAAAGATTAACCCTGAGCTGGCATCTAAAAAACTCAGTTTCTAAAAGGTCCTTGCCATCCATCTGATAAGAATTGCTCACTGTATCTAAATGTATGGTTTGTCTTTAAACTCTTACTTTCCATCTAAAACTTAAGAATTGGGGTAGATAGGAGACCAAAAATGCCCATTCCCTAATATAAAACTGAGCGTTGAGTCTCTAACCACCTTCCCTCTAAGACAGCATTTCACATGTACTACAAGGTATTGCTGAGAGAATTAAACAGGCCCTGTGTTAAGCTACATGAGAGGGTTCTTGGAAGCTTACAACCTGGTTTCTTAGGACTTAACCCCATGCATCTTCCTAACTTTGTTTTGTATCTGTTTACTGGATTCCAAGTCTTATGAATACAACTATACACTAAATTCTGTAAGTCTTCCTAGTGAGTAACAGAACAGAGCATGGTCGTGAGGTCCTCGAAACAACTAGTTGCCCACTTTCAAGTAAAAGAATAACAGGCTATGTTCCTCCTCTTATTTTAGTGTCTATGAAGACTAAAAATAGAAACACCAAAATGATAGTAATCACACAGCAAAATATAGTGTGAACATTACTCTGGGTTTTCCTAATTGCATATGTCAGGCCATTTAATAAGCACAGATAAAGAGCAAATACATCTTAGATAACAAAATGGGGAGCGGTAGGAAAGCACCAGTGAACCTTGTACAAAGACCTCAAAGATCACGGAAAAGTGAATATGATAGCATGTAAATGACATACCATCCATATTAATGCAATTAATCAAAATAAATACCAAAATATGTGAAATACTAAAATTATTTAAATCTACAGCTAGAAAACATTTTACTTGTTAAGAGTGAAGGAAGTCATCAGAGAGTAAAAGGAAGTCCTGCTCAGTGGTTCTGCTAAGGCGAAGGGTTACTGAAGAACCCAGAAATGAGAATCACTTCACAAGGACTGTTACTGGACAAGAGGCAGAGAACACAGATCCCAAGAAAGCCCGGAAGGGAGAGTAGGGGGCAATGAGTATGATGAAAGTATACGATACGCGTATCAGAAAATAACACGGACACCTAAGACTTTGTGACGTTAATGAGACTAACAAAAACAATTCACATCTATATAGACACAGTATTTTTAAAAAGAGTTGTTTCACATGTAAAATGTAATTATAAAAAGTCTTTACCTTAATTATCTGTTCAAACGCTAAAGCAGATTGTAACATCATTGGCCTCTGACTTTGAATCATTTGCTGATCAATAGAATTGTAAAAATGTGCCACCTACAAAGTAAAAGTCCAGTTAGCATTAATTGATAATAAATAACACATTCCATTTTTAAGTTTTCATTTTTCTTCATTTTTAATTGTTTGAACGGTAAACTTTTTCAATTTTTTTTTAAACTAAGAATTGAACTCAGGACCTAGCGCTTGCTAGGCAGGTGCTCTGCCACTGAGCTACATCGTCGGCCCAACTTTTTTCAATTCTAAGATTAAAAAAAAATAGTTTTCCATCTCAAATACTGGATTTCTTCATGAATTACTGAGTACAATGAACACACATACACTGAGTTCCTATAATGTGCCACGTCATATTTGGAGGCTCGTTAGACAAAGATAATAAAACCTAGTCCCTGGAATCGGATTCACAGCCTCATATGGAAGAAAGAAACCAAAAACAGCATGACAACTGCTAGACACCTGAATTCTTAGCTCCTGCATCTCTCGAAACCTGCTCTTTTTTTTCTATACATACCACAATGATTCAGCCATTTCCTAAAGCAAAAATTATTTGTCTTTAACTCTTCCCTCACATTTCCTATCAGCAAATACCTATTACCTATACTTTAAAAATACATATATACCTGTAATTTCAAAGATCTACCTTGAACTCAACCACTTCACAGCTCGCATCAATCTCACCCAATCCACACACCCTCATCTCTTCCTAAGAGAGTAACACCCGCTGCTCACTAGCATCCCTGCCTCCCACCATGGCCCTTACTCTACGAACCCAGAGTGGTATTTCTTACACATAGGTCACATCTCTTGCCTGTTCAAAATGCATGCCTTCCCAGTCCACTCGAGAATAAAATCTGAAGTCCAGAAACTCTCAGTAAGAGCCTTCCAGTGGTTCCCCAGTATACTAAACGCTGAATCCAAATACAAAACCCATGCCCTTACCCCGGCACATAAAGACTATTTACACTGTACCTTTGTCCCACCACAAACCTCTCCCTTACTGCACTGCAACCAAACTGACCTCCTTATTCTAAGCTACTGAGTGAGGCTCTCCTCAGGAAATTCGCATCTATTACTCCCTCTACCCGGAGTAGCCTTCCTCTAGATATCTGCGCAGTTCTCTTGCTTACCTCACATCATTTCTGTTCTCAAACATTACCTCTTCTTCAAGGCCTGCTGGGATCACTCTTTGTAAAATAGCAGGTTTTTAACCATCTCTTTACCATGTTTTATTTTTCTTCAAAGTACTTATCACTATCTAACGTATTATATCTATGTGTCTACTATCTTCTCTATTACTGGGATGATAGCCCTATAACAGTGTCAAACAGATAGCATACTCTAAATAAATGTTTACTGACTTAGTCCAAGAATTAATATATAAAAATACAGTTCGAGTGGAGGGGGGCAAAGGATATTGTCAACACAATGTTTTTTGACACTGGGGATAAAGAAAAAAAGGAGGGCCGGGGATGTAGCTCAGCGGCATGGTGATTGCCTGGCAAGCGTGAGGTTCTGAGTTTGATTCCTGCTTCCAAAAGAGAAGAAACTCAAAAAAAAGAAAAAAAGGATAGGTCATGTAAAAAGATAAAGTGGTACTCCGGGATGAGTCTGAGGACTTCAAAGGGATGATGTTTCTAATATTTGTATCCCCAGCACCTCAAAAATTCTTGGCACACAATATATGCTTATAAAATGAAGAATTGTATTGATTCTTCTTGTTTCCACTAACATGCATGAAGGAATACTTTATCTGGTGGAGAACAGCCATTTTACTTGCTCAGTACCACAAAAGTAGGCCCAGGCTGGGCACATAGCTCACTTGTAGAGCATGCACAAGACCCTGGGTTCGAGATTCAGTGCCAAAAAATAAAACAACACAAAAATAATAGGCAGAAGAAGCATCATCAGGACAACTTGAAGCAACAGAAAACATACTATTACCCCAATGTGGCCATACTGCTCTCTTCCCAGTATTCTACCTCATACTCTCTGCTCCAGTTATATATGTGTTCATAAATAAAGCTATAAATATGTAAACAGATTTTCCCAGTTGCTCTTTCAGGGTAAGTATAAAAACTATATGATCACTCCTTTACTTGTTGAGCCCCTATTGTGATACACTAAATACATAGGTTACAAAAGTAAGCAAACCTCTCTGCTTGAAATAATCACTCACCCCCTTGTGTAGCAGAGAGAATCTATCCACATTCTTCCAGAGGTACATCAAACATCAATCCTCTGAAATGAATTATGTGATACTACTTCTATGCCTTCCCTGGAAAAGTAGTGAAAACTCCCACCTCTATGCTCTCATAGGACTCTGACCATCACATAGCCCTTATAATACGTTAAATATTGCATCTTCTTGTTCACATACCTGCCCCACTATATAGATAATAATTAAATCAACATGGGCTCTGGAGTCCAAGAGACCTGGTGTCGAATCCTAGCTGCATAACTGGCTACGTGACGGTGGAAAAACTGTAACACATGTGGTTTGCAGTTAGATCGGTGGTAAAATGGAGGATTCACTGAAATACAGTAGCTCGCCCTTTCTCCACAGAGGATATATTTCAAGACCTACAGTGGATGCCTGAAGCTGCACACAGTGCTGAACCCCAAGTTTAACGCCTTTTCTATCCTAAGCGCTTATCACATACTGTGGGTGTGACTTTTGCAGTTTGACATGTGATTGCAAAACTAGCACAAATTTATTTTTTCTTCTGGTCAATTTCCAGGTAGAATATTCATTCTTAACACGCATACATATCAGCCTCAGCACACAATTGCTTTCTTTCCTTGTTCAGCTGGGACTTTTCCCTCTTAAAGGAACCATTTTACAGCTACTCTTTGGCATATCTGAATTAACAGCATCACTATTTTTGTGCTTTGGAACCACTATTAAATAAAATAAAAGTTACTTAAACACATGGCATACTGACAGCGATCAGATCTGATAACCAAAATGGCTCCCACAGGCTGGAGCACTCCCAGCGCAGACACACCGGGCAAAGGATGGAACGCATCCCAAACAGGAAGGAGTGGGCAGTGTGAGCCTTCATCGTGTTACTCGGAACGGTGTGCAATTTTAAATTATAAATTCCTTACTTCTGGAGTTTTCCACTTAATACTGTTAAACTCCAGTGGACCACAGGTAAATAAAACTATGGGGAAGTAAAACAGCAGATAACGGGAGAATATAGTAACACAAAACATCTACCACAGTTTATCCTTTCCCTCTAGACCAGTAGTTCTGAACTATAGCTGATTTATGCCCTAAGGGACATTTGGCAATGTCTTTTCTACAGATATTTTTCATGGTCAGTACCAGGCAGACACTACTGGAGTCTACGGAGAACAGACCAGGCATACTGCTAAACATTGTATACTGCAGAGGATATTCCCCTAGTGGGGTAAAAAAATTGTTCCAAACTATCAGAAGTGAAAGGGTAAGAATTGCTGTACCAAAGTATGAGTGCTATGCTTTCATTTTTATATCATTATACTGTATCTAGCAAAACTGGCCCTCAATCAATCTTTGTTAAATAAAAGAATGAAAAGCCAAATACACAAGATACTATTCCTGCCTGCCAACACATAACAAGTGATAGAAAAGTTGAGAAAAACATCCAGGGTGGGGGAAGTAGTTCAGTAGTACAGTCCCTGCCTAGCACATATGAGGTCCTGGATTCAATTCCCAGTGCAGTACTCAAAATAAAAGAATGTAACATGATAAGTTTTATAATGCTTTTTGCACTGCACACAGAATACGGAAGAATCAACTAAAGCAACACACAATAGAAAAAGTGACTCTGGGTTGGGAATTAAACAATGGCACTGAGTTTTCCAGTCAGAGAGAAAAAATACTACTGCATGGAGACATACTCAGAGAAAAGCCAGGTTTCACATTATCAAAGGATGGTGCCATAGTTTAGATCTTAAATGTCCCCCAACAACACTTGTGTTAAAAGTTTCATCTCTAAAAAAGAACTCATTGAGTGGTAGGCCCTTGAAGAGGTGGAGCCCAGTGAGAGGCCTTTAGTTCTCAGAGGTACTCCCTGGGGGAGAATTCTAGGACTTCTCAACCCCTCTTCTTTCTTTTTGCACTCTCTAGCCATGAGCTGAGTAGTTATGCGCCACCTCATGCTCCCGTCATGAAATGCTGCCTTGCCACAGGGCCAAATGCAAGGGAAAAATCAATCATGGGTTGGAACACTCAAAACTGTAAGCCAAAATAAATCTTTTCTCTATGTAAATTGATTATCTCTGTTATCTTCTAGTGACACAAAGCTATACACACAGGATACAATGTGAGGGGAAAGTATAGGCAGTGAAGGCCAAACAAGTAACGTTAATAAGAACACAACTAAGGAGGAGTCTCTATGCCAGGCTACGGAGGTTGTGAGACCTGAGAGCTGGTTTGAAACAGACATGATGTGCTGGCACTGTGCAAGCAGATCAAGGGCAGGACTAGAAGCAAAGGCCAACCCACTAACAAGAATTTCTAAAAACCTGCCTCACAGGCAGGCAGATCACTCTTCAACTAGAAAGTCCTTTAAAACTTTAGTAGGTAACACAAAAGAGGAAAAAAATAAAGTTCTACTTTCCCAAATGTTTCAGATTGAAAACCATCAGGAGAATACTTCAAATTAATAAACTACTATATAGTTTACAAGTAAATTTCATAATGTAGTCACTTAACAAACCGTAATTTCACAAGTTAACAATTCTGTTCTACCAGCCTAAAAAAACAGTAGGAAACGAAGTCCTTAACATTCTCTAGCTTAATGTAATGAATTCAGAATAGGCATACTTTGAAAAATATAATTTCATACTTGTTTAAGAATAATTGCTTGCTTGCAGAATTTCTGTGCGATGTTTGCAACTTGTTGTATTTTGGCAGGAATAACAAAGCCAAGAGCTGAGAGCTGACGGACTTCTCTGAGAAGAACCACCAGGCGATCAGAATAATGCACTTTTAACGACCCATCATTGGGATCCAACTCCATAATTCGACTATTAGCCTCAATACTACAAATAAAAAAAAAGAATAACCTTTTATTTCATAGTCTCACTCTTGAAGAATGAAAAATACAATAGTTTTTGTTTAAACTTTTCTGTAAATCTAATATTATTTTTTTTATTTTCTGCTTTTAAATCATATTTTTTCACATTACCTCACAATTAAGAATTTGGAAACAAACCATAATATCCAAAAGATATCATCACATTAATATTGAAATCAAGCATTTCTAAAGTCAGAAAAGTCGGGGCTGGGGATTTAGCTCAGGGGCACAGCACCTGCCTGGCAAGCACAAGGTCGTGAGTTCGATTCCCGGTACCAGAAAAAAAAAAAAAGAAAAGTCAACTAAGACTCAAAACTAAGCCATAAAGAAAAGATCTGGATTCATTTTCTAAAGACACTTTAGATTTTTTTAATTAACCTATTTGCTTCTTTAATACTTTCAGTAAAGTCAATGATTTATAAAAATCTAAATGGTAAGAATGCAGAAGTTCAAATGTTTCATTCTTCTACATTTGTTTCACTACCTGTGTATTATCTTTTCACTGTTCCTTTGAAGACATTAATAGCAAATATTATTTTGAGACATGCTAATAAGCATGGATCATGAAAAAGGTGAGCCAAATTAAGTATAAGGTATTGTGTTTTCACCTTCTTCCTTTTAGAAATAGTTTTATATAACATTTATTGTTTTGAATCATTTTGAAAAATTAAGAAAATGTGCTGTTTTACAAAGCAACCTACAGAAAAGCAAAAACAAACCTATTCAGTCTATGAACAGCAAAGAAACAAAGCATAGTACAAAACAGATACTTTCAAATGGCTTTAAGTAATAATTTAGTCCAAAGTCTGCTATATTCACATACAGCATGTCAGAAAACTGTAATAATGACTCTTTTTGCCTATACTCAGAAGTGACCTTCAAAATTAATTTGTGTATACCACTATTTCTCAAATTATGCTAAAAACACACACTGATGATTTTATGGGACAATAATAGGTTTTATGCCAAAATGAAAAGCAGAAGGAAGGCGGTTTATTGAAAAATGGGAAACACTAAGTTGAACAAAGTTAAACAGGCTTCTTTACAATAGATCTCAGCCCCTTGGCATGTTACCGTGTATAATGACCTCTCCTGGAGTCACAGTTATAAAGTATGCAAATATTCCAAAAGCAGATGACAACAGAACTAACGGTGGGGGTGGGAGGGAGGGGTGCTGGAACACCTCTCACGTTTGAGACCCAAAGTGGGCAGGAGGTAAGTTAACTGTCACAAAGTAATAATCAGTACATCTTAGAACCCTTTGGTTCTTCTATTCTTCCTCCAGAGCCAGAAAAGAAAAAATAAAAGTATTTGTTCACTTTAGTAAGTACCACTTTTGACCTAATTATCCTTTGTAGGGGTATGCGGGAAATAAATAGAACTTTACATTATGGACAAAGTTAGTTTCAAAAACCTGGTTGGCCATGATGGTGAACGCCTTTTGTCCTAAAACTACGGAGAAGCTAAGGTAGGAAGGGCAACGTGGGCAACACAGAGAGATCCTCTCTCTTCTAGGAAAAATAAAGGGACACAGTAGTGTAGTTCAGTGGTAGAGTGCATGATCAGAGCACCGGATTTGATCTTAGCACCACTGGGAGAAAAAAAAGCAGACATGGTACGTTTCTACATCTACAGACAGAAATAATGTTGGGGAAAGTGGGTCAGAGTTACAGAGCAAATGTAGTTTTTTACACTGTTAATTTTAAATTCCATTACAATAAATAGGTTAACCAACTAGGACGGTCAATAAAACTTAATATTTACCAAAAGCTTATTGTGTCAGGCACAATGAAAAAATACTACCTGTTCAAGGAGTTCAACATAATTTAGCGTGAAGTATCTGTTTGTGCAAAATACAGGTCAAACAACAGTAAAATATACAAACATTTCTAACAAAGAACCACGGAGAAAGAAAAGCCTACTTCCCAAACACAAATCTGCAATTCCAGGTAACAGAAAAGTAGGGAGGAGGCAAGCAGTCAACTTAACTACATCATTAAAATGTCCAACTTTAGCTGGGCATGGTGGCACACCCTGTAACTCTAGCACTTGGGAGCCTGAGGCAGGAGGATCATTGCGAGTTCAAGACCAGCCCGGGCCACAAAGTAAGCTCAAGACCAGCCTGAACTGCATAGCGAGACCCTGTCTCAAAAAAACAAAAAAAAAAAATTTCTAACTTTAATGACTTCAAAACTAAAGATCAGCTAACAAACAAAAAATATAGGAGTAGCAACAAGTTTGGAAAAAAGAGAAAGATCAATTATACCTTGAATATGGATTAGTAACATATGGTTTTGTATTTTACAGTTTAGTATATTTATACTTACCACAAACCTGATCTGGAATCAGACAAACCTGACTGAATATCCCTGGACCAATCATCAAATTGTTCCTGTTCGTATACTTTAAATTGGTCTAAGAGATCTTCAGCACTTCGATGGAAAGATCGAAATCCTGATAGGTCAGACAAAAGAGCCTCTGCAATCTTGATAGTATCATCCACCTTAGGAAGTCAAATTTAAAAGGTGTGAGTTACATTAACTTGAACAAAGTAAGCGTAAAATAAGGACCTCCTTTCTCTGATTTGTGATTCAGAATTATTCCCCCTTTCATCTATAAACAGTAGAACAGATACTTGAAAGAACATGAGATAAGAATGTCAGTAAGAATAAGAATACTAACCTCTACTTCTGAATTTCACACACCAGAAGAACAAAACACAAGAAAAGCAAGACAGGCATGATTTCAAGGGTAAAATAAGGGAAAGTAAAATCTCAAAATATTTGTCCCCCACTGATTTTCACAGAAAACCTCAAGAACTTCAACATTAATCCTAAAGATGGTCATCAGTAATTGTGGTCCTCAGCTAAATACTGTAACTAACAGCTCAAACAATAATTACACCAATTTGAATATCAAAAGAAAAAAGTGTATTTCTTCTGTAACTGTATATTGTAGAATACTGCAGCAATCTGGAAAGGTGGTTGATAGTATCAAGTAGAATATTCCAGTAAACAAAAAGTAGAAATTTGATTAGAACTGTCAAACACACTAGCTTTCATAGCACTAGAGAGTTATAAGGAGTCCTCTTATCCTTGATCACAGACCATAATTGTATGATTTAATGCAAGACACTATACCACTCACTAGAAGGTCAATAAGAGTCTTAGGTCAACTTTAGTATTAGAACGATAGCCTTTTAAATTTATAAATTGCTATTACCTTCTTAGACAATGCCCTATTACCTTCTACCTTTCCTTTAACTTCCTTTCAACCTAAAGTTGAATTCATTTAATGAAGTTTAGACTTAATTATATATATGTAATATATATATATTTGCAAATAAACTTTACAATTAAAGAGATTTTACAACTATGTTTTTAAATGTAGTATAAATAATATATTCTTCTTGCATAATTTTTAAGGCACTTTCCTGGAAAAAAATGCAACTGGAATGATAAATGACTTGAAAAGTATCTCTATATAAGCAATGAACAGAGCCATTAGAATTTTCTCCACAACATTTTATAGACTTCTAGATACCTCATGAAAATTAAATGGATATGCCAAGAAAAATACTGAATTTTAACTACAGTTTTAGTGGACCTACTAGAATTCTTCAACTTTTATTCAAACAAATACCTTCAATTCCAACTGGCGAACCCAAACGATATTATTGACAACTTCTGAAAGGTTTTTGCCAGAAAGTGGACCAGACGCATCACCAGGAATTCCTCGGCATCGATTCTCAAAATCTAATCGAAAATCTATGCAATGTAAATTTAAAAAAGGATTACCCAGAGTTAACAAGGGTTTCCTAAATGTAGTCCACGTACCAAACATTGTGTCAAATATTGCAGATAAAATAATGAGTTCATCCTTCCCCTCAAGGACCCTTGCTATGTATCAACCAAAACAGAGAAAGAAAATAACCCAATTCAAAAAATCTGTCACTCATAACAGACAGAAATTAATCCTCAGTACAAAAATGTCAGAATATATGATCTTAATCATAAATGACACACACAAAAAATTAATGTACAAAAATATTTTCCCAAACAAACACTAAACTCTAGTAAATTTTTACCTTTAACTGAGTCCACAAGTCTTGCCAGTAAGGTTTCTCTTTCTAACATCAATTCTTTGCTTATAGTTGGACGTTTCACCAGCTCTTTATATTTCAGGAATGCCTGAAGAAGCTAATATAAAATAAAATAAGTATATGTTCATCTCAATCAATTGACTTTGTACACATACACACACACACACAGATATACACACACTCACAGAGACAAACAGCTTAAGGATAACATTAAAAGTGAAATATTTCAATCTTTTACCTGTTGAGGACTGTCTTGAATTTCTGAGATATAATTTTTCAATTTTCCTGCTATTTTTTGTTCTGCAGGTGCAATAATTTTTTCATATTGAGACACTGCAGCTTTCCATAAAGGCTGAATAAATTAACAACATGGTTAGACTTCAATACTTTACAAATCTCTTTTTAAAAAAGAACAATGCAAACAGGAAATCATACAGACATAAATAAACACATAGATATTCTACCTCAGTATATGGATTATACTGCACAGGATTCAGGCCAGTAAAAGGTTCAAATACTCGAGACAGGCATACGATTTTCTCTTCACTGGCAGGTAAAAAATAGAGAAGTTTCTCATGAATTGTCCTAACAGCCAAGACCTAAAACACAAAATATTAAACATAGAGAATTTATTTAAATCAAAAAAAACTATGGAGTTAAGTCTAAAATCAAAAAATAGTAGGCAAGGGGCTGGGGATTTAGCTCAGCGGCAAAAGCGCCTGCCTGGCAAGCGCAAAGTCGTGAGTTCAGTTCTCGGTACCGGAGAAAAACCAAAAAAACAAAAACAAAAAAAAAAAAATAGTAGGCAAGAATGTCTTTAAACTGGGTTCTCTGTAATGAATGAAACAGAAACAATAATCCTGAGAATCAGTGCCCATCGGTACTCAAAGTCTCCTCATAGTAACATTAATCAGAGTACTTAACTCCAGCAAAAATGTGTAAGATTTGGATAGTTTTACATTTAAGGCTCAATTAAGCAAATGTTTTGTGTCTGCCCTAAATATAGCAACAATTGGCTTTCATTACTCTGCAATAAATTGCACCTCTAATAATGAAATCTATGTTAATGTCCCTACTGTTTATAATTTACAAACAGCTAAAAAAAACAAGTATTGTATTTTGAATTGAAATTTTTTGCTAACAGTCAAAAGGTAACCGAAAAGTTTAAGTACTAACAGTATAATCTTCTACTTCAGTTAGAAATATCAATAGAAACTCACGGGGTTTTTTCCCAAAAAAAAAAAAAAAAAAATCAACAATTCTATCAGTTTTCTCAACCAGGTTGCTACTGAATAGTATATCTCACCAAATGGAACCAGAATCCTTAGGTGAAAATGGTTAATTCCAGATACAGTACAGAAAAATGTCCCTTGAAGCTAAACATGTAAACTCTACACTGAAACTAGTAACTAATAACATAGAAATTATGCAAATATTTCAAATGTTTCAAATATTTCAAACATCCCCTAAAAAGAGGTCCAGACAAAAACAATTTCAAAATGTCTCAGAGCTTCCATCCATGAACAAGTGGATAGATTATCATTTTTACAACAAAAAAAATAAAATTTCACAACTAACACGTTTTACCAGTCACACACCCAACAATGAGAAAAGGAATAGGCCAGGCGTGGTGGCTCACACCTGTAATCCCAGCACTCAGGAGGCTGAGGCAGGAGGATCACTACAAGTTCAAGGCCAACCTAGACTACATAGTGAGTTTAAGGCCACCCTGAAGTGCACAGCAAGGCCCTGGCTCAAAAAAAAATGAAGAGGAAGGTAGTACTCAGTATGCACTAAGCACCTAGCACTATGCCAGATGAATGTCACAAATTATCTCACATAAATGTTAACTCCTGTTCTCTCCCAAAATTATGAATTATTTCTATCAGATGTATAATTATAGCTAATTATGAAATGCATTCACAAACAACTGAAGATCTCCTTCACACTTAGAAATAAAGACACAGATAATCAACCTGATACCTCTTCAAGGCGTTTGCCGAGTCTGTCAAGGGTTTCCGGGAAGTATTTTTCGTTTTTCCATGGATGAGGAACAAAGCGCTGCCACACCTGACCGGTCAGATGGTTACAGACCATCACCCACTGTTCACAGATTGAAATACCAGCTTTCAGATTCTCCTTCACAAGGTAGTAAGGGTCTTCCCATAGGTTCAACGTTCCCAGCTTCTTCTGAACAAACCTTCCAAATGACCCCCCTAATAAAACAGAAAGCAAAGGTCTTCATGGAAGGGTCTTTTCACAGACATAAAATATATATGCTGATAGTAAAAGGGAAATACAAATTACTAAACTAATAATGTATGAAATACTACATGCACACCCTCACAAAGTACTGCCAATAACAAATTTTTAAAACACAAACACACACACACACACACACACAAAGTCACATTTTGCATCTTTCAATATACTGTGTATATCTTGCAAGGATAAAAATATATATACAATTTTTTCAAGGCCACAGAGCATACTGTAGGGCAGTAGCGTTACGTAAATAATTCCCAAATGCCATGTGTCTGTACTTATATTACAAACATGCTACAATAAATAAATATACATAACCTTTTATGTACTTATCTGATATTCCTTAGGATAATGTTAAAAAGGGTATTTTTCTGGATCAAAAATTTAATACTGGCAGATAAACCAATACATTTTAGTAATTTTTCAGTTCACTTGAAAATATAATGTAAATATATACATACAACCAAAAAATTTACAAAAAATTAGTTCTACTAATGGTCAGAAACTCACATGTAATTTTAAATTAACCAAGACGATGCAAATACCTACATAAATCAATTATTACATTAAGGAAAGTTTTAAGTAAGAACCTGAAGGACAAAGGGAAACAAGACTAAGACCATCTCCCAAAATTCCAAAAGTGTCCATCTTTGCTAATACCTATGATATCTAAGAGATGCAGCATCCGTGACTCTGGATAATGATCATGTTCTGTCTGTCTCCACACGTCATCTACAACATCCCGAGTGGTCTCCACCAAGTCACCCACTTCCACTAAGGTCAGGCTATCCAAGTTATAGAACTCCTGAAATGAAAATGCATTAATGTTTAACACAATTATAACCATACCTTGAATAAAACAGTTAAAATGTTCCCAGATATTCCATCGCTACAACTCTAATATTTACCATATTATTTTCTTTCTTTTTCTACCAGATAACTATTTCCTTATGTAAATATCCTCCATAAACATAAATCTCATGATAGTCAGAGGAAAAAAATGATCATTATTTTAAAATATATTCATTTATTTATACCCTTAGCCTAATTTTCTTTAAATTCAGATTGATCTACTTATTTTCCCAGGACGGGTGGTCCTAAATCCACATATACATCACTCACTGTAGTTGACATTCATTAATCTATTGTGTTTCATTATGTTGTGGTTTTTTTTGTTGTTGTTGTTGTGGTTAATAAGAATACAACCATAGGACAAGGTTTCTTATTCTGTAGTTTGTCTCTGTTACCAAAAAAATCATTATAAATACATTACTAAAATTTTACTGAAACAATAGTGGAAACAAGTAGAAAATTACTCTATTTTCGTTTTGAAAAGTTTTTTTTATTTTACTTAAAATAACTCATTAATCTCTATGGGGATACATCAAAAAAAATCAAATAAGCATAGAAGATTTTATTCTTCAAAGCGCTAATTTGAGTAGAGTGAGCACTTCAAAAGAACACACTCTTTGTACATGGATAAACTGTCAGGATTAAGTTTTTATTTTTATATAAGCAGCTGCAAAAAAAGTAATTTTATTTTTGACAAAAAAGGATAAGCTTTCCTAGTATTTTGGACTTCTAAGTTTTACTCATTCTAAATACATATCCTAAGTAAACTTTGCTACAGATGAAGTATATATTTTGTTCTCAGCCAGCAAGTAGATTTTAAAACGATAAAAATACAGTGTAAAATGAACCCTAAAGAACTTTTATAAGAAGTCTGATATATAACTATGTACATACTCTTGCAATTGTTTCAAATAATTCTTTAAAATAACTGGCTCTTTCTTTATTAATCTGTTTATTTCCACGATGAGCTTGTTCTATCCAAAACTGGAACTCATCATTTGGTGTAAGAATACCTGTAAAAGTGAAAATTTTAAAAAGAATTACCAATAAAAAATGAAAGACTGGAAAGTTATTTATTTCATTTGACAATTTTAACCATGCGTGCATACGTGAATACTTCTTACACTCTGGAAGAGGTACATACACATGACTTTTACAAGAGCAAGCTATCAACAGTAAGCTCTTACTTACATTCCCTAATAGTAGAGCACTAAATTTATACTTCACATCACATTTTTTTGTTTGTTTTTTAAGTTTTCTTTGTTTTATTTTATTTTGAGACAGGGTGTCACTATGTAGTTCAGGCCAGCTTTGCACTCAGTATTTAGCCCAGGCTGGCCTCAAACTCGTGGCTATCCTCCTGCCTCAGCCTCCCGAGTGCTGGGATTATAGGTGTGTGCCACCATGCCCAGTTTTGGGGTTTGTTTTTAGGTTTTCTGAGACGGCACATTTGTTGAGTTTGTTAGTCGGTATGATTCCCATGTTTGTTTTATCCCATTCCTTCTAAACAGTCATTTTGCTTTGAGTGTCCAAGTTTGCATCTCCAACACCATGTTTTCCTAACCTAATTCCAATATCATTTATGCTCTTAAATTCCACCCAAATGGAAATAATTACAATTTCATCAATACGCTTTAATTTCTAAATATAAACAAATTAGTTTTAAGTTTTCTTATAAATTTCCCAATAAACTGGATATTTCTACTTACCTAATAATATGCTGGAAATAAACATGCTTTTCCTCTTGAGACTATGATCTTTCAGTATCTAGTTTATTTTTTAAGCAAAATCTAAAACTACAGCCAACATTTTAAAATAATTACTTATATGTTATACATTTCATTTATGTTTACATGAGTAATAATTTCCCTATAACTACAAGAAAATTATAATGACAGCTACAGAAAATTCATTGTAACATAAAAGTTAATGGCCTATCGTCTTTGCAAGGAGTACAATTAGTCTGTCCTTATTATTCACATCTTCACTATTAGAGCAGCAAGAAAATTTGAGTCACCTGATGTGTATGTTCCTAGCTGAGGTCAAACTAACACTGTACCTTCTTTCCTACATCTGTTTCGTATGTATTCAGTGCCACACTTTTTTACTTTCTGTTGATCTCACTGTTTCAAATGACCCTCAGGTGTAGTACTAAAATGCTATCTAGTCCTCCTAAGCACAAGAAAATTGAGTTGTTCCTTAAAGAAAAGACCAGGTCACAAAAGCTTCCTATTACAATGCTGATGGCCATGAAGACAATACATAATAATGAAAATTAATACATACTAATGAAATTATTAACTTATATTTGTACAATTTGTATAATCTCATTAATACATATTAATGAAAACAATACATATTAATGAAAGTTTAAACATAAACACACATAAAACAAGGTTATGCATTATCAGTCAAGGCCGGAGGCTTGACGGAAACTTACCTGTATTTCTCCTGGAAGCAACGGTTCGGATTTCAACAATTCAGTGTTCACAGTGATTTTACAGGACTTAACTAACATGAACAATGAAAATCAACTATACTTTCTATTGTACATTTTTAAAAATAATTTTTCTTTTCTCCAAATCCATATAAATCTATTCATTAAAAAAAAAAACCTTATGCTTGATGTTCCAGAAACAGAAAGAATTCTGTGCAGAAAGGTATTCACTTACTAACGTATTAATGAAATAATCATTTTATACTTCCTTTGATTAAGCTACAGATCATTATATCATAAAGCTGTTTTGATAAGTGATATATGGATATGAAACACTATATACTGTTATATACCTCTAGTGTCATCTTCCTTAAGCTTCAATTTTGATAAATTAGCATCTGATCTTCGTAGAACCACACCCAGCCCAGCTTCCAGGTCACTCAAAAGATTCTGAAGCTTGGGATCAAAGTTTCTACTCCATTCCTGATCCTAAATAAAAACACACAAGAGCAACCACTGATCAGAGCGTTACCAATCACGTCAGCTTTCAAAACACTGTCTAAAGAACTAAGTCCACATACCCCTGCTTTGCTTAAAGCCGCCACAACCTCTACTTCGTGAGGATAAAAAGTCCTCTCAACATTTGAAACTTTATAGAGATCATTTACTACAGCAGCGTAAGAACTGATGTGAACTGCACTGTACACCTTTCTCCAACTCCTCTACTTGTCAATAATGTTTACTTCAGAACTAGAAATTGAGAAATGTTGTATGGGGCCTAATTCAATCCCCAGCATCAAAAAAAAAAAATTCTGGGTGTGCCAGCCCACACCCATCATCCCAGCTACTGGGAAACTGCAAACAGAAAAATCAAGGAATAAATCAGCCTGGGTAACTTGGTGAGATTCTGTCTCAAAAACTAAAATAAAAGGGGTGAGGACTGTAATTCAGTGTGAAAGCTCTGGTTTCAATACACAGTAACAACAAAGAATGATATTTGAATACAAAAGTACAACACTAATTACATATGCATTTATGTAAATACTTATTCAAATACTTAGGTAAATATAAGTAAATATGCAGCTACTTACTCACCTTTAACAACATTGGTGCAAATACTTGCCGTACTGCTTGGTAAAGGGAATTAATAGGCGACTCTAGCATTGATGAAACAAGAATGTTATTATGTAGATTCTCATCGGTAATCACCTCCGGTCGCAACTTGAAAAACACCAGCACTTTGTCTTTGGTATCACCAAACTCAATCTAAAATGATAAATGATTTTTTAATGTTATTTTCATAAAATTTAATATTTAAAAAATGTGGCTCTAGGGGCTGGGGATTTAGCTCAGCGGCAAAGCGCCTGCCTGGCAAGCACAAGGTCGTGAGTTCAGTTCCTGGTACCGGAGAAAAACAAAAACAAAAAAAAAAAAATGTGGCTCTAAAATATTGTATGGTTGTAATTATACTTCCTGGGAAAATATAGTTATTTTTAGAATAAATATAGTAAAGCTAATGTACCTCTGCTCTTTAAGAATACCGGGGTTAAAAATGTATCCCTGGGGCTGGGGATTTAGCGCAGTGGCAAAGTACCCGCCTGGCAAGCACAAGGTCGTGAGTTCGGTTCCCGGTACCGGAGAAAAACCAAAAAAATTTAAAAATTAAAAAATAAAATAAAAATGTATCCCTGCTCCTATGTGATTATATCATAAAGCTATTTTAAAAAGTGATTTTTTTGAGCATTACATACTATATATTGTTGACATATACTACTATTCCATTTCAGTCTAACTCAGAAATACTAAATATCAAGGGTAGAAGCCTCAGGTACACTGTGATGAGCAGGGCACTTCTCCATGACCCCAAGAAAGTCTGTAACAAAGATGTTAATTACACTGCCATGTGGAAAGGGTATTTTAAAGGACACTTTTTAAAGTTTATATACATACACTGTAATATATTAATTACATAAATTTATATATATATATTCAATGCCAAAATGAACCTAAATTGTCTATCACCTAAAATTATCTTCACCTTAACCAAGTATTTTTCCATAGAGTTGGAACATCAAAATTTTATTAAATTGTCACATAATTTAAAACTGTAATCAGATGACCTCAACTGGAATTTACTAAGGTGATCTCATTTAAAATAGATCAGGTCTTAGTAATTAGTTCATTAGCCAAAAAATATATGTACTACTCAAAAAAAATTTTCCATTATGTATTACATTTTCATTAATTCTAATTTCTTCTTCCAGTCTATAAACTAACAAGTCTATAAACTAAAAAGTATTCAAACAAGGTTACTACTGTATGATACTTCATAGGTAAGTTTCATGTATTGCTTTTATCCTAATTATTTCCATTTTTATTAGTATATCTTAGTGATACACAGTGATTACACTGAGCTTAAGGGTTTGACATGTACACATATCACACCCTTATCATCCTTATTCCCCTTGCCCACCCTTTCCCCAGATCTCTTTCCCATCTCTATAGAGTCTACCTCCCTTTCTAACACAGCTCTTCTAATTCACGCTTTAAATTAATTACATTTTGGTTCTTTCATATTAGAGAAACCACATGATATTTAACCTTCTGTGACTGATTTCATCTAATCAAATGGTTTGAAGATCCATCCACTTTCCTACTGAATTATACCAATTTTTGCCACTGAGATGGACTTACTCTGTGTTGATAATATTTCTCATAACACATGAAAATTATATTAAATGCAAATATCAATCAATATCCATAAAGTTTTATTAGAACACAGCCATGCATTCATTTACATGGTTTATTACATAGTTTATTATATAATTGCTTTTACATTACAATGACACAGTTGTAGTTGCTACAAAACCCTCTGGCCTGCAAAGCCTAAAATATTATCTTGCCCATTATGGGACGCTTGCTAAGCCTAGTCCTAAAGTATAAAACAGGCTGCATCTTTGTTTTGATTAAGATTACCACTGGCTTCCTATTTCAATCTAAATGATACCCAAGGTCCTCCATGGTTAGCATGTACCTTACTCTCCCACCTAATATTCCACACTGCCCTGCACACATTAAACCTCAGCAATCCCCTGGATTTTGTTCCTGCCTTAAAACCAAGCTGAGGCCCAGCTCAGGAGTTAGATACCTAACGTTTCTTTGCCTTCTAACACTCTTCACCCAGATCATATCTCAGCCTACAACTCATCATTTAAGTATCACTTCAAAAGTCACTATTCCAGAGTGGTATTCCCCTCTACCCTACTTTAATTGCAGTCCCCACTGCTGTAATATTCTTTTTTTTCTTAATATCACTCACCAACGCTAAAAATTATGTTACATTACGTCTTTGTGTTAAGCCTATCTATGCACGTTCCAGTGTTCCTCCTTGCAGATGCAGGCTCTAATGTGTTCATGACTTAATCCCTAGTACCTAGGACAGTTTCAGAGCCATAGTATGTACCTAATAAATATACGTTGACTAACATTAAATCATGCTGATTTTTCCCATATTCCCACCGCACTGTATCTGAACTTTAAGTGACATTTACAACAGTCTGATCTAATCTTACAATTTGTTGAGTATGTGTCAACAAATCACTGGAGCGAAGCTCTAGAAGGCAGAAGCAGAGGACCCTATTCTGAATGACAGCATTACAGAGGTGGGCAGGTATCACTCAGGATGTAACATGTATGCCTTGCCTTCCTTAGCCATAAAATGGGGAGTAAAAATAGTTTCTATCTCATAGCGTTGGGGATATTAAGCACATTAGTGCACATAAAGTGCTCAGAACAACCTGTGACAGAAGTAAAGTGAAAATAAATGTTAGTTATAGTCTATCCTTTTATATCTTTGTAAACCCAACAGGTTAGGCATTGTCTTGCACTTATATTGGGTCCAAATTAAATACGTATGAATAGAACTGAAAAGATTCATAACGAATGGGGTGAATTTCAATCATGCTACCAGAACACCCCTGAATGTGCAAACACTGCTAGCCCTCGAGACATGAGTGAATACAAGAGGAAGAGGTCCAACGTGTCTATAATTTGTCCATTTTCAACTATTTCCTGTCCCTTTTAGCATGGCAGGCAGTTTTACTGTACGGCTTACTTTAAAATTAACATGTACTGTACATGAGTCCCGACGGAAAACGTAACATTTTAAAACAATCCTGCCACAGTAAGCGAATCAATAAATCACGTTGCACATCGAACGCGAACTCAAACTTTATTTTGGAATATATCAAATCATTTCCTTACGACTTGAATTCCTAACTAATTTCTCTCTCAGGCAGTACTAAAACTGGTGCATAACCCCAAAAAGATACACTGGAATTTGCTTCCAAAGGGAACAGTTATAAGGAGGAGAAAAATTAAATGTTTTCCATCTAGTCTATAAAACATCTCTGGTCTTCTTTTAAAAATTGGAAGAGTTGCGCCCGTGCACACCTGCAGTCCCAACTACCCGGTAAGCTGAGGCGGGGTAACTCAGGCACAGGAATTCGAGGCCAACCTGGGCGACTTTGTGAGACTCTATTTTATTTTAAAAAAAAAAAAAAAAGTTGGTACTCATAAGTACAAAGAAATTGCAGGTGGATGGGACGCAAGCTTGGAAAACACGCTAAAGCGGCAAGGGCGACACTTGGGAGGCGGAGACCACCCCGGGCTCCCGAGGTCGAGGATGTTCAGGGGTCGGGCAGCCCTCCGGCGGCGCGGGGAGACCGAGGCGGGTCGCGCAGGGGTGCGGCGAGGTTAAGGCGGGTCGAGGAGCGATGCAAGGAACCCTACCGTGTTGGAAAAGTACAGTCCGGCGTCGGATCGCTGCACCCTGAGCAGCATCTGGTTCCCATCGTCCAAGAAGTTGTTGATTTCAAGGCAGTTGTGCAGCAGCGGCTGGTCCCAGGCTTCCGGCCCCAGTCCGAAGTAATTCTGGGTGGTGGTGAAGATGAAGAGCTTCCGAACGTCCCCGGTCCCGCCCGCCATGATTGCGGAGAGACGGAGAGGAAAAGGGGGGATGGGGAGCCGGGAAAAGAACAAGGTTGCAGTCGCGAAGGAAGCGAAGGTAAGACGGCACGGCTCTGCTCTAACTCCTAGCAGGCCCGCAGGGCCGCAGAGCTTCGCGGTTGCCAAGGGCGATCGCTATGGCAACAGAGCGCTACTTCGGCGCGCGGCGGACTGCGTTGTATTGCGCGTGCGCACGCAAAGCTCAGCTGCGATCGATCACCTCGGAGCTCTTTAGCTGATTCCCGCGATCATCGATTGTAAAAGATTTGAGCAAGTTTATATTGACCAAAAAATCTCTTATTCTTCTTACTGATGTTTTATGATGCATAATCAGAAGGGATAGTCATCAAGGGCCAAACCTGGATTTATAAGCACTGTAGGATTTTAGCACTTCCTCTCCATCTGCACTACCCCTTAGCAAACCACCGCCAGCACCAAGGTTACCTATCTGTAGAATGGAGAAATGCAACTTCACAACAAAGGCTATAACGAGGATTTTAAGAGACTCCTATTGAAAAATTGCTTTTTAGAGAGGCTAGTAAAAAAGTTCAAAACAGTGTTAGTTTGCTTTTGTAATTCCTCTCTTTTCTGTGCCGGTTAATTTCTCATTTTTGTTTTTTTAAATGTTAATTTCAGAAAAAAATACACAATCATTACACAAACACATCCATATATGTAAAACAGTCAAAATATACAATGATAGTTGTTAGTTTAATAGCAAGGACAAATACTGAAAGCAGAAATAAAGGCAAGCTTCATCATTTTCCTCCCCTTGGCATCATCGGTTGTAACCAATGACACTACTAGTCGTTTATTCCAGTAAGCATTATAGACTATGCAAATTCAATAATTCTCTTCCAAAAGCAGTTGCTACTTACTACTACATGCTAAGGACTGAATCAGGAACTAGGAACACAGTATCTCCCCTTCACAGAATTTGGGTCTAGTCATTCATCACCTCAGAGCTGATTTGACCAAATATGCACAGAGTTTTTTAATTTGTACTCAATAATCAAAACTTTCTCCTAAAACTATATTCTCTTAGAATTAGAAGAGTGTCTCTTTTATCTGATGAATATCTTAAAGTTCAGTAGTGGGAACAAAAGGAAGCTGAACTGTTTTCAATTATCAAGACAAGTAAAGTAAACCTCTCATGAAATATCCAGGAGGTGGGATATGGGAGTCTGGCCACTGGGTGGGGAAAAGTGCAGTGAGATGAGATGCTACATAGTGGTAGTACAGGCAGCCAATTTAGGTAAATATCAGAGATCAGAGAAGGACTGGTCCTTGAGAAAGTCAGTGCAAAAGATGAGACCCACCGAGACTGTGGCTGGAGGTGAATCTGAAGAGGGCCGGCATCGAGATGGTCAGGCCTGCAAGTCTCTTCTAGAGGTAAACAGCACCTGCAGATTATGCTATAATTTGCACCATGTGGTCCAGCGAGCCAAAAAGGCACCAGATGCACAGGTCTGTAACCCGAATATTTGGGCCCAGATTCCCATCCCTTTCCAAGAATGCTTTTGTTCTTGCTTGCTTGCTACATGCCTCATTTCCCTACTGGGTCAATATTAGCTAAGCAACCATCCTTGTAATCGTATACATTGGTTGTAGTTTGACCACACTGTGATTTTGTACCCACATTGTGATTTTTCTGTATAAAATACTCTTAACAAAGAGTCTCAGAAGCCACCCACTCAGGACCCCTCCTGGAAATCAGAAACTGTTCTTATTTCCTATAAAACTCTCCTAAGCTTCTCCCTTGGTTCATGAACTCATTCCTTGATGTTGTGAAACTCAACACATCTGACATGTAACAGGTTGAGAGTTATTTTCCCCATTGGGAATTATTTCCCCATCACACTGATGAGAAAAAGAAAAGGTAGACAGATAGACAGACAGGGGGCTGGGGATTTAGCTCAGCGGCAAAGCGCCTGCCTGGCAAGTGCAAGGTCGTGAGTTC